>NC_083367.1:16639375-17277500 GCF_030254825.1 Meriones unguiculatus | reverse complement strand
ATGTGATGGATCACATTGATGGATTTTCGTGCGTTGAACTACCCCTGCATGCCTGGGATGATGCCTACTTGGTCATGGTGGATGATATCTTTTATGTGTTCTTGGATTGAGTTTGCAAGTATTTTATTGAGTATTTTTACATCAATGTTCATAAGAGAGATAAGTCTGAGGTTCTCTTTTTTTTTTTTGTTGGGTCTATGTGTGGTTTAGGTATCAAGGTGACTGTGGCTTCATAGAGTGAGTTTGGTAATGTTCTTTCTGTTTCTATTTTGTGGACAGTTTGGAGAGAAATGGAGTTAGCACTTCTTTGAAGGTCTGGTAAAATTCTGTGCTGAATCCATCTGGCCCAGGGCCTTTTTACAAAGGGAGATTATTGATGACTGCTTCTATTTCCTTGGGTGATATAGCAGTATTCAATCTTTCTACCTGATTTTGACTTAATTTTGCTAGATGGAATCTATCAAGAAAATTGTCCATTTCTTTTAGATTTTCAAACTTGGGGCATATAAGTTTCTGTAGTATGACTTAATGATTGTTTGGATTTCCCGAGTGTCTGTATTTATATCCCTCTATTCATTTCTGATCTTGCTGATTTGCACAGTTTCTCTCTGCCTTTTAGTTAGTTTGGCTAAAGGTTTGTCTATTTTGTTGATTTCTCAAAGAACCAGCTCTTGGTTTCATTGATTCTTTTAATAGTTTTGTTTCTAATTGATTGATTTCAGCCCTTATTTTGATTATTTCCAGCGGTCTTCTCTTCTTGGGTGTATTTACTTCTTTTTTTCTTTCTTTTTTTTTTTTTTCTCTACAGCTTTCAGTTGGGCCATTAAGTTGTTTGTATGAGATGTTTCAAATTTTTTCTTGAAGGCACTTAGTGCTATGAATTTTCCTCTGAGCACTGCTTTCATTGTGTCCCATAAGTTAGGGTATGTTGTACCTTAGTTTTCATTGAATTCTAGTAATTCTTCAATATATTTCTTTCTTTCTTCCATAACTCAGCTGTCATCGAGCAGCATTTTGTTCAGTTTCCATGTGTGTGAAGGCTTTTTGCTATTTCTATTTTTGTTGAGGTGCAGCTTTAGTCCATGGTGGTCAGATAGAATACAGGAGATTATTTCAATCTTCTTGTATCTGTTGAGGTTTGCTTTGTGACCAACTGTATGGTCTGTTTTGGAGAAGGTTCCAGGAGTTGCTGAAAAGAAGGTATACTCTTTTGAGTTTGGGTGAAAAGTTCTGTAGACATCTATTTGGTCTATTTGAGTTAGGGCCTCTGTAAGTGCCTTTATTTCCCTCTTTGGTTTCTGTCTAGATGATCTGTCCCTTTGTGAGAATGGGGTGTTGAAGTCACTCAGTATTAAGGTGTTGGGATCGATGTGTGACTTAAGCTTTAATGTTTCATTTACGAATGTAGGCACTCTTGTATTGGGGGCATAGATGTTCAGAATTGTGATGTCCTCTTGGTGGATATCCTTGATGAGAATGTAGTACCCCTCCTCATCTTTTTTGAATAATTTTGGGTGAAATTTTATTTTAGATATTAGGATAGCTACCCCAGCTTGTTTTCTGGGTCCATTTGCTTGAAAACATTTTTCCAGCCCTTTACTCTGAGAGAATGTTTACCTTTATTGCATAGGTGTGTTTCTTGGATGCAGCAGAATGTCGGATCCTGTTTCTACACCCTAATTTGTTAGTCTGTGTCTCTTTATTGGAGAGTTGAGTCCACTGATGTTGATAGATAGTAGTGACCAATGAACATTAGTTCCTTTTATTGTAGAGTTGGTGGTATTACTGTTACTCATTGCTTGTTTTCTTTTCATTTTTGTTGGGAAATTACATGTATCCTATGTTTTCTTTGATATAGTTATTTTTGTTGGATTGGAGTTTTCCTTACAGTGTCTTCTGTAGGGCTGGTTTGCTGTTTAGATATTGCTTAAATTTAGGTTTGTCATGGAATATTTTTTCCATCTATGTTGATTGAAAGCTTTGCTGAGTATAATAGTCTGGGTTGGCATCTATGGTCCCTTAAAGTCCGCATGACATCTGCCCAGGCCCTTCTCACTTTCAGAGTTTCTGATGAGAAGTCTGGTGTGATTCTGATAGGGCACCATTCTATTTTACTTAGCACTTTTCCCTTGCTGCTTTTAATATCTTTTCTTTGTTCTGTGTATTTAGTGTTTCAACAATGGTGTGACGTGAGGGTTTTCTTTTCTGGTCTAGTCTATTTGGTGTTCTGTAGGCCTCTTGAATGTTTATGGACATCACTTTCTTAAAGTTGGGAAAATTTTCTTCTATGATTTTCTTGAAGATATTTTCTGGACCATGGGCACTGGAATCTTCTTTTTCATCAATTTCTATTATTCTTAGATTTTGTCTTTTCATGGTGTCCTTGATTTCTTGGATATTTTGTTTAGGAATTTTCTGATTTTATTTTTTCTTTGAGATAAGTATCAATTTCTGCGAGTGTGTCTTCAGCACCAGAGATTCTGTCTACCATCTCTTGTATTCTTTCTATTGGTGATGATTACCTTTGTGGCTCCTGATCTTTTCTCTAGGTTCTCGAGCTCCAGGGTTTTCTCAGTTTGTGTTTTCATTATTGATTCTAATTCTATTTTCATGCCTTGCACCATTTCCTTCATCTGTTTGAATGTGGATTCCTGTCTATGAGGGTCTCTTTTTTTATTTTTTTATTTTATTTTTTTATCAGTTACATTTTATTAACTCTGTATCCCAGCAGTGTCCCGATCCCTCATTCCCTCCCAGTCCCTGCCTCCCTCCCTCATCTCCACCGTGCCCCTTTCCAAGTCCACTGATAGGGGAGACCTCCTCCTCATTCATCTGATCCTGTTTTATCAGGTATCTTCAGGACTGGCTGCAAAGCCCTCCTCTGTGGCCTAACAGGACTGCTCCTCCCTTCGGGGGTGGGGAGACCAAAGAGCCAGTCATTGAGTTCCTGTTAGAAATAGTCCCTGTTCCCCTCACTTTGGGAAACCAATTGGTTACTGAGCTACCACAGGCTACATCTGAGTGGAGGTTCTGGGTTATATCCATACATGGTCCTTGGTTGAATGTCAGTCTCAGAAAAGACCCTGTGCCCAGATATATTTGGTCCTTGTGGAGCTCCTATCCTTTCCCCATCAGACTAACTCCCCTTCTTTCTTATGATTCCCTGTACTCTGCCAAAGGTTTGGTCATGAGTCTTTGCTTTGAAAACACTGCTAGTTAGAGTCTTTCAGATGCGCTCAGTAGACTCCTGTCATGCGTTCAATGCACATCCCATCTGTCTTTCTAAATGAGGATTGATCATCTTACCCCATGTCCCCTCAATTGATTATCTTTTTTAGGTGTATAGATTTCATTATGTTTATCATATCTTATAGGTCTATATAAGTGAGTATATCCCATGTTTGTCTTTCTCCTTCTGGGATATTTCACTCAGAATGATCTTTTCTAGATCCCACCATTTGCCTGCAAATTTCATGATTTCCTCCTTTTTGATTGCTGAGTAGTATTCCATTGTATAAAAATACCACAATTTCTGTACCCATTCCACCGTTGATGGACATCTGGGTTGTTTCCAGGTTCTGGCTATTACAAATAGAGCTGCTATAAACATGGTTGAGCAAGTGTCCTTTTTGTGTACTTGAACAAAATTTGGGTATATACCTAGCAGTGGTATAGCTGGGTCTGGAGGAAGCACTATTCCTATTTGTCTTAGAAAGCACCAGATAGCTTTCCAGAGTGGTTGTACCAGTTTACATTCCCACCAGCAGTGGAGGAGGGTTCCCCTTTCTCCACAACCTCTCCAGCATGTGTTATAGCTTGAGTTTTTCATCTTGGCCATTCTGATGGGTGTAAGGTGATATCTCAGGGTCGTTTTGATTTGCATTTCCCTGATGGCTAATGAGGATGAGCTTTTCTTTAAGTGTTTTTCTGCCATTCGATATTCCTCTGTCGAGAATTCTCTGTTTAGCTCTGTTCCCCATTTTTTAATTGGATTACTTGGATTGCTGCTTTTCAGCTTCTTTAGTTCTTTGTATATACTTGATATTAGTCCTCTGTCAGATAAAGGGTTAGTGAAGATTCTTTCCCAATTTGTAGGCAGTCGTTTTGTTTTGATGACGGTATCCTTTGCTTTACAGAAACTTTTCTGCTTCATGAGATCCCATTTATTGATTGTTGCTCTTAGAGCCTGTGCTGTTGGTGTTCTGTTCAGGAAGTTGTCTCCTGTGCCAATGAGTTCTAGGCTGTTCCCCACTTTTTTTTCCAATTGATTTAGGGTATCTGGTTTTATGTTGAGGTCCCTTGATCCACTTTGACTTTAGTTTTGTGCAGGGTGATAAATATGGATCTATTTTCATTTTTCTGCATGTAGACATCCAGTTGGTCCAGCACCATTTGTTGAAGATGCTGTCTTTTTTCCATTGAATAGATTTGGCTTCTTTGTCAAATATCGAGTATTCATATTTGACAAAGGATTTATTTCTGGGTCTTCTATGCGGTTCCATTGATCCTCCTTTCTGTTTCTATGCCAATACCATGCAGTTTTTATTACTGTTGCCCTGTAGTACAGCTTGAGATCAGGAATGGAGATACCTCCAGATGATCTGTTGTTGTACAGGATCGTTTTGGAGATTCTGGGTTTTTTTGTTTCTCCATATGAAGCTGAGAATCTTTTTTTCAAGGTCTGTAAAGAATTGAGTTGGTATTTTGGTGGGAATTGCATTGAATCTGTAGATTGCTTTTGGCAGTATGACCATTTTCACAATGTTAATCCTACCAATCTATGAGCACGGGAGATCTTTCCATCTTCTGATATCTTCTTCGATTTCTTTTTTCAGAGACTTGAAGTTTTTCTCAAACAGGTCTTTCACTTGCTTGGTTAGAGTCACACCAAGGTACTTTATGTTATTTGTGGCTATTGTGAAGGGGGTTGTTTCCCTAATTTCTTTCTCAGCCTTTTTGTCTTTGGTATATAAGAGGGCTTCTGATTTTTTTGAGTTGATTTTGTATCCTGCCACTTTGCTGAAGGTGTTTATCAGTTGAAGGAGTTCTCTGGTTGAATTTTTGGGGTTGCTCATGTATACTATCATATCATCTGCAAATAGTGACACTTTGGAGGGTCTCTATTTTTTTGTTTTTTTCCTCCCTATATGCCACTGATTGTATCTCTACTTGTTCCTCTATTTGTTTGGCTCTGTTTGCCCATTTATCTTTGAGAACTTTGTTTATTTCCTCTTTCTTTGTCTCCACTTGGCTGGCCAATTCTTTGAAAGATTTGTTCATTTCCTCTTTAAATGTCTGGATTTGTATGGCTATTTTCTATGAGAGATTTGTTTGTTTCCTCCTTATATGCCTCAAATAACTGGATATGCATAGCTTTAAAGACATTTTCCTGTGTTTCTGATGAATTGGAGTATCCATTAATTTTGGGGGTTGCTGTTGAAGCCACAATGTCCTGTTTCATGTTCGATGTGTTCTTTCGCCAACCCCTGGCCATTTACTTTTCCGTTGCCTTCACTGTTGTTTCTACAGTTCAGTTCTACAGTTCAGACTGGCACCATCTTTCTCTGGTATCTGGAGAATTCTTCAGGGAGATTAGAGAGTTCCAGTGGTTTCAGTATGTCCTTTGTTGTTTCAGCTGTACCTGTGAGAGAAAGACAAATGCAGGTGAGTGTGTGCATGTGTGTGTGTGTGTGCATGTGCATGTGCGTGGAAATGTGCCTTGAGGGATAGGATGTTAGAGAATGTAGAACCCTTGGTGTGTGGGAGGGGCTCTGCCTTGCAGTCATTGAAGAGGTTACTTGCACTTTCACTGTAAATGTAGCAGGTGCTGGTGATAATTGTGGCACAATTTCATTATGCAAATTCCCTGAATACTTTAGTGGCCTACAGGGTACTGGTATTCTGTTCTGTGTGAGCTCCCAGTGTCATTTGCCTGAACTCCACTGTTGGACCTACAGAGCAGGGGCTTCAATGTCTCAAGAGGCCCTTTTTCCCATACTGGGTGTGTGGGTGTGAGGGGCCTGATATCTGGCTGCTAGTTTAGGAGGAACCTGGAACTGGGGCTCTGCAAGCTCTTGAGGATGCACTCACTCTCCAGCATGTAGCATAGGCAAGGATCGGGGTATCTGGGCTCTGTACTCTCTGGTTTGGACCTGTTGAGCCTTGTGCAGGAGGACTGATGAGCTCTGCCAGCTTGGTGGCACTAGAGCCACCACATTAGGGAGTCCATCTATTGCTGCAGACTGGGATGCCTGTCCAGATGCCTTCTGGGAAGTCCTGGGGGCCCACAACAAGGGTCCACAGATCTGAATGGCCTGGAACCTGGTGTGCCTAGTTTGTTTGGCAGGTCGGCTGGATTTTGGTGGCTGTATAGCCTACTATCTGCCATTGAGGGGTTGGGCAGGCCTTACAGACACTGGCTGAGAGGTCCTGCTGAGTCTGTATGGCTTCTGGCAGATGTGGGACCCAAGGAAGTTGGTACCTTGGAACTGTAACTAGGAATGATGGTACAGCTGTCTGCCACCACTGAGGAGCTAGGAGCCTTGCCTTTACTGTTGTAGTCTCCAGGCAGTGAGTTCCCTGCTGAGAATTTCAGTGAGCTGGCTGTGCTGAGGAGAAGGGAACCAGAAAAAGGAGAGTGCAGGGGGATCACATTATCATTTCTCTCCTTCCCCAAAGAAATCAGAAGTTGATCTGAGACTAAAGGTTTCGTGTGATATTCCTTCTTTTTCAGAAAGCCTCATGGCTGTTTCCCTGGCTTTAGTTGTCCCTTCAATCACCACCTCCAACACTTCAGCTCCTCTGCCTCTCAGAAACTCTGCATGCTGGTCACTGCCATCTTGGATAATTGAAAAACAAATTTTCTAATAAAGTTTTTACTTGTTCTTGTTTGAACTTTAATCAACTATCCAACTGTCATTTTCCATAGTGCTCACCTGTGATGTATATGCAACTAAAGAAAAAAAGCTTAGATTCTTATCATTCACAATCCTTGCTATCTTTTAAAATTAGACTACAAATGAAACAAGTAACAAACTTTTGCATAAAAGCAATGCCTACAACCTATCAGAGGTTTACTATAAAATTACCTGCAAGTTTCATGATTATTGTATTTTCCTTTTTAATTTAATTTAACTTTTTTATTAATTACACTTTATTCACTTTGTATCCCCCCATAAGCCACTTCCTCCTCCCCTCCCGATCTCACCCTCCCTCCCCCTTCTTCACACATGCCTCTCCCCAAATCCACTGATAGGGGAGGTCCTCCTTTACTTCTTTCTGATCTTAGTCTATCAGATCACATCAGGAGTGGCTGCATTGTTATCTTCTGTGGCCTAGTAAGGCTGCTCCCCCAGCAGGGGAGGGGGGGGAGTGATCAAACAGCAGGCCAATCAGATTATGTGAGGCCGTCCCTCTTCCCATTACTATGTATATATACCACTTGGGAACTGAACTTCCAGGGGCTACTTCTGTGCAGAAGTTCTAGGTTGTCTCCATGAATAGTCCTTGGTTGGAGTATGAGTCTCTGGGAAGACCCCTGTGTTCAAATTTTCTGGTTCTGTTCCTCTCCTTGTGGGGATCCTATCTTCTCCAGCAATTACTTTTCTTACATCTTACATAAGATTTCATGCACTCTGCCCAACAGTTGGCCATAAGTCTCAGCATCTGCTTTGAGAGTCTGCAGGGCAGAGGCTTTCAGAGGCTCTCCGTGGCAGGTTCCTAGGTTGTTTCCTGTTTTCTTCTTCTTCTGATGTTCATCCTCTGTTTTTCAGGATGGGGATACAGTATTTTAGTCAGGGTCCTCTCTCTTGATTAGTTTCTTTAGAGGTACAGATATTACTAGGTTTCTCCTATGTAATATGTCTATATGAGTGAGTATATACCATGGGTGTCTTTCTGCTTATGGGACAGCTCACTCAGGATGATCCTTTCAAGGTCTCACCATTTACCTGCAAATTTCATGATTTCCCTAATTTCATTGTTGAGTAATACTTCATTGTGTAGATGTACCACAATTTCTGCTTCCATTATTCAGTTGAGGGGCATATGGTTTGTTTCCAGCTTCTGGCTATTACAAATAAAGCTGCTACAAACATGGGTGAGCAAATGTCCTTATTGTGTACTTGAGCCTCTTTTGGATATATGCCTAGGAGTGGTATGGCTGGATCTTGAGGCCATGCCATTCCTAGTTGTCTGAGAAAGCATCAAATTAATTTCCAGAGTGGTTGTACAAGTTGACATTCCCACCAGCATTGGAGAGGGTTCCCCTTTCTCTGCAACCTCTCCAGCACGTGTTGTCACTTGAGTTTTTGATCTTCGCCATTCTTATGGGTGTAAGGTGAAATCACAGGGTTGTTTTGGTTTGCATTTCCCTGATGGCTAATGACTTTGACAATTTCCGTAAGTGTTTCTCTGCCATTCCATATTCCTCTACAGAAAGTTCTCTGTTTAGCTCTGTTCCCCATTTTTTAATTGGATTACTTGATTTGCTGCTTTTCAGCTTCTTTAGTTCTTTATATATACTGGATATTAGCCCTCTGTCAGAAAAAGGGTTGGTGAAGATTCTTTCCCAATCTGTAGGCAGTTGTTTTGTTTTGATGACGGTGTCCTTTGCTTTACAGAAGCTTTTCAGTTTCATGAAGTCCCATTTATTGATTGTTGCTCTTAGAGCCTGTGCTGTTGGTGTTCTCTTCAGGAAGTTGTCTCCTGTACTAATGAGCTCTAGGGTCTTCCCCATTTTTTCTTCTAACCACTTTAATTTGTCTGGTTTTATGTTGAGGTCTTTGATCCACTTGGACTTGAGTTTTGTGCAGGGTGATAAGTATGGATCTATTTACATTTTTCTACATGTAGACATCTGGTTAGACCAACACCATTTGTTGATGATGCTATCTTTTTTCCATTGTATGTTTTTGGTATCTTTGTCAAAAATCAGTTGTCCATAAGTGTGTGGGTTTATTTCTTGGTCTTCTGTTTACTTCCATTGATCCACCATTCTTTTTCTATGCCAGTATCATGAATTTTTTTTATAACTGTTGCTCTATAGTACAGCTTGAGATCAGGGATGGAGATACCTCCAGAACATCTTTTATTGTAGAGGATTGTTTTAGCAATTCTGGGTTTCTTGTTTTTCCATATGAAGTGGAGAAATTTTCTTTCCAGGTCTGCAAAGAATTGTTTGTAATTTGATGGGAATTGCATTGAATTTGTAGATTGCTTTTGGAAAGATGGCCATTTTTACTATGTTAATCCTGCCAAGCCATGAGCATAGGAGCTCTTTCCACCTCCTTATATCTTCTTCTAATTTTTTCTTCAGAGACTTGAAAACTTTTTCCATACAAGTCTTTGACTTGCTTGGTTAGGGTTACTCCAAGTTATTTTATGTCATTTATGGCTATTGTGAAGGATGTTGTTTCCCTAATTTCTTTTTCAGTCCTTTTGTCTTTTGTATCCAGGAGGGCTACTGATTTTTTTTTTTGAATTAATTTTTTATCTGGCGACTTTGCTGAAGGTGTTTATCAGCTGTAGGAGTTCCCTGGTAGAGTTTTTGGGGTCACTCACATATACAATCATATCATCTGCAAATAGTGATAATTTGACTTCTTCCTTTTCAATTTGTATCCTTTTGATGTTCTTCAACTGTCTAATTGCTGTAGCAAGGACTTCCAGAATTATGTTGAAAAGATATGGGCAGCCTTGTCTTGTCCCTGATTTCAGTGGGATTGCGTGTAGTTTCTCTCCATTCAGTTTGATGTTGGCTATAAATTTGCTGTATATCGCCTTTACTATGTTTAGATATGTGTCTTGGATCCATGGTCTCTCCAATACTTTAAACATGAATGGATGTTGGATTTTGTCAAATGCTTTTTCAGCATCTAGGGAGATTATTATGTGATTTTTTTTTTTCAAATTGTTAATATGGTGGATCACATTGATGGATTTCCGTATATTGAACCACCCCTGCATACCTGGGATGAAACCTACTTGGTCATAGTGGATGATATCTTTGATGTGTTCTTGTATGCGGTTTGCAAGTATTTGGTTGAGAATTTTTGCATCAATGTTCATAAGAGAGATTGACCTGAAATTCTTTCTTTGTTGGGTCTTTGTGTGGTTTAGGTACCAAGGTGACTGTGGCTTCATAGAATGAGTTTGGCAATGTTCTTTCTGTTTCTATTTTGTGGAATAGTTTGAAGAGAATTGGAGTTATTTCTTCATTGAAGGTCTGGTAGAATTCTGCACTGAAGCCATCTGGTCCTGGGATTTTTTTGGATGGGAGACTTTCAATGACTGCTTCTATTTCTTTGGGAGATATAGGACTATTTACTTGATTTACCTTGTCCTGATTCAGCTTTGGTAAGTCAAATCAATCAAGAAAATTGTCCATTTCATTTAGATTTTCAAATTTTGTGGCATATAGACTTTTGAAGTAAGTCCTAATGATTGTTTGGATTTCCTCAGTATCCATGGTTATGTCCTCCTTTTCATTTCTGATTTTGTTGATTTGGATGTGTCTCTCTTTCTTTTAGTTAGGGTGGCTAAGGGTTTGTCGATCTTGTTGATTTTCTCAAAGAACCAGCTTTTGGTTTCATTGATTCTTTGAATTAATTTATGTATTTCCAATTGATAGATTTCAGCCCTGAGTTTGATTATTTCTAGTCATCTACTCTTTTTTGGTGTGTCTGCTTCTTCTTTTTCTAGGGTTCATGGAGCCATTAAGTTGCTTGAATGAGTTGTCTTGATTTCTTCTTCTTTTTTTTTTTTCAATGTAGTTTATTCAGGAACCTTGAACAATCATCTGACCCTGGGGAAAGCCAGCCCACAGCTTAAATAGCCTTTGGGTAGCCAACCCAGGCGTTCCACGTGGGCAATGCAGATTTCTTCTTGAAGGCACGTAGTGCTATGAACTTTCCTGTTAGAACTGCTTTCATTGTGTCCCACAAGTTTGAGTATGTTGTGTCTTCATTTTCATTAAGTTCTAGGAAGACTTTAATTTCTTTCTAGATTTCTTCCCTAACCCAGCTGTCATTTAGTAGTTGTTCAGTTTCCATCTGTGGGTAGGCTTTTTTGCTATTTCTGTTGTTGTTGAGGTCCAGCTTTATTCCATCATGATCAGACAGGATACAAGGGATTATTTCAATCTTCTTGTATCTGTTGAGGCTCGCTTTGTGACCAATGGTATGGTCTATTTTGGAGAGGTTCCATGAGGTGCTGAGAAGAAGGTAAATTCTTTTGTGTTTGGGTGTAAGGTTCTGTAAATGTCTATTAGATCCATTTGATACATGATCTCTGTTAGAGACATTGTTTGTTTGTTTAATTTCTGTTTAGTTGACCTGTCCTTTGTTGAGAGTGGGGTGTTGAAGTCTCCCACTATTAATGTGTGGGGATATATGTGTGGTTTAAGGTTTATCAATGTTTCTTTTACAAATGTGGGTGCCCTTGTATTTGGGGCATAGATGTTCAAGATTGTGATGTCTTCTTGGTGGAATTTTCCCTTGATGAGTATGAAGTGTCCTTCCCCATCTCTTTTTAGGTTGAAAGTCTATTTTATCAGATAATAGAATGGCTACTCCTGCTTGCTTCTTGGGTCCATTTGCTTGGAAAGCCATCTTCCAAACCTTTACCCTCAGGTAATGTCTACCTTTGTGACTTAGGTGTTTTTCTTAAGACTCTTTTTTTTTAATTTTATGTGCATTGGTGTGAAAGTATCAGATCCCTTGGAACTGACATTACAGATAGTTGTAAGCTGCCATGTGGGTGCTGGGAATTGAACCCAGGTCCTTTGAAAGAGCAGACTGTGTTCTTAACCACTGAGCCATCTCTCCAGCCCCAGTGTTTTTCTTGTATGCAACAGATTGCTGGGTTTTGTTTACACATCCATTCTGTGAGTCTGTGTCTTTTTATTAGAGAATCGAGTCCATTGGTGTTGAGAGAGATTAATGACCAATGGCTATTAGATCCTTTGATTTTAATGCTGGCTGTGGTCATAAGTTTGTGTGTTTGGTTGCTTTTTGTTTTACTGTAGTGAGGTTATTATTTCCTGTGTTTTCTTGAAAGTAGCTAGTTTTCTTGGGTTGTATTTTCCCTTCTAGTGTCTTTTGTAATGCTGGATTTGTGTGTAGATATTGTTGAAATTTGTTTTTGTCATTGAATATCTTGTTTTATCCTTTTATGAGGACTGAGAGTTTTGCGGGGTACAGTAGCCTGGGCTGACATCTGTGTTCTCTTAGGTTCTGCATGATATCCATTCAGGCCCTTCTGGCTTTCATAGTTTCTGTTGAAAAATCAGGTGTGATTCTAATTATTTTGCCATTATATGTTACTTGGCCTTTTTCCCTTACAGCTTTTAGTATTTTTTCTTTGTTCTGTATACTTACTGTTTTGATTATTATGTGGTAGGAGGATTTTCTTTTCTGGTCTAATTTATTGGATGTTTTGTAGGCTTCTTGTATTCTTATAGGCCTCTCCTTTAAGTTGGGGAAATTGTTTTCTAATGATTTTATTGAAAATATTTTCTGGGGATTGGACCAGGGAATCTTCTTTTTCCTCAACTTTATTATTCTTAGGTTTTGTTTTTTTATGTTGTCTTGGATTTCTTGGAAGGTCTGTGTCAGGTATTTTTTAGATTTAACATTTTCTTTGACAGATACATGTATTTCTTCCATTGTATCTTCCACACCTGAGATTCTTTCTTCCATCTCATGTAGTCTATTGGTTATGCTAACCTCTGTAGTTCCTGTTTTCTTCTCTAAATTCTTTCTCTCCACAATTTCCTCCATTTGTGTTTTCTTTAATTTTTCCAGTTCTTTCTTCTGACCTTGAGCTATTTTGTTGATTTCCTTCACCTGTCTGACTGTATTTTCCTGTTTTTACATCAATTCCTTTAGCTGTTTGTTTGAATAATCCTCTGTTTCTTTTATTTCATTCAGTGATTTAAGCATTTCCTCTCTATAGGCCACAAACTGTTTGGCTGCAACTTCCTCTATTTCTTTATGGATGGCCATAATCTGTTTGTTTTTATCTTCCTCAATTTCTTTACGCATTTTATTTGTTTCCTCTGTTATCCTCTTCATGATCATAGATGTCTTGAATTTCAATTATGCTGGGATGTCTAGGGCTACTTGCCCCTGGATAACTGGGTTCTGAAGATGCCATGTTGCTCTTTCTTTTGTTGGTTGAACTTTTTACGCTGGCTTCTACCAATTGGGCTATCTTCGGTGTTTGGAGTTGGTTCCTGGTGGTTCATCGAATCCTGTGGTGGAGAGAATCCTTTTGGCAGGAAGACGGTTTTTCCTGAAAGAAGCCTTGTCAGCTTTTTGTGTATAGTCACTGGATGGCTGGTGTTTTTCAGGAGTTGCCGCTGCTCACCTCAGGCATAGAGACCTGAATGGTAACTGTGGTCCTTGTTAGTCGAGAGGGCTCTCCTCTTACTGGGAGCAGTACTGAAGACAGCTGTCCTGCTTCTGGATTTCTTGCTGTGAATTTAGTGATCTGCTGCTGTAACCTGTGTGTCCCGTGGTTTGCTCAGGTTTGTTAGGGATACCTGGTTGCCCTTTGGAGTAGTATCTGGGGGTTGATCTGCGGGATCCCTGGCTTTTGTAGGTCTGAGGTAAGGGCTCTGTGCCCCAGTACCCAAGCAGTAATCTGTGGCTGGTGAGTACTGCTCTCCTGGTAACAGCAGGCTATCTGGTGCACAGCAGGTCCCTGGTTTGTGTCAGTCTGCGGGACCTTTTCTGGGAATATACTGGGTAGTCTAAGTCCATCCCCTTTTCTTCATTCCCTGTGAGGATTTCTCCAGACATTGACTCTAAGTTTCTGGTGTTCTGGGTCGCACAGTTCTGCCTGTGAGGAATAGTTGGTACAAAGCATGTCTCTGGGCTGGCAGTGCGCCCAACTGCCCGATAGTCTGCGGGAGCTGGGAGCCCAACAACTCTCTGTGCTTCCAGCTTGCGGCCATATCAGTGATGGCAGCTTTTAACAACCAGTCTGCGAGACCTTCCCCAGACAAAGCCTGGGTGGCCCCAGTCAGCACTGTTTCCTTCCTTCCCTGTGGGGCCCTCTGCTGACAGAGACTCCCAGATTCTGTTGCACTGTGGCGTGCAGCTCCATCTGTACCAGAGAGTTGGGTAAGCAGCCACTCTCTGAGCTGGAGGCTTGAGCTCAGTTCAGTGATAGTGGCTCATATCAGCAGGTTTGCAAGAGAATTTCCTCAGGCAAAGTCAGGGTGGCCCAAGTCAGCACTGTTTCGTTCCTTCCCTGTGGGGCCTTCTCCTGACAGGGACTCCCAGATTCTGTAGCACTGGGGCGCACAGCTCCATCTGTGCCTGAGAGGTGGGCACGCAACCCTTCTCTGTGCTGGCGGCTTGAGACCAGTTCAGTGATGGCAGCTCATACGCGCTGGTCTGTGAGACTTTTTCCAGAGAAAGACTGGGTGACCTGTGGCCAGTCCTGCTACTTTCCTTCCCTGTGGGTTTTTTCCCGACTAGAACTCGCAGTCTCTGGTGTTTTTGGGCCCACCGATCAGCCTGGGAAGGTGATTGGGACACGCAGGCATGTGGCTCTGGTCCTACAACCTAGTGCCTGTGCGACCCATGATCTCTTCCTGATTTATGTATTTTTCATTGCAGAGTAATACTCCATTGTGTAGATGTACCACAATTTCTGCATCCATTCTTCAGTTGAGGGGCATCTGAACTGTTTCCAGCTTCTGGCTATTACAAATAAAGCTGCTACAAACATGCTTGAGCAAATGTCCTTATTGTGTACTTGAGCCTCTTTTGGATATATGCCTAGGACTGGTATGGCTGGATCTTAAGGAAGCATTATTCTTACTTGTCTGAGAAAGCGCCAGATTGATTTCCAAAGTGGTTGTACAAGTTTACATTCCCACCAGCAGTGGAGGAGGGTTCCCCTTTCTACACAAATTCTCCAGCATGTGTTGTCGCTTGAGTTTTTCATCTTGGCCATTCTGATGGGTGTAAGGTGAAATCTCAGCTTCGTTTTGGTTTGCATTTCCCTAATGGCTAATGAGGTTGAGCATTTCTTTAAGTGTTTCTCTGCCATTCGATATTCCTCTACAGAGAGTTCTCTGTTTAGCTCTGTTCCCCTTTTTTTAAATTTGACCTGGAAAGGATCATCCTTAGTGAGCTGTTCCAGAAGCAGAAAGAGACAGATGGTATATACTCACTCATATAGACATATAACATAGGATAAACCTACTGAAATCTGTACATCTAAAGAAACTAATTAAGAGAAAGGACCCTGACTAAAACGCTCAATCCCCATCCTGAAAGGCAAAGGGGATGAACATCAGTAGAAGAAAACAGGAAACAACCTACTAACCTGCCACAGAGGACCTCTGAAAGCCTCTGCCCTGCAGATTATCAAAGTAGATGCTGAGACTTATGGCCAACTGTTGGGCAGAGTGCATGGAATCTTATGTAAGAAGTAGGAAATAGTAAGATCTGAAGAGGACAGGAACCCCACAAGGAGAGCAACAGAACCAGAAATTTTGAACACTGGGATCTTCCCAGAGACTCATACTCCAACCAAGGACTATTCATGGAGATAACCTAGAACACCTGCACAGATGTAGCCCATGGCAGTTTAGTGTCCAAGTTGGTTACAAAGTAATGGGAAGAGGGACTGCCTCTGACATAATCTGATTAGCATGTTCTTTGATCACTTACCAGGCCACAGAAGATTTATATGCAGCCACTCCTGATAAGATCTTATAGAGTATGATCAGAAGGAAGGAGAGAAGGACCTCCCCTATCAATGGACTTGGAGAGGGGCATTTGTGAAGAAGGGAGAGGGAGGGTGGGACAGGCAGGGGAGGATGGAGTGGCTTATGGGGGATACAAAGCGAATAAAGTGTAATTAATAAAATAAAACAAAATTTAAAAAAATATAAAAATGGCACGTTTCTTTGCTGGATTGTGAGGTGTGTCAGTTGGCTGAGTGCATGTCTAGCTTGCAGAACCTCAGCCTCCACATAAACCGTGTGGGATGGCTCAAGCCTGTTTTCTAAACACTGAGAAGGTGGAAGAAGGAGTTCAGTATCAGCCTCAGCTACATAAATTGTTTGAGTACACCCAGGGCTATAGAAAAACCTGTATTTAACATAGTAAAATAATAATAAAAATCAAGCATGCTAGTATTTTTATTCATTTGTTGAATGACCTTCCATTTTTATGAAAAGCATTCCATCCTTCAGCCTTATAAGAGATATCTACAAATTTGCAACAAAGTCTAAACCTCTTGTAGATGTTTGGTAGGTACATAGAGTATCACCATGTGAATATATTTCAAAAGAATATGTTGGTGAGTGCTCTCTGTCACGAACAATTCCACATTTGGCTAAGGCTGAGGATCTGGCTTGCTTCCATGTATGTGGACCTATCTGCATTGCCCACGTGGCACGCCTGGGTTGGCTACCCAGAGGCTATTTAAGCTGTGGGCTGGCTTTCCCCAGGGTCCGAGGATTGTTCAAGGTTCCTGAATAAACTGCATTGAAAAAAAAAAAGAAAAGAAACTAATCAAGAGAGAGGACCTTGACTAAAACTTCAATCCCCATCCCGAAAGGCAAAGAGGATGGACATCAGAAGAAGAACCTAGGATCCTGCCACAGAGGGCCTCTGAAAGGCTCTGCCCTGTAGACTATCAAAGCAGATCCTGAGACTTATGCTAACTGTTGGGCAGAGTGCATAGAATCTTATGAAAGAAGTGGGAAATAGTAAGATCTGGAGAGGACAGGAACTCCACAAGAGAGCAACAGAACCAGAAATTTGAATACAGGGTCTTCCCAGAGACTCCTACTCCAACTAAGTACCATGCATGGAGATAACCTAGAACCCATGCACAGATGTAGCCCATGGCAGTTCAGTGTCCAAGTGGGTTACATAGTAATGGGAAGAGGGACTGCCTCTGACATAATCTGATTGGCCTGCTCTTTGATCACCTCCCCCTGAAGGGGGAGCAGCCTTACCAGGCCACAGAAGATGACAATGCAGCCACTCTTGATGAGATTTGACAGACTAAGATCAGAAGGAAGGAGAGGAGGACCTCCCCTATCAGTAGACTTGGGGTGGGGCATGCGTGAAGAAGGGGAAGGGAGGTGGAACCAAGGGGAGGAGGGAGGGGCTTATGGGGGGATACAAAGTGAATAAAGTGTAATTATAAAATAAAATTAAATTTAAAAAAGAAAAAAAAAGAATATGTTTTCATCTATGTTTTATCACAGAATACTCAATGTTCAAAGTAACATTTTAGTAATTAAAAGAACGTTAGTTCTAGGTTTGACCTATTTTAACCGAGATTTGTGGCATTTTTCAAATTCAATGAAATGTCTGGAATTTTGCCAGTGTTCTCAGTTCTAAGGTGATTTTAGCCTAAGGATAATCCTGGCTTAATCCTTATGAATGCCTTATATATTATATATTCAAATAGGATTCCATTGGCCTCCATTTTGATACTAGTGCCTGGTGCAATAGATTATTTGTAACTATTCCTTTCCATTATCTATACCTGGTTCTTCTTTTAACCTAACAATAGCCTGAAGAACTGAAGGATGAGCTCTCCTCACATTCTCTCATTTTCTCTCTCCTCTGTTTTTTTTCCAGTTTTTATAGGTTTATATTTTTAAAATAGTCTGATCTGAAACTAGCTATGTAGTTCATAGCTAGTTTGAACTAGCTATGTAGTTCATAGCTAGGGTGGCTATGTAGTTCACCCTAACCCTAAATTCCTGCTCCTTTTGTTTCAGCCTTCCAAGAAATAGAGGTGCATGGACCTGCCACCACACCCACTCCCTTGGAGATTTCTATTTTTATTAATTTATTTTTATTAATTACAGTTAATTAACTTTGTATCCAAGCTGTAGCACCCTCCCTCATCTGTTTACAATCACATCCTCTTTCCCTCTTGTCCTCCCATGCCCCTCCACCCATCAACTGATTAGGGAGGTCCACTTCCCTTTCCATCTGATCCTAGTCTATCAGGTGTCATGAGAACTCACTGCATTGTCTTCCTTTGTGGCCTAGTAAGGCTACCCCCTTTCCCCCGACCCTCAGAGAGAGGAGATTAGAGAGCATGCCACTGAGTTCATGTCAGAGACAGTCCCTGTTCCCATTATTAGGGAACTCACTTAGTCACTGAGCTGCCAGGGACTAGATTCATGCAGGCATTCTAGGTTATCTCCATGTAATGTACTTGGTTGGAGTATATATTTTTTTCCTTGTGGAGCTCCTGTTACCTCCAGGTCTTTCTATATCTCCCTTCTTTCATAAGGATCCCTGCACTCTGCCCAAATTTGGCTATGAGTCTCAGCCTTTGCTTAGATACCCTGCAGGTTAGAGTCTTTCACAGTCCCTCTGTGGTAGGCTCCTGTCCTGTTGCCTGTTTTCTCCCTCTTTCTATATCCGTCCCATTTGCCTTTCCGAATGAAAATTGAGCTTCTTACCCAGAATCCTCCTTCTTGATTAGTTTCTTTAGGTATATAGATTTGATTATGATTATCCTATATTATAAGTCTAATGTATACTTATAAGTGAGTATATACCATGTGTGTTTTTCTGCTTCTGGGACACCTCACTCAAGATGATCATTTCTAGATCACACAATTTGCCTGCAAATATCATGATTTCCTTGTTTTTAATTGCTGAGTAGTATTCCACTGTGTAAATGCACCACGATTTCTGTATCCATTCCTCTGTTTGGGACATCTGGGTTTTTTGAAGATGCTGGATATTACAAATGAAGCTGCTGCAAACATGGTTGAACAAAAGCCCTTGTTGTATACTTGAACATCTCTTGGATAAATGCCTAAGAATGGTGTAGCTGGATCTTGATGTAGCACAATTCTTAATAGCCTGGAAAAGCACCTGATTGGTGTCCAAAGAGGTTGTACGAGGTTAAATTCCCACCAGGCTCCCTTTTCTCCACATCTTCTCCAGCATGTTATCACTTGAAGTTTTATTTTGTTTTTGTTTTTTGTTTATTTATTTGTTTTTACCCTTATGGGAAATTATTTTTATTAAAATAGGGAAAATATTTGAAAGTAAAAATGAATATTGTTACTAGGTACCTATAAATCTTCCTAGTTTTTTTTAATACTTTATTTTTATATAAATTACAGTTTATTCAATTTGTATCACAGCTGTAGTAGCCCAATCCCTTATTCTCTCCCATTCCCACCTTTCCTTTATCATCTCCTCCGAAGCCCTTCTCCAAGTACAATGATAGGGGCGTTCCTCCTCCCCTTCCATCTGACCCTAGATTATCAGGTCTCATCAGGACTGGCTGCATTGTCTTCCTCTGTGACCTGGCAAGGCTGCTCCCCCTCAGGAAGAGGTGATCAAAGAGCCACCCACTGAGTTCATGTGAAAGGCACTGCATGTTCCCATTACTATGGTACTCATTTGGATATCAAGATGTTATGGGCTATACCTGAGCAGGGGTTCAAGGTTATATTCATCAATGGTCCTTGGTTGGAGTAACAGTCTCAGAAAAGATACCTGTGCCAAGATATATTTTCTTACTCTTGCTCTCCTTGTGGAGCTCATATCCTCTCCTTGTTTTACTATCTCCCCATTCTTTCATAAGATTCCCTGCACTTGTCCCAAAGATTGGTTGAGTCTCAGCATCTACTTTGATGCACTGCTGGGTAGAGCTTTTCAGAGGAACTCTGTTATAAGCTCTTGTCCTGTTTCCTGTTTTCTCCTTCTTCAAATGTCCATCCCATTTGTCTTTCTGAGTAAGGAATGATCACTCAGGGTCCTCTTTCTTGCTAGGCTTCTTTAAGTGTACAGATTTTTGTAGGTTTATCTTATATTATATGTCTAATATCCACGTATGATTGCGTATATACCCTGTGTGTCTTTCTGCTTCTGGTATACCTCACTCAGGATAATCTTTTCTAGATCTCACCATTTGCCTGCAAATTTCATAATTTCTTTGTTTTTAATTGTTGAGTAGTATTCCATTATGTAAATGTGCCACAATTTCTGTACTCATTCCTCCATTGAGTGATATCTGGGTTGTTTGCAGATGCTGGATATTACAAATGAAGCTGCTGCAAACAGGGTTGAACAAAAGCCCTTGTTGTGTACTTGAACATCTCTTGGATAAATGCCTAAGAATGGTGTAGCTGGATCTTGATGTAGCACAATTCTCAATAGCCTGGAAAAGCACCTGATTGGTTTCCAAAGAGGTTGTACAAGTTTACATTCCCACCAGCAATGGAGGAGAGTTCTCCTTTCTCCACATCCTCTATATCATGCATTGTCACTTGAGTTGTTGATGGGCATTGTGATGGGTTTAATGTGAAATCTCACTGTCTTTTTAATATGCATTTCCCTGAATGCTAAGATGTTGAACATTTCTTTGTTTCTCTGCCTTTTGATTTTCTTCTATTGAGAATTCTGTTTAGTTCTCTATGCCATTTTTTTTTTCAATGCAGTTTATTCAGGAACCTTGAACAATCATCTGACCCTGGAGAAAGCCAGCCTACAGCTTAAATAACCTCTGGGTAGCCAACCCCAGCGTGCCACGTGGGCAATGCAGATAGGTCCACATACATGGAAGCAAGCCAGATCCTCAGCCTTAGCCAAATATGGAGTTGTTTGTGACAGAGAGCACTCACCATCGGGAAGGTGGAAGGCGGAAACCAGCTCCATCTTTAAGGCACGGTATTAAGCATCTCTCTGCAGTTCCCCCTTTTTGTTTTAGATGCATCAGGCAAGAGTAGAGGTCTGATCTCTGATATTAGAAATAAATTGGGACTTTGTACTGATGTTCATTTAGGTGTCATCCACCCAAAGAGCATCAGACCCGTCCAATACCTTTTTCTCAGAGGCAGGACCTGGGGCATCAACCCGCATGCAATCAGACATGCTCTTCTCTGGGTCGAAAGCAGCTGACCCTGCGTGCAGTGCTTAGCCTCGCATCCTGAGCGTAACATTTTAGCTTTTTATGGTAGCCAACAATGCTTGAGGAGACTGTCCTGCTTCAATGGCTGTAAAGGCCTGAATGATCATGGCTGCATTACGCTGTTGTGAGACTCTAATCTTGCATATACACCACAGGAAGGAGAGGAGAACCTCCCCTATCAGTGGACTTGGGGAGTGGCAGGCACGCAGAGGGAGGTGGGAGGGTGAGATTGGGAGGGGAGGAGGGAGGGGCTTATGGGGGGATGCAGAATGAATAAAGTGTAATTGATGAAAAATTAAAAAAAAAGATAATTTAAGAACCTTAAATGACTTTCAAAAGTGGAGGAAAACATGGAGTTAGTCAATTTACATGGAGCATGTCTCGCCTCTGGGGGCAATGGTCTCCTGAACCTACTCAGACCTCGGACACCACCACTGCTAGTTCTAGAACTGAGGCAGGATGTTCCAACGAGGGGGTTAAGGCTTCTCATAATATTTCCTATAAGCCCACACCTGTTTGTTTATATCCCCCATTTTTATTCATTGTTAGCCAGATAGTGCCAAGTAATTGTGGTAAAGATACTTGCTTTTTTATCCAATGCTGGAATGCTAGTGAATTTAGGTATGCCCTGATTACTCGCATGCCTCACTGGGTGCCTGTGCCCGTTGATGCCCCTCACGCTATGACTCTCTTCAGACAGAAAAGGGATCTTGGAATTACAGCCACCATTGTCACTGCCATCTCATTGGCGGCTGTTGGAGCTACCACCGGGGCATTAGCCATGAGTCATACTGTGCAGACTGCTCAGACCCTGAATAATCTTTTAGCCAATGTAGCTCATGCCTTAGATGTACAAAAAGAAATTAACTAAAAGAAGGCTTGATGGTGTTCAATCAGAGGATTGACCTCGTGCAGGAGCAAATTGATACCCTATGGCAAATTGCTCAACTTGGCTGTCAATGAAAGTATGCTGGACTTTGTGTCACTAGCATACAATATGAGAATTTTTCCTGTGCTGCAAATCTGTCTAAACAATTGTCTAGCTATATTTTAGGTAATTGGACTGGAGAATTCTATACTACGATGGAGCAGCTGAGAGTGGCCATTGTCATGCTAAATTCTGCCAGAGTAGACACAGGACTAGCCACAGGATTATCATCATGGATTGCTGCAGCCATGAATCATCTGAAGGAATGGGCGGGCATGGGAGCGTTAGCAGGCCTTCTGGTGTTGGTCTCCTTGGTTTGCCTGTATACCATTTTTTAATTGGAGTACTTGATTTGTTCCCTTTTGAATTGTTGAGTTCTTTATATATACTGGATATTAGCTCTCTTTCAGACATAGGTTTGGTGAAATACTTTTTCTAGGACTTTCATGTGCACCATTAATTTCTGTTTCAAATTTCTTCTTAAAGGCACTTCACTTAGTACTATGAACTTTCCTCTTAGCACTGCTTTCATTGTGCCCCATAAGTTTGGGTATGTTGTGCCTTCAATTTCATTGAATTCTAGGAAGTCTTTAATTTCTTTCTTTATTTCTTTCCTTACTCAGTTGTCATTGAGTAGTGAGTTCTTTATTTTCCATGTATGTGTAGGCTTTTTGCGATTTCTTTTGTTGTTGAAGTCCAGCTTTATTCCATGGTGGTCAGGTAGGATGCAAGGGTTTATTTCAATATCCTTGTATCTGTTGAAACTTGCTATGTGACCAACTATATGGTCTGTTTTGGAGAAGGTTCTATGAGGTACTGAGAAGAAGGTAAACTCTTTTGTGTTTAGGTGAAAGTTTTGTAGATGTCTGTTAGGACCATTTTATTCATGACTTCTCTTAGAGTCATTATTTTCTTGTTTAATTTCTGTTTTGTTGACCTGTCCTTCTTTGAGAGTGGGGTGTTGAAGTCTCCCACTATTAATGTGTGGGGATCTATGTGTGGTTTAAGTTTTATTAATGTTTCTTTTACAAATGTGTGTGCCTTTCTATTTGGGATATAGATTGCAGAATTGTGATGTGGTGGACTTTTCCTTTGATGAGTATGAAATGTCATTTCCCTGTATCTTATGATTAATTATGGTTGAAAGTTTATTTTATTAGATATTACAATGGCTACTCCTATTTGCTTCATGGGTCCATTTGCTTGGGAAACTGTCTTCCATCCCTTTACTCTCAGGAAACATCTATCTTTGTGACTTAGGTGTGTTTCTTGTATACAGCAGACAGTTGAGTCCTCTTTGTGCCTCCATTCTGTTAGTCTGTGCCTTCTTATTGGAGAGATGAGTCCATTGATGTTGAAAGAGTTTAATGACCAGTTGCTGTTAGATCCTTTGATTTTGATGTTGGTTGTGGTAGTGTGTTTGTGTGCTTGGCTCTTTTTAGTTTTGCTGTAGTGAGGTTATTTATTTTCTGTGTTTTTTCTTTGTTCTATATACTTACTATTTTGATTATTATGTGGCAGGAGGATTCTTTTCTGGTCTAATTTATTGGGTGTTCTGTAGGCTTCTTGTATTCTTATTGGCCTTGTATTCTTATGTTGGGGAAATTTTCTTCTAATGATTTTGTTGAAAATATTTTCTGGGCTGTGGACACAGGAATCTTCATTTTCTTTGTTCCTATTATTCTTAGGTTTTGTCTTTTCATGTTGCCGTGGACTTCTTGGATGTTTGTCTTGGATGGAATTTTTTAGATTTATTATTTTCTGTGACAGGTATGTCGATTTTTTCCATTGTATTTTCCACACTTGAGATTCTTTCTTCTTTCTCTTGTGGTCTGTTGGTTATGCTTATGTCTGTAGTTCCCTGTTTTCTTCCCTAAGTTCTTCCTCTTGGTGATTTCCTCTTTTTTTTTCCTTGTTATGAAATAGTTTTAATCTCCTAGTTTATTTTTTTCCATAATTTTATTAGTTTTCCATAATCTCATTAGTTACATTTTGCTAATTCTGTATCCCAGCTGTATCCCTTATTCCCTCCCCAATCCCACCCTCCCTCCCTCATCTCCTCCCTGCCCCTTTCCAAGTCCACTAATAGGGGAGGACCTCCTCCCCTTTCATATGACTCCCTTTTGTCAGGTATTTTCAAGACTGGCTGCAAAGTCCTCCTCTGTGGCCTAACAGTACTGCTCCTCCCTTGGGAGGTGGGGAGGTCAAAGAGCCAGTCATTGAGTTCCTGTTAGAAATAGTCCTTGTTCCCCTTACTATGGGAAACCAATTGATTACTGAGCTATCACATGTCACATCCGAGCAGAGGTTCTAGGTTTTATCCTCTCATGGACTTTGGTTGAGTGTCCATCTCAGAAAAGACCCTGTGCCCAGATATGTTTGGTCGGTGATTTCCTCTTTTTGTGTTTCCTTTATTTTTTCTAATTCTATCTTCAGTTCTTGAACTATTTTGTTGATTTCCTTCACCTGTCTGACTCTATTTTCCTGTATTTCCTTCAATTTCTTCACTTATTTGAACATTCCTCTGATTCTTTTATTTTTTTCAATGATTTAATCATTTCCTCTTTGAAGGCCACAAACTGTGTGGCTGCATCTTCCTTTATTTATTTATGTATGGTCATACTCTCTTTGACTTTATCTTCCTCTATTTTTTTTTATGCATTTTATTTGTTTCCTCCATTATGTACTTCATAAGCTTAGACATAAGGTCATTTTCTTGAATTTCACTTATGTTAGGGTGTCCAGGGCTACTTGCCCCTGGATAAGTGGGTTCTGGAGACGTTATATTGTTTTGTCTTTTTTTGGTTGTGCTTTTACTCTGACCTTTCCCCATCTGTCCATCTCAGGTGGTAGCGGTTAGTTTCTGGTGCCTGCTGGAATCTCACGGTGGGGTGAATCTATTTGGCAGAAAGATGGTTGTTCCTGAAGGAGCCCTCCTCATCTTTTTGCTTATGGTCAACTGAATTGCATTGCTTCTCAGGAATTGCCACAGCTCACCTTAGTCATATGGACCTTGGTGCTAACTCTGGTTTTTGGTAGTCAGGGGGTCTGTCCTCTCACTATGTGAAGTCCTGGAGACAGCTGTCCTGTCACTGGGTTTCTTCCTCTGAATTTAGTGAAGTGTTTCTGCTGCTCTTATATTGTGTTTGCTGGGCACAACCCTCTTAAAGAACCATAGAACCTTGTGGTTTGGTCAGTTTAGCTAATACTAACATGAATATTATGAAAGTAAAACATGTAATTTTGATTGGACATAAGGCCAACTCCAAGAGATGACACCAGATATTGATGCAGTTATTAGGGGACAAGAACCTGTTGTTGCATAGGCCCTAGAGGAGAACCTAAAATTCATTCTACCTACAGAACTTAGTGCTCAACTAACTCCTAATTAGGTAGTTCTATATCCACAGACCAGTGCATCTCTCAACCCTCATTAAACAAATTCATTTTGGCAATAGATGACTAGTAACACAGAGATAGTCAACTGTAACTGTGTTATTGCTGACAGAGAAAATGAAGAGACTGTGGAGTGGTCAGCCTTAAATTGATGCACATATTAAGCCACCATGGTCTAAAACTAGACCTCAACAATAATAGAAATAACAAAAAGCCTTCACACGCATGGAAACTAAGTGACTTCTTACTTCTATCAAACAAATTCAAGCTTTAGTACTGCTCAAAATTTATACCTTGTTTTTGCTCACTTTATTTTCTAATAGTCTAAAAAGAACATTTAATAAATAAACTCATGAAAGGTGGAAAACCCAAAATGACAACAAAATAAATATCAATACATCTACACATTAAGACTTAGCAATTCACCTTCATATCTTTCTCACTAACGATCCTTTTCTTGCTTTTGGATTCTACGGGAACTTCAGTTTAAACAAAGAAAACTAAGATTCCATGCTAGACTCACATATTAGTTAGGATATGTGACATCTGTCTTTCTGGACCTGGATTATCTCACTCAGTATAATGATTTCCACTCTAACCTATTTTTCTAAATTTTTGATAATCTCATTTTCAAATAAATGCGGAAAATAATCCCTCTTCTAAATAGGTAAAACATAGGACATATTAAATATCCAAGAAACTTAAGTAAGAGCAAAAAATGTCTGAACATTGAAACTATAGATCACTGTTCAAAGACACTGCAGAACACTCATGTAAATGGAAAGGTGTTGTGTGTTTATGGACTGAAGGTTTAATACTGATAAAATGTGAAATCAACTCAACCAACAGGCTCAGTAAAGTACTGAATGAAGTTCCACAGAAATATTTGGTGTAAACATACAAGAAGCATAACATTCACATAAAAAAAATGAATGGCTACAAGTTAACATAGCAATTTTGAACATAATGTACAAAGATGGATGATGTATTCTTCCTATCTTTAATATCTTCTGCAAATTTATAGGAGTCATAGTAACATATTATTAGTTTATTGGCAGATACATAACTATGTAAATCTCAATTTTGAAGCCAAAAATAAAAAATTATCCTCTCTAAACAGTGAACCCTCAGGTTAATTTAGTAAATTATGAAAGTCAGCTGACTCAACTATTGTGTGACAATATGCTGAGGAGATTTACTCTTTTGCCTGCTCTTGGGACTATTTTTCTTCTATTGAGTTGCCTTATCCAGCCTTGATAAGAGGACCTTTACCTTGTCTTATTGAATTCTTTTTTTTTTTTTTTCATGTTTCGTTGTTGCCTCTCAGATGTATGCGTTTATCTGAAGAGTAAATGGAGGAGGAATGGATCTCAGAGACACAGGAGATGGGGGTGTCTGGAAGTAGAGGGACAGGAAACTGTGGTCAAAATGTATTGTATGGGTGGAGTATCTATTTTTTTTCTCTTTTTTAAAAAAATAATTATTTATTTTTAATCCTGATTGCAGCTTTCCCATCTCTTTTCTCCTTCCAGTCCCTTCCTGAAAATCAATTTTCAATAAAAAAAAAGATTTACTTCACATTGATTAAATATACATTTTATATTATGCGAAATCCATTTGAACATTTTCATATATTGGGAAAGGAAGACTTCATTGTCCTGTTGGAAGCTGTAAGAACTATACCCAGTGATATCAGCAGATTACAAACCAACCCCATTATGATTATTTACTGATTACTATGAGTCCATCTGAGCAGTTACTAGAGAGTCAAACCTATAATCTGAAATTGTTTTTCAGAAACAATTTTTGAAAGGCACATAATCATGAAAGTAATATGTAATAGTTAATCATTTTTATTTTCTTTTGTAAAGTTAGCATTTTTTTCTTTTAACCTTTGAGTGAAAAGACATCTCTAACATAACATCTGGGAAAAAATCATTAAATATGAGCTTTAATGGAGCTTATATTGAATCTGTAGATTAATTTGTTAGGTTGCCCATTTTCACCCAATTAATCCTACCATTCATGAGCACAGTATATGTTTTATCTTAAATCTTTCTCAATTTTCTTCTTCATGGCTTAATGTTTTCATTGTACAAGACTTTCCCTTCCTTGGTTAGATTTACACTTCAAATAAAAATGTTCTAGCAAGTGTTTTTAAATCTTTCACAGACTCTTAGAAAAGCTGGAGAATAGTCAACCCTTGTTATTGACTAGAAAAACACATTCAAATACATAAATATTGTTAAACAACAAATTATAATGTTACAAAATAAGTTATTACATTATAAAAATATAATTATAATTTAATCACTTATTAATATGTAAGCAAATTAAACCTAATATTTTGGGTGTTTATATGGTGCTGGAGATAAAACTCAGGCTCCATACATATATGCTCCATGACAGAGGTGCAGCCACAGCCTTATATTTTATGTTTCCGTGGGATACCTACATGAAATTGTCTGTTATTTGTTGTTAATGTGTCCATATATCTAATAACAGGCAAAAATCTTTTTAAGAAAGCTAAAAAAAAGTCCCCACATGAATTTCTGTATTCTGAACAGGAAATAATATTTAGTATTCACATGCAACTCTCTTAATTACTTTTAATTACTTTTCTAATTTGGTAATAAAACCCCATGACCAAAGGAACTTATATAGGAAAAGGTTTATTTGGCTTAAGGTTCCAAATGTGTAAAATTACATGTTGTAATCTGTAGCAGAAGCTGAGAGCAAACACCTCAATAGCAAACAGGAAGCAGAGAAATGCCAGCAAATATTTTGAAAGCTAGGGGCCCATCCACACAGTGACATATTTCCTCTGCAAGGTCATATCTCCTTCTTCTTGCTAGTCAACCACCAACTGGGACCAAATACTCAAATTTCTGAGATTTATGAACACATCTCATTTGAAGCAGCACTGTAACATAGCTATTTATGTCACTATCATTGTAAAAGAGTATCAAGACTTAGTTGTTATACGACTAATAGGAGGGGGTGTTGACATATACAGATTCATTTATTATCTGGTATTTGGTCTGACAGACAATACAATCTCAAGTTAGTTATAAAAAAATAGCCAAAAAACATAACTAGCTGTGTTTGTAATACCTCCTAATTCACTATTATTTTGAAGACTCTATGTTCAGCCATCTATATTCATAAGGAAGTTTGGAAAAATGTTCAATTTATTTGCTTGTGGTCATGAAGAAAAGTATATTCCCTGTCCTCCTTGTTCACGGGACTGATATTTTTGGCTCAGTATGCAAATTATTCTGGAAATTCTTGAGACATCCAAGAACATGGTCTGAGTAACAAAAAATGAAATGGAATAAAAAAGAAAGAATAGAAGCATATTCATATCTTATGCTGTATTATGTAATGAATTATTATAATATTTATTTAATTTGTTTATTGAACTATCAATGGTGCTTTAAATTTGTTAGGGTATCAACACTTTTATTCATTATTATTGACACATGTTGAACACTGGAAGTACAAAGTCTGTAAAGAATAAAATATGCTAATATTAAGTCAAAGTTCCAGCTTAAATGATCAAAATTTTTATTTCGACCTTACTAGGAAATCAATTTGCAAAGACTAGCTAAATCATTGTTTTGAGAGTGCTTATAATCTATAAAAAGACCATCTTGATTTGCTCTACTTGCTTCCAAGTCTTTCCTTGTGGTTTGACTACAAATATCCTCCTATAGACTCAGGTGTTTTAGTGCTTGGCCCATAGATGTGAGTGGCATGATTAAGAAGTGTGGCCTTGTTGGAGTAGGTGTGGCCTTGTTGGAGAAAGTGTGGCACTGTGTCTGGTGCCCTTTGAAGTCTCCCATGCTCAAGATTACAGTGTGGCTTACAGTCACTTCTGCTGCCTGATATGACTGTAAGATACAGAATCCCCAGCTCCTTCTCCAGCCCCATGTCTGCCTGTATGCTGCGATGTTTCCCAGGATGAAAATATCAGAGATCAGACCTCTACTCTTGCCTGATGCATCTAAAACAAAAAGGGGGAACTGTAGAAAGCTGCGTAATGCCGTGCCTTAAAGATGGAGCTGGTTTCCACCTTCCACCTTGCCGATGGTGAGTGCTCTCTGTCACAAACAACCCCATATTTGGCTAAGGCTGAGGATCTGGCTTGCTTCCCTGTATGTGGACCTATCTGCATTGCCCACGAGGCATGCTAGGGTTGGCTACCCAGAGGCTATGTAAGCTGTGGGCTGGCTTTCCCCAGGGTCAGAAGATTGTTCAAGGTTCCTGAATAAACTGCATTGAGAAGAACAACAAACAAAAAAAAATCAGAAAGAAGGAGAGGAGGACCTCTCCTATCAGTGGACTTGGGGAGAGGCATGCATGCAGAAAGGGGGGGAGGGTGGGACCGGAAGGGGAGGAGGGAGGGGCTTATGAGGGGATACAAAAGGAATAAAGTGTAATTAATAAAAGTTAAATAAAAAATTAAAAAATAATAATAAAAAAAGAAGAAGAAAAGAAAAAGAATCAAGTCACTTCTCACTAAACAACAACAGCCCAAATTCTTCCTTACTTTTTCATTGTTTCGATCTGAACTTCCAGTTCAGTTTTTTCTATCGCGATTTTCTCATAATGACTTTTCCAGGTATTGGAAGCTGAAACTGTTTCAGACAACTTGGCTTCCTAAAAATACAAAAACATTCATCTTGTAAAAAAAAAAAAAAAAGAAAATAATGAACTAAACCTCTGAAACTGTAAGTCAGTCTCAATTAAATGTTGCCTTTATGAAAGCTATTGTGGTCACCTTGTCTTTAGAAAGCAGTAGAAACCATAAGATATCTTTGAAAAGAATGAGTCTTTGGCTATGGTGACAGAATCACTGAGGACTTATCAAGGGACCTAGGACAGGAAGAGAGATTTCAGGGTTACCAATAATACTGTTCATGACAGATGATGGGATATAATCAGATTAACTGAGAGTAGTTTATATTGTGGGCAAGGTCTAATTTCAATGAAATACCAAAAATACCAGTTGCATACTACACTAAAAAGAAAAATACCACAATTTCCAGGAAAAGCAGGCCATCTCCACAGGTAGGAAGCCCATATCATACTTGTTTAGCTTCTTTAGGAGTTCAGATTTTAGTATGTTTATTCTATATTATATGTTTAATATCTACTATCCCTGGGTAAGATGATCAGTCCTCACCCTGAAAGGCAAATAGGATGGACATAGGAAGAAAGGGAAGACAGGAAACAGGACAGGAGCTTACCACAGAGGGCCTCGGAAAGACTCTACCCAATAGGGTATCAAAGCAGATGCTGAGACTCATAGCCAAATTTTGGGCAGAGTGAAGGGAATCTTAGGAAAGAAGCGGGAGTGGAAAGACCTGGAGGGGACAGGAACTCCACAAAAAGAGGACAAAACCAAAAAAATTTGGGCACAGTGGTCTTTTGCGAGACTGATACTCCAACTAAGGACCATGCATGGAGATAAACTAGACCCCCTGCACAGATGTAGCCCATGGTAGAGCAGTCTCCAAGTTGGTTCCCTAGGAATGGGAACTGTCTCTGACATGAACTCAGAGGCAGGCCCTCTGATCACCTCCCCCTGAGTGGGGAGCAACCTTACCAAACCACAGAGAAGATAGTGTAGCCAGTTTTGATGAGACCTGATAGATTAGGGTCAGAGGGAAGGGGAGGAGGACCTCCCCTCTCAGTGGACTTGGGGAGGGGAATGGGAGGAGATGAGGAAGGGAGTATGAGATTGTGAGGGGGCTACAGCTGAAATACAAAGTGAACAAATTTAATTAATATAAATTTTTATTTTTTTTATTTTTTTTTCAGAAGAATTTCAAGTTTATTGTTATTGCAAAATTCATACAGATGATGTATATTTTGTTTCACTGTACTTCTATAAATGATTCAGACTGATTATTGAAGATTAAAAATTTTTACCTGAAAAGAATTGATGTCCCTATTCTTTATTTTTTCTGATTTTTTTTTATTTTTATTTTTTTTATTTTTTATCAGTTACATTTTATTAACTCTGTATCCCAGCCATGTCCAGATCCCTCATTCCCTCCCAGTCCCTCCCTCCCTCCCTCATCTCCACCGTGCCCCTTTCCAAGTCCACTGATAGGGGGGACCTCCTCCCCATTCATCTGATCCTGTTTTATCAGGTATCTTCAGGACTGGCTGCAAAGCTCTCCTCTGTGGCCTAACAAAATTTTTAAAAAGTAGCACATATCGTAAAAGAAGATTTTCCAAAACATTCAAGGTCTAATTATTTTTCACAGTTTCACAAACAGAGCTCTATGAAAGAGAGTAAATGATGGTTATTAGTGACTGCCTTTGCTCACAGTTACTGACATAAGAAAAAATAGTATTGGCAGAAGTAGAATTGTACATGTGAATTGTGCACACTGTAAAGTTCCAGGATGAAGAGTCAAGCTTCATCAACAACAGAGCACAGAAGAGCACAGAACAGAGTCCTGGAGATGTGTGGCTCAGAATGACTTGACTGTAATAGCCAGTACAATGGCTTTGTTTTAATGCCATGCTGCAAGTGGTGTAGAATCTCAGGAAGAATATCTCAGCTGAGTCTAATGGCATTTTAGATTTTTAAGGACGATGGAACCATTTCCACTTTAGACAAATGTATCTTTGTAGTAGATCATTTTGCCTAAGAGTTTTCCTTTTTTTCTTGTTTTAATATATATTAGATGGGGTAATTTTAGATGAATTACTTTTAATTACTAACATGCATTTCAGTGGATTATTCAGTAAATTTTATTAAATACCATCTATTGACAAGGATGTATGTTAACCTACTATTTGCAATTTGTACCTGTTGGGGAAGGAGAAAAATCAGGTTTTTTTTTTTTTTTTAAATGGTATACTTCTGGACATACCAACATTCTAGCGAAGGTCCCCTCCTAAGAGTATTTGAGCAGCACAATTATGTACTAAGTGTTGTGTGTAATTTTGCTTAACTTTTTTGTCATTTATTTCTTCCTTTCTCCATCTCTCTTTCTCTTTTTAGATATGTTTTTCGGTTTTGACTTTTATTTTTTTGTTGTTGTTGTTTCTTTTCTTCTTTGAGGAAGCAAGAACATAAAGTTGGGAGTGGTGAGGAGAATCTGGAAGGTGTTGGTGATAGCAAATAATATATTCAGAAATATATTGTATGAAAAAATTAACATTCTTTTAAAAGAACAAAAACAAGTGGACTATTAATTTTTATTTAAAAAAAAAAAACTTTAAGGCTTAAATTAGTCAGTGCTAATTTTTAAAGAGAGTGTACCTAAGTGATTAAGTTTAGAGTCACAAAGCTTTCCAGACTAGGATCAAAAGTAGTGATCACGTGACAATTTAAACATGTAAGCATAACTTCTCATGGACATAAAGCTAGAACTTTCTTTCAGTGACTTAGGAATAGTATGAAAATCTTAGCAATGTTAAAGCCTTCCTTAAATAAAAGCAGAGAAAATTTTAAGGTCTTAGCACTCTGATCCATTTCTATCAACAGTGCAGTATGGTGGGTATTGTCATTCTGTTCCTTTCTCAACACAGCTTTGTTTGAAGAGCATAACAACACTGACCTCTGTAACTTACAAAAAAACTGAAAAGGAGATATCAGATATCCTCTCTAATTATGTTTGATACACTTACATTAGAGAAATATTTGGTTTACAGATGAACGTTACATGATGTCATAAACACTTCCTTCAGATTGTGTACTGTGTATATATTTTTAATTAATTTTTATTTTTATATTAATTATGGTTTATTCACTCTGTATCCCAGCTGTAGCCCCTTCCCTCATTTCCTCCCAATCCTACCCTCCCTCTCTCATCTCCTCCCATGTCCCTCTCCAAGTCCAGAGATAGCGGAGGTCCTCCTCTGCTTTCCTTTAAACCTAGTCTATCAGGTCTCATCAGGACTAGCTGTATTGTGTTCCTCTGTGACCTGGTAAGGCTGTCATCCCTCAGGGGGAGGTGAGCAAAGAGTCAGCCACTGACTTCATGTCAGAGACAGTCCATCATCCTCTTACTAGGGAACCCACTTGGAGACTGAGATGCCATGGCCTACATCTGAGCAGGGGTTCTAGGTTACATTCACGAATGGGCCTTGGTTGGTGTATCAGTCTCAAAAAAGACCCCTGAGTCCAGATATTTTGGTTCTGTTGCTTGTGTTTACTGCGTATATTTTGCATTTAAAATTTCACAATATTAATATTAATCTCATCAATTGAATAGTTGCATGACTAGAGAGAAAACATTAAGTGGTTGGTAGAGAACCAGGAAGAAGTCCACAGATAATGACTTTCCTCTTTTACTTTAGGAACAGAAAATATGTTCTTTACACAATTCAAGCCAGACTGCCCATAAATAAATGAAGACAATAAGACAGTAATCATACAGGGCGCTTTTTAATGCATATATATTTATTGATTGAGATGCATATTGTTGATAATTATAATTTCTGCCAGTTGCCTTTGAAGACGCACTAATTACAGTTGTACAGTTTTTATCTATTATTGTACTCTATCTATACGCCATTTAGAACATCACTTCCTTGATGCCATGCTGCTGAACACTGATTTATTAATTAGAACTATTGATATTTAGAGATTTTTTTGATTGATTTGTATCTTTCATTTCTACACCTCAGCTCTAAAGACTCTTTTTTTTTCCTTTTATGAAAAATCATTTAGACAAGTTATTATTCTAGGATTATTGAATTAGCTAAAAATGTCCACTTTTTATTTTGTTTACTGTGGAAAGACTGTATTTGAGAATAATTAATTTATAGTAGTTAGAAAAGGGTACAAAATACAGATAGATTATAAACATACATGATAGCTAGACAGTGATAGATGATAGGTAGATAGATAGATAGATAGATAGATAGATAGATAGATAGATAATTGATAAATAATAGGTTGGTAGATGTATTATGGGTACATATATACGTAGATAGATGCTAGATATTGAGGGAGATATACAATCATTTGTGTTCAGAAAATCTCTGAACTATTGGCACTAATACATTAATTGTTGCTGCCTTCCTAAAAGCATGATGAATTAATAAAAAATACAGGATTAAATGCATGGACTATGATCATCTGAGGTTGGGAAGTATATCAGTTAGTTCATTTTGGAAGAAATAACATAAAACTTAAATTTTTACATTAACTGAAGTGTTATTTATATTCCATGGGATAGTTGCTGGCTAAGCCTCACACAAAAGTGTAAGCATTCTCCCTGCACAAAGGTGTTCATTCAGGTAAATGGAGTGTTTATATTCTGTTGATGCAAGTTGTATGGTACAAAGAGTAAACATTACATTTTTAACTATGTTGTAACATAGTGTCAATTTCATGTATATTTTATACATTGAAAATTATGTTCATTTTATGATTTTTCATTTCATGATTTTTTTCTCAGACAATAGAATTTAAATGGAAACTCAGCTAAAAGTTAAAATATATCCAGAAGCAATACTTTTCTAAAAGCTACTAAGTTGATGGGGTCTTCTTCTTAATGATTTTTTAATTTAATTTAATGTGTTAGTTAATTTAATTATTAGTTACATTTTATTAGCTCTGTATCCCAGCTGTATCCCACTCCCTCATTCCCTCCCAATCCCACCCTCCCTCCCTCATCTCCTCCCTGCCCCTTTCCAAGTCCACTGATTGGGGAGGACCTCCTCCTCTTTCATCTGACCCTGTTTTATCAGGTATTTTCAAGACTGGCTGAAAAACCCTCCTCTGTGGCCTAGCTGGACTGCTCCTCCCTTGCGGGGTAGGGAGGTCAAAGAGCCTGCCATTGAGTTCCTGTCAGAAAATAGTCCTTGTTCTCCTCACTATGGGAAACCAATTGGTTACTGAGCTACCACGGGCTACATCTGAGCAGAGGTTCTAGGTTATATCCATACATGGTCCTTGGTAGAGAGTCAGTCTCAGAAAAGACCCCTGTACCCAGATATATTTGGTCCTTGTGGAGCTTCTATCCTTTTCACGTCATACTATTTCCCCTTCTTTCATATGATTCCTTGCACTCTGCCGAAGGTTTGGATATTTGTCTTAGTGATTAATAACAAGATAAAGACATCTTAGATAACGGCCATATTATTAATTTACAGTAACATTAATTTTTCACAACATGCTTAATACTTACTGAAGAAAACAATTAAATGTTAACTTTCCATAACTGAAGTAGAAATTTTGTACTTTAACAGTACTAAATTTGATTTTAGTACTTTAATTTTAATGGCCAAGAGGAGTTTACAATATGTTCCTGCTTTGTCCTCTTTGTGAATGCCACTCCTCAGGTGTCATGTAGAATACTTTCTTAATGGAGAGGGTAGAGAGTGACCGCTTGTGCTTTCCTAGACAGAGATGTAAGCCAGAGTAAGTGGTTGGATAAGTATCTGCTGTTGCTCACCACAGCGCTCCAGACTGCTTGTTGCTCTGCTCTGACGTTCATTTACACAGTCAGACTTCCAAAATGATTCCTCTCCATATAAAAGGAAAACAACACTGTAATAATACAGTTTTGCCATTCACTTTTTTTCCTGCTTACTCAATAAATATATGTGATGTGTCAGTCTATGCACTGGATTATCAGAGATCTAAAGGAAAAGAAATGTGGCTTGCCCTGGAGTAATCTACATTGAGAGAAACACAAACAAAAGCATTACTTCAAATTACAGGTGTTATTTGAAAAGAAGAGAAAAGGGTTAGATAATAGCAAGGGCTAAGAAAGTTACATGGTGTAGGTAGAAACCATGTACCACTTCCCCAGCGTCCCCAAAGCCAGTGATTGGGTATCGAGTACTGGAAAATATATTGGAAATTTCAGCCATCACTGAAATGGATTTTGTCAAAGAATGCTGTTTTGGCGACCTTTGTTAAAATAAAATCAGTCCTAAAATGTTTATGGATAGAGGGCCAAAGCCTTCACCATCCTCTACTGCCTCCAATAGCAAAAACTCACATAAAGACATGTCTCAAATCCATGCATGGTGTACAGAATACCTGGCTGAGAATTTTAATCACAAAGTTTGGGATTAAACTGTATAAAGTTACACAGTAGAAAAGTTTAAATGAAGGGAAATGAAATGCTTAGATCACAAATGTAGATGGAGTTCAAAGTAAGAAAGAATTTGCTAATGTGACAAAGGATGCATGACAGGAACTAGGATAAAGATACTGGGAGAATATTCCAATATGTATGCCCTACCAAGAATAATAGTGAAGATTTTAATTTATAGGACACAAGTAATACTGGGAAGAATAATAATTTTTCTGATGGAATATTACTTAGCAATAAAAACAAGGAAATTATGTAATTTGCAGGCAAATGGTAGGAACTGGAAAAGATCATCCTGAGTGAGGTATCCCAGAAGCAGAAAGACACACAGGGTATACACTCACTCATAAGTGGATATTAAACATATAGAATAAACATACTAAAATCTGTACACCTAAAGAAACAAACAAAAAAGGAGGACTCTGGCTAAGAAGCTCAGTCCTCTTTCAGAAAGGCAAAAAGGATGGACATCAGAAGAAGAAGAAAACAGGGAACAGGACAGGAGCCTGCCACAGAGGGCCTCTGAAAGGCTCTATCTACTCTGCAGGGTATCAGAGCAGATGCTGAGACTTATAACCAAACTTTGGGCAGAGTACAGGGAATCTTATGAAAGACAGGGCAGTTAGTAAGAGCTGGAGGGACAGGAGCTCCACAAGGAGAGCAACAGAACCAAAATAATCTGGGCACAGGGGTCTTTTCTGTGACTGATACTCCAATCAAGCACCATTTGTGGAGAAAATTGAGAACCCCTGCTCATATGTAGCCATGACGGTTCAGTGTCCAAGTGGATTCCATTGTAATGGGAACAAGAACTGTCTCTGACATGAAATGATTGGCCTGCTGGCCAAAGAGGAAGACAATGCAGATAGTCCTGATAAACCTGATAGAGTAGGATCATAAGGAAAGGGAGGAAGACCACCCCTATCAGTGGACTGGGGGAGGGGCATAGGTGGAGAAAAGGGAAGGAGGGTGGGATTGGGAGGTACAGGGAGATACAAAGTGAATAAACTGTAATTAATAAAAATAAAAATAAGTTTTAAGAAGTGTGTACTAAGGCCATATCTTAATTTCATCAAGATAATACTGTAATACAGGCCATAAAATAATTAACTTTTCCAGATTATTAGATTTAGAGACGAACTTACTAATTTGGATAAACTCACACATGTACCTATTGACAGTAGTGAAGGAAGATAGTACATGAACTAGATGTTACTTAAAGAAAAACGATATAGATTTGGATCTCAGAATGGAGAAAAGAAGAGAAAAAAATTAGAATGTGATACAGAACAATGTTTCATAGTGCATTGTGGTGGAATTGTTGATAAAAGCAAAGAACTTGCAGATAAAGATGTTATGAGTTAGTTGAAAATAAAAAGTTTTGCATAGTGAATCCTCATGTGCCTAAACCTTCATTTTGCTTTGAGAAATTGATGAACATATTCATATTGTAGAATTTGAATATTGATTATATCAGTTGTAAACACCATCTTACACATAATAAAAAAATAACTTCTGCAAGACTACATTTTGAGAGGTCATTTAAAAATGGTGAGCCCTTCCAGACATATCATCCTAAGGTGTTTGATGGAAGGATGGTAAAAAATTGGGAAAGAATCTTCACCAACCCTTCATCTGATAGACGGTTAATATCCAGTATATATAAAGAACTAAAGAAGCTGAAAAGCGACAAACCAAGTAAACCACTTAAAAAATGGGGAACAGAGCTAAACAGAGAATTCTCGACAGAGGAATATTGAATGGCAGAGAAACACTTAAAGAAATGCTCAACCTCATTAGCCATTAGGGAAATGCAAATCAAAACAACCCTGAGATTTCACCTTACACCCATCAGAATGGCCGAGATGAAAAACTCAAGTGACAACACATGCTGGAGAGGTTGTGGAGAAAGGGGAACCCTCCTCCATTGCTGGTGGGAATGTAAACTGGTACAACCACTTTGGAAGTCAATCTGGTGCTTTCTCCAACAATTAGGAATAGTGCTTCCTCAAGACCCAGCTCTACCACTGCTAGGCATATACCCAAAATTTGCTCAAGTACACAATAAGGACATTTGCTCAACCATGTTTGTAGCAGCTTTAATTGTAATAGCCAGAACCTGGAAACAACCCAGATGTCCATCAATGGAGGAATGGGTACAGAAATTGTGTTATTTTTACACAATGGCATACTACTCAGCAATCAAAAAAGAGGAAATCATGAAATTTGCAGGCATATGGTGGGATCTAGAAAAGATCACTCTGAGTGAAGTATCCCAGAAGGAGAAGGACAAACATGGAATATACTTGCTTATATAGACCTAAAGGATATGATAAACATAATGAAATCTATACACCTAAAGAAGATAATCAAGAAAGCAGACATGGGGTATGATGATCAATCCTCATTTAGAAAGACAAATGGGATATGCATTGAATGTATGACAGGAGTCTACCGCAGATAGCATCGGAAAGACTCTACCTCGTAGTGTTCCAAAGTAGATACTAAGATTCATAACCAAACCTTCGGCAGAGTGCAGGGAATCATATGAAAGAAGGGGAGTTTGATGTGGAAAGGATAGGAGCTCCACAAGGAACAAACATATCCGGGCACAGGGTCTTTTCTGAGATGGACACTCAACCAAAGACCATGAGAGGATAAAACCTAGAACCTCTGCTCGGATGTGACCCGTGATAGCTCAGTAATCAATTGGTTTCCCATAGTAAGGGGAACAAGGACTATTTCTAACAGGAACTCAATGGTGGGCTCTTTGACCTCCCCACCCCCAAGGGAGGAGCAGCACTGTTAGGCCACAGAGGAGGACTTTGCAGTCAGTCCTGAAAATACCTGACAAAACGGAGTCATATGAAAGGGGAGGAGGTCCTCCCCTATCAGTGGACTTGGAAAGGGGCAAGGTGGAGATGAGGGAGGTAGGGTGGGATTGGGGAGGGAATGAGGGATACAGCTGGGATACAGAATTAACAAAATGTAACTAATAAGAAAAATAAAATTAAAAAAAAACATTAAATACAAGAATGACTCAAAGACATGTTAGCATTCCAAAGAGCTCAACCCTTAGAGCCTCAGTTAGCGTTGCGTTTCAGCTAAGGAACAGCCAGCTTAATTTCTCCAGGTCTGAACAGCCCGTCAGAGAGCATGAGGTCTACGAAGTGTAATCCTTTTGTCTAGAAGGAGATGTTTGACCTTTGAGAGATCAATTTCAGTAGAAGTGAAGAATGAGATTCTCCTAAGCGCAGAGTATTGAAGTAGAAAAGTTATTGACAAAGTTGGAAAAGCTTAACAATCAAAAGAAACAAGCAAATAGAGCAATTATTTAAGAAAACTGTTTCATATTTAAAAATAATCTTGATTGAGGATGAGCTTTTTTTCTCTTTATATATTTTGGGACATTGTTAATTTAAGGAAATGCTAATATCAACATGTTTCGTTAAGTATTCTGCAATACTTTAGTAAATATTTGGCACATGTCATTCATGACTTCCTTTTGAAAAGAGATCTAATGAGACAAGAGGGACAGAGCGAAAAGAACAGAGGTTATGAGTTCTGAGAGGTGAATTAGCTTAACTAGGGTCATAAATATGAATATGTTAAAACAATCGGCTTGCTAATGACTTTTTTCCTCATATTATTGGGATTGCTTTTTTAGTTATAGAGTCAGTGCTATTGAAGTGAAATAAATTTCAGAGGAAAGCAACCTCATATTCAAGTTTGTTGCTTCCCTGCATGTATTTGGACTTCCTGGTTTGTGCTATCTGATATTCTTTAAAAGGCAGTCCTTATTGATTTATAATACTGGGATCACTGTTGATATTGGTTTCCAGTATTTTATGTTCAGTGTTTCTCCTCTGATTACTATTTCTAAGTTCCTATTATCACTTATTTTAGAATTAATTAAAACATCAAGTATATATTAGACTTTTATTTCTGCTGCTGTGATAGAATAACATGAACAAAAATAACTTGTAGAAGAAAGTTTATCTTGGTTTGCGATTCTGGAGGGACAAGAGTCCATCCTGGCTGGTTGTTGTGATTCCAGAAGCAGAAAGCCAAGAACTTACACCCTAAATTTTATCACAAGCATAGAACAGAAAGAATAAACAGGAAGTATAGCAAGGCTACAAACTTTCAAATTCTGCGGTAATGACATCTTTCTCCATCAAAGCCTAGACCTCCCAAACAGCACTGTCAACTGGGGACCAAGTATTCAAATGCCTAAGACTCTAGGGACATTTCTTATTGAAAAAAGTGCAGTGTTGGATTATAACTTTTATGTTTTCATTGTTAGTGATGTTATTATGCTTTAATTGCTAAAGCCAAAAATCATTTCCTTCTCTCTTATACAAATCTGCATTCTGGTCATAGTCAGATAAATTATGCAAAGTACACTTCTTGATTCAGTTTACAATAAAACATTAACTGCTGCCTTGTTTTCAAATAAGGAAACCTAATGACACTTTTGCACTGTTATTATCAACTATCTTTCAGATAAATTAAAAGAAGTATATTTATATGTTATTATAAAACTATTAATGAAGGTAGACATTTCTTCTGGTATTCATTTTTGTTTCACTGTCTCTTTTTCTAAGTGCATCATGCCTTATGCATAAACTGAGTTACTTCAGGAAAAAATGTTTCTCCATACTTCCCTAAAAGTCCGATTGAGACTCCACTAACTTTCCTAGTTTTTACTAACTTTACAAATTAATATTAAAAAGTATTTCCCCTGTGTTTTAAAATAATACTTTCAGAGGATACTGAATAAAAGTAGTTCGCACATAAACATGAATGCAAGATTTTGCTAGCATAGTTGGTTAAATATCAGCTTTTTACAATGGTTCAAATTTCCATTATTCTGGCATATGAACAAAAATATCATAAAGTATAAACTTTATTGCTATCAGTTCACAAATGAGTATATAACAGGAGTACATTCTGGTTATTGATAATCACATCATTCATCACCTATTTATTTGATGATTGATTACTGTGTAGTTCTCTGTTCAGATACCAAAATTAAAGCAAGTAGTTTTTATTTTTTGCCTCTATTAAATGCTAAGATATTATGCCAAAATTGTTTTTAAAATATGAGTCAATCCATTCCCTTTGTTGAGGGACATCTAGGTTGTTTCTCCATTCTGGCTTTTACAAATAGAGCTTCTGTGAACATGGTTGAGCAAATGTCCTTGTTGTAGAGTTGAGCATCTTTTGGATATATGCTTAGGAGTGGTATAGCTGGATTTTGGGGTAGCACTATTCCCAATTTTCTAAGAAAACACCACACTGATTTCCAAGTTGGCTGTGCAAGCTTATAATCCTACTAGTTATAGAGGAGGCTTTGCCTTTCTCCATATCCTCTCCAGCGTGTGTTGTCACTTGAGTTTTTGATCCAGCCATTGTGGTACATTTACATAATGGAATACTATTCAGCTATTAAAAACAAGAAAATCTAGTCCATGGTAGCTCAGTATCCAAGTGGGTTCCCCAGTAAAGGAGACAGGAATTGATTCTGACGTGAACTTATGAGCTTCCCCTCCCCTCTGAGGGAGGAGGAGCATTGCTAGGCCACAGATAAGGACATTACAACCATCCTGAAGATACCTGATAAGCTAGGGCCAGACAGAAGGAGAGGAGGACACCCCCTTTCAGTGGACTCGGAAGGGGGCAGGGAGGAGATGAGGGAGGGAGGGGAGGATTGGGAGGGAAAGAGAGAGAGGGCTACAGATGGGATACAAGTGAGTGTATGAAATTATTTAAAAATAAAAACATACTAAACAAAACAAAACAAACAAACAAACAAACAAAAACAACAAGGAAATTGTGACATTTGCAGGCAAATGGTGAGTACTAGAAAAGATCATCTTGCGTGAGGCAACCCAGAAGCAGAAAGACAATGTGGTACAACCTCACTCATAAGTGGATATTAGACATATACTATAGAATGAACATACTAAAATCTATACTCCTAAAGAGGCTAAACAGCAAGGAAGGCTATAGGGAAGATGTTCAATCCTCATTCAGAAGGGCAAATGAGATAGACATCAGAAACAGGAGAAGACAGGGGAAAGGACAGGAGTCTACCACAGAGGGCCTCTGAAAGACTCTACTGATGGAGGTATCAAAGCAGAGGCTGAGACTCATAGCCAAGCTTTGAGCAGAGGGTATGGAATATTTGAAAAAAGGGGGAGATAGAAAGACCTGTAGGGAATAGGAGCTCCAAAAGGAAACTAACAGAGGTGAAAAAACTGGGTCCTGTTGGCCCTGTAGAGACTGATACCCCAACCAAGGACCATTTATAGAGAACACCTAAAACCCAGGCTCAGGGGTAGTCCATAGACTCAGTCTCCAATTGAGTTTCCTAGTAAGGGTAGCAGGGGCTTTCTCTGGTATGAGCTCTCTGATCACCTCTGCTGGGGAGTGCAGTCTTGCCAGGCCATAGAGGAAGACAATGCAGCCAGTCCTTATGAGACCTGATAGGCTAGGGTCTAATAGAAGGTTCTCCTTCTTATCAGTGGACTTGGGAAGGGCCATGGCAGGGGAGAAGAAAGCAATTTCCAGTTTAGTTACAAGTTGTAAATAATCAGTTTTCAGCTCTACTGTGTGTGTTTTTAAGATGTAGATCATATTTTACTGTGCAAAAAATGCTTAAAGACTAATGGGGTGTCTGGAAAATACACATACTGTAATATTTACGCAATTAATCTATTATAACAAAAGTAAAAACAAAAGGAATAACAGGGTTGAAAATATATTTTATTATTCATTATGCTATTTAAAATATAGTTCCAACAATGCAACTTTTCTCCAAGAAACATAAATATTCACACACTAAATTATGACAAGGTTTAAGCTATTACAGAAATGTGGATTATTCACACATAAAATTATTATTTACTTAATATACATTTGCCATGAATGTGGTATTTATGCTTCTAAATAAGGTTCTTTAATCCAGTGCAAACGTCCATCTGCTTCAAACATCTTTATGCTTGTTAGCTACCTGAAGCTTCTTGGGAAACTTGGGTAAAAGAATGTGAAAATACTGGTCTCTCATACTCACTTATAAGTGGATATTATACTTATAATATAGGATAACCTTACCAAAATCTGTACATCTAAGGACACTAATCAAGAAGGAGGACCCTGGGTAAGATTTTCAATCTTCATTCAGAAAGGCAAATAAGACAGACATTGGAAGAGGGAGAAAACAGGGAACTTGACAGGAGCCTATCACAGAGGGCCTCTGAAAGACTCTATCCAGCAGGGTATCAAGGCATTTGCTGAGATACATAGCCAAGCTTTTGGCAGAGCACAGGGAATTTTATGAAAGAAAGGGGAAATAGAAAGACCTGGAGGGAATAGGAGCTCCACAAGGGAGCAACAGAACCAAAAAAATCTGGGCACAGGGGTCTTTTCTGAGACTGATACTCCAAACAAGGACCATGCATGGAGATAACTTAGAACCCCTACACAGAAGTATCCCAAGGAGGCTTAGTATCCAAGAGGGTTCCCCATTAATAGGACCAGGGACCATCTTTGACATGAACTCATGGGCTGGTTCTTTAATCACCTCCACCTGAGGTGGGAGCAGCCTTACCAGTCCACAGAGGAAGACGAAGAAACAAGTCCTGATGAGACCTGATAGACTAGAGTCAGATGGAAGGGGAGGAGGACCTCCCATATCACTGGACTGGGGGAGGGCATAGGAGAAAAAGAGGGAGAGAGTGTGAGATTGGGAGGGGATGGAGGAAGGGGCTACAGCTGGGATACAAAGTGAATAAACTGTACCTAAAAAATTAAATTAAAAAAAACATAGGATGCATAATTTCATTTTGTATTAATAAAAGTTACCATTTATTTAAGTTGGTAAACATAATTTAAATGTGCTCTACAACTTGCTGTAATAATGTAGTTTCTAGTCTAAGTAATGAGATCTTGCTTTAAAATGACTGACACCATCACATTGTGTAGTATTTGCTTTATTCTAGAATGCTCACTTAAATTCCACCTCTCCACAACCATCCACTGGCATTGTGGAGAATACATAGACTAGAATGATTTATGCTACCTTTTAAATTGTTAAAGTCAGAGAGATGTTTTGTTTTGCTTTTTGTTTTGTTTTTTTTTCCAGTTAGTGCCTTTAAAAAAAAACAGTAAACTTCCCTTAAATACCAACAAGTGGTAACAATGAACTCAGCAGCCAGGGTTTCCCAACTGCACTATTTCTCAGTTCTTAACCTACCTGAGCAAATAAAATATGCTTCTCTCCATGACATGCATACCATTAGTCATGGACTGAAATGCTGTTGAAAATATCATGGAGCACACAATTTGTACACTAATATGATTTGAAAGTCTTTCCTCATTACATGATTCCCATCATATTGAATTATCATCATATCTCAGTTAGTTCTTGTTTTCCCTAATGGGAATGTATTTGTTGTAATTAAACCTCTGCTTCATGTTCGTGAAAACGGATATAATTTGACTAGATATTACCTTCCATGAAATGACTTAAAAGGACTAATGAAGAAGAGTTCACAGGATATTTTCTTCAATTTTCCTAGGTACTTATGTGCACAGAATGTGTGTATGTATTTTAATAGATATGAAAGGTATGTAAAGATAGCAATATAAATTTTCTCAGTGATTACATTTTATTCATGAACAAACACATACTTATATTTAGTTCTTCATGTATGTACAAATATGCACTATTGAATGTGATAAATTTGAAAAAATGTATACTAACACATATGTATGTAATTTATAGTGTTGATTTCTTTTTCAGATAAGTAGGAAATAAACTATGTTTGAGGGTTAATAAAATCTATGAGTATAACATACACACTTTTAAGTAATAAATTTCATATTTCTATTTTATGCTTTTGTTTATTAAAACCGTTCTTTGACATCTTCTTTCAAGAACAAAATACATTCTATTTATTTTCCCTATACCTTAACTTGTTTTCCTTGAGCTATGTCTGCCCTGCACTTCACTACAAGAAACTTTTCCATATTCATGTGTTTTCGTGGAACTTCTATGGATTTTTTCTTTGGTGATGTTATACATAAACATAATGAATTCTGAATCCCCTCACTACCTTCACTCCTCCATGCTTCCCACCTGCCAACTCCTCTCTCTGTCTTTGCAGATCTCTTTCTCACATTCATTGTTTTCTGTTTTGTCTTGTGACCCACTGAGATTTACCATGGTTTTCTGTGTGACCATGGGTTTTGAATTATCCATTGCAGTTTGGTGGGCTCACCTGTTGGTACACGAGTAAAAACAATGACTACCCCTCTGGCAGAACCTGCCATTATACAATAGTTCAGCAAGGTGGAATACAGTCCATCTCTGCCCAATGCTTAACTAACAGCACTCCCGGGCTTATGTACACACGGTATAAGTAAACATAAGAGCTCTGACTACAGTGGCTGCGCCACGTTCAGAATCTGAAATTTTGCAGCCCTTCTTATTTTACAGTCCTTATGTTTTTTTTTAACCCCAAATATATAATGTTCTCTGAGCCACAAAGGTAGTGACATAAGTGTCCAGTTTAGGGATGAGCCCTCAACCATTACATTTCATAAAACCGTTAGCATCAATTGCATGTGCATTCTCCACAATTCAAGGCAAAGGGAAGCTTTTCTATATAAGGCTGGGGTAGAATTTGTCTGTGAATACCCACATAACTATTTAAAAGGTAGTTCGTCATTACACCTTTCTAGCTAAACATCTGGCATATGTTTACCTTAGGGAAGGTGTTTGCATCCTTTCTAACGATGCAGCCATTTAATACAGTTCCTCATGTTGTGGTGAATCACAACCATTATATTTTTTTTGTTGCTACATAACAACCGTAATTTTGATACTATTATAAATAATAATGTAAATATCCAATATGCAGAGTATCTGATATGCAATGGTCAAAAGGGTTGTGACCCACAGTTTGAGAATCCTTGCCTTGGGAAATAAAACCTGTTCACCTGTAGGTTTTGATTGGAAATCATTGCAAAACATTAATTCCCTTCTGTGGAGTGGGCCTTAAATATATTCAGTGAGTGAATTATTGTCAGTTGTGAATTATTGACAATCACACAATTGTCAATAAGTCTTGTATAGTCACATGACGATAGTATCTGTAGGCATGTGTTGCCTTATGGGTTGAGAGTATGCTTCAGAAGGTTCATAGTTGTGTGACATCAGTGATGCCTTTTCTGATTTGGCATCCTGCATTGTACCTTTTGATGTTATGAGAGCTATCTAAGAAGGAATATTTCCATGTTGCCTATCTTACATCAACACATTTGATGACTTTAGGAATAAGATCATATAAGCCAACTCTGGTGGTAAGCAAGAAGAATGGCAAAAACAGATATTGTTTGGGAGGGCTGTGGGACTTCCTTGAAATAATCTATATAGTACTCCTATAGCAATAGTGGTATTTTTATACTCTAGTAATATATGGCTTTCAGGAAAACATTACCCAGCTTGTGTGCTATCTCCCTTCTAAATAATTTTAATATCTTTCTAATTATTTTAAAATATAATAGATTTCCAAAAGGCCCCTTCAGACCCCCTTCAAGATGATTAAGCCTTTTGTGACTGCACATCTTCATTCCTCTACCTCAGTATATTCTAGAATATCTCAATCACCAGTAATTTCCCTCTCTGTATTCATATCTCCCATGTTCTACTCTCCCCTGCCTTAAGACTTTTCCCTCCTGGAACTGTTCGTTTTTGGTTTTTTGGCTTCTCCACATATTCCAAATTAAACTCGCATAGTCAAGCTTTCAAACTAGAATCCATATTTGAGAGATAATACATGTCATTTGTGTCTTTCTCTGTCTGGGTCCCCTCATACTGTGTAATATTTCCACTTCCATTGACTTACCCGTTAATTTCCTAATTTCATTTTTTTACAGCAGGATAAAATTCCACTGTGCTACATTTTCTTTATTCATTCAGCAGTGGTGTATATTCACATTATTCCCATTTCTAACCTATTATAAGCAGAGCATTAGTGAACCTGGATAAAAAAAGAATTTCTGTCTCAAGACCAAGTTCCCATTGAGACCCAATAAAAGTTCCATATTTTATTATATTGTAGTTTTGATTCTAAGAAGTTGTTCATCATTTAACATGTTTTTCAATTTTGTTATTTCACACAATCAACTGTAAATAGAATTTATAGCTCATGTGAATGCTTAGAATTTTTTCTTTTTTTTCTTTTTTTTTATTAATTACACTTTATTCATTTTGTATCCCCCCATAAGCCCCTTCCTCCCCTCCTCCCGATCCCACCCCCCTCCCCTTTCTGCAAGCATGCCACTCCACAAGTCCACTGATAGGGGAGGTTCTCCTCTCCTTTCTGATCTTAGTCTATCAGTTCTCATCAAAAGTGGCTGCATTGTCCTCTACTGTGGCCTGGTAAGGCTGCTCCCCCTTCAGGGGAAGGTAATCAAAGAGCTGGCCAATCAGATTGTGTCGGAGACCATCCCTCTTCCCATTACTATGTAACCCACTTGGACACTGAACTGCCATGGGCTACATCTGTGCAGGGGTTCTAGGTTATCTCCATGAATAGTCCTTGGTTGGAGTATGAGTCTCTGGGAAGTTCCCTGTGTTCAAATTTTCTTATTCTGTTGCTCTCCTTGTGGAGACCCTGTCCTCTCCAGCTCTTACTATTTCCCCCTTCTTACATAAAATTCCATTCACTCTGCCCGACACTTGGCCATAAGTCTCAGCATCTACTTTGATAGTCTGCAGGGCAGAGACTTTCAGAGGCCCTCTGTGGTAAGTTCCTAGTTTGTTTCCTGTCTTCTTCTTCTGGCTTTCAGAGGCCCTCTGTAAAAGGTTCCTAGTTTGTTTCCTGTTTTCTTCTTCTTCTGATGTCCATCCTCTTTGCCTTTCAGGATGCGGATTGAGTGTTTTAGTTAGGGTCCTCTCTCTTGCTTAGTTTCTTTAGATGCACAGATTTTAGTGGGTTTGTCCTATGTTGTATGTCTATATGAGTGAGTATATACCGTGTGTGTCTTTTTGCTTCTGGGACAACTCACTCAGGATGATCCTTTCCAGGTCCCACCATTTACCTGCAAATTTCATGATTTCCTTATTTTTCATTGCAGAGTAATATTCCATTGTATAGATGTACCACAATTTCTGCATCCATTCTTCAGTTGAGGGGCATCTGAGTTGTTTCCAGCTTCTGGCTATTACAAATAAAGCTGCTACAAACATGGTTGAGCAAATGTCCATTTTATGTACTTGAGCCTCTTTTGAATATATGCCTAGGAGTGGTATGGCTGGATCTTGGGGAAGCGCTATTCCTAGTTGTCTGAGAAAGCACCAGATTGATTTCCAGAGTGGTTGTACAAGTTTACATTCCCACCAGCAGTGGAGAAGTGTTTCCCTTTCTCCACAACCTCTCCAGCATGTGTTGTCACTTGAGTTTTTGATCTTGGCCATTCTCATAGGGGTAAGGTGAAATCTCAGGGTTGTTTTGATTTGCATTTCCCTAATGGCTAATGGGGTTGAGCATTTCTTTAAGTGCTTCTCTGCCATTCTATATTCCTCTACAGAGAAATCTGTTTAGCTCTGTTCCCCATTTTTTAAGTGGATTACTTGGTTTGCTGCTTTTCAACTTCTTTAGTTCTTTATATATACTGGATATGAGTCCTCTGTCACATAAAGGGTTGGTGAAAATTCTTTCCCAATCGGTAGGCAGTAGCTTTTTTTTTTATGTTAGTGTCCTTTGCTTTACAGAAGCTTTTGAGTTTCATGAGGTCCCATTTATTGATTGTTGCTCCTAGAGCCTATGCTGTTGGTGTTCTGTTCAAGATGTTGTCTCCTGTACCAATGAGTTCTAGGGTATTTCCCACTTTTTTTTCTAGCTGATTTAATGTGTCTGGTTTTATGTTGAGGTCTTTGATCCACTTGGACTTCAGTTTTGTGCAGGGTGATAAGTATGGATCTATTTTCATTTTTCTACATGTAGACATCCAGTTGGACCAGCACCATTTGTTGAAGATGCTATCTTTTTTCCATTGTATGGTTTTGGCATCTTTGTCAAAGATCAGGTGTCCATAAGTGTGTGGGTTTATTTCTGGGTCCTATGTTCGGTTCCATTGATCCACCATTCTGTTTCTATGCCAGTACCATGCAGTTTTTAAAACTGTTGCTCTATAGTACAACTTAAGATCAGGGATGGGGATACCTCCAGAAGATCTTTTATTGTAGAGGATCGTTTTAGCAATTCTCGGTTTCTTGTTATTCCATATGAAGTTAAGAATTTTTCTTTCCAGGTCTGTAAAGAATTGTGTTCGTAATTTGATGGGAATTGCATTGAATCTGTAGATTGCTTTTGGTAAGATGTCCATTTTTACTATGATAAGCCTGCCAAGCCATGAGCATGGAAGCTCTTTCCATATTCTGATATCTTCTTCTATCTTTCTTCAGAGACTTGAAAATTTTTCCATACAAGTCTTTGACTTGCTTGGGTAGGGTTACTCCAAGGTACTTTTGTGGCTATTGTGAAGGGTGCTGTTTCTCTAATTTCTTTCTCAGTGCTTTTGTCTTTTGTATGCAAGAGGGTTACTGATTTTTTTGAGTTAATTTTGTATCTGGCCACTTTGCTGAAGGTGTTTATCAGCTGTAGGAGTTCCCTGGTAGAGTTTTTGGGGTCACTCACGTATACTATCATATCATCTGCAAATAGTGATAATTTGACTTCTTCCTTTCCAAACTGTATCCCCTTCATCTCCTTCAACTGTCTTATTGCTCTAGCAAGGACTTCTAGAACTATGTTGAAGAGATATGGAGAGAGTGAGCAGCCTTGTCTTGTCCCTGATTTCAGTGGGATTGCTTTAAGTTTCTCTCAGTTCAGTTTGATGTTGGCTATAGGTTTGCTGTATATCGCCTTTACTATGTTTAGATATTTGCCTTGTATCCCTGATCTCTCCAATACTTTGAACATGAATGGATGTTGGATTTTGTCAAATGCTTTTTCAGCATCTAGGGAGATTGTCATGTGGTTTTTTTCTTTCAGTTTTTTAATATGGTGGATCACATTGATGGATTTCTGTATATTGAACCACCCTGCATAAGTTTTACTTATTAATTTTCCCAATATTCAAGTAATAATCAAAATTCATCACAGATTTATATAAATAAAATGAATCAAAATGTGAAGTTGCAATGAAAGAATTTGCCTCTGATAAAGAGGAAGTTGACAGAAAACAACTACCTGAAACAAAAGAAACACTATTTGACATTGAATAGAATTTTGTCTTTCTTGCTAATGCATCTTTCTGTCTACTGATACTTAGAATATTCCAGTAACATTTTTAGTAAACCTTATATCTCATAGTGTGGCATTAAAGAACTTTTTTTTATTGTACTTTAAAATAGCTTTTTCTTAATTTTAATTCCAGCACTCAATATCTGATAGTATATGTGCAGCCTTTGTTTTGTAGATTATCACACAATGGTTTATTTTTGTTTATATTATTATACTATGAGTAAAATAATTTAAATTATTATTCAAATTTATGTAAGTACTTCATATTGCTTTTCGTGTAAGTAAAACTTATTTCTTATAATTAAACTATAAAGTCTTTTATGTTATTACACAGTTATACTTTATATAATTATGTTTAATTCAGTGTATATGTGCTTATCTAAATCTTCATAATGGAAATTTAACATTGTTTTTTTTAATTAATTTATCTTATTACATATGTATATATGTCTGACTGTATGCTTGTGTACCCCTTGTGTGCAGGCATCCACAGAGGAGAGAAAATGCTGTAGCATCTCCTGGAACTGGAGTTTTAAACCTGTGTAAGGCACTCGATGTTGATGCTGGGAATTTAATGTTAATCTTCTGCAAGAATGGCAAGCGCTGTTAAGGACTAAGCCATATCCGCAGTATACATGCATACATAGGCATATGTAGGTGTTAGTTATCTTATAGTAGGAAAACAATGCTTCCACTAAACCAGATTCTAACATATTAGAAGCCCATTACTAGAAATGGGTTACTTTTTATGGAGGTGTAAGACAATGGATGTACATTAGTATTCACTCTCGGACAATAGAACTTAAGATAGAACAGACCATTGCCATGACTCCTGGTTACTCTTCCAGAACCTGACAAGAAGGCCCTGTACTTGAAGAGAACACATACTTGAATTAAAAAAGTACTGGCTGGACCTGAGAGTTTTACTGCTAATGTCTAGCTATTATGGTGATGGTACCTACTATGATTGTTACTTGACAAGATATATTTTTCTATATAATAAAGATTTATTTTATAGATTAATTTAATTTGCATCTCAGTCATAGGTCTTTCCTGCTTTTCCTCTCAGTCCCACACACCCTCCCGCATCCTCCATCTCCTTATTTCCTCAGAATAGGGGAACACCCCCTATCGAGACACCCCAGCTCATCTATTCAAATGAGGACTGAACTCCTTTTCCTCCCCTGTTGCTTGTAGGGCAGTCACATCAGGGGAAAGTGATCCAAAAGCAGACAACAGAGTCCTTGTCAGAGACATCCCCTATTCCCCTGATTTAGGCAACATGAAGCCTAAGATGTCCATTGCATATTTATAAGTTGAGGACCTAGGTACAGACAATGTAGTGTTTCATTGGTGCTTTAGACTCCATAGGCCCCACTGGGTCCTAGTTGACTGGCTCTGATGGACCTTACTCCCACTCTTCCACCATTACCTCTGTCTCTTCTTTTTCACCTTCTGATTGAGATTTACACGTCCTCCTTAGGGTCTTCCTTGTTTACTTATCATCATGTGGTCTGTACATTGTAGTATGTCTAGCCCATACTATATGGCTTAAATCCATTTATAAATGAATACAAACTATGTACCAGTATCTACAATTAATAAATGGGACATCTTGAAACTGAACAGCTTCTGTAAAGCAAAGGACACTATCAATAGAATGAAAAGGCAGTTTACTGACTGGTGAAAGATGTCTGCCAACCCTACATATGAAAGAGGGCTAATATCCAGAATACATAACAAAATCAAGAAGTTAAACACCAATTAGTCTGATTAAAATATGGGGCAAAGAGCTAAACAGTTCTCAATAGAGGAATATCAAATAGAGAAACACTTAAAGAAATTCTCAGTGTCTTTAGTTATCAGGGAAATGCAAATCAAAATGACCCTAAGATTTCACTTTACAACCTTCAGAATGGCTAAGATCAAAACTCAAGTGACAACACAGGCTGTAGAGGATGTGGAGAAAGGGGAACCCTTCTCCATTGCTAGTAGGAATGTAACTTGCACAACCACTTTGGAAATCAATCTGTTACTTTCTCAGAAAACTGGGAATAGTGCTACCTTAAGATCCAGCTATACCACTCCTGGGCACACACCCAAAAGATGTTCCACCATGCCACAAGGACCTTTACTCAAGTATGTTCATAGCAGCTTTATTTATAATAGCTAGAGTCTGGAAACAACCTAGATGTCTCTCAACCAAAGAATGGATACAGAAATTGTGGTACATTTACACAATTGAATACTATTTAGCCACTAAAAATAAAGATATTGTGAAATTTGCAGGCACATGGATGAACTAGAAAAGATTATTCTGAGTGTGGTAACATAGACCCAGAAAACAAGCAAACAAAAAACAGGAATGAGCGCTGTGAACTACAATGACCAGGTAGGCAAGATATGCCCAGCAGTACCAATGCTCTTCTAACTGGATTTTAAAGTCTTTCTCCAGAATATGAAATACATGATTGGAATTAAAGAGTCAGGAACCTATGGTTCTACAGAACGTAAGCTAGAAAATGCTAAATATGTATAGTATTATAATCCTAAATATATATAGTATTGAACTGATTACTAATGACTTATTGTTATATCTCTAGATCGATGCATCTTTCAATATTTATTTGAAACATTATTTTCAATGGATGGTGATCAATGAAGACCATATCAATCTATCTGTCTGTCTATCAATCAATCTATCAATCTATCAATCAATCAATCTATCTATCTATCTAACTATATATCACACTAAAACTTAGGGATCACTGCAGATAATGAGACAAAAGAAGAGCAATATATGACTACAAAGAAATGTATAAATGCATCTGAGAACCTGCATCTGTAAATGTACAGCAATTATAAAGTCGCATACAAGACCACTGCAAGCCCAAGCCAGACCAAGTGTCAGGATGGAAGAGGGAGTTGGGCACATAACACTACCCTCAGCCATAAATAGTAATTATTAGTTGCTGAGAAAGGGAGGTTCTCTTTTTTCTAAAGGTGTACTCCTGATAAATGAACCAGAGAAAGATTTCACATCCAAAATTATTTGGACAGCACACACATTGGTCCTAATGTTTTTTGTTTGTTCGTTTGTTTGTTTTGGTTTTTATGAGGATACAGAATTAGGCAAATAGTTGAGGGAGGAGTTGTCCTAGTTAGGTTTCTGTGACATTATTAAATGCCAAGGCTAAAAGCTGCTAACTGTAGAAAAAGTTTTGTTTCTTCTTACACTTCCAGGAAACAATCTGTTGCTCAGAGAAGCCTAAGCAGAAAGTCAAGGCAGGAATGTGGAGGCAGGAACTGAAACAGAGACCTGGGGAGAATATATCTTACTTTTGCCTCCTCCGGATTGCTCATTTTACTTCCTAATCATTTCATGACAACCTGTCAAGGAGTGGTACCATCCACAGAAGACTAGATTCAGCCACATCAATCATTAAACAAGAAAAGTTCAACTGGTTCACTTACATATAGGAATCTCATAGAGGCCTTTGTTCATTTGTGCATTATAGTTCCATATAGCTCCAGTTTGTGTCAAATTAATTAAATCAAAACAAACAAACAAAAAAACAAACAGAAACCCCCAAACAATTGACCCGTTCAACTTGGTACAAACAACACTATTCAACTGTAACTTTCCCTTTTGTTCATCCTCAGGATCTCATATTAATATTAGTATCACTATATGAAACACAAATACCTTTAAAAATTGCAAAATCTTTAAATGCTCAAAAACTTATAAAAAGCAATATCTAGAGTTTCATAACAAGTTTAAAGTCTCTCCAAAATACCCATAGTCTCATAATTGTTGCTTCATGCAAAATTTAAAAAAAAATAATAAGTTAAATACTTTCTTCTTCCAAGAGTGAAGAACGAGGGGATAACTATATTCAAATCAAAGCAAAACCAAAGTCAACAATGCAAATTTCAAATATAAAACTATGTAATTGATGAGCTTCGGGGCTAAAAATGGCTTGAGCAGTTCTACTTCTCTGTCTCTAATTCACAGACTTGCAGCGCACATAATGCATCTCCTATGTTTAGGAGTTGCTGATGCTGTTGGTGATGATCACATGAGGATAGAATCTCTAAAATCCTGGGGTCTCTGCTGCAAGAGGGCTATGCCTCTACCAAAAGCTTTTCTTGGGCTTTCTTCTGGAACTCTGACCCTGCCATAGCATACAAAGTCTCATCTTTTCCCATGGTGCCTTCAATCCTGGGACTTGTTCTCCAAATGAGGCTCTGCCTTTATGAGTAGCTTTTCCCGACCTTTCAAAGCTTAGCTGCTTTCCCGTCCACTCCTTCAAAATCAGTACCACTTGGGAAACTCTTACACATTACAAACTTTGGATGCCATCATGAGATACAACATGGCTCACCTCTGGACCAAACCTTCTGTGTGCTGACCTTGAAGAAACATTTCCCCAAAGATTTTTACCTCAATAATGATGTTTTATTCTTAATCATGTATCAATTTTTCTAGTATCTGGTATCTTATTATTCACAGCCATCTTTTCAGCCCCAAATGACCAGGATCACAGATTCTAAATTAAAAAGTTGAATAGACACAAAACAATCTTTGCTTTCCTCTTAAACTCCAGAAACAAAGACTCCATCACCAGTACTTCTCCCAACGTTCTTACATTCTAAATTCCCACAGCCCATTAATTTCTGAGCAGCAACTGGCTTTCCCATGTCAAAGTTTTGAAATCATTCCACAGTGATGCCAAAAACAAGATAGATAGGTCTTGCACAGTAATATCTCATGAATCAGGTACGAACTGAAGTCCTAGTTAGGTTTTTATTTTTTGAAAACACAGGAGGACGAAAAGCAACTTGGGAAAGAAAGGATTTACTTCATTTTGTACTTTCCAGTAACACATCATCATTACGGTATGTCAGAAGAGGCATGCAAAAAGTAGGCCCACTGTCAAACGTTTGCTTGAAATCTCAGGTTTTTCTCTTGTTCTTGATGGTATAATATGTCTATATAAGTATAATAGGTCTAGTATCAAATGACATGGATATACTTCATTTACATTTTAGCTATTTTATTGATATCTTAGTTCTGTTTCATCTGGTTTTCCTTTTCTCATGTAGCTCAGGTTGCTCTTTGTTGAAGGCAATCATTTAGAATAATTTCAGTAATTATATCTATTACTATCATAACAACCTATAATTTCTACTTATTTTCTTAATTTTAATTTCTGAATCCATCTTGAATTTGTTCTAACTGCCATTCAAGTAGTTATCTTGCCAGAAATATCACAATAGTGTTTACTGTTTTATGAGAGTTGACTGTTGTGGGGACATTATCTAAATAAGATGTAAAACTATCCTTCCTGAAATATTGTTGTATATTACTATATATTGTTTATTTTTACTTGATATTTTTCTGTTATAAAAATGCTGTTATAGTACTTCTTTATATGTTACTTAATTGTACCAGGAGAAGTTTCAAAATAACATAAAAAAGTCATAGCTTTTTTTTTTTAAATATACTCTTCTGCTGGATCAACTATTCTTTACAGAGACCTGTATATTTGAACAGGCTTCATATTTGTATTTACATCATACCTGTTTTTCTCCAGAATTCTTTATGAGTTCTCCAATGCTAGCCTCTCATTCATAGTTCATTTTTTCAACTGTGTTTTATTTAAAATTTATTTAAGTTTTTGGATCATTAGATTCTTTTGACTTTTTTTTACTTATTTTTCTCTAAAAGTGACTTATTTTCACTCTCAAATTTATGCTGCCATTTGTTTCTAATACATATAGTTAAAAATCTTTGCAAACACCTCATAAAATTAAAATCAAGTGGAAGATTTGCTTACTATAGATATTACAATTTATGTATACATTCATTTTTCTGCATTAAACTGTTTTTAATTTTTTTTTTTACTGTGGATAGTGAATAATAAGTGTAGACTTCTGGTTATATTAGGATTGTAGTCCACTCATCTCGCTCTATCTCTGTCTCTGCCTTTGTCTCTCTGTCTGTTTATCTGTCTGTGTGTGTGTGCATGTGTGTGTGTCTAATACTGCCCTGCATTTTCAGATTTAGGTCTGGTCTGGTTTCTTATTATTCGAACTAGTTATTTTTTTTTTTTAGTTTTATGTGAGTAATGTTGTTCAGGGTTGCCACTTCATATGAGAGAGTGTGTCCTGGCTACAGAAGCTGAATGTCTGGAAATACTGATTTCTCTTGGATTGTACCTGCTGCTGCACCCCACCTTGTTGCTTTGTGCTTTTATTCTATTTTGGGTACACAGATAAATTTATCTCTTATTTTGTCTCAGCAGTACCTTTTAGAATTTTCTTTTAAATATTTTATCAAATGTTATTATGTGTTTAGAACAGAGAGGGTGATCAAAGCACAGAATTCCTACTTATATTTGACCTGAATGCCAGTGGCATTGATTCTCACAGAACTCTGAAGCTGCTTTGTAGAATATTAGACCTAACAGTGCTTCAAGCAGTTCATATTGACCAGAACCATGAAGGCTCAGTAATAAATTATGCACCATACAGAAATGTAGAAGAAATGTAATGCTTCTACCCAGAAAAATGTATTATGTGGTATTGGGTTTGATTTTTTTCCCAATATGTACAGATTATTATGCAGCTTCAGTTATAGCTGTTGAGATTTAAGAAACTCTCTAGGGTACTCTTTGTTGTTTATCTTCTTTAGGTCTGTAGATTTTAGGATGGCTATCTTATGTTACACAGCTAATATCCGCATATAAGTAAATGTATACTATGTGTGTGTTTCTATTTCTGGGTTACCTCCCTCAGGATGATGTTTTTTTTAGTTCCTGGCAAACAGAATAGACACCAGAAGTGGTAGAAGAGAGGGAAAAGAAGGAGAACCTACTATAGAGGGTACTCTGAAAGGCTCTACCCAGCAGGGGATCTAAGCAGATGCTGAGACTCACAGCCAAACTTTGGGCAGAGGTAAGGGAGTCTCATGGAAGTGGGAAGGAGAAAAGGACATGGAGGGGACAGGAGACAGGACCTTAACAGCGTAAAAAAAACCTGAGCCCAGGAGGTTCTACAGAGACTGATGTACTAACCAAGGACCATGTGAACAGGACCTAGACCTCTGAAAAGATGTAACCGATTGACAACTCAGTCTCCCTATGGTTCCAGAGTAAGGAGATCAGGGGCTGCATCTATCATGAACTCAGTTGATTGCTCTCTGATCACTTACCCCTGGCCATGTGGCCTTGCCAGGCCACAGAGGAAGAAGAGGATCCAGGCAGTCCTGTTGAGACTTAACAAGCTATGGGCCAGATGGCAATAGTGGAGAACTCCCTCTTTCAGTGGACTAGGGGAAAGGGATGGAGGGGGAGGGGGAGAAAGTGAAAACTGGGAAGAGTGGAGGGAGAGAGCTTCAATAGGGATATATAATGAATAAATTATAAGAAAAACAATTACAGTTGTTGACATATCCATACACATTAAAATATACTATCATTGGTTTTCATAAATATGTCTACTCTTTCTGGCACTTGACAATATATTTTGACATATAGTAAAGTACAATCTCATAATTTTAATACAGAACTTGGCATTTCTATTTAATCATGGAAAAGACCAGCTCAAAGCATAAAGCTTTACACCTACAGATATATTTTCAAGGCCTTACATTTGTTCTTAGAATTTTGTTTCACATATTTGGCTTTACATTATAAAGAATCTGAAAACATTTTTTCAGATTCTCACTGTAAAACATAAAACAGTGCTGTTTAGGTTACACTGCATAATTTAATTTTAGTATTGTATTTCTCTTTAGTAAAAATACTGGTTATTTATTTTCTGTAAGTTTGGTGTAAAATAAATTTTTACCTTTTAATTTATATTTAACTGTTATTAGATGCATATTCTAACACATATGACTATGCCTGACTGTATATGCATATTTTGTATATGAATAAATATGTGTATATATATCATTACAGTTTAATGTGGTCATAATTTTGAGCCCTTGTTTACAAAGCCATTGAAATCTAACATCACATATCTAAATGTAGAGGCAAATCACAGATTTTACTCTGAATTTTAAAATGACTGTTAACATGCTAGGCCCTTTTGGAAAATTGGATATAAGAGCAGAACAACTTAATCTTTGCATGTTCTAAGCATTACTTTATTAACTCTTGAGAATTTCATTCAAAGTATTTGATAATATTAAATTCTACTCTCCCACCTCATCACAGATCTACCTCTCTACCTCTCTCTCCCTATGCACTTAACTTCCTTTTCTTCTTTCCTTTCTTTGCTCTTCTCCTACTCCTCCTTCTCCTCCTACTCCTCCCCTTCGTCTGCCTTCTTTCACTTCCTCCTCTTCCTCTTCCTTTCCACTGAGTGCAGTTTGAGTTTCACAAATGCCTTTATGGTTGGGTCCTGCATTGGAGTGTGCTTGACCTCCAAGGAGTCAAATCACTGAAGAAAACTGACTGTCCCTCACCCTAGTAGTTTTCAAGAGTTAACAGATACTCATTTTTCATTAATTTTTTTATAGCTAATTTCTTTATAGTTTAATTAGAGTATTTTTTTTCATCAATTACACTTTATTCATTCTGCATCCCCCCATAAGCCCCTCCCTCCTCCAGTCCCAATCCCACCCTCCCTCCTCCCTCTGCTTGCATGCCACTCCCCAAGTCCACTAATAGGGGAGGTTCTCCTCTCCTTTCTGATCTTAGTCTGTCAGTTCACATCAAAAGTGGCTGCATTGTCCTCTACTATGGCCTGGTAAGGCTGCTCCCCCTCAGGGGGAGGTGATCCAAGAGCAGGCCAATCAGATTATGTCAGAGGCAGTCCCTCTTCACATTACTATGTAACCCAATTGGACTCTGAACTGCCCTGGGCTACATCTGTGCAGGGGTTCTGGGTTATCTCCATGAATAGTCCTTGGTTGGAGTATGAGTCTCTGGGAAGTTCCCTGTGTTCAAATTTTCTTGTTCTGTTGCTCTCCTTGTGGAGACCCTGTCCTCTCCAGCTCTTACTATTTCCCAGTTCTTACCTAAAATTCCATTCACTCTGCCCAACAGTTGCCCATCAGGCTCAGGATCTGCTTTAATTTTTATTTTATTTTTTAAAAATTCTGTACTAATTACACTTTATTCACTTTGTATCCCCCCTGTGGTTCCCTCCCTTCCCCTGTCCCAATCTCTCCCTTCCTCCAGCCTCTGCATGCATGCCCCTCCCCAAGTCCACTGATAGGGGACGTCTTATTTTCCTTCCTTCTGATCCTAGTCAATTAGGTCTCATCAGGAGTGACTGCATTGTCTTCTTCTGTGGCCTGGTAATGCTGCTTCCCCCTCAGGGGGAGGTAATTAAAGAGCAGACCAATCCATGTCAGGGACAGTCCCTGTTCCTATTACAATGGAACCCACTTGGATACTGAATTGCCATGGACTACATCTGTGCAGGGGTCTTAGATTATCTCCATGCATAGTTCTTGGTTGGAATATCAGTCTCAGGAAAGACTCCTGTGCTCAGATTTTTTGGTTCTGTTGTTCTCATTGTGGAGTTCCTGTCCTCTCCAGATCTTACTGTTTCCCACTTATTTCATAAGATTCCCTGCACTCTGCCCAAAGGTTGCCCATAAGTCTAAGAATCTGCATTGATAGTCTGCAGGGCAGAGCTTTTCAGGCTCCTGGCTTGTTCCCTCTTTTCTCCTTCTTCCGATGTCCATGCTCTTTGCCTTTCTAAGATCAAAACCTCAAGTGACAACACGTGCTGGAGAGGTTGTGGAGAAAGGAAAATCCTCCTCCATAGCTGGTGGGAATGCAAACTTGTACAATCACTCTGGAAAGCAATCTGGCGCTTTCTCAGACAACTAGGATGGTGCTTCCTCAAGATCCAGCTATAACACTCCTAGGCATATATCCAAAAGAGGCTCAAGTACACAATAAGGATTTTTGCTCAGCCATGTTTGTAGCAGCTTTATTTTTAATAGCCAGAAGCTGGAAACAGACCAAATACTCCTCAGTGGAAGAATGGATACAGAAATTGTGGTATATCTACCCAATGGAATATTACTCAGCAATAAAAAACAAGGAAATCATGAAATTTGCAGGTAAATGGTGGGATATGGAAAAGATCATCCTGAATGAGCTATCCCAGAAGCACAAAGACACACATGGTATATACTCACTCATATGGACATATAATATAGGATAAACCTACTAAAATATGTATACCTAAAGAAACTAATGAAGAGGGAGGACTCTTGCTAAAATGTGCAATTCCTGTACAGAAAGGCAAAGAAGATGGTCATCAAATTTTTATTTTTTTAATATTAGCTACAGTTTATTGACTTTGTATCCCAGCAGTATCCTGCTCCCTCATTCTCTCCCAATCCCCCCTTCCCTCCCTCCCTCATCTTCTCCCTGCCTCTTTCCAAGTCCACTGGTAAGGGAGGACCTCCTCCCCTTTCATCTGACCCTGGTTTATCAGGTATCTTCAGGACTGGCTGCAAAGTCCTCTTCTGCAGCCCTGCTAGGCAACAGATACTCATTTAGAAATAGACTTTTGTGCCCAACTTCACCATTGTATGGTGGGTTTAGTCTGGTATAATGTGAGGTATTTTACACTATGTTAATTAGTCTGACTTAAAGAATTTTTAAATTACATTTTAAAACTTAGGGTCATAAACACCTACTGTATTCACACCATTTGCATTCCTCCATCTCTCCCATTGAATTCCTCTCATGTACCTCTACTCCATTTCAAATCCATGGCTTCTCCTTTAATTATTATTACTTTAAAATATGTGTGTTTATAAATATACACATATTTACACATATGAATATGTTGTTTGTACATATATACATTATATTCATATATCTATATATTATACATACTTCTTTTAATTGTGAAAAAAGTGTTTGTATGTGCATGTGTGTGCCCATATGTATATATAATGCTGAACATTTAGGATTTGATAACCTAAATTAGGATGCATCCATAGAGAAGACTGATTGTCTTTTTTTCACCACCCCATGCCTACCTGTAGCTTTTGCTCCAGGTTAGTGAGCTATTTGATATTTCACTTATCCACATGGGCATGTCAACAGGTCTGGCAATTATGCATGTCTTGTTATACAGCTATATTATTGATATTCAGGGGTGCAATTTCTCTCTCAAGTCTACAAAATATTACCAATCAGCATTCATCTTTGTCCTCTTATTTTATAATCTCTCAACGCAGTTATTCACAGTGTTTTTTATTAAATTTCAATTTTTCATAATAATCAGAGTTTATTTACTTTGTATCCCAGCTGTAGCACCCTTCTTCATTCCCTCCCAATACCACCCTCCTTCCCACATCTTTTCCTATACCCCTCTCTAAGTCCACTGATAAGGCAGGTCCTCCTCCCCTTACATCTGATGATAGCTTATCTGGTCTCATCGGGACTGGCTTCAGTGTCCTCCTCTGTGGCCAAGCAAGGGTGCTCTTCCATTGGGGGGTGGAGGGATAGGTCAAAGAGCCAGGCACTGAGTTCATGTCAGGGACAGTCCATGTTCCTCTTAATAGGGAAGCCACTTCCATAAGGAGCTAACATGGACTACATCTGAGCAGGAGTTCTATGTTATATCCATGCGTAGGCCTTAGTTGGAGAAACAGTCTCAGAAAAGGACCCTGTGGACAGATATATGTAGTCCTTGTGGAGCTCCTGTCCTCTCCATATCTTACAACTCCCCCTTCTTTCATATGATTCTCTGCACTCTGCCCAAAGTTTGGTGAAGAGTTTCAGCATCAGCTTTGATACACTGCTAGAAAGACACTTTCAGAGGCACTATATGGTAGGCTCCTGTCCTGTTTCGTGTTTTCTCCTACTTCCAATGTCCATCTCAATTGTCTGTCTAAATGAGGATTGATCATCTTACCCTAGGTCCTCCTCCTTGATTAGCATCTTTTGAAACAAAAACCATTCAGTGCAAAAAAGACAGCATCTTCAACAAATGCTGCTGGTCCAACTGGATGTCTACATGTAGAAAAATGAAAATAGATCCATAGTTATCATCATGCACAAAACTAAAGTCCAAGTGGATCAAAGACCTCAACATAAATCCAGACACTCTAAATCGATTAGAAGAAAAGTGGGGAAGAACCTAGAACTCATTGACACAAGAAACAACTTTCTGAACAGAACAGCAACAGCACAGGCTCTAAGAGCCACAATCAATAAATGGGACCTCATGAAACTGAAAAGCTTCTGTAAAGCAAACTATACTGTTGCAGAACAAAATGACAGCCTACAGACTGAAAGGATCTTCACCAACCCTATATCTGACAGATACTGATATCCAGAATATATAAAGACCTCAAGAAGTTAAAAAGAAACAAGTCAAGTAATTCAATTTAAAAAATGGGTTATGGAGCTAAACAGAGAGTTCTAAATAGGGGATTATCCAATGGCAGAGAAACACATAAAGGAAATGTTCAACATCCTTAGTCATCAGGGAAATGCAAATGAAAAGAACCCTGAGATTTTACTTTACACCCTTCAGAATGGTGAAGGTCAAAAACTCAAGTGACAACACATGCTGGAGAGGTTGTGGAGAAAGGGGAACCTTCTTCCTCTGCTGGTGGGAATGGAAATTTGTATAATGACTTTGGAAATCAATCTGGCATTTTTTTCAGACAACTAGGAATAGCGATTCCTCAAGATCCAGCTATACCACTCCTAAGTATATTTCCAAAAGATGCTCAAGTATACAATAAGGAAATTTGCTCAAATATGTTTGCAGCAGCTTTATTTGTAATAACCAGAAACTGGAAACAGCCCACATGCCCCTTAGTTGAGGGATGGATGCAGAAATTGTGGTATAGCTACACAATAGAATATTTCTCAGCAATAAAAATCAAGGAAATCATGAAATTTTTAGGCAAATAGTGGGAACTGGAAAATATCATCTTGAGTAAGGTATCCCAGAAGCAGAAAGACTCACAGGGTATATACTCACTCATAAGTGGATATTAGACATATAATATAGGATAAACATATTAAAATCTGTACACCTAAAGAAACTATAATCAAGGAGGTCTCTGACTAAGATGCTCAATTCCCATTCACAAAGGCAAAGAGGATGGACATCAGAGGAGGAAGAAAACAGGGACCAGGACAGGAGGCTACCACAGAGGGCCTTTGAAAAGCTTTACACCTGCGGGGTATTGAGGCAGATGTTGAGACTCATAGCCAAACTTTGGGCAGAGTGAAGGGAATCTTATGAAAGAAATGGGAGATTGTAAGACATGGAGAGGACAGGAGCTCCACAAGGAGAGCAACAGATCTAAAAAGTTTCGGCACAGTGGTCGTTTTTGAGACTGATACTCAAGCCAAGGGCCACTCATGGAGATGGCCTGGAACCTCTGAATGGAGGTAGCCCATGGCAGTTCAGTGTCCAAGTGGGTTCCATAATAATGGGGAAAGGGACTGTCTCTGACAGGAACTTTTTGGCCTGCTCTTGATCACCTCCCCCTGAGGGGGGAGCAGCCTTTCCAGGCCACAGAGGAAGACAATGCAGCCACTCTTGATGAGACCTGATAGACTAGGATCAGAGGGAAGGGGAGAAGGACCTCCATCATCAGAGGACTGTGCAAGGGGTACGGGTGGGGAAGAGAAAGGGAGGATGGGATTGGGAGGGGAAGAGGAAGGAAGGAATAGGGGGAGATAAAGTGAATAAACTGTAATTAATAAAATTTAAGATTAAAATAAAAAAAAAGAAAAGAAAACTCAAGTGACAACACATCCTGAAGAGGTTGCAGACAAGGGGAACCCTCCTCCTTTGGCTATTGAAAATGTAAACTTGTATAACCATTTTGGAAATCAATCTGGCACTTTCTCAGACAATTAGAAATAATCCTCCCTCAATATCCAGCTATACCACTCCTAAGCATATATCCAAAATATGCTCAAGTACACAAGGACAATTGTTCAACCATGTTCATAGCAGCTTTATTTGTAATAGCCAGAATCTGGAAACAGCCCAAATGTCCCTCAAAGGAGGAATGGATAAAGAAATTGTAGTACATTGGACATTGATGATTTCTTTAAGTGCTTCTCTGCTATTCTATATTCCTCTGCAGAGAATTCTCTGTTTAGCTCTGTACCCCTTTTTTTAATTGGATTGCTTGATTTATTGCTTTTTAGCTTCTTTCATTCTTTATATATTCTGGATATCAGCCCTCTATCAGATATAGGGTTGGTGAAGATCCTTTCCCAGTCCGAAGGCAGTTGTTCTGATGACAGTATTTTTTACTTTACAGAAGCTTTTCAGTTTCATGAGGTCCCATTTATTGATTGTTGCTCTTAGAGCCTGTGCTGTTGCTGTTCTGTTCAAGAAGTTGTTTCCTGTGTGAATGAGTTCTAGACTCATCCCCACTTTTTCTTCAAACCGATTTATGTTGAGGTCTTTGATCCACTTGGACTTTAGCATTGTGCATGATGATAAATATGGATCTATTTTCATTTTCCTGCATGTAGACATCCAGTTGCACCAGCACCATTTGTTGAAAATACTGTCATTTTTTTCCATTGAATGATTTTGGCTTCTTTGTCAAAAATCAATTATTTGTAGATGTTTTGGTTTATTTCTGGGTCTTCTATTCAGTTCCATTGATCCACCATTCTGTTTCTATGACAATATCATGCAGTTTTTATTACTATTGCTCTGTATTATCACTTGAGATCAAGGATAGAAATGCCTCCAGACCATCTCTTGTTGCATAGAATAATTCTGGAAATTCTGGTTTTTTGTTTCTCTAATTGAAGTTGAGAAATTTCTCTCAAGGTCTTTAAAAAATTGTGTTGGAATCTTGATGGGAATTGCATTGCATCTGTAGATTACTTTCCACAGAATAGCCATTTTCACTGTTAATCCTACCGATGCATGAGCACGGGAGATCTTTCTGTTTTCTGATATCTTCTTCAATTTCTTTCTTCAGAGACTTGAAGTTTTTTTTCAAAAAGGTCTTTCACTTGCTTGGTTAGAGTCATTTCAAAATATTTTATGTTATTAGTGGGTTTTGTGAAGGGTTTTGTTGCCCTGATTTCTTTCTGGGCCCTTTTATCTTTGGTATGCAGGAGGGCTTCTGATTTTTTACGTGTTGATTTTGCTGAAGGTATTTATCAGGTGAAGGAGTTCACTGGTTGAATTTTTGGGGTCATGTATTCTATCATATCATCTGCAAATAGTGAAATTTTGACCGCTTCCTTTCCAATTTGTATCCTCTTGATCTCCTTTAGTTTTCTTATTTCTTTAGCTAAGACTTCAAGTACTAAATTGAAGTGATGTGGAGAGAGTGGGCAGCCTTGACTTGTCCCTGATTTCAGTGGGATTGATTTGAGTTTCTCTCCATTGAGCTTGATGTTGGCTATAGGCTTGCTGTATATTGCCTTTACTATGTTAAGGAATGTGCCTTGTATCCTGATCTCTCCAAGACTTTAAACATGAATGGGTGTTGGATTTTACCAAATGCTTTTTTGGCATCTAGGGAGATTATCATGTGGTTTTTCTCCTTCAGTTTGTTTATATGGCGAATTACACTGATGGATTTCCATATATTGAACCACCCTTGCAGGCCTGGGATGAAGCCTACTTGGTCATGGTGGATGATATCTTTTATTTGTTCTGGGATTCTGTTTGTCAGTATTTTATTGAGTATTTTAGCATCAATGTTCCTAAGAGAGATAGATCTGAAGTTCTCTCTTTTTATCAGGTCTTTGTGTGGTTTAGTTATCAAAGTGACTGTGGCTTCATAGAATGAGTTTGGTAATGTTCCTTCTGTTTCTACTTTGTAGAATAGTTTGAGGAGGATTGTAGTTAGCACTTTTCTGAAAGTCTGGTAGAATTCTGCACTGAAACCATTTGGCCCAGGGCTTTTTTAGGAGGTCAATTTCCTTGTGGGATATACGACTATTCAGTGTTTTTATCTGATCTTGACTTAATTTAGATAGATGAAGTCTACCAAGAAAATTGTCCATTTCATTTATATTTTTTTATTTTATTATTATTTTTTATCAGTTACATTTTATTAACTCTGTATCCCAGCCATGTCCCGATCCCTCATTCCCTCCCAGTCCCTCCCTACCTCCCTCCCTCATCTCCACCGTGCCCCTTTCCAAGTCCACTGATAGGGGGGAACTCCTCCCCATACATCTGATCCTGTTTTATCAGGTATCTTCAGGACTGGCTGCAAAGCCCTCCTCTGTGGCCTAACAGGACTGCTCCTCCCTTCGGGGGTGGGGAGACCAAAGAGCCAGTCATTGAGTTCCTGTTAGAAATAGTCTTTGTTCCCCTCACTTTGGGAAAAAAAATTGGTTACTGAGCTACCACAGGCTACATCTGAGTAGAGGTTCTAGGTTATATCCATACATGGTCCTTGGTTGAATGTCAGTCTCAGAAAAGACCCTGTGCCCAGATATATTTGGTCCTTGTGGAGCTCCTATCCTTTCCCCATCAGACTAACTCCCCTTCTTTCTTATGATTCCCTGTACTCTACCAAAGGTTTGGTCATGAGTCTTTGCTTTCAAAACACTGCTAGTCTTTCAGATGCGCTCAGTAGACTCCTGTCATACGTTCAATGCACATCCCATCTGTCTTTCTAAACGAGGATTGATCATCTCACCCCATGTCCGCTCAATTGATTATCTTTTTTAGGTGTATAGATTTCATTATGTTTATGATATCTTATAGGTCTATATAAGTGAGTATATTCCGTGTTTGTCTTTCTCCTTTTGGGATATTTCACTCAGAATGATCTTTTCTAGATCCCACCATTTGCCTGCAAATTTCATGATTTCCTCCTTTTTGATTGCTGAGTAGTATTCCATTGTGTGCTAGGTATATACCCAAAGTTCGTTCAAGTACACAAAAGGGATACTTGCTCAACCATGTTTATAGCAGCTTTATTTGTAATAGCCAGAACCTGGAAACAACCCAGATGTCCATCAACGGAGGAATGGGTACAGAAATTGTGGTATTTTTACACAATGAAATACTATTCATTTAGATTTTTAAGATCTATTTGTTTTTAATTGCCTCTCTTGGTCTGTGAGTTTTAGTTTTGGCAAATTGCCTTAGTAAACCTTCTTTGCATATCAGGAAATGATGCTTTTCAATGTCCAAGTTATCTTTACTTTTTTATCACAATCTAGCACTTGTTATTGAATATAAGTCATGCTTAAATTAATAATATTGGTGACAATAAATCAATATTTCAATATTTGAAATAGGAGCAAGATTCAGAGTATTAAACCTGTTTTTCTTTCTTAAAACTATAGCAATTTTCTATTTTCTCTAAACATTCTTCTTCCTACAAATCTACCACATTTCTGTTTGTGTTATTTGTATTGAGATAATTCATTGTTTTTCTTATATAAATTACCATTTCTCAAACAGCCTCTTGCATTGTATTCTGCTACTTGAATTGGCGTATTTTTTCTGGGCATTTTCATGCCTGTTTTATGCCTTTTGTTCGGTTCTTAATGGTAGAATATGACCATCTTTCTTTTTCTTCCTTCCCTTCAACAGGCACAGCTATACAAGACTGCCTTATTTGAAAGCCTCCAGCAGCTAGTTCTCTTCCATTTACACCTCGAGCAAGCTGTTATAAAAGCAATTAACTCCAATTACAACAGGAACTACTTTTGAGCAATACCTTTCATACTATGAATGTATTCATCAATGTAGAACTGCATTTCATAAGAACAAAAAAAATATCCAGGAAGAAAAAAAAAAAGAACATGAATGCTCAGAAAGAGCAAGTATATTCTTTTCTGACTAGGTAAGCATGAACACGATGAAAATGTCGTGTATTTGGGTTCTTATCACCATATAAGCACTCCAGTGCATGTCTTAATGTTGCAGACATAAATGTTCAGGGTTTTAAAGTTTCAAAAATGATAACCCTAGGAAACCTAATAGGAATGTAAGTATTATACTCCTAATATAGGATAGAGCAATAACATTTAATATTTTTATCCCAGTGTACTTAAATAATTGAAATTAATCATTCCACATATTATTATGTTTGCAAGTGCCTTACATTTATGCGTGCTTAATTAATACCATTCAAGGCAAAAACTATAGAAAGATCATATAGGAAAATGGCATAATATAATAGAACAAACCAACAAAATCATTGCACTCAAAATCATAGCACTCAATTATTGCCAAAGCTCCCAGGAAATAAGGAATACTGGAAATTAACTACACTTAACAAATTGTTTTTCATAAACTTCCTAAATAAAATGACACTTAGTTCTGAGAATCAAGGTGATTTACCTTGCTGCTGAGAACAAAGCAATCTCCACCATTATGGTGATGAAGTACACAAGGCTAGAAATCATGACTAATATAATATGAAAAGAGAAGAAAAGTGAGTCATTTGAAAACAGACAAAACTAATTTTTTTTCACAGAAATTATTTCCTACATAGAAACATCAAAGAAGTTCAAAATAATATTCCTAAAGTATTAAGCAAGTAAAACCAAGCTGATACTTAAATTGTAAATCAATAATATTCACCTATAGAAACAATTATATAATCATATTTTGAAAGAGAGAGATAAAGAGACAGAGAAATTCTGAGGAAATAGAGACCACCAATGAAAATGATAATATAGATTAGAAAACATTGTTAGATTTATTGCATTAATTTTTCTTACAATAAATGTGGTCATTCCACATTAGCATACCAAAAAAAGCAATTTTAAACAATCCATTTTTAGGGCTTACTCTTTTAGAGCACATGCTGTAGGTCAAATGCAGAAAAGCAGGTTACATTCACACAGTGTTTCACTGTAGTATGAATACAGTTACACAAAAGTCTATAGACTCCAGTACAGCATGAGAGGTGAGTCTAGTTTATTATTGTATAGATCTTTAAAACAATCTCTACTCTATGACTTGGATAATCTTGTTATGACTAGAAAAATTAGCTGTTCCTAAATTTAATTTGGATCCAATTACTGTTATGATTTTAAATCTTCTATATTGATCTGTACAGCACTCAGTTCAACACAAAATTAGAGACCATTTCTCTGAGAAAAATTTCAAACTTATTGTAAAATTTAGATTTTAAATCAAAAGGAAAAAAAGTAAAGAAGACAGAATAAAAAAAGAAAAAAGAGAAAACAAAATTCCCTAAATAAAGTTGAAGAAAAGTCCAATAAAGGAAGTCTACACTCATAGTAGCTGAATTTGAACTGTTACTATGATGCTACAAAAAATTAAGAATATATGACATTAGGGAAAAAAAATGAAAGGAGAGGCCAATTGATTCCACAAAAGAGAAAATTAGAAGTAGATACATATAATAAATCTCTTAATATTTGGCAGTTGGACTACAATAAAATGTCAGTTTGAAATCAAAATCAATATAGACACAGGCTTTTGTATTGTTCCCAAAGACTAGCTTAAAATATGAAAATGTATAAGCTATATAGTGGAATATTAAGAGAAAAATCAGGTGACTGGATTTGATGGTGAACTTTAAGCACAACATAAAAAGCACAATTTATGAAAAGGAAGGTTATGACACTTTCGTTATTAAAATTGAAAGGCCTTGCAGAGAATTTGTTTAGAAAATAAAGAAAAAACTTGCAGACTATTATTAAATCACCACAAAACACAGATCTAATAAAAAATTGCTGCCCCAAATAACCAAAACACCATTAGTTTTCAGCAATAAAAAGCAAATAAACCAGTTTTAGACATTCATAAAAGATTATAGCAAAATTCATCAAATACACATGTAAATATGCGTGTGACTATGTATAAATAAAAGGTCTTAAGTCTAAAGTAATATTGAGGTAGGTATTTACTCTAATGGCAAAATCTAAAATAGTAACAGTATAAAAAGTTGTTAAATATGTAAGAACTTTCATTCGTTGTTTATGCAATGACATCAAGTCATCTTGCAATAACTTTTCAGTGTCTTGCAAATCTAAAAGACAATCACTCTTTCTGCTCCATTGTTTTTCTCCCTTGCTTTTGTGTCATAGATAGAAGCAGTGGATAAATGGGGTAACATGGAGAAGAACAAAAACACTGAAGTTCTTCTCAAAAACTTAAAAGAAAAAATACCACTACAAAAGCTATCAAAATCATGAACTATACATATAAGTCATAGAACATGGAGAAACCAATGTGGGACTGAATGGGAAGCTTTATCCCTAATAGTGTTCAGAGTGCTTTGTAAGGAAAAAAGGCTTATTGGTTATCTTACTATGACAAAAGAACAAAAAATCAACATAAGGAAGGCTGGATTTATCTTGGCTTATAGGCTGAGGCTATATATAGTCAATATAGACAAAGACAGCATGGCAGCAGAAACATGCACCCACATTGGCTGCTCAACATTGCATAGACATAGAAAGAAGAGAGATGAATGCTGGTGCTCAGTTTGCTTTCTTCTACACACCAGCACCTAGAGTGGTGCTGCTCACTCTTAAAATTAATCTTTCCACTCAAAATAATTCATCTAGAAAGTGTTTTATAAGATGCTTAGACAATGTTGATAATATTAATCATCACAGATAGTTTACAAAATCAGTGAATTTGAAGATTTACTTGGTAGGAAAATAGAAAAGGATATATATGTAGAGCAGAGGAAAAAATATTATTGAAAGCAAGCAAGTCAAGGTGGTTTGTTGAAATGTGATCCCAGCTAAAATGCACACATACTCTGGAATAAAGTATGATGTGGTTATTATGAGAGGTTACTGAAGAGCAGCACAGAGAGAGAGGAGTGGTGTTTTACCAAGAGTTGATTACCATGACAGGTTTACAGTCATTTATATCTAGAGGTCAGCACAGCTGGAAGGAAAAAATCTAACATGACTGGAGAAGACAAAGCCCAACAGCATTGCTGAAAGCAGAGGATATATGATAGAAATGTTGCAAAGGACAGGAGTCATCTGACAGAAAGCCACAGAGGAGAAATTCACCTGGGATCATCTCCAGAAGAAGCATTAGTTCTTAAAGTTCAGTTGGAAATCCAAAGAGACTCCAGAATCTCTGGAGCTAGAGGAGCCTTAGAGACAGTAAATCATGTAAGCTACCTCAAAAGGTAATTTTAATTATACAGACAGGCGTTTTTTGGATTAAAAAAATGGGAAAATTCATTTCAGATCTCTTAAAAGCTTTATTTGTAATAACCAGAACCTGGAAACATCTACTTGATGGAGTAGAATTATTGCTTTAAAAACATCCCAGTATTTACTGCAACTGTGACCAACAGAAATGAAAGACACCTTCTTTCCTTTAATTTCAAACTTTATATATCTAATCTTTAAAAAGATTGAAAAGATAACTGTACAACAAGAAAAATTAGTGTACAGCAAGAAAAATTAACTCTGATAGTACAAAATCTTGACCAACACCTAAAGAAACTAATCAAGAAGGACGACTGGCTAAAATGCTCAATCCCCATTCAGAAAGGTAAAGAGGATGGTCATCAGAAGAAGGAAAAAACAGGGAACAGGACAGGAGCCTGCCACAGAGGGCCTCTGAAAGGCTCTGAAAGGTATCAAAGCAGATGCTGAGACTGATGGCCAACCTTTGGGCAGAGTACAGGGAATCTTATGAAAGAAGTAAGTAGTAGTTAGACATGGAGAGGACAGGAGCTTCACAAGGAGAGCAACAGAACCAACAAGTCTGGGCACAGGGGTCTTTTCTGAGACTGATATTCCAACCAAGGACCATTCATGGAGATAACTTTGATCCCCTGCTCAGATGTAGCCCATTGCAATACAGTGTTCAAGTGAATTCCATAGTAATGAGAAAAGAGAATGTCTCTGACATGAACTCAGTGGTTTGCTCTTTGATGACCTCCCCCTGAGGGGGGATCAGCCTTACCAGGCCACATAGGAAGAAAATGCAACCACTCCTGATGAGACCTGATAAGCTAGGGTCAGAAGGAAGGGGACCTATCAGTGTACTGGGGGTGGGCATGACTAAAGAAGGGCTAAAGAAGGTGAGATTGGGTGGAAAAGAGAGAGGGAGCTATTGGGGGGATAGGAAATAAATAAACTATAATTAAACGACAGCCTGCAGACTGGGAAAGGATCTTTACAAACCCTATATCTGACAAAGGGCTGATATCCAGAATATATAAAGAACTAAAGAAGTTAAAAAGCAACAAACCAAGTAATCCAATTAAAAAATGGGGTACAAAGTTAAACAGAGAATTTTCTGTAGAGGAATATAGAATGGCAGAGCAACACTTAAAGAGATGCCCAACATCCTTAGCCAGCAGAGAGATGCAAATTAAAATGACCCTGAGATTTCACCTTACACCCATCAAAATGGCTAAAATCAAAAATTCAAATAACAACATATGCTGGAGAGATTGTGGAGAAAGAGGAACCCTCCTTTATTTCTGGTGGGAATGTAAACTTATACAACCACTTTGGAAATCAATCTGGTGCTTTCTCAGACAATTAGGAATAGTGCTTCCTCAAGGCCCAGCTATACCACTAGTAGATGTATATCCAAAAGTTGCTCAAGTACACAAGAAGGACATTTGCTCAACTATGTTTGTAGAAGCTTTATTTGTAATAACCAGAACCTGGAAACAACCCAGTTGTCCATCAACAGAGGAATGTATACAGAAATTGTGGTACTTTTACACAATGGAATACTACTCAGCATTCAAAAACGAGGAAATCATGAAATTTGCAGGCAAATGGTGGGATCTAGAAAAGATCATACTGTGCGAGGTATTACAGAAGGAGAAAGACACACATGGTATATACTCACTTATATAGACCCATAAGATATGATAAACATAATGAAATCTATACACCTAAAAAAAGAAACAAGAAAGAAGACCCAGGGTAAGATGATCAATCCTCATGTAGAAAGACAAATGGGATTGGCATTGGATGTAGGAGAAGACAAGTAACAGGACAGGAGCCTACCACAGAGGGCCTCTGAAAGACTCTACCTTTCATTGTGTCAAACCAGATACTAAGACTCATAACTACTTTTGGCGGAGTGCAGGGAATCATATAAAAGAAGGAGGAGTTATGATGTGGAAAGGATAGGAGCTCCACAAGGACCAAATATATCTGGACACAGGGGTATTTTCTGAGACTGACTCTCCACCAAGGACCATGTATGGATATAACCTAGAACCTCTTCTTGGATGAAGCCCATGGTAGCTCAGTAACCAATTGGTTTTCCTACTAAGGGGAACAGGGACTATTTCTGACATGAACTCAATGGCAAGCTCTTTGACCTCCCTCCCCCCAAAGGGAGGAGCAGTCCTGCTAGGCCACAGAGGAAGACTTTGTAGCCAGTTCTGAAGATACCTGATAAAACAGGGTCAGAAGAAAGGGGAGGGAAGAGGTAGTCCCCAATCAATGGACTTAGAAAGGGGCAGGGAGGAGATGAGTGAGGCAGGGTAGGATTAGGAGGGAATGAGGGAGCAGGATACAGCTGGGATACAGAGTTAATAAAAATGTAACTAATAATAAAAATAAAAAATTTATAAAAGAAATTAAAAAATATATAAAAAAACGAAGCTTGACCCAAAAGAACAGGAAATTCTTGTGAACCTATGTTTCCTAATGAGATTGAGGATCAAGGTAGAAAGCCCAATATCCTTCTCTGTGGCCTATACCTGACAAGCTAAGGTCATATGGAAGGGGAGGAGGTCCTCCCCTATCAATGGACTTGAAAAGGGGTAGGAAGGAGATAAGGGAAGGAGGGTGGGATTGGGAGGGATTAAGGGAGGGCACTAAGGCTGAGATACAAAGTAAATAACCTGTGATTAATATAAAAAAATAAAATTTGTAAGAAGTGGGAAATAATAGGTTATAGAGAGGAAAGGAACCCCACAAGGAGAGCAACAGAACTAAAAGATTTGAACACAGGGGTCTTCCAAGAGACCCATACTCCAACCAAGTGCCAGACATGGAGATAACCTAGAACCCCTGCGCAGATGTAATCCATAGCAGTTTAGTGTCTAAGTGGGTTACATAGTAATGGGAAGAGGGACTGCCTCCAACACAGTCTGATAGGCCTGCTTTTTGATCACTAGATTAGAGTCCTGTTAAAATATGAAGTGTTTGGTAAGTGTAGGTATTGACTAATAATATTATATATGCAAGAATGTTTAGTAAGGGCAAGCTTTGTACCAATGAATGCAGCTCAGCAAGAAGTATCTCAGGTAATCCCTTATCAATTGGAAACTCCCTATGAGATAATCCTTTCAATATGGAAACTCCCTCAGTAAAAAACAACATGAGCCAAGTTGTTTCTGTCAGTAATCTACAGAGAAACAAATTGCTGACAACTAAATTAGGTATTACAGAAGGCTACCCTGCACTGGCCTTAGCCACAAGTACCTCATCAATCAAGGACAGATCACTTTCACTAGATAGAAAAGAAAGACCATATAAAACAATCTACAAATCCTTGTAATTCTCCTGGATGTGTCATTAGAATGAAACCTGGTAACTGGAGAATTTTGACTGACTTAAGGGGTATAAATAAAATGATCCAACTTATAGGTCTATTACAGGCTAGAATTCCCTTAATTTCTTTTTTACTGAAAAGATAGTCTATAACAATAATTGATTCAAGAGACTGCTTCTTTACTATTCTCCTGCAAGAGAATGATAGTTAAAATAAAATTATTTTTACAGTACCTACTTATAACAATGCTCAACCTATGAGAAAATACCAATGGAAAGTTCTTCCTCAAGGAATGTTAAATAGTCCAACTTTGTGTCAGTGTTTCATACAATAACCACTAGACATAATAATTAACAATTTCTTCAATCCATAATTTACCATTATATTGATGATATTTTGTTGGCCAATTCTGAGGCAAATACATTAGAGAGAGTGATTAATGAAGCAAAAAAGATTTTACCTATTTTGGTTGACAGATGCTCCTAAAAAAAAAACACAGAGAGGAGATTCTATCAACTACCTAGAATTCAAATTAAGTCAACAAAAGTTTCAACCACAAAAAATACAAATCAGAAGAGATAGGTACAAACCCTTAATGACTTTCAAAAACTATTAGATATTAACTGGTTACAGCCTACTATTGTGCTAACTGTGCAAAAGTTGAGGAATTTGTTTCAAACTTTACAAGGTGATTCAAACTTAAATAATCCTAGACAATTAACAGATAATGCAGAGAAAGAATTGACTCAAATAGAGCAAAAATTACAGAACACACATGGGAACCACCTAGATGCCAAACTTACCTTTAATTTAGTTATCTTGCCTTCTACTCATTCCCATACTGGACTCATACTGCAGAGAGAAGACAACATTTTAGAATAGATCTCAGCACATAAACAGAGTAAACAACTTAAAACTTATGTTGAAAAGTTTTCTCGTGTAATTATAAAACAATGAATAAGACTTTCAAACAGATCTAGCAGAAAACATAATACCTTATTCTAATACTGAAATTACCTCATTATGGGTAATTAATGATGATTAACAAAGAGATTATAGCAATTATTTTGGAGAAATTAATAACTGTTCCCAAAAGAAAGAACTCCAGTTCATAAAAGGAACTAATTGGATTCTCCCCACATAGTAGAAAGGACACCAATTCATGAAGCTCCTACATTTTATACTGATGAAATAAGTCAGGAATGACAGGTTATAAGTCAGGAAATATAAGTAAAGTAATTCAAAGCCCAATACTTTGGTCCAAAAATCAGAGCTATATGAAAGTCTTATGGCTTTCTTAGATTTTTCTGAAACTATCAATGTAATTACTGACTCACAATTTGTAGAGAGGGTTGTGTTACATATAGAAACTGCTTAAATTATTCTTAACATTCAGAATTAACATCATTATTTTCTTTTTTATTATTATTTTTTAAATTATGTGCTTTGGTGTTTTGCCTGCATATATGAATGGGAAAGGTGTCAGATGCCTTGGAACTGTGTTGACAGACAGCTTCGAGCTACCATTTGACTGCTGAAAATTGAACCCATGGTCCCCAGTATTCTCAGCTGCTGAACCATCTCTCCAGCTCCTTAATGTTATTATTTATATAACAGTGACAGACTATTTGAAACAGAATTTATCCATTGTTTTCATCATACATAGTTGATCTCATATAGGATTGCCTGACCCACTGGCACAAGAAGATGAAGATATTGACCAACTATTAATAGGAAATATGCTCGAAGCTTCAGAATTTCATTAAAAACATCGCTTTAACAGAAAAGGTTTAGAGAATAATTATTCTAAACTTGGCAAAAAGCTAAAGAAATTGTAAATAAAATAAAAATCAGTGGACTTGGGCAGAGGAATAGAAAAAGAAGAAGGAGGAAGTGTGTGATTGAGAGGGGATACAGGAGAGGGCTATAGCTGGGATAAAAAGTGAATAAATTGTAATAAGTAAAAATAAATAAATAAATAAATAAATAAATAAATAAATAAATAAAAATGGAAAAAGATATCTCTCTTGTTCTTTATATAACCAAGTTCCATTAGCTGCTGAAATTAATGATAAGAGTAACCAAGGAAATGAAATTTATCAGATATACGTGTTTCACTTTGCAGGATTTGGGAAACTAAAATTTGTACATCATATAAATTAATATATAATCAGGATTTCAATGGGCATTTGCTTGTAGTTCTGAAATGGCTGATTCTGCAGTTGAACATTTTCTGGAAGTGATGGCTATCATGGGGATACTCTTAATTGCCAAGAACCAATGTGGTTTCCATTGAAATGAAACCCTTTTTGCATATTATAACAGAACATATTACATGTATACCATATATTCCAAGAGGTCAAGCCATGACAGAAAAATCTAATCACACCTAAAATGGAATGCTTAATGAACAGAAAGGAGGAATAAGAACTCCCAGGGATATACTGAATAATGCTTCATCAACTTTAAATTATTTGAATGTCAATGAGGCAAGAAAAACTGTTGCTGAATGACACTGGATTATAGAAAAGAAGAAAAAAAAAAACCTACTGAATTACATCAACCTGAAGGCTTGGATTTTTTAAACACCTAGTTTATTTAATGTTCTTCAACACCTCTACCTCCTTTCCCATTTAGGTGGGAGACTGGTAGGGAAAGAGGCTATCGACCTCTTTCAGCTACTTCCTGCTGATTAGGGTCATTGGGTTCTTTGGGGATATACCAGTCTCTGTCATCAGGATACTAGCAGTCAGGCCAAACAGCAAAGTAGCAACCCACAGCAGCAACAGCAAACAGCAAGTAACAGCAACAGATGTGGTACACTCAGCAAAAACAGGAAAACCCTACCCAAACTGCATGAAGCCAGTTTGAATCAGTCAGATTGGAGAGTAATTTAGGTCAGAACAGCTGAGTTGAATCAACCACCCAGTGTTCAAAAAGAGTTAGTATCAAGTTATTGGTGTGTTTAGGTTTTTAAATAGACAAGAATAATTTATTTGTGGCCTGCAGAGCGTGAACAATTTGCCACTCTTATGACATTATTCTAGTTGGCTGCCTAAGAAATGGAGAGACCTCAGGAATTCCACCAGTATTTTTTCACAAGACAAAGAGGAACCCAAGTTAAGAAAAACGGTCAAGGCAAACTCACATGATAAAATGTATAGGTATATTCCCAGATGGTAGATGCTGTAGTTTGAAGAAAAAAAAAAACAACAAAAAAAAAAACAAAAAACAAACAACAACAAAAAAAACCATTGAAGTCTAAAAACAGTAAAACCAGGTTCCAGAAACAGAACAAGTGAGAAAAAATGATTTGTCATTAGATAAGTCAGAGTTTCTAAGAGAAGAATGTGGTTATTTTATTTAAAAAGCTCAATGTTTTATACAGGACCAGGAGAAAAAAAAGAAAAACAACTGAACAGACACTTTGTAAGCACAGATATGAAGATGGATAAAGTTGGTTTATACCTGGTGCCTCTGAGAACAGTTATTTACCAGACCAGGTGTACCACAGTTCATTTTATTTTAAAGTATGTAATATCTGTCCTCAAGAAACAGAAACAAGATTGATAGACCACAATGTTATGTACAGAGTTCTGCTACAAGGAACTTTGAATCCTTAGAAATGTTCTAGTCACATAAATGTCTTAGGCAAATGGAATGATTTCCCCCATATTAAGCATGGAATTAGGATTTCTTTTCACTAATTGCTTAAATAGGTAGAATGATTATTGGTTCCTTACTCTTGTCATTATTCTGTAGTTTATCTTGATTGTTTACATATTGTCTGTTCATTACTTAAGCCTGATGTGACAGGGCTAGAAAGATGGCTAAATGTTCAACAGCACTAGCTAATCTTGCAAAAGATCAGAGATCAAATTCTAGTATTCACATGGTGGCTCATAACCAGCTTCTAGCTCAAGTTCCAGGGTATTGAACAACATCTTCTAACCTTTGTGGATAAGAACCATGCTGATGATACACATATATACAGGTGGACAAAATCCCATACATGTAAAATAATATTTTTTTAAAAAATTATATGCCCTCAAATGAAACAACTTACTTCAGTTTTGGTAACTTAACAGGTCAAGAAGTTAATAGGTCAAGTCTACTTGGCAGAAATTTGATGTCTAACACATTTGTTGACACTACTTTTGTGGAGTAGATCTTTCCTCATTAGAGAGAATGCAATAGAGGCCTTAGTATTTCGTTTATGGGATGTGGGTTTTAATTGAAAGTCAATTTAATAAATAGTTTTTGAAATTCCAGAGAACATTTGAAAAGAATCTCATGTTGAAATTATGTCAAAACCAGATCCTATGACATGAGCTAGCCATAGTAGCACACAAGAAGCTAAGGTTTTAGAATCAAAAATTTAAAGTAGTATAGGATATGTAACATGACCTTGTCTCCAAAAAACACAAAAAGCTAAAAATCACACAGAGAGCCTAATTTGCACATGATCTTTGCAAAATAAACCATAGTAGTCACTTTGGAGTTATGTTGCATATTATCAATTAACCAAGTTTAGATGATTTTGCTTTAAAAACATGACTATAATCCTCATTTCTTATTGTCTCTTGGTATATGTGGCTTTCCTAGTTGCCCACCAAGGATGTAGCCTTGTAATCCATGTTAGAATTACGACTTACATTGAGGCAGAGGTGGCACAGCAAAGTTACGCTGGCCTCTGAGGCTGACAAATCTGTCTGTTTCAGGAAGTACTTGGTTTCCGGGCACTGCTGCTCTGAGATTGCTCTCTGTCTTCTGCTGCTAAGCAGTGAGAACCTGAGCCACTTCAATGGAATGTAACACTTCAGTCTATTTATTTTGACCAGACACTCATGTGGAAGACTCATCAGCAACAACATCCCAGAGTCACATAAAAGTTCCCCTCTTGTTCGGTTCTTTTCCTGAATTCATACACATGTTAAAGGGGAGTAAACTTTCTTTTCCTCTCCCTGTTCAAATTCTTGATTCTATAATTAGGTAACTGAATACAGGATTTTGTTTTATACTATGCTCTGGCAGTTTGATTTGCAGAAAACAATAATTTGATTCAGTTTGCTATCTGAACATTGAAAATCATAAAAAACTAACAAACAAACAAACAAACAAAAAACTAATACTGAATGGGGACTTGATCACAGGCAGAAACCCAGGATGGTTTGACAGGACTGAGAGAAAGAGAATCAGCAAGAAGAAAGTTGACACTTCTTATATATTGGAACAAAGTTTGACAAGATTGTTATGTATAGTAACATGGAATATAAATACATATCTGTTAAAACAGAAGAATTCACTATAAACTGCCTTGATGAATTTCAAAAATACGAAGAGATGTATTTAAGTGTATAAGGCGTAAGATGAAAGGGGAAGATCAGTTTTAAAAGAGATTTTTAAAAATAAGCAATTTAACTTAAACTAGGATATATGGGAAAAGGCAAACTGTTAACATTTTGAAATAAAAATGTTTCTTTTTTTTATACTGCTCAAAATGGGTAAGACATTCAAAATTGTAAAGGGACCCAGAAACCCAGCTTCATTCTGTTGTTGGAAGACTATGACCTCATGAAAAATGAAGGTAAAGTACAATGGAAAAATATCTGTCTGAAATCTTCCTGGAAATAGGAAGGTATTATTCATGAACTTGTTCAAACAAGCACAGAAACCTCTAGGGTTGTTGAGTGTGTGCTTCTGGGCCACTCATTGTAGAAGCATCAATTTCTAATAACTTCAGAGATTCTGGCCCACTTCTGCTTAAGAATACCCAGTACGAAGTAGATTGTCACAAAGAGATTTGTGAATGTGACCTACATTTTATAGAAAAGACTATAAACTGATATATAAGAAACCTTGCATTAAAGGGAATGTGTCAGGTTTTACTAAAGATGACAAGAGCAATATAAAATAAAAATTTCTTTGAGACTAGTAAGGTCCATAGATAAACTCCACAGTTCTTAAGAATAAAGAGTAGACTTCCCATTTCAGCTTTCTATATGAATATTGACTATGGAGATTCCATATTTGAATTATCCTTATATGTGAGTTTGTTGAAGTATGGTAACTTTTTAATCTATAAGCATTAACATGAATACAAGTAGCAAAGGAAAAATTGAACCAGAAAAGAGTCCTGATTATAACTGTGAAATCTCATTTTGCAATCTAAGTGTTATATAAAATTAGACTTTTTCGGTCTTCTGAGGAGTTGAGTAGCTAGATATTGTGACTGGAAGCCTTCCTGGGGCAAACTGTATTTTCCTTTTTTTTTTTTAATCTGTAAATAAATTTTTTTAATTTTAATTTTTATTTTTTATACAATTTTATTTCTTTCTTATCAGTTACATTTCATTAACTCTGTATCCCAGCTGTATACCACTCCCTCATTCCCTCCCATTCCCACCCTCCCTCCCTCATCACCTCCCTGCCCCTTTCAAAATCCACTGATGGGAAGAACCTCCTCCCCGTTCATCTGATCCTGTTTTATCAGGTATCTTCAGGACTGGCTGCAAAGTCCTCCTCTGTGGCCTAACAGGACTGCTACTCCCTTGGGGGTGGGGAGATCAAAGAGCCAGCCATTCATTTCCTGTTAGAAATAGGCCTTGTTCCCCTTACTATGGGAAAACAATTGGTTACTGAGCTAACATGGGCTTCATCCGAGCAGAGATTCTAGGTTATATCCATACATGGTCCTTGGTTGAATATCAGTCTCAGAAAAGACCCTGTGTCCAGATGTATTTGGTCCATGTGGAGCTCCTATCCTTTCCCCATCAGACTAACTCCCCTTCTTTCATATGATTCCCTATACTCTGCCAAAGGTGTGGTTATAAGTCTTTGTATCTGCTTTGAAAACACTGCTAGTTAGAGTCTTTCAGATGCCTTCAGTAGACTCCTGTCATACATTCAATGCACATCCCATCTGTCTTTCTAAATGAGGATTGATCATCTTACCCCATGTCTGATCTGTTGATTATCATTTTTAGGTGTATAGATTTCGTTGTTTATCATATCATATAGGTCTATATAAGCGAGTATATCCCATGTTTGTCTTTCTCCTTCTGGGATATTTCACTCAGAATGATCTTTTCTAGATCCCATCATTTGCCTGCAAATTTCATGATTTCCTCCTTTTTGATTGCTGAGTAGTATTCCATTGTGTACAAATACCACAATTTATGTACCCATTCCTCTGTTGATGGACATCTGGGTTGTTTCCAGGTTCTGGCTATTACAAATAAAGCTGCTATAAACATGGATGAGCAAATATCTCTTTGGTGTACGTGAGCTAAGTTTAGGTATATACCTAGCAGTGGTATAGCTGGGTCTTGAGGAAGCACTACTCATAATTGTCTGAGAAAGTGCCAGATAGATTTCCAAAGTGGTTGTACCAGTTTACAATCCCACCAGCAGTGGAGGAGGGTTCCCCTTTCTCCACAACCTCTCCAGCATGTGTTGTCACTTGAGTTTTCGATCTTTGCCATTCTCATGGGTGTAAGGTGAAATCTCAAGGTTGTTTTGATGTGCATTTCCCTGATGGCTAATGAGATTGAGCATTTCTTTAATTGTTTCTCTGCCATTCGATATTCCTCTGTCAAAAATTCTCTGTTTAGATCTGTTCCCCATTTTTTAATTGGATTACATGGTTTGCTGCTTTTCAGCTTCTTTGTTCTTTGTATATACTGGATATTAGTCCTCTGTCAGATAAAGGGTTAGTGAAGATTCTTTCCCAATCTGTAGGCAGTCGTTTTGTTTTGATGACGGTGTCCTTTGCTTTACAGAAGATTTGCAGTTTCAGGAAGTCCCATTTATTGATTGTTGCTCTTAGAGCCTGTGCTGTTGGACTTCTGTTCAGGAAGTTGTCTCCTGTGCCAATGAGTTCTAGGCTGTTCCCCACTATTTCTTCTAACAGATTTAGAGTATCTGGTTTTATGTCCAGGTCTTTGATCCACTTGGACTTTAGCTTTGTGCAGGGTGATAAATATGGATCTATTTTCATTTTTCTGCATGTAGACATCCAGTTGGTCCAGCCCCGTTTGTTGACGATGTTGTCTTCTTTCCATTGAATGGTTTTGGCTTCTTTGTCAAATATCGAGTATTCATAGGTGTGTGGATTTATTTCTGGGTCTTCTATATGGTTCCATTGATCCTCCTTTCTGTTTTTATGCCAATACCATGCAGTTTTTATTACTATTGCTCTGTAGTACAGCTTGACATCAGGAATGGAGATACCTCCAGATGCTCTGTTGTTCTACAGGATTGTTTTTGAGATTCTGGGCTTTTTGTTTCTCCATATGAAGCTGAGAATCTTCTTTGCAAGGTCTGTAAAGAATTGAGTTGGTATTTTGATGGGGATTGCATTAAATCTGTAGATTGCTTTTGGCAGGATGGCCATTTTCACAATGTTAATCCTACCAATCCATGAGCACAGGAGATCTTTCCATCTTCTGATATCTTCTTCGATTTCTTTCTTCAGAGACTTGAAGTTTTTCTCAAACAGGTCTTTCACTTGCTTGGTTAGTGTCACCCAAGATACTTTATGTTAATAGTGGCTATTGTGAAGGGTGTTGTTTCCCTAATTTCTTTCTTGGCCCTTTTGTCTTTGGTATACAGGAGGGCTTCTGATTTTTTTGTGTTGATTTTGTATCCTGCCACTTTGCTGAAGGTGTTTATCAGCTAGAGAAGTTCTCTGGTTGAATTTTTGGGGTTGCTCATATATACTATCATATCATCTGTGAATAGTGACACTTTGACCTCTTCCTTTCCGATTTGTATCCCCTTAATCTCCTTTAGTTGTATTATTACTCTGGCTAGGACTTCAAGTACTATGTTGAAGAGGTATGGAGAGAGTGGGCAGCCTTGTCTTGTCCCTGATTTCAGTGGGATTGATTTAAGTTTCTTTCCATTGAGTTTGATGTTAGATATAGGCTTGCTGTATATTGCCTTTACTATGTTTAGATATGTGCCTTGTATCCCTGATCTCTCCAAGACTTTAAACATGAATGGGTGTTGGACTTTGTCAAACGCTTTCTCAGCATCTAAGGAGATGATCATGTGGTTTTCTCCTTCAGTTTGTTTATGTGGTGGATTACATTGATGGTTTCTGTATGTTGAACCACCCTTGCATGCCTGGGATGAAGCCTACTTGATCATGGTGGATGATATCTTTGATGTGTTCTTGGATTCGGTGTGCAAGTATTTTACTGAGTATTTTTGCATCAATGTTCATAAGAGAGATAGGTCTGAAGTTCTCATTTTTTGTTGGGTCTTTGTGTGGTTTAGATATCAGGGTGACTGTCCCTTCATAGAATGAGTTTGGTAATGTACCTTCTGTTTCTATTTTGTGGAATAGTTTGAGGAGAATTGGTGTTAGCACTTCTTTGAAGGTCTGGTAGAATTCCACGCTGAAACCATCTGGCCCAGGACTTTTTTTGGAGGGGAGACTGTGAATGCCTGCTTCAATTTCTTTGGGGGATATAGGGCTATTCAGTCTTTCTACCTGATCTTGACTTAATGTTGGAAGATGAAATCTATCAAGAAAATTGTCCATTTCATTTAGGTTTTCAAATTTTGTGGCATATAGGCTTTTGTAGTGTGACCTAATGATTGTTTGAATTTCCTCAGTGTCTGTAGTTATGTCACCCTTTTCATCTCTGATTTTGTTGATTTGGATAGATTCTCTCTGCTTTTTAGTTAGTTTGGCTAAGGGTTTGTCTATCTTGTTGATTTTCTCAAAGAACCAGCTTTTTGTTTCATTGATTCTTTGGATAGTTTTATTTGTTTCTAATTGATTGATTTCAGCTCTTAGTTTGATTATTTCCAGCCGTCTGCTCCTCTTGGGTGTATCTGCTTCTTTTTTTTTCTAGGTTTTTCAGTTGGGTCATTACGTTGTTTGTATGTGATGTTACGAATTTCTTCTTGCAGGCACTTAGTGCTATAAATTTTCCTCTGAGCACTGCTTTCAATGTGTCCCATAAATTTGGGTATGTTGGGCCATCATTTTCATTGAATTCTAGGAAGTCTTTAATTTCTTCCTTAACCCAGTTGTCATTGAGTAGCAAGTTGTTCAGTTTCCATGTGCGTGTCGGCTTTTTGTTGTTTCTGTTGTTGTTGAGGTCCAGCTTTAGTCCTTGGTGGTCAGATAAAATACAAGGGATTATTTCAATCTTTTTGTATCTGTTGAGGCTTGCTTTATGACCAACTATATGGTCTATTTTGGAGAAGGTTCCATGCGGTGCTTAAAAGAAGGTATGCTCTTTTGAGTTTGGATGAAAAGATCTGTAGATGTCTATTAGGTCCATTTGATTTAGGGACTCTGTAAGTGTTTTTATTTCCCTATTTGTTTCTGTCTAGTTGATCTGTCCCATGGTGAGAGTGGAGTGCTGAAATCTCCCACTATTAAAGTATTAGGATCAATATGTGATTTAAGCTTTAATATTGTTTCCTTTATGAATGTAGGTGCTCTTGTATTTGGGGCATAGATATTCAAAATTGTGATGTCCTCTTGGTGGATTTTTCCTTTGATGAGAATATAGTGGCCCTCCTTATCTTTTTTTTATTAACTTGGGTTGAAAGTCTATTTTATTAGATATTAGGATGGCTACTCCAGCTTGTTTTATGGAACCATTTACTTGAAAAACATTTTTCCAGCCCTTTACTCTGAGTTAGTGTTTATCTTTGTTGCATAGGTGTGTTTATTGGATGCAACAGAATGTTGGATCCTGTTTCTGCAACCATTCTCTTAGTTTGTTTCTTTTATTGGGGAGTTGAGTCCCTTGATGTTGATAGATACTAGTGACCAACAATTGTTACTTACTTTTGATGTGGGGTTGGTGGTGTCACTGAGTTTCATTGCTTGTATTCTTTTGGGTTTTTTTGTTGTTGTTGTTGTGTAGTTATCTATTTCCTCTGTTTCCTTAGATGTAGTTGTTTTCTTTGGTTTGGAGTTTCCCTTTAGTAACTTCTGTAGAGCTGGGTTACTATGTAGATATTGTTTAAATTTGGTTTTGTCATGGAATATTTTGAATTTTCTGTCTATGTTGATTGAAAGTTTTGCTTTCAATAGTAGGATATTGAAATAGGGTATAGTAGTCTGGGTTGGAATCTGTGGTCCCTTAAGAACTGTATGATTTCTGTCCAGGACCTTCTGGCTTTCATAGTTTTTGTTGAGAAATCTGGTGTGATTCTGATAGGTCTACCTTCACATGTTACTTGGCCTTTTTCCCTTGCTGCTTTTAGAATTTTTTCTTTGTTCTGTAGGTTCAGTGTTTTGACTATGATATGACGTGAAGAATTTCTTTTTTGGTCTAGTCTACTTGGTGTCCTGTAGGCCTCTTGTATATTTATGGACATCTCTTTCTTTAAGTTGGGATTTTCTTCTATAATTTTCTTTTTTTTTAAGGCAAGGCAAAAGCCTTTTAATATCAATTTACTATTTAATTTTCCTGAAAATATTTTCTGGAACTCTGAGCCTGATGTCTTCTTTTTCTTCTACTCCTAATATTCTTAGGTTTTGTCTTTTCATAGCATCCTTGATTTCTTCGATGTTTTGTGTTTGGAACTTTTCTGATTTTATTTTTTGTTTGAGAGACGTGTCAATTTCCACAAGTGTATCTTCGGCTCCTGAGATTCTTTCTTCCATCTCTTGTATTCTGTTGGTGATGCTTACCTTTGTAGTTCCTGATCTTTTCTCTATGTTCTCCAGCTCCAGGTTTTTCTCTATTTGTGTTTTCTTTATTGATTCTAATTCTGTTTTTATGTCTTGCACCATTTTCTTCATCTGCTTTTCAATGATGGCTTCTATTTTTTTGTTTGTTTCCTCTCTATATATCACTAATTGTGCCTCTCCTTCTTTGGTTATAATTGCCTGTATTTTTAGGAGAGCTTTGTTTGTTTCTTCTTCATTTGCCTTCGTTTGTGTGGACATTTCTTTGAGAGCTTTGTGCATTTCTTCTTTGTTTGCCTCAATTTTCATGGTCATTTCTCTGAAAGCATGATTTGTTTCCTCTTGGTTAGTCTTGATTTCTTTGGCTATTTCTCTGAGGGCCTTGTTCATTTCATCTTTATGGGCCTCTAATAGCTGGAGAAACATAATTTTGAGGTCGTTTTCTTGTATATCTAGTGAATTGAAGTGTCCTTTGGTTTGTGGTGTTGCTGGTGAGGTCATTATGTCCTGATTTTTGTTGGGTGTGTTCTTATGTCTGCCTCTCGCCATCTGGGTTATTTATAACCCTGACTGTTTGTTCCTTGAGTTTGTAGTTCGGGCTTTGATCGTCTCTTTCTGTTTTCTGGACTGTTTTTTTCAGGAAGATGAGAGAGGTTCACTGGTTTGGGAGTGTGCGTTGTGATTTCAGTTTTGCCTAAGTAAGGACTGTGACTCTGGCACTATTCGCATGCACTTTTAGCGGGCACAGTGTGCATGCGCAGATTCTCTGACTATTACAGTGGCCTATAGGCCACTATTATGCAGTTCTGTCTGAGATCCAGGGATTATTTGACTGGATTACACTGGTGGACCCATAAGGCAGAGGCTTCAACGTTGGGGTCGCTATCCCAAGAATGCCTATGATGCTCATGCTAGGGGTATGGGTGGCAGTGATCTCGTCTAGTTGCTTGTGTGGAGAGGCCCTGGGTCTGGGGCAAACTCTCCCTGGAAGGCTCACTCACTCTCTTGCAGGACCAGTTGGAATGCACAGGGGTTCCCCTTGCTCTCTACTCTCTGATTTAGTCCTGCTGCAGAAAATGCATGGGTAGGCTAATAGTCAGCTCTGTGGCACTGTGTCAGCAGGACTCGGTGTCCACCTTTCCTGTGTGCTGCCTCTCTGTCCTTTCCCTCTGCCAAGAGAGGTTATGTTGACTGATCCCAGGGTAGAACGGGAAAGAGTTGGGTTGAGTGTTCTCAATCCCAGATCCCGGGCCCAGATCTCTCTGCCAGAAGCAGCCTGACAGTAGAACCTGTTTGCTGATTCCGAGAGAGTACCAGGTATGGTTGATTGTCCTCAGATCCAGAACTTGGGTTTCTCTGCCAGGGGCCGCTGGGTGAGCTGGAGAGGGGGTGCTGTGTCCTGTGGCAGGCTGCCTCTCTGTCCTTCCCCCTCTGAGCTTCCCCTCTGCTAGGGCAAGCTTATGGCGGAGGTCTCAGGGGCGTGCCAGAAGGGGTTGGGATTTCTCAGACCTGATCCTGAGCAGGGGTTTCTCAGCCAGGGGCCGGGTGGCGGCCAGTGTTAGGACTTGGTGCTAGTTCTTATTGTGCTGGACCCGGAATAATCTCAGGATGTGTTGAATGACCACAGTCCCAGATCCTGAGCTGAAGATTGTTCACTAGGAGCAGCCAGCAGCAAAGCCGCTGTATGCCTCTCTAACCCTCTGCTCTGCCGCAGTGGGGTTATGGTGGTGTTCTGGATTTCATTGCGCTGGGAGAGTCTTGGGGCGTGTTGAATGACCACAGTCTCTGATCCTGAGCTGAAGTTTGTTCCCTAGGAGCAGCCGGCAGCTCTGGGGACTGGGCGATGTGAAGTTGCTGTGCACCTCTCTACCCTTCCGCTCTGCCGCGGCAGGGTTAAGGCAGCCTTTGGGCACTCGGGGAAGTGCTCGAAAGGATTGGGTTTTCTCAGCCCCGATCTCGGGAGCTGCAGCTCTTGCTGGGGCTGGGGTACAGACAGTGTGGTCTGTGGCAGATCCTGCTGGACGCCTCCTGCTCCCTCTGAAGAGGAGTAGGGTTTTGGGTGCCGGGAAGTGCCTGGGGATCACCTCTCGGGGTGTCTCCTCCCGGAGGAGTCTGCTGTGACCTGATTCTAGAAGGACTCAGATCATGGTTAGTCTCTTTCTTCTTGGAAGTCTAGATAACTCTGTTCTGGCTTGATCAGCCCCTTCACTCACCAATTTCCGCGTTGCGGTCCTCTCCCCTTCAGCTAAGCTGCACACTAGCAGCTGCCATCTTGGAACTCTCTCAAACTGTATTTTTCAAATGTCATACAAGCAAACCCACTGGTCTTCCCTTTCATCAAGAGCAGAATGCAATAACCTAGTACTGGTACCTGAAGTTGTCTTGCAAACTTAATTTTAATCAATGGTATGTTCCTAAAGTGGTCTTGCAGGTCTTCTGAGGACAGGTCAGAAAATATCAGAAAAAAATTGCTCAGCTTCTGCTTTCTTTCTTCTCTTTTTGGATTTAAAGGAGGATGCATAAGTCTCTCTTGGAAGGGGAAACAGAATATAAAGACGTCGTAGTTGAAGAGAGGGAACCAGGTATGAGAAGGGGCATAGAGAGTTAAGAGGGTAGAGATTAGATCTGAAGAGAGAAAAAGAGAGAAGGAAAAAGAGAGACAGAGACAGACAGAGAGAAGGGGAGAGGCAAAAAGAGAGAAGAGAAAAGAGAAACAGAGGGTGGAAGAATCTCTGGGACAAGCTGGAGACCTAAGTCAGGGTGGGCTCCTGGGAGAATATGAGGGGGACTCAAGCAGAGACTCCTAGTAGCACAGGCCACGGGAACTGAAGAGGACACTCTCTAAGTAGACTAGTCTAGTAGAGGGAGGGGGACACCAACCCAGCCACAAAAACTTTGACCCTAAATTTACCCTGCCTGCATGACATGCAGGGATAAAGATAAAGCAGAGATTGATGAAATACCCAACCAACATCTGAAACAAGTAAAGGCACACCCAATTGGAGAATACCAACCCCTGATGATATTTTTTTCTATATTTCTATGCATTCTATCTTTTAGAACTCAGCCACTAGGCTCTGAAGAACTTAAGGCATAACTACAGTTCACACTCTGACTGTCTTTTGAATTCTCCCAACCAGTGCTCAACAAAACACCAAAAGAGCTTCTGAATATTTTTAGCAAATTAACAACCCAAGTCATCTCAGATATTAAAGTTCTCCCAGAAGAGGTATTAGGAATCATGGATCAGAGGATCATTGCCCTCTCCTATGCATATTACTACAGAAATCTCACCCTCGGCATTCATGTACTTGACTAAATGCTTATTGTAGCATGCCTTAAATTTAGAGATTATTTACAACATAGCAATTGAAAATTAAAGAGATAGAAAGTGATGCTGGATGTTTTTAAAGGAATACTCTTACTCAACTTCTGTGGTAACTCCTTTTTTCATTCATCTGAGGATCGATTATTCCAAGTGAAGAATGACTTGAAACTGAGCACTGACAAACTAATGCTAACAGATGACAAGAAAGAACCTCATAGGCCATCATAAAAGAAAAACTGGAGTTGACAAAAATATAGTTGCACCACAGGAATATATAGATTAGGGCTTAGCAGAGCAGTGCAAGCTGCCTTCAAATATGTGAAAGGCTGTCATGTGGAAGACAGATTAGACTTGTACTGTTGTACTGCAGAGCTCTCGAGAGCAGAACTAATACTTCCTGTTGGTTGGTCTAGGGGAAGAGATTTCATACCTAATAAAAGGAGACACTTTCCTAAAATCACCGTAATAAAAACCGCTTCTACACGAAGTGCTTCTGTGATTTTTTTCTTTTATAGAAAGCATGAGTATCATAAGGAAGCAATTTTTAAAATCTCTAATAAAGAACATTAGAGTTGGGGTCCAAATATATTCTATGCATAAGTTTTTAAGTTTGTTGCAATTTATTAAGCAGCTATATTTTTTATAATATTATATAAGCAATTATTTGGTTTGTGGGCCAGAGGAAAGAGGAATAAAATATTTCTATATTACATTTAAATGATTTGACATTCAAAGTTATATCCTATTCCCACCAGCAGTGGAGGAGGGTTCCCCTTTCTTCACAGCCTCTCCAGCATGTGTTATTACTTGAGTTTTTCATCTTGGCCATTCTGATGGGTGTACAGTGAAATCTCAGGGTCGTTTTAATTTTCATTTCCCTAATGGCTAATGATGTTGAGCATTTCTTTAAGTGTTTCTCTGCCATTCAATATTCCTCTACAGAGAGTTCTCTGTTTAGCTCTGTTCCCCATTTTTTAATTGGATTACTTGTTTTGCTGCTTTTCTAGCTTCTTTAGTTCTTTACACATACTGGATATTAGCCCTCTGTCAGATAAAGGGTTGGTGAAGATTCTTTCCCAATCTGTAGGCTGTCTTTTTGTTTTGATGACAAGTGTCCTTCCTTTGCTTTACAGAAGCTTTTCAGTTTCATGAGGTCCCATGTATTGATTGTTGCTCTTAGAGCCGGTGCTGGTTGGTGTTCTGTTCAGGAAGTTGTCTCCTGTACCAATGAGTTCTAGGGTCTTCCCCGCTTTTTTTTCTAACCGATTTAATGTGTCTGGTTTTATGTTGAGGTCTTATGGCCAACTGTTAGGCAGAGTGCATGAAATCTTATGTAAGATGTGGGAAATAGTAATAGCTGGAGAGGACAGGAACCCCACAAGGAGAGAAACAGAACCAGAAAATTTGAACACAGCAGTCTTCCCAGAGACTCATACTCCAACCAAGTACCAGGCATGGAAATAACCTAGAACCCCTGCACAGATGTAGCCCATGGCAGTTTAGTGTCCAAGTGGGTTCCATAGTAATGGGAAGAGGGACTGCCTCTGACATAATCTGATTGGCCTGCTCTTTGATCACCTCCCCCTAAGGGGGGAACAGCCTTACTAGGCAACAGAAGATGACAATGCAGACACTCTTGATGTGATCTGATAGACTAAGATCAGAAGGAAGGAGAGGAGGACCTCCCATATCAGTGGACTTGGGGAGGGGCATGCATGAAGAAGGGGAGGGAAGGTGGGACTGGGAAGAGAGGAGGGAGGGGCTTATGGGGAGATACAAAGTGAATAAAGTGTAATTAATAAAAAAATTCAAGACAAAAAACGAAAAAAAAAAACTTATATCCTACATTTAAAATACTGTATAACTACCTGTAACTCAACAAACTAAAATAAATCACATGGAAGTTGTAGTAAAACATTTAGGTGCACAGACTTGTCAGAGTGTCAGCTGTAAAACTGTCATATTGCCTATATCTACCCCTATTAATTGTAAGCATTTTTGTGTAAAAAAATAGGTATCTCTGTGTATCTCTGTACTAGGTGTCCTGTCACTACCTTGGCTAGCTGTTTATGCATACAAATAATAAACTAAGAAGAATATCAGTAAAATGTGATTTAATAAATCACAGTAAGGAATCACAGGAAATATACTATGCAGATGTTTGTAACTTAAGATAGTTTCATGTTGTGTTTTTTTTTATTATTATTATTGCTTCTCTATAGTGTAGCTGTAGATCAGGGAGGACGATACAACCAGAAAATCTATTATTGTACATGATTGTTTTAGGTATTCTGATTTTGTTGTTGTTTCATATGAAGTTGAGAATTGTTCCTTCAAGGACTATAGCTATTATTCCTTAGAGTGCATTGAATCTGTATATTGCCTTGGTAAGATGGCCATTTTTTACTATGCTAATCCTACTGACCCATGAGCATGGGAGATCTTTCCATCTTATGATATCTTTTTCAGTTTCTTTCTTCAGAAACTTGACATACTGGTGGATCGAAGGAATTGAACTGAAAACATAGAAATAAACCCACATCCCTATGGGTAATTGTATGTTTGTTTGTTTCTAACAAAAGAGCCAAAACCATACACTGGATAAAAGATAGCCTCTTCAACAATGGTACCTTCTTAACTGTATGTGCCCATGTAGGAAAAAGTAAATAGATCCATATTTATCATCCTGAAAAAACTAAAGTCCAAGTGGATCAAAGACCTCAAAATAAACCAGACACACTAAATCTATTAGAAGAAAAAGTTGGGAATAGCCTTGAACTCACTGACACAGGAGATAACTTCCTGAACAGAAAATCAACACAGGCTCTAAGGTCAACAACTGATAAATGAGACCTCATAGAAGTAACAACCTTCTGTAAAGAAAAGAACCTTGTCAACAAAACAAAACAACAGCCTACAGACTAAGAAAAGATCTTTGCCATCGTTGAATCCAACAGATGGCTAATATTCAAAATATATGAAAAACTTAATAAATTAAACACCAAGAAACTAAATAATCCAGTTAAAAAATAGGTTACAGGTTTGGTGAAGATCCTTTCCCAGTCTGTAGGCTGCGTTTATTTCTGATTATAGTGTCCTTTGTTCTACAGAAGCATTTCAGTTTCATGAGGTCCCATATATTGATTGTTGATCTTAGAGACTGTATTGTTGGTGTTCTGTTCAAGAAATTGTCTCCTGTGCCAATGAGTTCAAGGATCTTTCCCACTTTTCCTTCTAACATATTTATTATGTCTGGTTTTGTGTTGATGTCTTTGATCCACTTGGAATTTAGTTTTGTGCAAGGTGATAAATATGGATCTATTTGTGTGTTTTTCTACATGTAGATATCCAGTTAGAGCAGCACCATTTGTTTTAAGATGCTGTCTTTCTTTCCAATGGATGGTTTTGGCATCTTTGTCAAAAATCAAGTGTCCTTGGGTGTGTGGGTTTATTTCTGGTCTTTTATTTGATTCCCTTGATTCACCATTCTATTTCTATGCCAGTACCATGCAATTTTTATTAATATTGCTCTGTAGTACAGCTTGAGTTCAGGGACAGGAGAGCTAAGATCCAGAATATATCAAGAACTCAAGAAGTTAAAAAAGCAACAAATCAAGTAATCCATTTAAAAAATGGAGTACAGAGCTCAACAGAGAATTATCAAATGAGGAATATTGAATGACAGAGTACATTTAAAGAAATGCTCAACATCTCTAGTCATCTAAGTCATCAGGGAGATACAAATCAAAACAACTCTGGGGTTTCACCATATACCCATCAGAATGGCTAAGATCAAAAACTAAAGTGAGTATACATGCTGGAAAAGATATGGAGAAAGGGAAACCTTCCTCTATTGCTAGTGGGAATGTAAGCTAGTACAACCACTTTGAAAATAAATCTGGTGCTTTCTCAGAAAATTAGGAATAGTGATACCCCAAGATCCAGCTATACCTAGGCATAAATCTAAAATATACTCAAGTATATAACAAGGACATTTGCTCAATCATGTTTGTAGCAGCTTTATTCATGACAACCAGAATCTGGAAGCAATCCAGCTGTATCTCAAATGAGGATGCAGAAATTGTGCTACATTTACACAGTGGAATATTACTCAGCAATTAAAAACAAGGAAATCATTAAATTTTCAGGCAAATAGTGGGAAATATAAAAGATCATGCTGAGTGAGATATCCCAGAAGCAGAAAGACATACATGAAATATAATCACTTATAAGTGGATATTAGAAATATAATATAGAATAACCATACTAAAATCTGTACACCAAAAGAACCTAAGCAAGAAGGAGGACCCTGGGTATTCTGATGATGAATCCTCATTCATAAAGGCAAAGAGAATGGTCAAAGGAAGAGCGAGAAAATAGGTTACAGGATAGGAACCTACCACAGAGGACCTCTGAAATACTCTACATAGCAGGGTATTAAAGCAGATGCTAAGTTCATGGCCAAACTTTGGGCAGAGTGCAGGGAATCTTACAAAAGAAGGGGGAGATGAAAGACCTGGAGGATAAAGGAGGTCTACAAGGAAAGCAATAGAACCAAAATATCTGGACACACGAGTCTTTTCTGAGACTGATACTCCAACCATCAACCACACATGGCGATAACGTAGAACCCTTGCACAGATTTAGCCCATGGTAGCTCAGTCTCCAAGTGGGTACCCTTGTAATGGGAACAGGAACTGTCTCTGACATGAATTCAGTGGCTGGCTCTTTGATCACCTCCCCCTGAGGAGGAAGCATCCTTACCAGGCCACAGAGGAAAACAGTGCAGCCTGTTGTGATGAGACAGAATGGCTAGTTCAAATGGAAGGGGAGGAGGCCTGGGGGAAGGACAGGGGAGGAGAGAGAATAAGGGTTGAATTAGCAGGGGATGAGGGAGGGGACTACAGCTGGGAGATAAAATGAATAAATTGTAATTAATAAAAATAAATTAATTTTAAAGTTAGGATACAGAGCTAAACAGAGAATTAGCAACAGAAGAATCTTGAATGGCTGAGAAACAAATAAAAATGCTCAGTTTGCTTTGAAACGCAAACACAACAATGCTGAGATTCCATCATACACATCAGAATGGCTAAGATCAAAATCTCAAGTGACAACAAATTCTCCAAGGATGTGGAGAAGAATATTTTTCCACTGCTGGTGGGAATGTAAACTTGTACAACCACTTTGGAAATTAATCTGGTGCTTTCTCAGAAAACTAGGAATAGTTTTACCTCAAGACCCAGCTATACAACTTCTGGGCATATACCCAAAAGATGTTCTACCATACAACAAGGACATATATGCAAATATGTTCATAGCAACTTTATTTGTAATAGTCAGAATCTGAAAAAAAAAAAAACTATATTTCACTCAATGGAGAAAAGGATAAAGAAAAAAGAAACTATGGTACATTTATGCAACAGAATACTATTCCGCTATTAAAAACAAGGATATCATGTTTTTAATAGCTGAATATCATGCGGGCAAATGGACAAAACTAGAAAAGATCACCATGAGTGAAGTAACCCAGACCCAGAAGGACACACATGGTATATTTCTGGAGCTAACAGGTTTCCATTGGAGATGGCTATCAGTAGGAACTGTAGCACCTGGTTTATTCCATAAACCCTTTTCTTTAGTCAGAGCAAAACACCTCAATACAATGAAGGGGTTCATGGAGAAGTCAAACAAGTTTACCTCAACCACCTTTCCATGTGATCCTCACACAAACAAAAGGAAGGAACTTGGCAAAACATCTTGATCATTTCTGTCTCCAGGTGAAGGTCAGGGTGAAAACATGTTTTTTTGCTGAAAACTCAATAACAATACAGCCTGACAAACAAGCTGCTCTCCAGAGTATACACTCACTTACAAGCAGGTATTAGCCATATAATATAGGATAACCATATTACAACTCACAGATCCAAAGAAGTTAAGTAACCAGAAGGGCCCAAGAGAAGTCCTCCTTGAATCTCACTCAGATTGAGACAACAGAAACAGTCTAAAATATTAAAACTGAAAAATGTCTATTTTTCATTTGGTTATATACCAAAAGAATTTTTTATCACATATTACCTAGGGTTACAATGAAGTCAATGATAGATAAATAAACTTAAAGGACTCTGATAAACACATTTTCAAGAGTGGAGCTAAGATTTAAAATCACTTGTTTATTCAGGGTCTGAGCAGTCTGCCCAGTATGACTCATGGCTAATGCCCTGGTGGTAGCTCCAACAGCCGTCAATGAGATGGTAGTAACAATGGTGGCTGTAGTTCCAAGATCCCTTTTCTGTCTGAAGAGAGTCATAGCGTGAGGGGCATCAATGGGCACAGGCACCCAGTGAGGCATGCGAGTAACCAGGGCATACCTAAATTTACTAGCATTCCAGCATTGGGCAAAAAAGCAAGTATCATTACCACAATTACTTGGCTCTATCTGGCTAATAATGAATAAAAATGGGGGATATAGACAAACAGGTGTGGGCTTATAGGAAATATTATGAGAAGCCTTAACCCCTCGTTGGAACATCCTGCGTCAGATCTAGAACTAGCAGTGGTGGTGTCCGAGGTCTGAGTAGGTTCAGGAGACCATTGCCCCCAGGGGCGAGATGTGCTCCATGCCAATTGACTAACTCCATGTTTTCCTCCAATTTTGAAAGTCATTTAAGGTTCTTAAATTATTTTTTTCCCTTTTTTCTTAAATTTTTCATCAATTACACTTTATTCATTCTGCATCCCCCCATAAGCCCCTCCCTCCTCTCCTCCCAATCCCACCCTCCTTCCTCCCTCTGCTTGCATGCCACTCCCCAAGTCCACTAATAGGGGAGGTTCTCCTCTCCTTTCTGATCTTAGTCTGTCAGTTCACATCAAAAGTGGCTGTATTGTCCTCTACTGTGGCCTGGTAAGGCTGCTCCCCCCCCCCCCCCAGAGGGAGGTGATCAAAGAGCAGGCCAATCAGATTATGTCAGAGGCAGTCCCTCTTCACATTACTATGTAACCCAATTGGACTCTGAACTGCCCTGGGCTACATCTGTGCAGGGGTTCTAGGTTATCTCCATGAATAATCATTTAGTCAATGTAGCTCATGCCTTAGTTGTACATAAAGGAATTAATGCTCAACTAAAAGGAAGCTTGATGGTGTTCAATCAGAGGATTGACCTCTTGCAGGAAAATTGATACCCTATGGCAATTCGCTCAACCTGGCTGTCAATGAAAGTATGCTGGACTTTGTGTCACTAGCATACAACATGAGAATTTTTCCTGTGCTGCAAATCTGTCTAAACAATTGTCGAGCTATTTTTTAGGTAATTGGACTGGTGAATTCGATACTACGATGGAGCAGCTGAGAGTGGCCATTATCACAGTAAATTCTACCGGAGTGGACGCAGGACTAGCCACAGGATTATCAACATGGATTGCTGCAGCCATGAATCATCTGAAGGAATGGGCGGGCATGGGAGTGTTAGCAGGCCTTCTGGTGTTGGTCTCCTTGGTTTGCCTGTGGTATATATGCAAGATTAGAGTCTCACAACAGTGTGATGCAGCCATGATCATTCAGGCCTTTACAGCCATTGAAGCAGGACATTCTCCCCAAGCATGGTTGGATACCATAAAAAGCTAAAATGATACGCTCAGGATGCGAGGCTAAGCACTGCACTCAGGGTCAGCCGCTTTGGACCCAGAGAAGAGCATGTCTGATTGCATGCGGGTTGATGCCCCAGGTCCTGCCTCTGAGAAAAAGGTATTGGACGGGTCTGATGCTCTTTGGGTGGATGACACCTAAATGAACATCTGTACAAAGTCCCAATTTATTTCTAATATCAGAGATCAGACCTCTACTCTTGCCTGATGCGTCTAAAACAAAAAGGGGGAACTGTAGAGAGCTGCGGAATGCTATGCCTTAAAGATGGAGCTGGTTTCCGCCTTCCACCTTCCCGATGGTGAGTGCTCTCTGTCACGAACAACTCCACATTTGGCTAAGGCCGAGGATCTGGCTTGCTTCCATGTATGTGGACCTATCTGCATTGCCCCCGTGGCACGCCTGGGTTGGCTACCCAGAGACTATTTAAGCTGTGGGCTGGCTTTCCCCGGGGTCCGAGGAGGATTGTTCAATGTTCCTGAATAAACTGCATTGAAAATAAAATAAAATAAAATAAAATCACTTGTTTGTCTCTTGTTTTATTTCTTTTACAATTCCTGAATAAAATTGTGCTTTACACAAAATTCCTCACTCAAGCCCTCATGAAGAATTGTTCCAAGTTGTTGTTGCCTTAGCTTATATATATATATATATATGAACAAATACTAACATAGTTGTAAACAAGTAAAGGGTAAAATATTTTGATGACCCTCACCATTTCTAAAGTGTCTACAAAAGAAAACTCAAGGTTGTCTAAGAATGTATTTTTGTTTCTCATGACATAGTTGCTCTTTATTTCAGTCTCTGATGAAAAAGAAAACACCAGATAGACAAGCCCAGATGGCAAGATGACCTTTGAATTCCTGACTCCCACCTCGCTTTCTCCTTTCCTTTTAAGGTATATTTTCACTTTTACAGCAAAGCAATCTTCATTTCAGCATTTTTCCCTGAAAACCAGGAATTATTATCGATTAAAAAACTGTCTTTATAATTTTAACTGTTTTCCAATCTAATTTTTGCATCAACTCTTCCATTGTTCACTGACATGTTTGCATAATATGTACATCTCCGCTTGTAGTGTAGTTATAAATTCTAGGATATCATAAGTATTAAAAAAATTCTTCCATTCAAACAAATGATTGATTTTTTATTAAGGAATTGCTATTTCTATGCTTTATACTACTTTCATTCCATCATTTTCTTGCCTACTGCCCAGTATAATTTTTAATAGATTTACTATTGACATCTACCATATTGCCAATAGGGAGAAATGAATCAATAAAACTATTTTTAAAATTTTTCTTATTTCCCACTTCTGTGGATTGAATCCCATACAGAATAGGGGCACACTCATCCTCCCCACACACATCAGGATCATGATTGTCTGAGACTCATTATTTATTCTGGGAAAAGAATGGCTCTCCTCGTCTCCGAAGAATTCATCACTGGATCTCTGGGTGTGATTGGGGTCAGTCAGCCATGTGCTGCTGATTGTCACAGCTTTCTCCATTCATTGGTAAATGAGCAATGCTTGCTCCTGCTGCCTTTCAAGCTGCTCTGCCCACCACAGTGCTCATGTGTGGAAGGGTGTGGTCAGCTGTTCCCAAAGTAGCCACTGACTCTCCCAAGTCTGCTGGACCCTTATTGCTGCTGCCTGGTTAGGATTCTGGAGCCCTGAGTTCCCTGCTGCTGCTGGGCCCAGTGCAGGCAGCTAAGCAAAAGGAGCAGTGGCACTTGCTGAGGAGAAATTTTTTCTCCCACACCTCCAGCTGAACTGGAGATCTTCCAGCAAGGGGCTCGGTTCCTTGTTCCACCCTTCTAGACCTGGAGAACAGCACTCCAGGGACAAGCAGAACCTTTGACCCGAGCTTCATCTTTCTCTGCAGGGAAGCTAACAGCACTCAGACTTTCTCATGAGAAACAGCAGTAGGAAACAAGGAACCAATACATACACACATGCACACATAAACACACTTACACACACATCATATACACACACACAAACACACACACATATACATATCGTACACATACACACACATACACATATACATACACACACACACACACACACACACACATATATATATATATATATATATATACCATACACAGGCACATATAAATACATATATACACACATACACATAATACACATATATACACATTTACATAGACATACATATACACACATACACATATACATATACACATACACACATATACACAAAGACACACACAGACATACATACACACAGTTTTTGTTCTTTTAAAACCACATCTATAACTACGTTCTTCTCCAGCTCCACTCAGGCACCTGTCCTACTTCATCTTTGTTTAGGTAACCCACTGAGTTCAATTAGCCCTGCTCATTTGCACTTGAATGTGGCTTCTTCCACTTGGGTGCTGACAGCACTGCACTGACAGCCAATTCCACTATAAAAGGTGATTGCATGTTCTAGTTACCATTATTTTTTTAAACTAAAATTATTTTTGGGAGTATCATGTGTTTTTCATAAGTAAACATTCCCAAATGACTAAGATTTAGCACATTTTCTCAGGGTAAAATTTCAAAACTAAGTCTTTTTATTTACTTTTCATTTTATAACAACATATTAACTAAGTTTGTTTTAGGCAGTTTCTCAGATGTGTGCAATGGCTCTCAGTCACTCTTGACCCATTTTCCTGTCATTCCCTCTCTTCTCCACAAAACTATTGCTTTGCCTATTTGATTGTTTTGTGACCACTGGGATTAATCAGGACTGCATGTGTGGTCATTGCTTAGAAATTTTGTCCCCCACAGTGGATACTCAACTGAGAAAAGATGGTTCTTCTTCTTCAGAATCTATCAATAGTGAAGAGTTCAGGGGTAAAGGATGTGGCTTGTGGTTGATTGTCTTTTGGTGGGGCTGGTCTCTTGTGATCCCAAGCCAGGCAACTAGAGATGCTAATTTCCAGAATGGCTTTCCTCAGCCCTTCACACCATTTTTGTCTCTTACATACTTAAAATCTCCTCTTCAATGATGTTTTCTAAATCCTAGAGAAGATCATATAAACATCTTGTTTAAGGCTGGAGCTTCAATCACGGCTCTGCATTCGAGGCTTCTGTGGGTCTCTGAACTCACTCTTATTTGTAAGGGGGCTTCCTTGCTTGACCTGGGGTCAGGTTTCATCTCTGGATAAAGGTGTAGATATTTAAGAGGCAGTTTGCCACTGTCAGTTTAATTAAATATTGGTAATAAGATCTTTACCCAAGTATTTTAATTTTAAAAAAGGGTCATAGTGCCTTCAGGTATATAACATGTTCACATAATCAAAGAGGTTTCAGAAAATGATTTTTCTGAAATCATAAATATAGGTCTGAAGTCCTCATGTTAACAGTTGATTACAAACATTGTCTTTGTTACTTTAGAATCTACTATACCATTTATATCCAGTTACTTATCATCCTCATCTATTCACAAAAATAGATAAAATATTTTAACAAAGTGTGTTGTATAACTATAATTTATACACCCAATGTCCAAACTAAAAGTAGGCTTAGAAAATTTTAAGTTTGCCTTAGCACATGTATTCACCTACCTCAGAAGTGACCATTAATACTCTACAGGTGTTCTTGAGTAGATACTAGATGTTTTTATTTGTTGCTGTATAATAAGTCCTCACACTTGTCTTGTGATCTCACAAGTGTGTGCAAAACAGGAAAGGTATCTCATAAGCACTTTTCTTTCATTCCCCAGATTGTTTTTCAAGTAATATTGATTATTGATCCTGTTTTCAAATGCAGGAGTGATGTATTCTGCCAGCAGCTCATGGCAGAGGGATGATTCAAGTTCAATGTCTTTTTCTAGAGCTTGGACACCATCAGTACAGCTGCTGCCGTCCTTGAGTTTTTCTCAGCTTCCTGACTCAACCCACTAAGCGACTCCAACACTCCATTATGATTTCTTTCACTTACTTTATTCCCCCATTTTCTGATGCCACATACCCAAGAAACAGTATTAATGTATTTAGTTATTTTAAGGAGAAACAAAATATCCACCCAAAATATTTTAATAATCAAAGGATCTCAGTTCCTAGCAGGCTTCATTTTCAGATAATATGCAATATAACATTAAGCCTGATAGTGTATGTTTTGATATTTCAAAAAATGATGATTCAAAATCTGCAAGCTGTGTATTTAGACAACATTAATATCTTTCTAACTGGCGGTGGTTGTAATGGAAATTGTAATAAACACACTGTTCCCACTATGTTGGCCAATGCCAGTGCAAGATAAGGCAGAAGAAACTGCTTCATGTCACTTTCTTCATGAAGAAAAATGCTCATGACTTCCAAGCTGCTATTACAGTCTATATTTTGTAATAGTAGCAAATGTCAAAATGCATCTGACATTTTTTTTCAGGCATGGACATTTGGAAAGAATAAACCTTGAAGTGAATGATATCCCTTCCCTGAAATGTAAAACCATCGTAGATACAAACAAATAAATACCAAATATTTTATTGTTGTTCATTAAATTAAGTGTGAGAATACTATGTATTAAAATTTTAGAATATGAGTTGTCCTTAAGCCAATTATACCATGAGCATCTTAGGTAAGTCCTCTATCCAAAGAAGTGTGTTTTATGTTTGTTTTAATTATCCATTGTACTTGGCCCCTACTGTGCTTGAAAAGCTGGCAGCTTACATTTAGAGTCATAATTGTTTTCATATTTTAATGTTGTCTGCTTTTATCTTGGGTTGCCATCACTTCAACATTTTAATGATTTTTTAGTGTTTTTAGCATATTTAAGAATTTAATATGTTCATCAGAAGAAGACTACAAGTGAGAAGCAATAAAACGGCCAACACACTTATAGCAATAAGGCTATGAGCGAACAATCTCCATGAAGGCAAGAATGAAAACAACTGTTTTAAAAGCTCTTTAGCAGTTTTTGCTGCTTCAAAAGTTAATGGCTTTTTGCATAAAGACTGGCTCTTGATGTAGTCAGACCAAGTCTAAAGACAAATTGGTATGATGCTATACTCCCAACAATTTTTTTAACCTTTTCCCCAGTAAAATTACTTTCATTATACTTTAAAGGTATAACACGAATCCATAGGTACTTAGCATAACAACTGAGTCCCGATTTAATTTTTAAGCTTCGCAATTCATCCCCTAAAACTTGTAAAGTTTCATATAAAGCATCTATTCTCTGTTCTAATCTTTTTCTTTCTTTTTTTTTTTTTTGATTATTACAATTTATTTTCTTAGGACATTGCAGCCGGTCCTGATGAGACCTGATAAGCCAGGGTCAGATGAAAGGGGAGTCCCTATCAGTGGATTTAGAGAGGGGCAGGGAGGAAATGAGGGAGGGAGGGTGGGATTAGGAGGGAATGAGGGACGGGGCTACAGCTGGGATACAAAGTAAATAAACTGTAATTACTATAAAAAATATAATTAAAAAAGAAAAAAAATTTATTTTCTTTTTATTCCAACTGTAACCCCCTCCCAATCACACACTCCCTCCCTCTTCTCCTTCCATGACCTTCTCCAAATCCACTGATAAGGGGAGGTCCTTCTCCACTTTCCTCTGACCCTAGCCTATCAGGTCTCATCTGGACTGGCTGCATTTTCTTCCTCTGCAGCCTGGCAAAGCTGCTCCCCACTCAGAATATGGTTATCAAAGAGCCAGCCACTGAGATCATGTCAAAGGCAGTTCCTGTTCCCCTTACTAAGGAACACACTTAGACACTGAGCTGCCATGGGCTATATCTCTGCAGGGGATCTAGGTTATCTCCTTGCATGGTCTTTGGTTGGAGAATCAGTCTCAGAAAAGATCCCTGGGCCCAGATTTTTTGGTTCTGTTGCTCTCTTTGTGGAGTTCCTGTCCTTTCCAGGTCTTTCTATTTCCCCCTTCTTTCCTAAGACTCCCTGCACATTGCTGGGCAGAGACTTTCAGAGTCCCTCTGTGGTACACTCCTGTTCTATTTCTTGTTCTATCCTTCTTCCAATGTCCATCCCAACTGTCTTTTTGAGTGAGGATTGATCATTTCACCCAGTGTGCTCCTTCTTGATTAGCTTCTTTAGGTGTACAGATTTTGATATGTTCATCCTAGATTATATGTCTAATATCCATTTATAAGTGAGTATATACCATGTGTGTCTTTTGAGCCATATGCAGAATTATAGGAAAGCTCCATAGACTTAAGCTGAAAGATTCCCTCACATAAAGGGCTGGTAGCCAATGATGAGTAAGAATTTTAAACAATATGATCAACCTAAGACAGGAAACTATTGAATTGAGATAGTTTTCCAAAGATGAGTAAGACATGTGTGTTTTAAACCAATGTTTAAAACAGGCACTGTTTTAAGACAGGCACAGTCCATTTAATAAATAAAGAGGGGAAATGTTGGGAGCTATTTAAACAAAATGTGAGTCACATAAGGCTTGATTAATGGCTTGTGTGCTCACAAGTGTTTACACATTAGAAGATTGATTCTTGACCTTATCTTGGTGCCTGGCCAAGTATAGAGTAAATATTCCATGAACTTTAAGATGTGTCAAAAGGAAGTGTGATAGATAATTAGTTAATTCTCTGTAAACATTCATTTTTCCCCTTCGCTTTGACTGCACTTGATGTATTAATTATACGCCTATATGAAGCTTATGCAAAGTCTGTTGGGTATAAATAGTGGTCTGAAAAAATAAATTTCATCTCAGAATTTGCTGAGGACCCCCCAAAAGAATTTAATGTTTAATATGTGTTGTATTTACATCAGTCTCCTCCCTTTCATACTTACCTATTATTACCTATTTTTCTCCCCTAACTCTCTTTTAAATTCTCCCATTCTATGGGCTTTCTATTTTCTCCATTACATGTTTTATTTGCTATACAAAAGGATGTAATTTCATTAGGTCCCACTTATCACTTGACAGCCTTGATACCTGAGTGATGAAATCCTGTTCAGATAGTCCTTCCCTAAACCTATATACATACAGGTTTAATGTCAATGTTCATGTGATGGTTCATCAGCGTTTCTCAGATGAGGTAATAATTAAGAGTTGGAGATGGGGAAGCCATATAAGATTATAGTGACTCACCAACCAGTTTCCAGGCAGAGATAAGGGTACCATTTAGGAGTGTATGTTAGATAAAGTGTAAGCAAACTAGGATCCAGGGGTTATAGCGTTCTAGAACACAGGGTTTACAATAGTACCAAACAGGAGGAATAGGGTAGATGAAGGTGGGACAAGTCACACTGGCTCAGTTCTAGTGTGTCTAGGACTAGATCCACAGGTTGTGGATGGAAGGGTAGAAATGATCATTCTGGGAGAGTGTACAGGATACGAAAACTGGCTGAGCCCAGGAATGTGTTGAAATGGCACCACTAGACAGTATGTGTGCTCAATAACATGTGAAAAATGAAATGAGATCTAAAACAAAATAAGGTAGTCCATGTTAAGAACATAATACTATTCTTCAGACAGTTTGTTTCTGCAATTATTCTTTGTAACACACATTCTTCTTATGGGGGAAATATGATTGGATAAGGGCATTTGCTCTAATTATTTCTTTTGATATAAAATAATTTGGGAGAAAAATCTGCAAAGGAAGTTCTGTAAAAATTTGAGTACACCATCTTTTCTTTTACAGGCAGCATAGCTGTAGGGTAGAATAATAGGTAAGCAGGGGTTAAAAAGTTTCCTTTTTAAGCACAAGGTTGGGTAGTGCTTAGGCTAGCCAAGGAATAATAAAGGAAACCAGGTGAACAATACTTGATAAACAGTTCTCAAGGGGGAAAGGTTTTCAGGCATTTTTAAAGGACTAGGAGGTGCAAAAATTTAGAAAAATAATTCTGGAATGCTCATTCCTGTGTTATTGGAAAGTTGTTATCCTTAATCACAATAAATATAAGTTTAAAGGTGATATAGCCATATTTAACATTTCTGGCTTTGTTTCAGTAGATAGGTGAACAAGGAGATGTAGTTATCATATTGTAACTCTCTTCTTTTGGACAAGTCTGGTGTTCTCACAGAGTTTTGGAACAGTTCCAGTGGCCTCCAAGCCTGCTGAAATCTATTATATAACATTGTCCACAACTGGATGTCTACATGCAGAAAAATGAAAATAGATCCATATTTATCACCCTGCACAAAACTAAAGTCAAAGTGGATCAAGGACCTCAACATAAAACCAGATACTCTAAATCTGTTAGAAGAAAAAGTGGGGAACAGCCTAGAACTCATTGGCACAGGAGATAACTTCCTGAACAGAATACCAACAGCACAGGCTCTAAGAGCAACAATCAATAAATGGGACCTCATGAAACTAAAAAGCTTCTGTAAAGCAAAGGACACCATCATCAAAACAAAACGACTGCCTACAGATTGGGAAAGAATCTTCACTAACCCCTTATTTGACAGAGGACTAATATCCAGTATATACAAAGAACTAAAGAAGCTGAAAAGCAGCAAACCAAGTAATCCAAATAAAAACTGGGGAACAGAGCTAAACAGAGAATTCTCGACAGAGGAATATCGAATGGCAGAGAAACACCTAAAGAAATGCTCATCCTCATTAGCCATCAGGGAAATGCAAATCAAAACGACCCTGTTATATCACCTTACACCCATCAGAATGGCCAAGATGAAAAACTCAAGTGACAACACATGCTGGAGAGGTTGTGGAGAAAGGGGAACCCTCCTCCACTGCTGGTGGGAATGTAAACTGGTACAACCACTCTGGAAAGCTATCTGGAACTTTCTAAGACAATTAGGAATAGTGCTTCCTCAAGACCCAGCTATACCACTGCTAGTTATATACCCAAAGTTTGCTCAAGTACACAAAAGGGATACTTGCTCAACCATGTTTATAGCAGCTTTATTTGTAATAGCCAGAACCTGGAAACAACCCAGATGTCCATCAACAGAAGAATAGGTACAGAAATTGTGGTATTTCTACACAATGGAATACTACTCAGCAATCAAAAAGGAGGAAATCATGAAATTTGCAGGCAAATGGTGGGATCTAGAAAAGATCATTCTGAGTGAAATATCCCAGAAGGAGAATGACAAACACAGTATATACTCACTTATATAGACCTATAAGATATGATAAACATAAGAAAATCTATACACCTAAAAAAGATAATCAAGAGAGCAGAAATGGGGTAAGATGATCAATCCTCATTTAGAAAGACAGATGGGATGTGCATTGAACATATGACAGGAGTCTACTGAAGGCATCTGAAAGACTCTAACTAGCAGTGTTTTCAAAGCAAAGACTCATGACCAAACCTTTGGCAGAGTACAGGGAATCATAAGAAAGAAGGGGAGTTAGTCTGATGGGGAAAGGATAGGAGCTCCACAAGGACCAAATATATCTGGGCACAGGGTCTTTTCTGAGACTGACATTCAACCAAGGACCATGTATGGATATAACCTAGAACCTCTGCTCAGATGTAGCCTGCGGTAGCTCAGTAACCAATTGGTTTCCCAAAGTGAGGGGAACAAGGACTATTTCTAACAGGAACTCAATGACTGGCTCTTTGGCCTCCCCACCCCCCAAAGAAGGAGCAATCCTGTTATGCCACAGAGGAGGGCTTTGCAGCTAGTCCTAAAGATACCTGATAAAACAGGATCAGATGAATGGGGAGGAGGTCCCCCTATCAGTGGACTTGGAAAGGGGCATGGTGGAGATGAGGGAGGGAGGGAGGGAGGGAGGGAGGGAGGGACTGGGAGGGAATGAGGGATTGGGACATGGCTGGGATACAGAGTTAATAAAATGTAACTGATAAAGAAAAAAAATAAAATTAAAAAAATAAATTAAAAAAAACATTGTCCAGTCAGAATTTCAGATTCTAAAAAAAATTAAGAGATGGATTTTGTTGTATCAACCTGTCTGATCTATCTGCCTCCGGCCGACACTGAAGTTTACATGGGTTTGGAGTATATACTCTTGCTGACATTCAGGTATTCATGGCAACCAAGAGGATCCAGAAAGATGGAGTTAAGTTATGGCAGGGTCACTTGGATTTGGATTGACTGTATATAAGAGAAGACAACCTTATACACAAAGTATAATGCACAAAGTTCAGAGATTAATATGAGACAGTAGAAGCAAAATTCTCTTCCAGCTTATGCTATGTGACACAGCTTTGTGCCTCAGATATTTCAAGTCTGAATAGAAGACTGGGAAGTCCAGGCTCGTACTAATAACTTATTCGAGTCTATTGATTTTGGCTTCCAAGTAGTACTGTCTATTTGCCTTTCAATATTGGCAAGAAAACCTGCTCACACTGGATATTATGGGGATGTTACAGGTACATCTAATAATGTCTTAGTAATATTGTGGCTAAAGAACACACACACACAAAATAAATCATTAGAGCAGGTCTGAGGAAGTTACATAAGATATTTAAATGGAAGGTTTGGACGTGAAATATAAATATATGATGTTAAAATTTTGAATGTTTGAAGTTCGGTGTATTGTTTTAAAGCCTTTATTTAAATCAACAGTTAAGTTATTGGTCAGTTATGTCATAAGAGATTAAACCTGTTTTTATCATGAAGATCCAGTTTTAAAGCTTTTCACAAATGGGATGTTGACACATGGCTTGTTCTGAATCTTATTTATTTAGGCCTTATAAAGCAAAAGAGATATGAGTTAGACCTTACAATATGGTTACTGAATACTCAGAAGACTAGTTACACCACAAGGTGCATGTAATTACTGTGTAATATTTACATAAATTGTGTGCAGAAATCTTGCACTTTTAATGAATATTTGTTGACTTATATTTTTATATTTTTGGTTGTGAGTCTAGCCTTTCACAGTTGAACCATTTTTCCGGGTGTGGTGGTGTAGGCCTTTAATCCCAGTGCTCATGAGTTAGAGGCCATCCTGGTCTAAAAAACAAATCTAGAACAGCCAGGGCTTTAACGAAAAGAAACCCTTTCTCAAAAAACAAAACAAAACAAAAAATGTAGTTTTTATTCATGTATGTGCTACCAAGATCAGAACAACAGCTCAAGATAACTATTGATTTAAATAAAGGCTTTATAGTGTTGATTTTAACTTCAGCATTCAAAAATATCATGTACATAAATATCATCTCTAAGTGTTATCTTTTAAATGTCTTCTGTAACTTCTTCAAACCTACTCTAATGACTTCTTTATTGTCTGTGTTCTTTTGTCACAAACTTACAAAGACATCATCAGATGTACTGTTAACATCCCATAATTTCCAATGCAAATGTCTTTGTTTTGCAATATTAGAAACCTAGTAGACAATACCATTCAAAACTCAAAATCAATAAAATTATGCAAGCCATTATAGTTACCTTAAACTGATCAGTCCTTTATCTAGCCTTGAAATGCATGATGCACACAACTATATTATAGCATTAAAATAATCTGAGGATAGAGAACTTGGATCTAGCCACACATTCAGAAATTATAGCAAACTGTACTTCCCTTGTGAGTATAGAGTAAGTTATAGATATGATAAAATGTAAAGACATCATTATTGTACTTTGCACTGTAAGGTCAATAAATTGCCTGCTTCAAAATGGCCTTTCACGCCCAGATTTGTAGTGTACCTTGTTCATCATTTGAAGACAAATCTATTTAAATGCAAATGAACAATAACAAAACAGTGAAAACAAATTGTATACAAAGAAATCTACTTGAGGAAATTGAGTGGTTTAGCATTTTCAATCAAATTCAAAAGTAGAGTTGTTTCTTTTTAAATAGCTGTAGTTAGCAAAGTTTAAACATGACTTTTACAAAATTACGATAGAATTACATTTTCTAATACCCCATAGCAATGCACCTAGGTCTTCAACATGTTCTCATGCACTGGAAATATTCCATCTTCCCAATTCATTCTCTAATGGGAATAAAAAGAAAAACCTGTTCAGTGAAATACTTTTTATTCATGTGATTTTTTTAAGAACTGCGGGTAATGAAAAATAACAAATATTGAAAGCTATAAACTGGATGTAACAATTTGTAGTAAGATCAAGTTTTTAAAAGTCTGGCATTATAATACATTATATTAGATCCAGAAACATGTTTCTAAATAAGAAAATTGAACAGAAGAATGGTATGTAGAACCAGGAGGACAAAAGGATCTAATACAATAAATGCTATAAAATGGTATGAGCAATTAAAGTCAGTATTATCTTAGTATATTAAATGAATATAAAAAAATTTATTGTGCTCACCATCATGGAATTAGTCAATCAAATCTTCAGTTTTGATATATTTAGTGAGACATAATTTAAACATCATAATACTGTGTATTTACATGGAATTCTTTTCAAGAACTTAAATGTACCTCTGACAGTTACCTCAATGGGTTATAGTGTTTTGATGTTTCTTTGGTTTTGGTTTTGGTTTTGGTTTTTTAAGAAACACTTCTCTGTGTAGCCTTGGCTGTCCTGGACTTGCTTTTGTAGAACAGATGGTCCTTGAACTTACAGAGATCTACCTGACTCTCCCTCCCTGAGTGCTGGGATTATAGGCAACACTATAACAATTATTTGTACATAAAAATGAAACAACAACAACAAAAATAGAAAAAAAGATCATTTTTCTATAATTAATCACTTTTACCAAACAAAATAAAATAAGTGATTGCTTAATTATGTGCTATCAAATATAACTAAGATTTTTAAATGGAATAACTTAGGGTACTCTAAAATATCAATAAAATATCTTTTTCTCACTCAACAATCTTCAAAATAGGTTCTTATTGTAGTAGATACAATTTAACACAGAGACCCATAACTGGACAGTGTGCAGAGAATAAAAGGCTTTGGAGCACTCAGTCCTTAAATTGGGAATTCTTCATTAAACTCCCAAGGCTCAGAGATCTGTCCACAAGAGGAAGCAAGAAGACTGATAGAGGGAAAGGTGATGACTTCCAGGAAACAGTGTCTTCCCGACAGAGCAGGACTGATGCACTTGTGAACATGTGTGCTGTTACTCAGAGACTGTGACAGCACACATGTAACCTACCCAATCTCAAACCAGACAAAATTCTAGCTCTAAGAAAGGAAACTGGACACAAAATTGCCCTCCCCATTACCTAACGGAGAAACTATTTCAAAATGATAACTTCTGAGAAAGAGAAAATCAATTTTTTTCAAATGAAGACTCACTAGGCATATCAACCACACGCCAGCAAAATCCCCCTGTCACGTTTTGAGGGAACATTTTTTTATTTATGACAGTTTTTGTTTGCTTTATTGATCTTTTGGCTTGTTTAATTTTCATTACTTTTTTCGAAGCAAGAGAATATGATGTTAAGTATGTAATGAAGTAGAGATATTCTGGTAAGAATTGGAGGATCTGAAAACATAATCAAATTATATTATATTAAAATTAATATGTTTGATTTATTATATATGAAAATAATTAACATTCATTATTGCATCCATTCTATCTTGTGCCAGAGCTTCCAGATTTCAGCAACATGAGAAAAAAATAAAATATACGGAGTGTGAAAAAGCAAGTTTTCCTCTAATTTGGAATTACTTTCTGAGAAGTCTGTTCTCTGGAATATAGAATAAAAAGTCAAAGAAAACACAATATGAGGACTAAAAATAAGTAGTCATTTTTCAAAAAGATGAGTTTTATATTTTAAAGTTTATTTATAGAAGAATTATCTGAAATTGTAACAGTCTATTCAATATATATCATTATATGTCAATATCTATATCTATCTATCTATCTTTCTATCTATCTATATACTGGCAGGGATTGCTTGTAAACTTCACAAAAGGAAGAGTCATCACAGAGGAAGGACATCAGTTGAGAAAATGCTTCCATGAGATCCAGCTGTAAGGCATTTTCTCAATTAGTGGTCAATGGGACAGGGCCCAGACAAAGGGAGGTGGTGCTATTCCTGAGCTGGTGACCCTGGGTTCTGAGGAATACAAGGCATCCATTCCTGATAAACCTAACAGACTAAGATCAGAAGGAAGGAAAAGAAACCCTTGGAGAGAGGCATGCGTGGAGAAGGAGCAGGATGGGAGAGAATGGCAGGGAGAAGGGAGGAAACTACAGGGGGGATACAAAGTAAATAAAGTGTAAATAATAAAAAAATTAAAAAATTAAAATATACTTTCAAGAAAAAAATCATATGGTCTTTCAATAGACAATTGTATAATTGGCATGAGCATATGTGTTTTTATATTAATTTATTTGTTAGCATTTTAGCCCCCTCCCTCAACCCCTCCCAATCCTACCCTCCCTTCTCCTTCCCCTTTGCCCTTCCCCAAGTCCAATGATAGGGGAGGTCCTCCTATCTGACCTAGTCTATCAGGTCTCATCAGGACTGGCTTCATTGTCTTCCTCTGAGGCCTGGTAAAGGTTCCTCCCCACTCATGGAGAGTTGATTAAAGAGCCAGCCCAGGAGTTCATGTCAGAGACAGTCCCTGTTCTTATTACTGGGGAACCCTGTTGGACACTGAGCTGCCATGGGCTACATCTGTGCAGGCATCTTAGGTTATCTTCATGCATAGTCCTTGTTTGGAGTATCAGTCTCACAAAAGACCCCAGTGTCCAGAATTTTTGGTTCTGTTGCTCTTCTTGTGGCATTACTGTCCCCTTAGGTCTTTTTATCTCCCCCTTCGTTCATATGATTCCCTGCACTCTGCCCAAAATTTGGCTATGAGTCTCAGTATAATTGATACACTGCTGAGGAGACACTTTCAGAGGCCTTCTGTGGTAGGCTCCTGTCCTGTTCCCTATTTTCTCCCTTTTCTGATGTCCATCAGAATGTCCATCATTCGTTTCTGAATAAAGATTGAGCATCTTTCCCAGGGACCTCCTTCTTGATTAGCTTCCTTAGGTGTACAGGTTTTAGTATGGCTATCCTATATTATATGTCTAATACCCACTTATAAATGAGTATATACTGTGTGTGTCTTTCTGCTTCTGGGACTCCTCACTCAGGATGAATTTTTTCTAGATCACACAATTTCCATACAAATTTCATGATTTCCTTGTGTTTAGTTGCTGAGCAGCATTCTGTTGTGTAAATGGACCAAAATTTCTGTATCCATTCTTCTGTTGAGGGACATCTGGGTTGTTTCCAGCTTCTGCCTATTACAAATAAAGGTGCAATGAACATGTTTGAGCAAATGTCCTTGTTGTATACTTGAGCTTTTTTGGCATATATGCCTAGGAGAGGTATGGCTGTATCTTGAGGTAGCGCTATTCCTAATTGTCTGAGAAAGTGCCAGGTTGATTTCCAAAGTGGTTGTATAACTTTAAATTCCCACCAATACTCCAGCAATGGAGGAGGGTTCCTCTTTCTCCACATCCTCTCCAGCATGTGTTGTCAGTTGAGTTTTTTGATCTTAGCCATTCTGATGGGTGTAAGGTGAAATCTCAGAGCCATTTTCGTTTGCATTTCCTTGATGAATAAGGATGTTGAGAATTTCTTTAAGTGTTTCTCTGCCATTTGATGTTCTCCTATTGAGAATTCTGTTTAGCTCTGTACTCCATTTTTTAATTGGATTACTTTGTTACTGCTTAATTTCTTAAGTTCTTTATATATTCTGGATATTAGCCCTCTGTCCTATTTGTGTTTTGTGACATTTCTTTTACTATTGATTTCAAGCCTTTTTTTTCACTATGGCCAAATGGAAAACATGGAGTAATTTCAACTTTCCTCAATTTTGTGAGATTTATTTTGTGTCATAACATCAGGCCTGTTTTAGAGAAATATCCATGGGCTCCTAAGAATACTGTGTATTAAATAGGGTAAGGGTGGATTATTAAAAAAAAAATTAGGCTAAACAAGCCATGGGAAGCAAACCATTATGCAGCAACCTTCCAAGGCCTCTGAGTCAGCTCATGCCTCCAGGATCCTGTCATGGTTTAGATCCTGTTCTGACTTCCTTTCAAGATCAGCAATGTGGAAATTTAAACCAAAGAAAACCATGTCTTCCTAACTTAATATTGGCCCATTGTTTTTATTGCAGCAATGAAAACCCTAAGACACTCTTAAAAACAGCAAGTTGATACATGCCTGGTTGGATATTGCTGTGACAGACTTGACCATGTTTGGGGGAAGACTGTGGAAGAACTTTGGGCTAGAAAAGCCATTAAGGACTCTGTGATATATCTGTGGGAGCTTGGAAGATATGAATGTTTAGAGAAGCACAGAGGATAGGGGCCTGCCTTATGATGTTTCTGAGTCAAGTATAGAGACTGTAGTGGGGCCATTAGTTATTTTGAATTAAGACTCTATCATGAACTCAGTTGACTGTTCTCTGATCACTCATCCACCCCTGATAAAGCAGCCTTGCCAGGCCATGGAGGTAAAGGATTCAAGCAGTCCTGATGAGACTTAAAGTACTTTGGGCAGAGTGCAGGGAATCTTATGAAAGCAGGCGGAGATAGAAAGACATAGAGGGAACAGGAGCCCCACAAGGAGAGCAACCAAATTATCTGGGCCCAGGGGTCTTTTGTTAAACTGATACTCCAACCAAGAACCACACTGGAGATAACCTAGAACCCCTGCACAGATGTAGCCCATGGCAGCTCAGTCTCCAATTGGGTTCCCTAGTAGTGGGAACAGGGGCTGTCTCTGGCATGAACTCAGTGGCTGGCTCTTTGATCACCTCCCCCTGATGGAGGAGCAGCCTTACCAGGCCACAGAAGAAGACAATGCACAGTCCTGATGAGACCTGATAGACTAGGATAGGGTCAGAGAGAAGGGGAGGAGGACTTTCCCAATCAGTGGACTTGGAGAGGGGCATGGGAGGAGAAGGTGAAGGAAAGGTGGGATTGGGAAGGTTGAGGGAGAGAGCTGCAGATGGGATAAAAAGTGAATAATCTGTAATTAATAAAAAAATAAGTTCATATGCAAAAAAAACTGAACAACAACAACAACAAAGCTATGGGCAGATATAAATAGTGGAGAACTCCCCCTTTCAGTGAACTAGGGGAAAGGGCTGAAGGGAAAACAGAGGGATGGTGGGAATGGTAGAGATGAAGAAGGGGTCCTCAGCCAGGATATACAATGAATAAATTGGGAAGAAAAAATTAAAAAGGAATGATTCTGTGGTGATAGTTAGCTGGGGCTCAAGAGTCAGCTATGATTAGATTATCAAGATAATACAACTTCTAAAATGATACTTTGATTTTCTGGGATACTTGATGCTGGTAAGCTGGATCTAAAAAATTAATTGTGATTGAAGAGACCAAGTGTGTTCTCCTAGTAAGGGGAACAGGGACTATCTCTGACATGAACTCAGTGGCTGGTTTTTGACCCTGTCCCACAGAGGTAGGAGAAGCCTTTCTAGGCCACAGAGGAGGACATTGCAGTCAGTCTTGATGAGACCTGATACACTAGGGTCAAATGAAAGGGGAGGAGGACTTCCCCTATCAGTGGACTTAGAGAGGGGCAGGGAGGAGATAAGGAAGGGAAGGTGGGATTGGGAGGGAGTGAGGGAAGGGGCTACATCTGGGATACAAAGTAAATAACCTGTAATTAATATAAAAAATAAAAATTATATCAATAAGGTGTATTGTTCTAGGAAATTTTTCTGAGAACACAGAGAAGCTATTACCCAGAAGCAGCCAAGGTTGTACAGCATGCGTTATATGTAAGAGTAAAACAGGTAGTGTTCGATTTTAAGGCATCAAAGGGTCATGGAGAGCTGAGGCTTGGAAATGTGAGAGAGACCCCCTGCTACATTTGAGCAGGGGGTCTAGGTCCTCTCCATGAATGGTCCTTGGTTGGCACATTGGTCTCTGCAGGCTCCACTGTTCCCAGATTTTTTGGTTCTGTTGTTCTCCTTGTGGAATTCCTGTCAGCTCCAAGTCTTTCTATCTCCCCCATCCTCCATAATATTCCCTACACTCTGGCCAAAGTTTGACTATTTGTCTCATCATCTGCTTCAATACCCTGCTAGGTAGATTCTTTTAGAGGCCCTCTATGGTAGGCTCCTATCCTGTTCTCTGTCTTCTGTCTTCCAGTGTATACTGTTTGCACTTCTGAATGACGTTAGCATCTTCCCTAGGGTCCTCCTTGTTGTTCAGCTTCTTTAGGACTACAGATTTTAGTATGTTTATACTATATTATATGGCTAATATAGATGTCCCTCAACCAAGAAATGGATACAAAGGCTATGGTATATTTACACAATTGAATAACATATATCAGTTAAAAACAAAGAAACAGTGAAATTTACAGGCAGATGGATGGAACTAGAAAAGATCATCCTGAGTGAGGTAACCCAGCAGCAGAAAGAATGTTTTTTGAATTGACATCTCTGCAATCGTCTTTGTTCTTTGACACTTGATTCCATAGACTGAAATGTTCTAGAGAACTTCTCAGGACCAATCAACTGAGTCTTGCCGCTTTGCTGATTTGTTCCGACCTGCTAAATTGGGCTGAATCATGTTACTGTTTTGTGTTGGACTACTGGTATGGGAACAACAAAGAGTAGACTCATCCCAATGAGCTACTTCTAAAAAGGTCTACATCTTAATTTTCCTAATAACTTTCTTTCTCCCCTACCTATGGTCAGAGGGTTGGAAGGGAAGTAAAAATATTTAAAAACCCTAAATAAAGTAAGACTGTTGAAAAATCTAGGCGTACACTATCCCAATTTTTCTCTTTTGAAGGAAAAAAATATTTTATTAGAAACCACAATTGATGGACTTTTAATTTTAAAAGAATTTAGATTTTAAAAGAGATTGATTACTTTAAAGGACTGAAATGCTAATATTTGAATTAGTAAAAATTGTAGGACTTTTAAAATTATTTATGTTTTTAATGTGAGATCATGGGAATTAATAAAAAAGGAAGGATCAGGCATGGATTAATAGTGATTTGTTTGCATGTCAAGTTGACAAAGGGTCAGTTGGCTGGTTTTGTGTGTCAACATGTTATCAGCTTGAGTAATCAGAGAGGAAAGAGCCTCAGCTGAGGAAATGCTTCCATGAGTTCTCAATTAGTGGTCAATGGGGGAGGTCCCAGCCAATTGTGGGTGGTGACATTTCTGGGCTGGTAGTCCTGGATTCTATAAGAAAGCAGGGCAAGCAAGCGATGTGAAGCACTTCAGAGAGCAGCACCCTTCCACAGCCTCTGCATCAGCTCCTGCCTATAGAATCCTGTCCTGTTTCAGTTTCTGCCCTGACTTCCTTTGGTGGTGAACAGCAATATAGCAATGTGGAAGAGTAAGGGAGATAAGCTCTTTCCTCCCACCTTCTTATTGATTAGGGTGTTCTGTTGCAGGAATAGAAACCCTAACAAAGACAGATATGGCCAATAAAAATATTAAATATATTAGTGGACACTAAAAATGTCAAATGTAAAGTTTGTAATTTATAATTAGAATGATATAATAATGCTCAGCTAGTCACCCTTCACAAAGTAATCTATGAAAACAAACTCATAAAAATGCAAGCTGTGTGGCCATAAAAGTGAACACATACAAGTTATCTAATCATCCCAAATAATTAAAGTATAAATGTGACTTTTATTTGTCAGACGTAATCGCCATTTTAGAGGCTTATTACCTCTGTTTGCTACCCATGGCTTAAACCTCGAAACTTCTAGTTTCTGTACAATCTAATCTAGCCTAGGATGTTTTCAGCCTCTGAGATTTACTGCTGAACTGCTCACCTTTTCTAGCTCTTTCTGACTGGCTAGTTCAAATCAACTGTTCTGGCTCAAACTCCTCACCAGGCTGACTGATTCAAACTCATTCTCTCAGTTCAGTTTCTGACTACATTACTCTGCTTGGCTTCAAACTAACTCTAGCAACCTGTTTTAGTCTTATGGCTCCTTCTCATTGTCTAGCTCATTCTCTCTTCATATTTGTCTAGCTTGTTCTCTCTCCAACCTGTTCTATAAACTCCCAGTTAAACCACCTTCTCTCTTTTTCTGTGTGCTGCTCTCTTTAGCTGTCTCTCTTTTCTCTCTGTACTTGTGACACTTTGGTATATCCTATTCTATCAAATATTTCTCTGATTCTTCACTTTGTCTGACACTCAATTAGACATCCCTACAAACATGGCTGCTTCTTTCTATAAACTGTCCTTACATACATTATTTGGGATTAAAGGTGTGTACTTAGGGAGTGTCTCTATTGCAAGCAGATCACATAGATAGAAGGTACTTTCTAGAGCAGCCATGATGCTGAATTAAAACTCTTCCACAATAAAGAAAAGATTAAAGTGTCAAATTTCTTTTTTTATAATTTTCATTTTTTATATTAATCACAGGTTATTTACTTTGAATCCCAGCTGTAGCCCCCTCCCTCATTCCCTCCCAATCCCACCCTACCTCCCTCATCTCCTCCCTGCCCCTTTCCAAGTACACTGATAAGGGATGTCCTCCTCCCCTTCCTTCTGATGCTGGCTTATCAGGTATCTTCAGGACTGGCTGAAAAGTCCTCCTCTGTGGCCTAACAAGGCTGCTCCTCCCTCAGGGGGTGGGGAGCAGGTCAAAGAGCCAGCCATTGAGTTCATGTCAGAAATAGTTCCTGTTCCCCTTACTATGGTACACACTTGGATACTGAACTACCATGGGCTACATCCGAGCAGGGGTTCTAGGTTATATCCATATATGGTACTTGGTTGGAAAAACAGTGTCATAAAAGACCCCTGTGTCCTGATATATTTGATCCTTGTGGAGCTCCTGTCCTCTCCAGGTCATACTAAGTCCCCTTTCTTTCATATGATTTCCTGCACTCTGCTGAAGGTTTGGTTGTGAGTCTCAGCATTTGCTTTCATACACTGCTAGGTAGAGTCTTTCAGAGGCCCTCTGTGTAGGTTCCTATCCTGTTACTTGTTTTCTCATACTTCCAACCTCCATACCATTTGTCTTTCTAACTGAGGGTTGATCATCTTACCTCTTTCTCGTTTATCTTCTTTAGGTGTGCAGATTTTAACATGTTTATCCTATCTTATAGGCCTAGTACCCACTTATAAGTGATTATTACTGTGTGTGTCTTTCTGATCCTGGGATGCCTCATTCAGGATGATGTTTTCTAGATCCTACCATTTGCCTGTGAATTTCATGATTTCCTTGTTTTTAATTGCTGAGTAGTATTCTATTGTGTAAAAGTACCACAATTTCTGTATCCATTCCTCCATTGATGGACATCTAGGTTGTTTCTAGGTCTGGCTATTATGAATAAAGCTGCTATGAACATGGTTGAGCAAATGTCCTTGTTGTGTATTTGAGCATCTTTTGGATATATGCCTAGGAGTGGTATACTTGGATCTTTAGGAAACACTGTTCCTAATTGTCTGAGAAAGCGCCAGATTGATTTCCAAAGTGGTTGTACCAGTTTACATTCCCACCAGCAATGGAGGATAATTCCCCTTTCTCCACAACCTCTCTGGCATGTGTTGTCACTTGGGTTTTTTTATCTTAGCTATTCAGATCTGTGGAAGGTGAAATCTCAGGGTTGTTTTGATTTGCATCTCTCTGATGGTTAAGGACCTTGAGCATTTCTTTAAGTGTTTCTCTGCCATTCTATATTTCCCTACAGAGAATTCTCTGTTTTGCTCTGTACCCAATTTTTAATTGGATTATGTTTGCTATAATCAGGCGTCAAGGAAAACACTTTACTGATAATAGAAGGGTGGAAAAAGAAAGTGTTCTGAAACAGACAACATAAAACCCATCAGTTGGTTGTTCAACAATGTTGCTTAATAATGTACTATTAATAGTAACTTCCATGAATATCAACATGAGATGTATGATAGTGCTAGTATAAATTGTATAGCAGTGGCATACATACAAAATACTATGGGAGAAATGGTTTATGACCATTTGTTAGTCATTATCTTTTCAGATATAACATGTGGAAAAATATTAACTGTAGAATGAAAAAAAGTCTTCCTCAAAAGCTTCTTTTAAATAATCAGAGCCTGTAAAAAGTGTTCAACACACACAGACATTGTGTGTGTAATAATGAGCCTGTTTATATAAACTAAAAATAACATAATTCTGCATAAAATAGAATAGCTAAAATACATTTTAAAACACTTGGTTAACAAAGATGTAAAAATCAATTCGCTAACGCACTAAGATCAGATGTCCAAAGAAGTCCACATACTTTAAACAACATAAAACATAACATGTTATCTTAAACATACAAAAATCAACAGATTTGAGTCTATAATTCCATTCTGAGAAAGCTATCCAAATGCAGTAAAAATAGGTAGATGCATAAATGTATTTTATAACATTAATAAATTTTAATCATAATAAATATTGATTAATAAAAAATTAACATAGTGGCACATTAAAGTTAAAAATGCATATTTTATTGCAAAATATAATTTCATAGAAAATATATGAATATTTTGGTACATGAAAAGAGAAGAGTATCCAATTCTACACACTTTATTTGTAAAATTACAGAAAAGACTTGTGAAGGGAAAACCTGTCTACAGTAAATAAATTACAGTTTATTCACTTTGTGTCCCAGCTGTAACCCCCTCCCTGATCCCCTCTTAATCCCACCTTCCCTCTGTCACCTCCTCCCATGCCCCTCCCCAAGTCCACTGATATGAAGGTCCTTCTTCCCTTCCTTCTTGCCCTAGCCCAGCAGGTCTCATCAGGACTGGCTGCATTGTCTTCCTTTGTGGTAGGCTCCTATCCTATTCCCTGTTTTCACCCTTTTCCAATGTCTGTGAGGATTGATTGTTTTACCCAGGATCCTCCGTCTATCTTAGCTTCTTTAGGTGTACACATTTTAGTACCTTTATCTTATAAGTGTCTAATATCCACTTATAAGTGAGTATATACCACCTGTGTCTTTCTGCTTCTGGGATACCTCACTCAGGACGATCTTTTCCAGTTCCCACCATTTGAAGGCAAATTTTATGATTTCCTTGCTTTTAATTGCTGAGTAGTATTCCGTTGTGTAAATGTATCAAAATTTCTGTATCCACTCCTCAACTAAGGGATATCTGGATTGTTTCCAGTTTCTGTCTGTTACAAATAAAGCTGCTACGAATATGGTTGAGCAAATGTCCTTGTTGTATACTTTAGCATGTTTGCATATAGGTCTGGGAGTGATATAGCTGGATCTTGAGGTAGCACTATTCCTAATTGTCTGAGAAAGTGCCAGTTTTATTTCCAAAGTGGTTGTACAAGTTAACATTACCACCAACAATGGAGGAGGGTTCCCCTTTCTCCACATCCTCTCCAGCATGTGTTGTCACTTGAGTTTTCGATCTTAGCCATTCTGATGAGTGTAAAGTGAACTCATTGGCACAGTAGATAACTATATGAACAGAACACTAAGAGCACAGGATCTAAGATCAGCAATCCATAAATGGGACCTCATGAAACTGAAAAGCTTCTGTAAAGTATAGGACACTGTCGTCAGAACAAAACGACAGCCTACAGTTTGGGAAAGCATCTTCACCAACCCAATTTCTGACAGAGGGCTAATATCCAGAATATGTAAAGAACTCAAGAAATCAAACCTCAACAAATCAAGTAATCCAATTTAAAAAAGTGGGGTACAGAGCTAAACAGAGAATTCTCAATAGAGGAATATCGAATGGCAGAGAAAACTTAAAGAAATGCTCGACATCCTTAGTCATTAAGGAGATGAACTTTTAAAGAGGGAACTAAATTGATTTTCAGAGATAAAAATGGTCCATGAGACAATCACCTGATTTTTACGTAAGTTACATTTGCAGTGTGTGATCAAGTGTTGTACATGAAAGTCATTCTGAACACCCTGAACAAGTTGAATTACACAGAATAATGTGGATTGAGGCAGCCTTGTCAGTCATTGGAGAGAAGGAAGTGCTGCCCACTTGCAGTGCACTATAAACACACAGTAGTTGTTTGGAGAATGTTTTTGAATTTCAAATCTTTATACAACTCTTGTCTCTCCAGCATTTGGGAGAAAAAAAGCAAGTAATTAATGTCTTCCAGTAGCAAGGCTTCTAGGGCAGGTTTATCCCCTCTATATAAGATTAGGTAAATTTATTTTCACTCTAGGACTTAATTCTTCTCAAATTCTGGGGAAAAAAAAATCTTAACTTTTATAAAATCTCATAATGGTGTTATTTCTTCTGTCAGTTTCTAGTTGAGTATTTTCAAGTATTTTACTTTGCTCTGAGATAGCAAGAGGGAATGTATTGGTGATTGTCAATATCAAGGAAAAAATGCAGCTTTAAGGTTCAAATGAACATATGTGGGTTTCTGTCTGACCACTACCTCCTTCGTAGAATTCCTGAAAGTATTACACACATAGTATAAGATGACAGGATAGTAATGAAAGAAACGTAGTTTTGATTGTCTTGTAATCATTTAATTAATCAGTTTTTAGGGCTGTAAAGACCTTAGGTTTTATGTTACTTAAACCACTGGAGTTATTCATTGCTAAAGAATCTTTACACTGAATTATCTAATATTAAATGAAAAAAAAAAACTGACAGCTTCAAGGAAAAATAAAATAAAAAGAAAGTAGAGGGATACAAGCAAACTAGATATTTTTTCAAGTAATTTGATTTTTTAAAAAGAAATGCTACTTAAAGTAGTTAATAGTAACATCAAAAGAAGCCTCGATATCATTAATGTTATAAAATTAAACATGTTGAATGACTCAGCCTATATCATTTTTTCTTCAATTATAGATACATGAAAAAAGCCAGTTCTGAAGACACTAAAGTATTTCAACTACTGTATATTAACCATGGTTAGACCATCACTGCATATAAAAAATATTGTCTGTTTTGTTCCTCCTGATTTACACAATTTCAAATATGCCAAATTTTGGTATATAATATTTATTTAATATGTCTATTATTTGTATGGAAACTATTATAAAGAATGTCATTCCTTTCAAAAGAAGTTGAGACAATGTTTGAATTTTTCAGGAATACTTTTTTTTTGTCTTCTTTGAAAACTGAAATCAGGCACAATAACAAAAATCACTGATATTACTGTTCAGTCACACTTTCATTTGATCAAACGCACTGTTTTCCACCTAGAATCCTTTACCTAATTCAAAATACCTGCTGCTAACCTGGGTTTTACTGCTTCTCCAAGATAAACTCAGCCTCAATGGATGAAATTTTTCTATCAGCACATTATCCTTTTAAAGAAACATTCCTCAGAATCTTCAGAAGAGTCTCAATATGTTTGCTCAAAACAACATTTTGATATTTACTTAAACATAAATAAAATGAAAGAGGATTTAAATTACCAAGTTTAAAAGTTGTGGCACACATCTCCTTTTCTAAATATCTACTATTTTGCCAGGATTGGTCTCAAATTGTCTGGTCATTTAGAAGGCTGATTTTCAATAATATGTTATTTCTATCTACATATTATTGGCTCAAACTAAATTCTAATTAGTACACAAAGTAAGTAAATATGATTTTAATCAACAATTTTATTATTTTTGTTAAAATTTTGTATGTATTTCAGCGTCTTTATCTGTCTTTTCAAAAAATTCTATATAGTGTGTGTGTGTGTATAGAAAAGAGAGAGAGAGAGAAAAAATTCAATTTATATTTTAAAAGTTTCCACAACCTGAAATTCTAGACCCAGAGCCTACAGACCTAGTGAATAAGTACAGAGAGCAAAAGTTCATCTGAATTGGTTTTGTATTTCATGTATAACACAACTTAGTTCTTTTTTTCTAAATGGCCTGAATTCTTTTTTTAAATATTTTTATTTTTATTAACTACAGTTTATTCACTTTGCATCCCCTCTGTACCTCCCTCCATCCTCCCCTCCCAATCCCACCCTCCTTCTTCCCTTCCTGTGTCCCTCTCCCAGACCACTGAAAAAGGAGGTCCTCCTCCCCTACCTACTTTATCAGATCTCATCAGGACTGGCTGCATTTTCTTCCTCTATGGCCTGGTAAGGCTGCTCCCCACTCAGGGGGAGGTGATCAAAGAGCAGGGCAATCAGTTCCTGTCAGAGACAGTCCCTGTCCCCATTACTATGGAGGCCACTTGGATACCTCTGTGCAGGGATTCAAGGTCATCTCCAGGAGTGGTCCTTGGCTGGAGTATCAATTTTCCTAAAGGACTCAATTTAATTCTACTGCTTTTTTCTAGGTTTTGTTTTCTTTTTTTTTTCCTCCTAGATGTAAATACTGTTTGCTGCTCTTCTTAACTTTTTCCTGATATTAACCTTGATGTTTGAACTCAGTAGTCAAGTCTGTCTCCTCCTTTAAACAAGTTCCTTTCTTTTTCACTTTGTACTCTATCTATGTACTTTGTGTAGATTTCACTCTTTAATCTTGCCTACAACTAAAACCCTTAGATAAAACATCATCAGATTCTTTTTGTTCTCAATTGCAGTACTGGTGACTGAACCCCAGATATTTCACATGCCAGGCAAGTTCTCTATCATCAGCTATATCTCCAAACTCATCAACATCTCATCATAGCTAAGCTATCAGGGATATGGACACATACATCCTTCAAATATCTTATTTTGTTAAATATGTACAAAGATCAGCTGTCAATAGTTTATAACTGATAATTCAAGCTCTCTATTTATGACTTGGGTTCAATAAACCATAGACTGTGAAATCTTGCCTTATTCTTATATAGGTAGTAAAGCTTTAATAGAAACTATTAATTCTCTTACACTAGTTTTTCACTATAAAATAAAGCAAAAGATGGTGCCCTTATGAAGAGTGTCAGTAGTAAGGAGCTGTCACGTCAAAAAAATAAAGTGTCTTCAGAACAACAAAATAATGAGCAGTACATTATTCTCCAGCTGATATGGGGGTTGGTACAAAATATCTATTTACCATTAGTAACCTTCAAAATACAAAACAACCAGCAATCATCACATTTCCTCAATATATATTTACTTGTCTGATTATCTGAAGTTCTGATTGAATTGACTTTCTTGTCAATATTTAATTAAGAGGAATCAGTCAGAGAGAGCTACAGTACTATTTGAGTAAAGGAGATTTCATAAGGAATATCCCATTTCTCCTCTGAAGTTGTTGACTATTGTTGCCATTAAAGAAAACAGTATTCACCAATAGAACTAGCCAGAGATTATAACTTAATTAATCTAAAAGGAGGACAATGCAGCCAGTCCTGTTGAGACCTGATAAGCTAGGGTCAGATGGAAGGGGAGAAGGGGACCTCCTCTATGAGTGGCTTGGAGAAGGCCTTGGAAGGAGTTGAGGGAGTAAGGGTGGGATTGGAAGGGCATGAGGGAGGGAGCTACAGCTAGGATACAAAGTGAATAAAATGTAATTAATATAAAAATAAAATAAAGAAGTGAAAAATGATAATAGCATTTAAATATGCTGTAAGTAGCAATTACCAGTTTTTAATAGATGTTTCTAATCACAGGAATTCAAAAACATATGCTAGAATTTCATATATTAAAAATGCACTAAACCAATACAGCAAACACATTTATTCCATCTTTGGACTCTTGACAAGGATTGATTTTCATATTCTCCCATGATTACATTCGTGGAACTTCTAGCCTTGTGTGCTATTCTTAGTCATGTGACTCACAGTTAGATTGACAATGGCTATAGCCCTTAGCCCACACATAAAACTGTCAGCATGCATGCCAATTAATGCCAACTGGGATGGGAATGCCTATTCACCAGGAACTGGACTGAAACCACCCCTTGATTTCACATAGGCCATTGAGCAATAATGACTTTCCATCACTTACAACCTGAGCTACTTTCAAAGTAGTGACCCAGAAAAGAAAGGCTCTGTATCTCATTACTATTTCCCTGGAAAGCACTGTTCCCCCAGAGATCACTTAGTCCTAAATAGCTCTTAAATGCTTTATTGGCTTTAACAGGTTGTATTAGTGAGGCAGAAAAAAAGTGTTTTTCAGTTAAAAATGTATTTGGAACTATTTAAAGCAATACACTAAATGTCTGTGGGTGATGATAGAAGTGATAAAAAGTAAAATTCCTTCTGCCATTGTGGAAAGAGCAATGCTATCAGGATTCTTAAAAATACTTTTTTAGAGTGCATCTAACTCTTTACTATAAATGTCCATTAAAATAAATAACAGTTAATAAAATATAAACTAACACATGGAGGCAGTTTTAACTTCATCTAGTAATGAATATATGTTTATGTGTATAACATTACATAAATGATTATAAAAATTGTATTAACTTATTTTTATAATGTAAATATACATTTATTTTATTAAATATAATTCTAATAGTTAAAAACTTGTGGATTTATGTTAAACTTTTTCGATGACAAAAAAAATTATCCTAAATCTGCAAGTATATATGGAATTAATGCTTACTCAATTTTTTTATCTCATTCCGTATGTATAATATCTAAGTTGCCTTGAAAAGTTCACTGTTTTATAAACCAATTTAACACCAACAACTATTTAATGAATGTATGATTTTTATGTTCTAATAACATATTAAGTTTCAGTTGTCTGCTCCTTGATCACTTCTCCCTGGTGGGGCAACCTAGCCAACTCACAGAGGAAGAGGATCCAGACAGCCTTTATGGGACCTGATAGGCTAGGGTCAGACAGTAGGGGAGGAGGACTTCTCCTGTTAATGGACTAGCAGAGAGAGATAGTGGAGGAAGAAGGAGGAAGGAGGGGGGCTGGGGGAGATAAGGGAGGGGCAACAACTGGGATACAAATTGAATAAATTGTAAAAAATAACAATGATAAAAAATAAAAAGCAAACAAATTAAAAACAGAAAAAAATTATCTGAGTTTCCTAAACTTCAGAGTTTTGATTTATAAACTCAGATATTTAAGTTGTTATGTTGAATCCTAAAATTCTTATTTTAGAATACATTTTGTTATTACTAAATAATGTGGTTAAATGAGGAGCTGGAGAAATAGCTCCGTGGGATGTGTGTTGAAATCCCCTCAACTGACCTACAGCACAGTGTATGTGGCCCTAAGCCCAACACTGGTGTTGAAGATATCAAGAATTGTCCAAATGATAAGAAATTCTGTCTCAAGTTAATAAGTTAGAGAGAAATAGAGGAAAGACTCCATTCCTGCTGTGACTACCACCAATTTGCATACACGCACACAAACACACATGCGCGCATTCGCACATGCACACACACAGAGAGACAGAGACAGAGAAAGAGACAGAGACAGGAAAAGGCTGGCTCCATCATTTACCAGCTGCTTGATTTTGAAATATTTTACTGAGTTTTGTCTATATTTTAATTTCCCTATCTCAACAAAAGATATCATTTATGCTAGCCACATTTACTCTCAATCTGACAAAAACACTTGTTAAAGAATTTTTAAAATGTAAGCCTTATTTTATTTTATAAGTTGAGAGTTCATAGTCATTAGCTGGCACTTGATCATGAAGAACAGTATAGAACACCCCAAGAAAGATGCTTACCTCTTGCTGGACAGGAAACTGAGTAAGGACGGGGTTTGGGAACAATAATATCATATTCGAATATATCTAATGGCCTACTTCATTTAATTAGTACCCATCTCTATGCTTCTGGAACACCATCAAAGAGCATCACCAATATGCAATTCTTTAACATATGAGCCTCTTGGCTCATTTTTTTCTCAAAACATGATTCTCATTGCCAAAAAAGACACATGCCTATCTCATATTTTAATTAAATTTTTATTTACATATATATTACTTACAGTTTATTTCACTTTGTATTCCAGCTGTAACCTACTCCCTCATTCCTTCCCAATCCCACCCTCCTTCTCTCATCTCCTTTCATGACCCTCTCCAAGTCCACCAATAGGGGAGGTCCTTTTACCCTTCCATCTGACACTAGCTTATCAGGTCTGATCAGGAGTGGTTGCATTGTCCTCCTCTGTGGCCTGGCAAGGCTGCTACTCCCTCAGGGGGAGGTGACCAAAGAGCCAGCCACTGACTTGATGTCAGAGACAATCCCTCTTTCCCTTACTAGGGAACCCAAGCGGAGACTGAGCTGCCATGGGCTACATCTGAGCAGGAGTTCTAGGTTATCTCCATGAATGGTCCTTGGTTGGACTATCAGTCTCAGAAAACACCCTGTGCCCAGATTTTTTGGTTCTGTTGCTCTCCTTGTGGAGCTCCTGTCCTCTTCTGGTTTTACTATCCCCCCTTCTTTCATATGATTCCCTGCACACTGAGGCCCTCTGTGGTAGGTTCCTCTCCTGTTTCCTGTGTTCTCCTTCTTCCAATATCCATCCCATTTGTCTTTCTGAGTGAGGCTTGATCATCTTACCCAGGGTTCTCCTTCTTGTTTAGCTTCTTTAGCCGTACAGATTTTAGTATGTTTATCCTATATTATATGTCTAATATCCACTTATAAGTGAGTATATACCATGTGTGTTTTTCTGCTTCTGGGATAGCTCACTCAGGATGATCTTTTCTAGATCCTGCTATTTGCTGGCAAATTTCATGATTTCCTTGTTTCATGTCTTTTAATTAATTTATTTCTATTTCAGTTGATTTACTTTACATCCCAATGGTGCCCCTCCCTCCTCTCCTCTCAGTCCCCCTCTTCTTCCTCTTTTTTCTCTCCCCTTCCCCCCAGAAATAGGGAGGCTTCCTCCCCAATATCAACCCTCCCCAGTACATCAAATCACATTAGGACTGAGCATATTCTCATTCCCTGAGGCTAGGCAAGACAGCCATGCCAGGGAAAAGTGATATAAAAACAAACAATAGAGTCCATGTTAGAAATATACCTCCCTACAACTCCCCTGTCCACATATGTGCAGGGGGTCTAGCTCCAGACCATGCATGCTCTTTACTTGATATCTCCATCTCCGTACGTATGAGTCTGGGTACTTGTCTCTCTTGGTCTTCTTGTGACATTCTTGTCTCTTTCAAGTCCTTCTATCTTTGCCCCAACACTTCGACAGGACCTCCTGAGCTATGCACCATACTTGGCTGCAAGTCCCAGCATCTGTCCTCATCCGCTGTGGGCTGGAGTTTCCAGAAGAAAGGCAAGTTAGTTTCCTGTCTGCAAGCATAGTACGGCATCATTAATAGTGTCAGGGGCTGGATTTCCACTGTGGCTTGATTTTTGACAAAGAAGCCAAAACCATACAGTGGAAAAAAGAAAGCATCTTTAACGAATGGTGTTGGTATACCTGGATATGTGTATATAGAAAGATGCAAATAGACATGTATTTATCACCCTACACAAATCTCAAGTCCAAGAGGATCAAAGACATTGGCATAAAAACCAGAGACTCTAAATCTATTAGGAAAGAAAGTACGTGAAAGTCTGCAAGTCATTAGCATAGGAGACCACTTCCTGAGCAGAACAACAACTATCTCAAATTTGAAAAACATTTAATACAGCACTCGGAGTTTTTGGAGTATTAACAGTTACAACACTTTTAAAGTTTAAGCTAAAGTCTCCTCCATGAATCTTGGTAAACTATTAACTGTGAACTCCTAAAAGTAAAACAGTTACATATTCCCTAAGCAAAGAGACATTCTCTTTGCAAAATAAAAATATAATAAAGTGGCAAGGATAGTTTAGAGCAAACAGGACAACAAAGTAGTATAAATACTAAATCCTGTACCTTCACGGAGAGTACTGGAAATGCATGCTGGTATGGTATAATCTCACAAAGCCGAAATAGCCCTAACCCTTTGATTTATACAGTATATGGCCTTTATCTAGGATACTGTTACTATTGATTGTGTTCCTCAATATCTTCAATAACCTCTGTTTTCTATGATAGTTGTGTTTTGTTGTTGTTTTTATGTGGCACAAATCTAGACATAACTTGGAACATGGACTCTTGAGAAAACACCTCTATATAATTTGCTTATAGACAGGCCTATTGCTGGTGCCACCACTGAACAGATGGTCATGTATGGTATAAGAAAACAAACGATTAAGCCAGGAGGAGCAAGGCAGGAAGGAGCATTTCTCCATGGTTTCTGTATCAGTCCCTGCTTCTGGGTTCTTGCCATGCTTGGTTTCCTGCCAATGACTGATTTCCTTCAATCATAGACTGTGATATTGAATGTAAAGAAAGTAAATCCCTTCCTCCCCAAGTTGCTTTTGGCTGTGATATTTATCATAACAAAAGAACTCCTAAGATAGACAGCAATGCAGTTCTGCTCCACCTACAGTGCTACACATTGCACACATACGCCTGACTGTTCAGAGAGTGCTGTTATGCTACATATTGAACTAAGGCCTACCAGTCTGCACATACTGAACTCTCAAGTTCATTCTGAAGAGACTACCACTTTGCCACACATTGCTAGAACTACCACATTTTGCTTTGATAAGGGTGTAAAATCTATGACATTATAATTTTTGAATTCTGCTGCTTACACAACTGGCATCAATGCAGATGACCCAAATTACTACCATACCCTCAAAATGTCCATAGGTCTCCTTGCGACATGTTCAATCTTACCTCTGCCATTTTGAGTGATGGTGAAACAGTGTCTGGACATACAATACCCAGTAAAGCTGTTTTAAATGGATACCACAAAAAAATATGAAAGTGTGGTTTCCCTAAAGGTAATTGTTTTGATTAATGTTATTATTTCAGGCCACTTAGGTATCAATATGCTAGAATTTGGGCAATTTCAGTCATGTCCTTTAGCCATCTTCCTGATTTTCACATGAACAATAGTTAATGTATTTTTCTTCAAAAAACTGGCTTTCTTAGTTCCAGCTTCATAAAAGATATTACAAGGATTTTGGTTCTTATATTTTTTTCTAATGTTGGATCCTGTTTTTTACTGTAAACTAGTTTAAAAACAGCTAGTAATAAGCATGCTACAATCTAAGTGATAACACATCCCAAACTTTACAACACCAGCTTCATCAGTCAGGTTTAAACTTCAATATACTCGGTTGTGCTACACAGACTACTTCTTTGTCAGATTGTAGTTTTGCTTTAATAAATGCCTTTTCACTTCTGATGTCTAAGGAGCTTAGTTTTTGTTATCTGTGTTCCTATCAGAATGATGATCTAGCTTCTTACTAGAACTGGCTATTAAATGCTGTTTATGGCAGGTTGATTTTTTTGGCTCCTAGACTATATTCTCCTAATTTCTTCCACAAAGCTGTTTCCAAAACCCAAAACCCAAACAATTATAATTTTGTCACAACTATTTTACTGTTCTTGCTTTAATTTGCAGTGTCGGATTTTCTTGTTACTATAGCAAAGTATCTAAAATTTACAACTTAAAAGATGGAGTGTTTATAGTTCTAAATCTGTCTGGACCTAAGAGAATGAATCTGATAAATGAGAAAGACTAAAGTCTCCTGCAACAGCCAACTTTATTCAGAGCATCAGAAAATGTATGCTCAGAGAATTAAAAACAATCACCTGAGTAAAATATGTAATCACAGAAATAATCCATACATTATAAGAATATGATTTTTTTTCATAGAGGCATATGAATAACAATAGCTGAATTAAACTCATTCCGGCAACTTCTGGGAGGAACAAGAAAATAAATTCCAAAAACAATTGTGTGTTTTTGAAGAAACTAGGATCAAAAGGCTTCCCTGTCCCCCCCCGCTTTTTGTAGTTTTCTCACAAACACTCAGAATTACCCCCACAAAACTCCCTTCTTGGACTGTGTTCCAACAAGGAAGAATTTTGTTTGCCTGATAATGTCAAAGGTGTCAGTCATTAATCCATGTTATCATTGACTGAATTAAAAGATAAGGAAGATATTGTGGAATCTGTATATTTAAAGACACGTTTCCAGTGACCTACTATCTCCAATGAGGTTCCCAGAATTTTCAGAAATAATGGCATAGTTTGAGAATTAAGAATTCAGGACATGAGCCTCTTATGGAAATTTTATATTCATAGCCTAATAACATCTATATCTTCCAATTATGTTAGAAATGAAAATAATATTTACTTCTTATATATTATACATGATATATAATAGCATGTTTTATTATTTATACAATAATGTATTCTATCTAGCACACTGTGGCTAATCCAGAAGACATTACTAATCTTAGAGCATGAAATAATGGTTCTGAGCCACAGTCTATTTTGCACTATGCATTCTTTTCTATAAATCTCAGTGAAGTACATCTATATTAGAGTCATATAGCATTGTATCTATAGTATTCTTATTGTTATTCATGAAGAAAGTAGAGTGGTCTACTACAGCTAAGTTAAATTGCTTCTTACTCAGCCTTTCAAAACTGTTTCTTTTTTTGTTTTTGTTTTTGTTTTTGTTTTTCAGTGTAGTAAGATGTGTGCCAGGGGCTAAATTTTACATCCATAGACGCAGTCATTCTCACAGGAAGGAAATAGGCTGTAGACAAATATGTTAACCACGTTTTAAAAACTGACTATAGTTAAAACAAAAAGATTAGTGGCTAGTAGCTAAAATTGTTCACTATTACCTTATAATATATTTTAATGTTCTAATTGGAAGGAGACTTTATAATTATGAATAAACGTGAACAGCCATGTAATTTGTGTTTCATCTATTAGGCTCTTAATGGTACAAATATACTTGCTATATTACTGAATCACCATTACCTGAATAATTTCATGATTTAGAAAATTTGTCTGCAGAAAAGCATGGCTGTGCCTTATGCCAAAGTACTGAATATTATATTTGTTTCTACTAATTGGTGCAACTTATGAGATGTAAGTCCCAATCTACCAGTGATCTCAATGTTAAATACTCAATATATGCAATTTTCATGATTACGCAGCTTGAAACCTTTGCAGCCACTCATGTTCTTTTCTTGTCTACTGACATAATGGATGTTTTGTGCCTAATTAGGATAGTTATACCATTCTTGTGCCTTATTTTTTCTTATTTATTTATTTTACAATTTATTCCCATTGTATCCCAGCTGTAGCTCCTTCCCTTGTCCCCTCCAAATCCTGCTCTCCTTCCCTCTTCTCCTCCCATGCCCTTTTCCTAGTCCACTCATATAGAAGGTCCTCTAATGTGTTGTTTGTAAGCTCTATAATGTTGTAATGTAGTCAGGATCTGATAGGTCCTTACTTTGTAGAGTCAACTAAATTTAAGATTTTTTTAATTTGCTTAAACACACATGTAATTCTTTGAAATATTCATTCCCATAATTAATGTAACATTACCTGAAAACTCATGAGAAATGTGACAAGCCACTTAAAAATTCAAAACCCTCTTTTACACAGATTTCAATTGGTAACCTCTTTATTTTTTTAATAATTTATTTTTTATTTTATGTGCATTGGCGTGAGGATTTCAAATCCTTTAGCATTGGCGTTACAAACAGTTGTGAGCTGCCATATGGATGCTGGGAATTGAACCCTGGTCCATTTGAGGAAGAGCAGACAGTCCTCTTAACCACTGAGCCATCTCTCCAGCCCCGGTAACCTCTTTAATTAATAATTGAATAATACTTTTAATAAATACTTAAATAATAATTTATTTTGTTTAGTAATGGTTTTATTACCAAATTATGGCAGTCTGTACTTGCAGCATAAGCTATAAAACTCATAAGCCTAAATGTTTTATAACTCCTTAAGTTCGGTTAATGTTATTATATGGGAGATGTGCTAAAGGAGATGTAAGGTGAATTGCTTGGAGTTATTGGGGCAAACGTGGTTATATTGTATCATGTTAGGAAATCATAAAAAATAAGAAATACTTTATATGGAATAATTTATGCATTTACCATAAGAAAATAAAACAAGCCTATAATTATTTTGCTAACTGAATCTTATTAATATTTCAAGCATAAGGTACTTTTTGAATTTGGCAAAAAAAGTGTTCTATATTTTTACTGAACCAATGATAATACACTGGTCACTATATCATAGCAAAGTTTTGCAAGGAATTACTATTAGGAAACAAAATGGAAGTTGTTGGAGCTTTGCATACTATTTTTATATGTGCATATTCCATGATTAAGAATAACTGTCAATTAAAATAATGTTTGTTATGAACACACTTTGTATTGATGAATAATAAACAATAAACTCAAATAAATAAATGTTATTCCATGAACAGATCTAACTGAAATACTTGGATTTTAAATTTTGTTTTTATTGGCTATTCCTAAAAACTGTAGTTTTTTGCAAGAAATGCTAAACTTTTATGTTGATCTTTATACAAGAATGTTGAAAACTCTGAGAATACATAGTGATATTGATTTATTGTCCCTGTATATCAAACTGTAGTATTACAAGGAATTGAAAACACAAAGAAAAGTCTTTGTTTTTCTTACTATATATTATAATTCTAAATTTTATCGTTTTGATGAATAAGCATACTTTGTTGAAAACAAAGTAAAAAGAATGTATTTTTTAATATTTTATTTAACTTTTATTAATTACACTTTATTCATTTTGTATCCCCCCATAAGCCCTTCCCTCCTCCCCTTCCAGTCCCACCCTCCCCCCCCCTTTCTGCATGCATGCCCCTCCCCAAGCCCACTGATAGGGGAGGACCTCCTCTCCTTCTTTCTGATCTTAGTCTATCAGTTCTCATCAAAAGTGGCTGCATTGTCAGGGTTCTAGGTTATCTCCATGAATAGTCCTTGGTTGGAGTATGAGTCTCTGGGAAGTTCCCTGTGTTCAAATTTTCTTGTTCTGTAGCTCTCCTTGTGGAATTCCTGTCCTTTCCAGCTCTTACTATTTCCCACTTCTACCTAAGATTCCATTCACTCTGCCCAACAGTTGACCACCAGGCTCAGCATTTGCTTTGACAGTCTGCACAGGAGAGGTTTTCAGAGGCCCTCTGTGGCAGGTTCCTAGGTTGTTTCTTGTTTTCTTCTTCTTCTGATGTCCATCCTCTTTGCCTTTCAGGATGGGAATTGAACATTTTAGTTAGGGTCCTATCTTTTGCTTAGTTTCTTTAGATGCACAGGTTTTAGTGGGTTTGTTCTATGTTGCATGTTTATATGAGTGAGTATATACCATGTGTGTCTTTTGGCTTCTGGTACAACTCACTCAGGATGATCCTTTCCAGGTCCCACCATTTACCTGCAAATTTCATTATTCATTGCTGAATAATACTCCATTGTATAGATGCACCACAGTTTCTGCATCCATTCTTCAGTTGAGGGGCATCTGGGCTGTTTCCAGCTTCTGGCTATTACAAATAAAGCTGCTACAAACATGGTTGAGCAAATGTTCTTTTTGTGTACTTGAGCCTATTTTGGATATATGCCTAGGAGTGGTATGGCTGAATCTTGAGGAAGAGCTATTCCTAGTTCTCTGAGAAAGCACCAGATTGCTTTCCAGAGTGGTTGTACAAGTTTACATTCCCACCAGCAGTGGAGAAGGTTTCCCCTTTCTCCACAACCTCTCCAGTATGTGTTGTCACTTGAGTTTTTGATCTTGGCCACTCTGATGGGTGTAAGGTGAAATCTCAGGGTTGTTTTGATTTGCATTTCCCTAATGGCTAATGAGGTTGAACATTTCTTTAAGTGCTTCTCTGCCATTAGATATTCCTCTACAGAGAATTCTCTGTTTAGCTCTGTGCCCCATTTTTTAAGTGGATTACTTGGTTTGCTGCTTTTCAGCTTCATTAGTTCTTTATATATACTGGATATTAGTCCTCTGTTAGATAAAAGGTTGGTGATGATTCTTTCCCAATCTGTAGGCAGTCGCTTTGTTTTGATGACTGTGTCCTTTGCTTACAGAAGCTTTTCAGTTTCATAAGGTCCCATTTATTGATTGTTGCTCTTAGAGCCTGTGCTGTTGGTGTTCTGTTCAGGAAGTTTTCTCCTGTGCCAATGAGTTCTAGGGTCTTCCCCATTTTTTTTCTAGCCGATTTAATGTGTCTGGTTTTATGTTGAGGTCTTTGATCCACCTGAACTTCAGTTTTGTGCAGGGTGATAAGTATGGATCTATTTTCATTTTTCTACATGTAGACATCCAGTTAGACCAGCACCATTTGTTGAAGATGCTATCTCTTTTCCATTGTATGGTTTTGGCTTCTTTGTCAAAAATCAGGTGTCCATAAGTGTGTGGGTTTATTTCTGGGTCCTCTGTTCGGTTCCATTGATCCACCATTCTGTTTCTATCCCAGTACCACGCAGTTTTTATAACTGTTGCTCTATAGTACAGCTTGAGATCAGGGATGGAGATACCTCCAGAAGATCTTTTATTGTATAGGATTGTTTTAGCAATTCTCGGTTTCTTGTTATTCCATACAAAGTTGAGAATTTTTCTTTCCAGGTCTGTAAAGAATTGTGTTGGCAATTTGATGGGAATTACATTAAATCTGTAGATTGCTTTTGGTAAGATGGCCATTTTTACTATGTTAATCCTGCCAAGCCATAAGCATGGGAGATCTTTCCATCTTCTCATATATTCTTCTAATTTTTTCTTCAGAGACTGGAAATTTTTTTCATACAAGTCTATGACTTGCTTGGTTAGGGTTACACCAAGGTACTTTATGTCATTTGTGGCTATTGTGAAGGGTGTTGTTTCTCTAAATTCTTTCTCAGCCCTTTTGTCTTTTGTATACAGGAAGGCTACTGATTTTTTTTTTTTTTTAGTTAATTTTGTATCCGGCCACTTTGCTGAAGGTGTTTATCAGCTGTAGGAGTTCCCTGGTAGAGTTTTTGGGGTCACTCAGGTATACTATAATATCATCTGCAAATAATGATAATCTGACTTCTTCCTTTCCCATCTGTATCCCCTTGATCTCCTTCAACTGTCTTATTGCTCTAGCAAGGACTTCCAGCACTATGTTGAAGAGATATGGAGAGAGTGGGCAGCCTTGTCTTATCCCTGACTTCAGTGAGATTGCTTTAAGTTTCTCTCCATTCAGTTTGATGCTGGCTATAGGCTTGCTGTATATCGCCTTTACTGTATTTAGATATGTGCCTTGTATCCCTGATCTCTCCGATACTTTAAACATGAATGGATGTTGGATTTTGTCAAATGCTTTTTCAGCATCTAGGGAGATTATCATGTGTTTTTTTTCTTTCAGTTTGTAGATATGGTGGATCACATTGATGGATTTCTGTATACTGAACCACCCCTGCATACCTGGGATGAAGCCTACTTGGTCATAGTGGATAATATCTTTGATGTGTTCTTGGATTCGGTTTGCGAGTATTTTGTTAAGTATTTTTGCATCAATGTTCATAAGGGAGATTGGCCTGAAATTCTATTTCTTTGTTGAGTCCTTGTGAGGTTTAGGTACCAAGGTGACTGTGGCTTCGTAGAATGAGTTTGGTAATGTTCCTTCTGTTTCTATTTTGTGGAATAGTTTGAAGAGAATTGGAGTTAGTTCTTCTTTGAAGGTCTGGTAGAATTCTGCACTGAAGCCATCTGGTCCTGGGCTTTTTTTGGATGGGAGACTTTTGATGACCACTTCTATTTCTTTGGGGAATATAGGACTATTTAATTGATTTATCTGGTCCTGATTCAGCTTTGGTAAGTCAAATCGATCAAGAAAATTGTCCATTTCATTTAGATTTTCAAATTTTGTGGCATATAGACTTTTGAAGTAAATCCTAATGATTGTTTGGATTTCCTCAGTGTCTGTAGTTATGTCCCCCTTTTCATTTCTGATTTTGTTGATTTGGGTGGTGTCTCTCTGCCTTTTAGTTAGCTTGGCTAAGGGTTTGTCTATCTTGTTGATTTTCTCAAAGAACCAGCTCTTGGTTTCATTGATTCTTTGAATTGTTTTATTTGTTTCCAATTGATTGATTTTAGCCCTGAGTTTGATTATTTCCAGCCGTCTACTCCTTTTTGGTGTGTCTGCTTCTTCTTTTTCTAGGGTTTTTAAGTTGCTTGAATGAGCTGTCTCGAATTTCTTCTCGAAGGCACTTAGTGCTATGAACTTTCCTCTTAGCACTGCTTTCATTGTGTCCCACAAGTTTGGGTATGTTGTGTCTTCATTTTCATTGATTTCTAGAAAGACTTTAATTTCTTTCTTTATTTCTTCCCTGACCCAGCTGTCATTTAGTAACAAGTTGTTCAGTTTCCATATGCGTCTAGGCTTTTTGCTATTTCTGTTGTTGCTGAAGTCCAACTTTCTTCCATGGTGATCAGACAAGATACAAGGGATTATTTCAATCTTCTTGTATCTGTTGAGGCTTGCTTTGTGACCAACTATATGGTCTATTTTGGAGAAGGTTCCATGAGGTGCTGAGAAGAAGGTAAATTCTTTTGTGTTTGGGTGTAGAGTTCTGTAAATATCTGTTAGGTCCATTTGATTCATGACCTCTGTCAGAGACATTGTTTCTTTTTTTGATTTCTGTTTTGTTGATCTGTCCTTTGTTGAGAGTGGGGTGTTGAAGTCTCCAACTATTAATGTGTGGGGATCTATATGTGGTTTAAATTTTATCAATGTTTCTTTTACAAATGTGGGTGCCCTTGTATTTGGGGCATAGATGTTCAGGATTGTGATGTCTTCTTGGTGGAATTTTCCCTTGATGAGTATGAAGTGTCCTTTCTCATCTCTTTTGATTAATTTTGGTTGAAAGTCTATTTTATCAGATATTAGAATGTCTACTCCTGTTTGTTTCTTTGGTCCATTTGCTTGGAAATTCGTCTTCCAACCTTTTACCCTCAGGTAATGTCTATCTTCGTGCCTTAGGTGTGTTTCTTGTATGCAAGAGATTGCTGGGTTTTGTTTACGTATCCATTCTGTGAATCTGTGTCTTTTTACTAGAGAGTTGAGTCCATTGATGTTGAGAGAGGTTAATGACCAGTGGCTGTTAGATCCTTTGATTTTGATGTTGGCTGTGGTCGTAAGGTTGTGTGCTTGGTTGCTTTTAGTTTTACTGTAGTAAGGTTAATTATTTCCTGTGTTTTTTTGACAGAAGCTAATTTTCTTGGGTTCTATTTTTTTCTTCCAGTGTCTTCTGTAATGCTGGGTTCATATGTAGGTATTGTTGAAATTTGTTTTTGTCATTGAATATCTTGTTTTCTCCATCTATGAGGACTGAGAGTTTTGCAGGGTATAGTAGCCTGGGCTGACATCTGTGTTCTCTTAGGGTCTGCATGATATCCATCCAGGCCCTTCTGGCCTTTCTGGCCGTTGGGAGCCTCGGCCTCTGCCTAAACTGGATAATTTTCCCAAGACCTTTTCGGGGTGGTGGTATCAGCTTAGTGCTCTGAGATCAGAGCAGCCATTTCCCTCCCTGTGGGTTTGCACCTGACAGTGAAACTGAGTCTCTGGTGCCCTGGGGCCCACAGTTCTATCTGAGGCGGCGAATCAGGTGAGCAGGCAGGGCTCTGTGCAGGCACCTAGGTCGCCGGCTCTGGCTCGGAGCTGGCTCCTGGGGTGCCCGTGAAACCCGAGTCTTTTCCAGGGGATGTGTGGGTGACCTAAGGTCGGTCCCAATCGTTTCCTGCTCTGTGGGGTTATCCCTCGACTGGAAAATCCAGTCTGTGATGTTGTGGGCCCACAGTTCAGTCTGGGACAGTGACCAGATCATGCTGGCGTGTGGCTCTGGGCTGGCGACCAAGCACCTGGCGGAACCGGGATCTCTTCTGCGGTTTAGCTGGGTGAGTTAAAGCTGATTGAATCCCCCACCATGGGGTATCCTCTCACCTGAGAAACACATCTCTTGTGTTTTATGGCCGAGAGTTCTGATTGTTGATCACTGTGCCGATCCTGCTTTGCTGCTGTTCAGAATGAGAGTCCTCCCAGTGCTGCCATCTTGCCCCGCCCTAAAGAATGTATTTTTAAAATCAGTAAAGCACAGTGAGGAAAACAAAATGTTAGTAAAATTAGAGAAAACAACATGGATGCAGAGATTGAAATGGAGCTGTCAAAAAGCCTCTCCCAGCAAGTTAAAAATGAAAATGTTGGCATAAACAATTTAAATACCTAAAGCAAAAAGTGTTCAGTGGAGAAACAGAACAATAAGGGGGTCAGAGTGACAATATATACCACAATAAAAACATGCTGAAAATAATGCAATATGCACAACACAAGCAGAACATAATAGAACTGAACTGAAGAAAGTTACTTCCAAAATAGAACTTCTTAATGCAATTTAACAGTAGAAGAGCTTACATTGATTTCAGGCGACAGTGAGAGATCCCAGGCAATGAAATAATACAGGAAGAAAACTGGGCTGAGTCCTCAGATTGGACTCAGCGTGGAAAAGTCAGCACGAAAATCTAGGTAAGGGGCCAATGGGGCAGCGACTCAGATTTCAGTGCCAATGACAGACATCTTGGAGAATCATCTAGTCATGTTAATAAGGATCCAAAACAGATAGACAGACATACGTATGCAGACGAATATTTTTTACAAATACTGACTAAACTCAGCAGAGAAATATTATTTCTTTTGTGCAAACATAAAATATGAAGAGGAAGATTTAAGGGAAACTTTTCACACAAAGGTAATTAATTATTATGATTATCTTCATTACTTGAATCCACTATCTTTTGACTATCATATAAAAATCTTACCTAAATAGTGCTAGCATCTGTCTTCGAGTCTACTTAAGATTTACCTACTTCTTCCATTTTGTTTGTTTCTTTGTTTCTTGTTTTGATTTGATTTGATTTTTGTTTTTCTCATTACCCGGTGGTGGAAATACTGTGAAGGCATGAGTGTTACAAGAGCCCCAGTATTTAGTACAGTGAGTACTAACTCCTCATGTATAATTTCAGATCGTACTAACTCCTCACAATTTACCTTGTAAGGGTCATAATTTTATAATCGCAAAAATGAAGTTATTTAATTTTTTTCTAATTACTTTTTAATTTTTTCATTCTTGTTTTTTTTAAATATTTATTTTACTTTTTCCACATATTTCTTTTTTGGCTATATAAAAGCAATTGATGATGTGACAATGAGGCAATCTAATATCTTCGGAGTGACAGTCTATATCTTTCTGCCCTTTGAATAATTTTTGATACATGCTGCATATTTATTTTTCTTTTCTTTTCTTTCTTTTTTGTGGGGGTGGGCGGAAGATAGGATTTCTCTGTGTGTCCTTGGTTGTCCTGGACTCACTTTGTAGATCAGGCTAGCTTCAACCTCACAGAGTTCTGTCTGCCTCTGCCTCCTCAAGAGCTGGGAGTAAAGCTGTGAGCCACTGCACCTGGCTTGTCTATTTAATCTTCATACCATGTAAAGTCTGTCCTTTGAGTGTGCTTTATTCTCCAGACACTGAGAGACAAAAAAAAAGTTAAATCAGGAAAACATTCAAATATATCATTCTTTCAGCAAGAGTTTGTATTGAAGACAAAGTTAAATACAGATTAAAATGTCAAAAGGTAAAGGTATTGAAAGAACTGGAAGATATTTTTAAAAAAAAATGTTTTTTTAAAGAAATCACATAGGGAATATCAATACTGGAATCAAAGAGATTCATAAGAAAGAAGTAAAAAAGAAATGACTACCGGTGGTATTTAACACATAAATAAATATATAACTTCTTCTCAATACGATAGCGTTAAATGGCATCAAATAGGTGTATGTAGAAAATATTTGGAAAAGATCAATCACCTAGTTATGCTGATTGCAAATGTCTAAGCTTAGAAAAAATTATTATTCGCCAGATAATAAGTAAAAAAAAATAATATTATGAGTTCAAAGAAGAGGACAGTAAATTCTGATCAAGCACTGCCTGGCTCACAGGTGTTTTCAATTCTCTAAGGGCCCTATTTACATAGGAAATAAAATAAAGGACATAGTATTTTGTTAGCAGAGTTAGTTTAATGGGACCATAAATTATGCCCTTGTCTTTCAAGATACCAGGTCTCTTACTGTTCATCATGATTAAGGAGAAAAATAATGTAAGACTGAATAGAGTATTGCTTTAAAGATATTGTATAAACCACAGAATATGAAAGGAGGAATTCCAGTTTTTAATAACTCTATAACGACTTTGCTTTCATACTCTATGGTTTATAATCAAAAGTTTTATCATAAGGTAGCTTTTTTTTTTTTTAGTTTACAAAAAAAAAAACTGCTTTGTGTAGCTGATTTTGTCATCCACAAATTTAGAGTGCCTTTGTTAAATTTAACAAGTTTTGATATTTTTTTTAATCAGGCCATGGAAGTTTTCTATTGAACAATATCTTACATGCAAAGGGGAGCAGTTTAATTTCCTCCTCTAATTTGGAGGACTTGTGTCTTTTTCTGTTCTGGTCACTGTGGCTAGGACTTCTGGTTATTGTACATTAAGGTGGCAGGTTTGGGTGTCCTCCCTTGCTCCTGGTCTTAGAGAAGATCTGTTTGTTCTTAAGTATTGAAAATTATGTTAGCTGTGGCCTTTGCATAGATGGACTTTATATTGTTGAGACAATCTTTTCCTGTTTCTAGTTTGTTAAAATCTTTTATCATGAAATTACACAGAATTTGTCAAAGCTTTTCTGGAATCTATAAAAATGACAAAATGTCTGTACCCTGTGTTAAGATAATCTGATATATCGAGCAAATCAATATCCAGGTATGCTCTTAGATCACAGAAAAAGTCTCCATTGCTAATGGTGTATGAATCATGGGGTTCTATTTACTATTATGTTATTGAAATTTTTCTTGTATATACTCATCAGACAGATGAAGGAATTGTATTTTTATTCTCTTTTAGTACTGTTCTTGAGTCAAGTTTCTTAAAGAACTTTAGAAATGCTCATTATTTTCAGTTGGTTTAGAAACATTCAAGGATATTTGACATTGATTCTTCAGCTATTGAGAGCATACACTGGTGAAGCTATGCAGTTCTGTGATATTCTGAGTAGGATTGTCATTATTGATTAAATTTCCATATTTATTATAAATTAATTTTTGATATTGATTTACTTGTTTTATATAAAACCACAGTTTGTTTTGTGTTCAGCCATACCTTTTGCATGTTAGATAACATAGTAATAAAACAATTCATTAGAGTTTTGAGCAGAAAGTAAAAGAAAAATTTAATTACTTTTTAAAACTGGTTTACTACAACAAATATATGTAGTAGCTATTAATGTGTCATCCTTATTAGTTGATATACTTCAATCAAGGAGATAATATCCTGCATTAATAAGCAACTAAAGAAATTAAACATCAAGAAGCACAACTGCCATTCAACAAATGAACAGTTTCAAAAGAACAAACACAAATTACCACTAAGCATTTCAAATGTCTTCAAAAATCTGTATTCATCAAGGAAATGCAAATGAAAACTACTTTGAGATATGACCACATCCCAGTCACAATGAATAACATCAACAAATATGACAACAGGCGTTGAAAAGAAAATTCTTTTACACTGCTGGTGTGGGGAGGTACAAATTAATAAAGCAACTATTTAAGTCAGTTTGGGAGTGCCTCAATATATTAAAAATTAAACTACATTATCAGTCAACTATGCCACACCTCAGAAAATACTCAATGTAATACAAATCCTACAATAAGTACATCTACATACACATTTTTGTTGCTGTTCTATTTATGATAGTAAGCAAATAAAATTAACTTAATGTCTACTAGCAGATTAATGAATAGTAAAAACTTAGTATGTAAATAGAATGGACTACTACTAAGCTCTAATGAAAGGGAAATTAAGTTTTTCAGACAATCAGATGAACAGCAAGATGACACAACCTCAAATATATGAATGCATTGTGTGTTGGTGTGTGTGTTTGTAACAAATGTGCACGTGGATACAATATAACAGGAAAAAAGAGAGCAAGAAAAGGCTGAGCATAAGGGCAAGAGGAGGGACAAATGCAGGTACGAGGCATGGGTTATGAAAGAGGATAGATAGCAAATTAAATTTAGACTTCTAATTCTGACATGGATTTTTTATATTGTTGATGAATACATGAATAATATATATTTGATACTGAAAGTGAAAAGCTCAATATGAAGATTAATGGTTAATTTTTTTTTTAACTCTACAGAAGTCTACTGTGTTGTATAAAATTTGGGCCTGGTTAGTTTTAATATATTATTTTTAAAATTTATTTGCAATGGTATATTTTATAATGCAGGGGTGGTTCAATATACGGAAAGCAGATTCGCGCCCTGGGAGGATGGTGCAGCCGCTGCAAGAATCTGGGACTCTGGGACACGTACTGCTGGCTTTTGTCTGCAGCTAAAGGCCTTGGGGCTCCGCCTCAGTGGCTGTATACCCCAGGCAGTTAGGTCTGCGCTGAGAAAGATGAGTCCCCTGTGCCGCTATGCCGAGGAGGAAGGAGGTCTGGAGGAAGGGAGTGCCGCAAGATCAAAGGATCGATCCTTTCTCTCCTTCCCCAAACAAGTCCCTGGGTGACCCGAGACCAAAGTTTTCACCTCCTGCGATGTTCCCTGTTGTTTAGAGAGCCTCACCGTGGTTTTCCTGGGTTAGAGGTCCTTCCATTCACCAACTCAGAAGTTCAGGTATCCCACCGCTCAGAAACTGTGTGTGCTAGTCGCCATCTTGGCTCCGCCCCCCGATTTTTAATTTTTTTAATTGATGTCTTCTTTCATCTTTCAGTGAAGGTGCATCCAGAGTCATTCCCACGGTGCTGCATAAAAGTTCTTTTTAGAATTGGAGATTCTTCACATATGCAAATAACATTTTTAAATTAATTACACTGCAGCTCTCTCCCCTCAAATTCCGTTGACACTTTTTCCTCGTAATTTTATGTGACCTTTAAATAGCTCACTAAGTCCATTTAGTGCTTCCAGTATGTGTATAAGTGTAAGACTACCTTTTGGAACATGAGTAACCACTCGGGCCATATCTCTGAGGAAAAGTGATCCCTCATATCCTAGCAACCATCCATTCACAATCATTTTTCAGCTTGACTTAGAGATTTTTGACCCCTTCAACCATCCCTCCTGGAACTTTGCCTGTTTTGTCTTATAACATCTTGTGCATGAACTCATAGCCATGGTGAGTTTATATGTGCAACTCCTTCACTGTAGTCATCCACCATCCCTGGTTTTGAATATCTATATTCTTTGATTTTTTTATTTCACCATATTTATGATTTTGAAATGTTGTTCTAATGCCTTAGAGATGATAAACATTTTTTAAAATATATTAAAGTTGTATATCAACAATGGTAGAAACAGTAACCAACCATCCTGTCAGAAGTGTGTATGAAATGAAAAGTTTCCATGATGATACAGAAGAGAGAGAGAGAGAGAGAGAGAGAGAGAGAGAGAAAAAAAGAGAGAGAGAGATCAAAGGGTCAGTCTTGCTCTACTACACAAATCCACCTTTGAGAGGACTGAACAGGTCACGTTCAGAAAGTCCCGGTCATGCCATCAAGGGCAGGACTCAAAGTGGCAGGCTTAGTCCTACACTCTAACAAGTCTACCACTTTCCTGTCATAACACTCTGAGGACCAAATTTCATGTAAATAATCCCTTAAGAGACACACTCACATCAGCTCGAGCATAAAGCAATAGCCAAGAAAAAGGTTGTTATTGAGAACATGAATACAGGTCTAATATTTCTGCTAATCTTGTTATCTTTTTGAAAATTCAAATTCAAATATCTGGTGGATGATATAAGAGAAAAATAGCTCACAGAAATTTGAAGACACAAAATTTCAATTATCATTACCCTGTAAGGTTAATAATAGGTAAAGACACTGACATTTCAAACATGTAAGATGTTGTTTTCTTTTAATTTATTTATTAATTACAGTTTATTCGATTTGTAGCCAAGCTGTAGCCCCCTCCCTCATCCCACCCATGCCCACCCTCCCTCCCTCTTCTCCTCCCATACCCCTCCCCCAATTCACTGATAGGGGAGGTCCTCCTCTCTTTTCTTGTGACCTTAGTCTATCAGGAATACCATGTATGATTCTTCTTCATGGCTTAAGTTTCTAGACTGGTTGCATTTTCTTCATCTGTGGCCTGGTAAGGCTGTTCCCCCCTCAGGGTGAGGTTTTCTATTAATTACAATTTATTCACTTTGTATCCCAGCTGTAGACCCTCCCTCATTCCCTCCCAATCCCTCCCCCCTTCTTTTGCCCCTCCTTCAATCCTCTGATAGGGGTGGTCCTCTTCCACGTCCATCCACCCTTCTAGCCTATCAGGTCTCATCAGGACTGGCTACATTGTCTTCCTCTTTGGCCTAGTAAGGTTGTTCCCCCTTCAGGGGGAGGTGATCAAAAAGTCAGCTGCTGAGTTCAAGTCAGAGACAGCCCCTGTTCCCCTTACTAGATGATCGCTCCTCCTTCAGAAAGGCAAAAACGATGGACATTGGAGGAGGGATAAAACAGGAAACAGCTTCAGCCATTCTCCCTTATGAACATTGATGCAAAAATACTCAACAAAATACTCACAAACCAAACACAAGAACACATCAAAGATATCATCCACCATGACCAAGTAGGCTTCATCCCAGGTATGCAGGGGTGGTTCAATATACCGAAATCCATCAATGTGATCCACCATATTAACAAACTGAAAGAAAAAAACACATGATAATCTCCCTAGATGCTGAAAAAGCATTTCACAAAATCCAACATCCATTCATGTTTAACGTATTGGAGAGATAAGGGATAAAAGGCACATATCTAAACATAGTAAAGGCAATATACAGCAAGCCTATAGCCAACATCAAACTGAATGGAGAGAAACTTAAAGCAATCCCACTGAAATCAGGGACAAGACAAGGCTGCCCACTCTCTCCATTTCTCTTTAACATAGTTCTGGAAGTCCTTGCTAGAGCAACAAGACACTGAAGGTGATCAAGAGGATACAAATCGGAAAGGAAGAAGTCAAAGTATCACTATTTGCAGATGATATGATAGTATACCTGAGTGACCCCAAAAACTCTACCAGGGAACCCTACAGCTGATAAACACCTTCAGCAAAGTGGCCGGATACAAAATTAATTTAAAAAATCAGTAGCCCTCCTGTATACAAAAGACAAAAGGGCTGAGAAAGAAATTAGGGAAACAACACCCTTCACAATAGCCACAAATGACATAAGGTACCTCAGAGTAACACTAACCAAGGATGTCAAAGACTTGTATGAAAAAAATTCCAAGTCTCTGAAGAAAGAATTAGAAGATATCAGAAGATGAAAAGATCTCCCAAGCTCATGGCTTGGCAGGATTAACATAATATAAATGGCCATCTTACCAAAAGAAATCTACAGAATCAATGCAATTCCCATCAAATTACCAACACAATTCTTTTTTTTTAATTTTTTATTTAACTTTTATTAATTACACTTTATTCATTTTGTATCCCCCCATAAGTTCCTCCCTCCTCCCCTCCCGGTACCACCCTCCCCCCCTTTCTGCATGCATGCCCCTCCCCAAGTCCACTGATAGGGGAGGTCCTCGTCTCCTTCTTTCTGATTTTAGTCTATCAGTTCTCATCAGAAGTGGCTGCATTGTCAGGGTTCTACGTTATCTCCATGAATAGTCTTTGGTTGGAGTATGAGTCTCTGGGAAGTTCCCTGTGTTCAAATTTTCTTGTTCTGTTGTTCTCCTTGTGGAGTCCCTGTCCTCTCCAGCTCTTACTATTTCCCACTTCTTACATAAAATTCCATTCTCTCTGCCTGACAGTTGACCATCAGGCTCAGCATCTGCTTTGGCAGTCTGCAGGGCAGAGGCTTTCAGAGGCCCTCTTTGGCAGGTTCCGAGATTGTTTCCTGTTTTCTTCTTCTTCTGATGTCCATCCTCTTTGCCTTTCAGGATGGGAATTGAACATGTTAGTTAGGGTCCTCTCTTTTGTTTAGTTTGTTTAGATGTACAGATTTTAGTGGGTTTGTCCCATGTTGTATGTCTATATGAGTGAGTATATACCATGTGTGTCTTTTTGTTTCTGGGACAACTCACTCAGGATGATCCTTTCCAGGTCCCACCATTTACCTGCAAATTTCATGATTTCCTTATTTTTCATTGCTGAGTAATACTCCATTGTATAGATGTACCACAGTTTCTGCATCCATTTTTCAGTTGAGGGGCATCTGGGCTGTTTCCAGCTTCTGGCTATTACAAATAAAGCTTCTACAAACATGGTTGAGCAAATGTCCAACACAATTCTTTACAGACCGCGAAAGAAAAATTCTCAACTTCATATGGAATAACAAGAAACCCAGAATTGCTAAAACAATCCTCTACAATAAAAGATCTTCTGGAGGTATCTCCATCCCTGATCTTAAGTTGTACTATAGAGCAACAGTTTTAAAAACTTCATGGTACTGGCATAGAAACAGAATGGTGGATCAATGGAACCAAACAGAGGACCCAGAAATAAACCCACACACTTATGGACACCTGATCTTTGACAAAGAAGCCAAAACCATACAATGGAAAAAAGATAGCATCTTTAACAAATGGTGCTTGTCCAACTGGATGTGTACATGTAGAAAAATGAAAATAGATTCATACTTATCACCCTGCACAAAACTGAAGTCCAAGTGGATCAAAGACCTCAACATAAAACAAGACACATTAAATCAGCTAGAAAAAAAAAAAGTGGGGAATATCCTAGAACTCATTGGTACAGGAGAAAGCTTCCTGAACAGAACACCAACAGCACAGGCTCTAAGAGCAAAAATCAATAAATGGGACCTCAGGAAACTGAAAAGCTTCTGTGAAGCAAAGGACACCATCATTAAAACAAAGCGACTGCCTACATATTGAGAAAGAATCTTCACCAACCGTTTATCTGACAGAGGACTAATATCTAATATATATAAAGAACTAAAGAAGCTGAAAAGCAACAAACCAAGTAATCCACTTAAAAAATGGGGAACAGAGCGAAACAGAAAATTCTCGACAGAGGAACATCGAATGGCAGAGAAGCACTTAAAGAAATGCTCAACCTCATTAGCCATTAGGGAAATGCAAATCAAAACGACCCTGAGATTTCACCTTACACCCATGAGAATGGCCAATATCAAAAACTCAAGTGACAACACATGCTGGAGAGGTTGTGGAGAAAGGGAAACCCTTCTCCACTGCTGGTGGGAATGTCAACTTGTACAACCACTCTGGAAATCAATCTGGCACTTTCTCAGACAACTAGGAATAGCTCTTCCTTGAGATCCAGCCATACCACTCCTAGGCATATATCCAAAATAGGCTCAAGTCCACAAAAAGGACATTTGCTCAACCATGTTTGTAGCAGCTTTATTTGTAATAGCCAGAAGCTGGAAACAGCCCAGATGCCCCTCAACTGAAGAATGGATGCAGAAACTGTGGTACATCTATACAATGGAATATTATTCAGCAATGAAAAATAAGGAAAACATGAAATTTGCAGGTAAATGGTGGGACCTGGAAAGGATCATCCTGAGTGAGTTGTCCCAGAAGCAAAAAGACACACATGGTATATACTCACTCATATAGACATACAACATGGGACAAACCCACTAAAATCTGTGCATCTAAACAAACTAAGCAAGAGAGAGGACCCTAACTTAAACGCTCGATCCCCATCCTGAAAGGCAAAGAGGATGGACATCAGAAGAAGAAAACAGGAAACAACCTGCTACAGAAGGCCTCTGAAAGCCAGAAGAAGAAAACAGGAAACAACCTCGGAACCTGCCAAAGAGGGCCTCTGAAAGCCTCTGCCCTGCAGACTGTCAAAGCAGATGCTGAGCCTGATGGCCAACTGTCAGGCAGAGTGAATGGAATTTTATGTAAGAAGTGGGAAATAGTAAGAGCTGGAGAGGACAGGGACTCCACAAGGAGAGCAACAGAACAAGAAAATTTGAACACAGGGAACTTCCCAGAGACTCATACTCCAACCAAGGACTATTCATGGTGATAACCTAGAACCCCTGCACAGATGTAGCCCATGGCAGTTCAGTGTCCAAGTGGGTTACATAGTAATGGGAAGAGGGACTGCCTCTGACATAATCTGAGTGGCCTGCTCTTTGATCACCTCCCCCTGAGGGGGGAGCAGCCTTACCTGGCCACAGAAGAGGACAATACAGCCACTTTTGATGAGAACTAATAGAATAAGATCAGAAAGGAGAGGAGAACCTCCGTCAGTGGACTTGGGGAGGGTCATGCATGCAGGAAGAAGAGGGCGGGTGGGATCAGGAGGGGAGGAGAGAGGGGCTTATGGGGGAATACAAAATGAATAAAGTGTAATTAATAAAAATTAAAAAATAAAAAAAACAGGAAACAGGCCAGGAGCCTACCACAGAGAACCTCTAAAAGACTCTAACAAGCAGGGTACCAAAGCAGATGCTGAGATTCATAGCCCAAATTTGGGCAGAGTGCGTAGAACCTTATGAAAGAAGGGGGAGATGAAAGACCTGGAAGGAACAGGAGCTCCACAAGAAAAGCAACAGAATAAAAAAATCTGGGCCCAGGGGTCTTTTCTGAGACTGATTCTCCAACCAAGGACCACGCAAAGAGATAACCTAGAAACTCTGTACCGATGTAGCCCATAGCAGCTCAGTATCTAAGTTGTATACACTTTTGTTTTTTTAATTTGGTGAAATATCATGTATGATTTGCTATAGGTCTCAGTATCCCCTTGGATACCCTGGTAGGTAGAGTCTTTCAGAGGTCCTCTGTGGAAGGCTCCTGTCTTGTTCCTTGTCTTTTTTTACTTCTGAAGTCTATCCTGTTTGTCCTTCTGAATGAGGATTAAGCATCTTCCCTAGTCCTTCTTGCTGTTTAGCTTCTTTAGGACTCTAGATTTTATTATGTTTATTCTGTATTATATGGCTAAATTGTACTTATAAGTGAGTATATACCATGTGTGCCTTTCTCCTTCTGGGTGACCTCACTCAAGATGATCTCTTCTAGTTCCCATCATTTGCCTGCAAATTTCATGATTTCCTTGTTTTTAACTGCTGAGTAGAATTCTATTGTGTAAATGTACCATAATTTCTGTATCCATTCCTCCACTGAGGGACATCTAGGTTGTTTCTAGATTCTGGCTATTACAGATAAAGCTTCTATGAACACAGTTGAGCAAATATCCTTATTGAATGGTGTGGCATCTTTTGAGTATATGCCTAGGAATGGTATAGCTTTATCTTTAGGTAACATTAATCCTAATTTTCTGAGAGAGCTCCAGATTGATTTCCAAAGTGGTTGTACAAGGTTACATTCCCACCAGCAGTGGAAGATAGTTCCCCTTTCTCCACATCCTCTCCAATATGTTTCATCCCTTGAGGTGTTTTTTTTTTTTTTTTTTTTTTTTTTCAATGCAGTTCATTCAGGAACCTTGAACAATCATCGGACCCTGGGGAAAGCCAGCCCACAGCTTAAATAGCCTCTGGGTAGCCAACCCCAGCGTGCCACGTGGGCAATGCAGATAGGTCCACATACATGGAAGCAAGCCAGATCCTCAGCCTTAGCCAAATGTGGAGTTGTTTGTGACAGAGAGCACTCACCATCGGGAAGGTGGAAGGCGGAAACCAGCTCCATCTTTACGGCGTGGCATTCAGCAGCTCTCTACAATTCCCCCTTTTGTTTTAGATGCATCAGGCAAGAGTAGAGGTCTGATCTGATATTAGAAATAAATTGGGACTTTGTACTATGATATCATCTGCAAATAGTGATAATTTGACTTCTTCCTTTCCAATTTGTATCCCCTTGATCTCCTTCAACTGTCTTATTGCTCTAGCAAGGACTTCTAGCACTATGTTGAAGAGATATGGAGAGAGTGGGCAGCCTTGTCTTGTCCCTGATTTCAGTGGGATTGCTTTAAGTTTCTCTCCATTCAGTTTGATGTTGGCTATAGGTTTGCTGTATATCGCCTTTACTATGTTTAGATATGTGCCTTGTTTCCCTTATCTCTCCAATACGTTAAACATGAATGGATGTTGGATTTTGTCAAATGCTTTTTCAGCATCTAGGGAGATTATCATGTGTGTTTTTTTTCTTTCAGTTTGTTAATATGGTGGATCACATTGATGGATTTCCGTATATTGAACCACCCCTGCATACCTGGGATGAAGCCTACTTGGTCATGGTGGATGATATCTTTGATGTGTTCTTGTTTTCGGTTTGCGAGTATTTTGTTGAGTATTTTTGCATCAATGTTCATAAGGGAGATTGGCTTGAAGTTCTCTTTTTTTGTTGGGTCTTTGTGAGGTTTAGGTACCAAGGTGACTGTGGCTTCCTAGAATGAGTTTGGTAATGTTGCTTCTGTTTCGATTTTGTGGAATAGTTTGAAGAGAATTGGAGTTAGCTCTTTTTTGAATGTTTGCTGAAACCATCAGGTCCTGGGCTTTTTTTGGATGGGAGACTTTCAATGACTGCTTCTATTTCCTTGGAAGATATAGGACTATTTATTTAATTGATTTAACTGGTCCTGATTTAGCTTTGGTAAGTGGAATTGATCAAGAAAATTGTCCATTTTATTTAAATTTTCAAATTTTGTTGCATATAGACTTTTGAAGTAAGTTCTAATGATTGCTTGGATTTCCTCAGTGTCTGTAGTTATGTCCCCCTTTTCATTTCTGATTTTGTTGATTTGGATGGTGTCTCGCTGCCTTTTAATTAGCTTGGCTAAGGGTTTGTCTATCTTGTTGATTTTCTCAAAGAACCAACCCTTGGTTTCATTGATTCTTTGAATTGTTTTATTTGTTTCTAATTGATTGATTTCAGCCCTGAGTTTGATTATTTCCAGCAGTCTGCTCCTTCTTGGTTTGTCTGCTTCTTCTTTTTCTAGGGTTTTTAAGTGAGCCATTAAGTTGCTTGAATGCGCTGTCTCAAATTTCTTCTTGAAGGCACTTAGTGCTATGAACTTTCCTCTTAGCACTGCTTTCATTGTGTCCCACAAGTTTGGGTATGTTGTGTCTTCGTTTTCATTGAGTTCTAGGAAGATTATAATTCCTTTTTTTATTTCTTCCCTGACCCAGCTGTCTTTTAGTAGCAAGTTGTTCAGTTTCCATGTATGTGTAGGCTTTTTGCTATTTCTGTTGTTACTGAGGTCCAGCTTTATTCCATGGTGATCCGACAGGATACAAGGGATTATTTCAATCTTCCTGTATTTGTTGAGGCTTGCTTTGTGACCAACTATGTGGTCTATTTTGTAGAAGGTTCCATGAGGTGCTGAGAAGAAGGTAAATTCTTTTGTGTTTGGGTGTAAGGTTCTGTAAACGTCTGTTAGGTCCATTTGATTCATGACCTCTGTTAGAGATATTGTTTCTTTGTTTAATTTCTGTTTAGTTGATCTGTCCTTTGTTGAGAGTGGGGTGTTGAAGTCTCCCACTATTAGTGTGTGGGGATCTATGTGTGGTTTAAGTTTTATCAATGTTTCTTTCACAAATGTGGGTGCTTTTGTATTTGGGGCATAGATGTTCAGGATTGTGATGTCTTCTTGGTGGAATTTTCCCTTGATGAGTATGAAGTGTCCTTCCCCATATCTTTTGATTAATTTTGGTTGAAAGACTATTTTATCAGATATTAGAATGGCTACTCCTGCTTGCTTCTTGTGTCCATTTGCTTGAAAAGCCGTCTTCCATCCCTTTACCCTCAGGTAATGTCTATCTTTGTGACTTAGGTGTGTTTCTTGTATACAACAGATTACTGGGTTTTGTTTACACATCCATTCTGTTAGTCTGTGTCTTTTTATTGGAGAATTAAGTCCATTAATATTGAGAGAGATTAATGACCAGTGGCTGTTAGATCCTTTGAATTTGATGTTGGCTGTGGTCATACGGTTGTGTGCTTGGTTGCTTTTTGTTTTACTGTAGTGGGGTTATTTATTTTCTGTGTTTTCTTGAATGCAGCTAGCTTTCTTGGGTTGTATTTTCCCTTCCAGTGTCTTCTGTAATGCTGGATTTGTTTGTAGGTATTGTTGAAATTTGTTTTTGTCATTGAATATCTTGTTTTCTCCGTCTATGAGGACTGAGAGTTTTGCAGGGTATAGTAGCCTGGGCTGACATCTGTGTTCTCTTAGGGTCTGCATGATATCAGTCCAGGCCCTTGTGGCTTTCATAGTCTCTGTTGAAAAGTCAGGTGTGATTCTAATGGGTTTGCCATTATATGTTACTTGGCCTTTTTCTCTTGCAGCTTTTAGTATTTTTTCTTTGTTCTGTATACTTACGGTTTTGATTATTATGTGGCGGGAGGATTTTCTTTTCTGGTCTAATTTATTGGGTGTTCTATAGGCCTCTTGTATTCTTATTGGTCTCTCCTTTAAGTTGGGGAAATTTTCTTCAATGATTTTGTTGAAAATATTTTCTGGGCTTTGGTGCAGGGAATCTTCTTTTTCCTCTATGCCTATTATTCTTAGGTTTTGTCTTTTTATGTTGTCTTGAATTTCTTGGACAGTCTGTGTCAGGAAGTTTTTAGATTTAACATTTTCTTTGACAGATACATCTATTTCTTCCATTGTATCTTCCACACCTGAGATTCTTTCTTCCATTTCTTGTATCCTATTGGTTATGCTAACCTCTGTAGTTCCTGCTTTCTTCCCTAAGTTCTTTCTCTCCACAATTTCTTCCATTTTTGTTTTTTTTAATTTTTCCAATTCTATCTTCAGGTCTTGAGCTATTTTGTTGGTTTCCTTCCCCTGTCTGACTGTAATTTCATGTTTTCCCGTCAATTCCTTCAGCTGTTTGTTTGAACAATCCACTGTTTCTTTTATTTCATTCAGTGATTTAAGCATTTCCTCTCTAAAGGCCACAGACTGTTTGGCTGCAGCTTCCCGTATTTCTTCAGGAATGGCCATAATCTCCTTGTCTTCAATTTCCTCCATTTCTTTATGGATAGCCATGATCTTTTTGTTTTTATCTTCCTCTAATTCTTTTCATATTTTATTTGTTTCCTCTGTTATCTTCTTCATGAGCATAGATGTTAGGTCATCTCCTTGAATTTCATTTATGCTGGGGTGTCTAGGGCTATTTGCCCCTGGATAACTGGGTTCTGGAGATGCCATATTGCTCTGGCTTTTGTTGGTTGGACTTTTACTCTGTCCTCTACCCATTGGGCTATCTTAGTTGTTTGAATTTAGTTTCTGGTTGTTCCTGGACTCTTGTAGTGGAGAGAATCCCTTTGGCAGGAAGATGGTTTTTCCTAAAGGAAGCCTTTCCAGCTTTTTGGGTATAGTCACTGGATGTCCGGTGTTTTTCAGGAGTTGCTACAGCTCACCTCAGGCCTAGAGACCTGGGTAGTAACTGTGGTCCTGATTAGTCGAGAGGGCTCTCCTCTCACTGGGAGAAGTCCTGGAGACAGTTGCCCTCCTTCTGGGTTTCTTGCTGTAAATTTAGTGATCAACTGCTGTAACCTGTGTGTCCCATGGTTTGGTCGGTTTTGTTAGGGATAACTGGTTGCCCCTTGGAGCAGTATCTGGGGGGTTGATCTCAGGGTTCTCGGTCTTTTGTAGGTCTGAGATTGGGGCTCTGTGCCCCAGAACCCAAGAGGTAATTTGTGGCGGGTGAGTACTGCTCTGGTGTCTTGGGGTGCACAGTTCTGCCTGTAAGGTGTATTTGGTACAATGCAGGCCTCTGGGCTGGTGGAGCGTGTGCCTGCCTGCTAGTCTGTGGAAGCTGAGTTTCTGATTACTCTGTGCTCCCTGTTTGGGCCCAAATCTGTGATGGCTGGGCGTACTCACCTGTCTGCCATCTGCAGGCTGCTAGACTTTCCCTAGGTGACCCCAGCAGCACGGTTTCTTCCTTCCCTGTGGGGTCCTCTCTGGACAGGGGTTCCCAGTCCCTGTTGTACTGGGGCGCACAGCTTGTCTGTCTCTGCGAGGCAGGAGCTCAGTTGTGTTGGAGGTGGGTACCCGCCGTTCCAGTGACCTTCCGGGGATAGACTGGGTGACCCATGTTCAGTCTGGCAAGTTTGCTTCCCAGTGGGGTCCCCCCGTGGCTGGGACTCCCAGCCTCAGGCACCCTTGTGCTCACGGATCAGCCTGGGAAAGTGATTGGGACATGGACGCTTGCGGCTCCAGCCCAGAGACACAAAGCCCGTGTTACCCGGGATTTCTTCCGGGTTCTGGCTGGGTAGCCGTGAGTGGACCTGACCAATTCCCACACCGTGGGAGCCTCCCCTCACCTGGGAAACATGATTGATGTAGTTTCAGGGCCCAGAGTTCAGTCTCCTGGTCTCTGCACGGCGAGTGTTTCTCAAATGCGGTGCTCTACTGGCGCCGCCATCTTGGCTCCACTCCTTGAGGTGTTTTTTTGTTTTGTTTTGTTTGTTTTTTTTTTAATCTTAGCCATTCTGATAGGTGTGAGGTGAAATCTCAGGCTTGTTTTAATTTGCATTCCAGAATGACTAAGGAATCTGAGCATTTCTTTAAGTGTTTATCTGCCATTCAATATTCCTCTGTTGAGAATTCTCTCTTTAACTCTGTGCCCCATTTTTAAATTGGATTACTTAGTTGTTGGTGTTTAACTTTTTCAGTTCTTTATATGTTCTGGATATTATCCCTCTGTCAGATATAAGGTTGGTGAAGATCTTTTCCTAGTCTGTAGGCTGTTGTTTTGTTCTGATGACAGTGTCCTTTGCTTTACAGAAGCTTTTCAGTTTCATGAGGTCCCATTTATTTATTGTTGATCTTAGAGCCTATGCTGTTGGTATTTTGTTCAAGAAATTGTCTCCTGTGCCAATGGGTTCAAGGGTATTTCCTATTTTTCTTCTAACAGATTTAGTGTGCCTTGTTTTATTCTGAAGCCTTTGATCCACTTGGACTTGAGTGCAGGGTGATAAATATGGGTATATTTGCATGTAGATATCCAATTAGAACAGCACCATTTGTTGAAGGTGCTATCTTTTTTTTTTTTTTGTTCCATTATATTGTGTTGGCTTCTTTGGGAAAAGTAAAGTTTCCATAGGTATGTGAATGTATTTCTGGGACTTGGTTTGTTTTTCAATAATCCACCAGATGAAGGTTTTGGATCCCTTGTGTCTGGAATAGCAAACAGTTATGAGCTGTCAGCCATGTGGTATTAGATATTGATCCTGAATTCTCTGGAAATTCAACCTGTATTCTTAACTCCTGAGCAATTTCTCTTACTTATTTGATGAAACAGATTCCAGATGCATGGATAAATACTCACTAATGCTTTTCTTTAAAGAGTTATCCACAGGAGATTGGAAGGTATCTCAGTAGGTAACATGCCTGCTGTAAAAGTATGAGGAATACCCAGTGTCCATATAACAGCTCAGCATGGTGATACCCTTCTGTATTCATGGTGAGCTCCAGATTTAGAGACTCCCTCTCAAAAGTAATGGTATAGAAAGATAGAATATACATAGTTTTGACCAATGTTTCTCATATGCATATGTACATACCAGAATGCACACATACATGCACAAAGGCATGTGCATGCACATGTGTGCACACATGGGTGAGCAGACACACACAGAAATCCATGTACAACATTCATCTCCTAAAACAGGAACCACCATGAATAAATGGCCCTTGTAAATAGTTAGCTGTGTACCTTTTTCATATCCAAAAGTGGGACATATAGTGTGGTACAAGAGATGAAAAGAGTAATCTAGATTTTCTACAAATATTTAACCTCAAACACTAAAATTATCTTTTCATTTTATGTTTTTATGCACAGAACACGAAGCCACGAAGGCATTGCTAGTCTCATTAGAACAGATGTAGAGTGGACATTAATACATCCAATTATCATATGACCCTAAAGAGAAAACATAGGATCACCTAAAAAAAGGCCTGGGGAACTTGTAACTACAGTATGAATAAAACTGAGAGTATATTTTTTAGGTAATTTTTGGGGCCATGAGAGTAAGCTTTTGAAGTCTTTCAAAATAGAAAATCAGTATCTTCTTTCAGATTTTGTAGAACTACTTGCCCTAAACCATTGAAAGTAGTATTGTTTTAACAGCTCGACAAAGTAGATGCAAGAGCAAGCACACATCTGCCTAATAATATATTAGAAAAATTATTTACTTTCTCGACAGTTTTTGCAAAGACTGATGCAAAATGACTTCATTTCCTTATTACTAGTTTGCTTGCCAGTTAGCTTAGATTTGGCTCAGATCAATCTCATTTTTGGTTGAGGATTTCATAAAGGAAGAGAACTCAAACATGGCAGCAATTAAAGATAAGGTATATTACTGATCCCAAGATAAGTTTACCTTCATTTGCTTCAATGACATTATTAGCAACAGAAGGTTGTTATGTAGAATGATAATGGAAACGTAGGTCTCTAGAGCACACAAAATACAAAAAGCATAATGATATCTCAATAAAATTCATGTCAATTGAAATTAAATATTCAAAGTAGTGTTAAAATCATTGTAATTTCTGTGGATGAAAAAATGGATCTTTTTTTAATTTCAGAGGCTTGGGTCTTTTATATTTTATTTCATTTTTGAGATTTTAGTATGACTATAGTTTTTCTACCTTTCCTTTTCTCCCTCCAAACACTACCATATATGAAAATTTAGTAGTGGTCTTCATCTCCTGTGGCCTGGTAGGGAAGTCCAAACACTATTTTTAAATCTATCTGGGACAGGCAGGTTTTCTTAGGGACTGTTTCTTATCCAGATGATTGACAGGCTATTTGGATTAACACTGGAGGATGGGGCAATGTCATAGCCTGTGCTTTACCAAAAGACTTCTGTCATGCAGTGATGTGTTATCTTCCTGACAGCTCACAGTCATGTCTTTTCCCAGGGCTAAAGATGCAATTCAGATACTATTCTTTCACCCAAAACTCACATAGTTGAGAAGATAAAAAAGAATTAAAGAATGAAAACTTCAAAGTAATTTTAAGAAAATAGTACATTTCATCAGGCACTTTCTTTTGAAGTATCTCAAAAGAAAATCTTTCTGGGTCTAGCTGTTTCTTTTTTCCTGCTTGTATCTATCCTTTCATAGGGATTTATATGCCTAACAGAGGACACTCTGTTGCTTACTCCCTTTATATCATTGGTCATCCAATGCTGTATGGTCAGCCTGCGAAAACATCCATACAAACAAATATAATATGCTCAGTCTATATATTATTTTGTGTAGGCTTTCATAGCTAGCCATCTTTGGTGAATAATATTAAGAAGAGATAAGTTGCATAGTACAGAAAAGCTAATCTGCCCATCAATCAATGCATGTGCACATTTGAACCTAAAAAAAAATACTAGATGTGATGAAAAGCATTTTATAATTTAATTTTTATTTCCTTTTGTTATAAAGAATATTGAAAAATAGCAATTCTATTTTATTTTACATGCATTGGTATTTGCCTGCATGTGTTTCAGATCCTCTGGAACTGGGGTTACAGACAGTTGTGAGCTGCCATGTGGGTGGGGTACACAGGTCCTCTGGAGGAGCAGCCAGCCCTCTCTTTTTTTCTTTTTTTAAGATTTATTTATTTATTATGTGTACAATGTTCTGTCTGCATGTAGACCTGTACACCAGAAGAGGGCACCAGATCTCATTATAGATGGTTGTGAGCTGCCATGTGGTTGTGAGCCACCATGTGGTTTGGAATTGAACTCACGACCTCAGGAAGAACAGAGAGTGCTCTTAACCTCTGCAGCCCCAGCAATTCTATTTTAAATTTTAATCAAACAAAACAGTATTTTCTACTCACACTCACATCTTGATATCATATTTTTCTCAAACCATCTTTAGGAAAGTTTATTAAACGACTATAATAATGTCCTAAACATATTCTTCTTATTGACAACTGTATGGTCAAAGCTAGGGTTCCAGTCATCTACAAAAGGAACCTAGATTTAGCCATTCATTGTCAATATTCCTTTTTAATGAGTAAAGTGTTGTGATCAGGTTAAACTCTAACTTACTTTATTTTATATAAAACAGTGTTTGTCTTTAAAGCATACACTGCCTTGAGAGAGTCCTCTTAAATATCAACTTTGACAACATTTTGAAGGTTGGAAATGACTGTGCCCCTGGATAGGTATGGAAATGACATCATCTGTCTGACAACAAAGACTGAAAAAATGTCTTATTAGGGAGTAAAAAGGGTGCCATTCCATAATTTGTCAGAATGAATTGAGACTAGTTGGGGACATAGATGTATTAAAATTATATCAGGTATATGACATGGTATTCCATACACTCCAAACCAATAAAATCGTATAACTCCATCACATGTACCCCACAAAAAAGTGGATATATAGTAATATGATGCTGAAAGACTCTACTGACTTAATTCTGTGTTCTCACAGGAAAAACAAACAAACACACAACAGCAACAACAAAATGAATAGAAAAAACAAAAACCAGAAACATCACTAGGGTTTTAGCTCAGCCTAGGTCTCATCTGTGATGTTGCCTACTTAGTTATAATGTCCTTTTCTTGTGATTCATCTGTCTGAGCCTAATATACATTCATTGGCCTATTCCTTCATCTGGATTTGACTATGAAATTTCACTCATAGAGACAGACTGATCTTTGTAGTTTCAACCTCAATCATATGAGGTATGGTCGCCAGAAACTGCAACTTCAGATTCTTTTCTGTGGCTCACCATTAGATTTTTTATACTGTCAATATAGACAATTAATTCCCTATATGATTCCCCTCATTTTTCAATTTCAATCCTAACGTGAGCTTCTCATATATATATATTCATGCATTCTGTTTAGTTTTATGTTATTTTGACACAAACTAGACACATTTGAGAAAACTCACTGCCAAATGAGAAAAATGTCTTCATAAAATGTGCTCATAATATTGATTACTCTTATTATTCTTTTCATTTGAAAATTAAGCATGATATAAGGAGATGTTGCTATTTTTCAAAATGACAAGGAGGTGGACTTGTGATAGCTAATGAAAATTATTCCTTTGCATTTCAACATGAGTGTGGCTTAAATCAAGTAAAACCTAAGCAGCTGGGCACACTGAGGGAGATTTTCCTGACTGGCTCATTTGAGGTGGGAAGACCCATCTACATTTTCGATATGGAAGAAAGAGCCTTTTTGGTTTGCTACTATTTTCCTCACTCTCCCTGGGAAGTCCGTCGTTTCTTCTACTGCTGTCACAATCTTTTGCTGGTCTTCAAAGCTACTTCTTTAGCTACCGAATACAGTCTGAAGACCAGTTGAGACATCCAGCCCTGTGGACTGAACAACTGTTATATTCTTTGCATTTCTGTCAAGAGATAGCTATTGCTAGACTAGCAATACCACAGCATATAAATTACAGTAATAAGTGTCTGCTTATGAGTTCTGTTCATTTTGGAAAACCTGATTTATACAGTAACATACAGTAGATTTTCTTAATTTTAAAAATGTAATGACTGTTAAAAACAGAACTTAACAGGAGATGAAGGCATTTATAGTATAAGCAGTAAAAATACACCATTATGAATGTGTTTCTAAAAGAACCATATACTGAATTTGAAATGGTACACTAATATTTCTTTTTTATTCTTTATTAATTACACTTTATTCACTTTGTATACCCCCTGTGGTTCTCTCCCTCCTCCATCCCAATTCCTCCCTTTCTCCAACTTCTGCATGAATGCCCCTCCCAAGTCCATTGATAGGGGAGGACTTCTTTTCCTTCCTTCTGATCTTAGTCAATTAGGTCTCATCAGGAGTGGCTGCTTTCTTCTTCTGTGGCCTGGTAATGCTGCTTCCCCCCCAGGGGGAAGTAATTAAAGAGCAGGCCAATCAGTTCATGTCAGAGACAGTCTCCTATTACAATGGAACCCACTTGGATACTGAACTGGAAATGGTACACTAATATTTCAAAGAACGCCACAAAAATAAAAACATGAATAGAAGTCTATAAAACCTGATATGAATGACTTTTTTAAGCCAAGAAACAATAAAAAAAGTGGAAAAATAGAAAAGTACCTACACAATGCCATGGAAACAAATTGTTTCAATGAGTAAATGAAGTAAAAATGTAGCAAAGTCTCAAATAAGTAAAACCAACTTTTAATACTCATAATACAAATAAATGAATAAACAAACAAACAAATAAATAAATAACTTAGTGTCTTAAACTGGAAATGTGGCACTCTAGCAGGAGGCTTAGTTAGCAAGCCCAAGGTCCTGAGTCTATCTTCAGCATAACAAAGCTTTAAGTAAAGAAATATTAAACAAATATAAAACTTGGAAACAAAATAAATCTGTCAAAAGTGAAACACAAAAATAAATTTAATCAAAATATAAGCTGGAAATTAAAAATATCTGTCAAAAATTTATGAGATAGAATTAAAATTAAATAAGATTATAGGAAACAAAGGGGCATTTTAGTCTTACTCAAGTGTCAGTTCATAAATTTAAAAATGTCCAATTTATTAATAGCTAATGAAAAGTCTAATGTATGTTTTAAAACACAAAGTAGAAAGAGCAAAAATGGTAGATATCTTCCAGGTTTATTCTAGCAATTTTCAAATAACAGGGAGCCAAAAATCCTAATAAAGACCTCAAAGATTTGAACTTCATCTTGCTAGGACATTTAGAGGCTCTACATGAAAGAACTGCAAAGTGTACTCTGCTTCACATCACACACTCAGATACATAAATTTTAAAAGCCTTGAAAAATTAAAAATGTTATTAAACATTAAAATCTTGGAAGCTTAAACCTCTTTATCTCTCTCTATCTCTCAAGGACCTCACAGCTGAAGGAATATAGACCCTGAGAGTTAAGAAAAGTTTTATTTGAAAGAATTAGGAATGAAACAAACTGAGTCAAAAGTGATCTAGGATTGCTGGATTAAGAAACATGGAAAGGTTGTTTAGTAGGGTTATACTTAATTTTCAGATATACTTTTCTTGATCCTTAGAAAATAACAAGCAAAAAATGTTGTTTAACAGTTATGATGAGGGGAGGCTTTGGAAAATTCTTGCAGTCAGGTAAAGACAATATTTTAACTATTAACAGCATGGGACCTTTCGTATTTTAAAGAAAGGAATTGGAATTAACTATCTGTGATTTTCTCATAGGCAAAACCATCAACATTAAGGGAGACAGATCAGGGGTTAAGAAAGTGCACTGCTCTTAAACAGAATGAGCTTATGTTGCAACTACCCAGGATAGGCAGCTTAAAACCAATTCAAACTATGGCTCTGGGGTTGCTGATGTCTCTGGTATTCAGAAACAGCTCCACTCACATACCAATAGTGACACACAAACACACACACAACACACACCTAAAATACATATTGAAAGATTCATCAATACTAGTTAGTTTATTAACTTTGCAGAAAGTTATAAAAGGTTGAATTAGAAGTACTTTATGAAGGAAAACATTTTAATAATTGGATGTATTACCTTACAGACAGAAGAAAGAAAGATGGCCTTTAATATTGTGTCTTTAATGATTTAATTCAAAGAAAAAGGAACACTGCAGTCCTAAAGAAATATACTTTCACTTGTATAATATTTATACATCTAGTACGTGACATACACTTATACCTTATGTATATTCATTCAGAGTCATATATACACTCTCATTCTTTACCTATACTCATACACTCATACATAGTATATAGGTATATTTTCTACCTCAGGCTACACTAATTTGAAAATATAAAACTACTTTTATATTACAAAACAACATTGTAGCCATTTAGTATGGCTCAAGACAAACGTTGCATTTGAAGCTTAAACTTGATTGGTTGAATTCAAAGTTATAGTTTTGAGGAGAAGGACTGTATGTTCTTTTAACTAAAAGTTTACTACTGGAACATATTTAAAACAATACTTAAAAATATAATATAGCCATCACTCTATCATTGTACCATATCCCACCTAAGAGAAGATATTTTCAGAACTGTAGAGAGCCGAGAGAATGCAATCGCCATTACGAGATGGCGCCGACATCTGGCCCCGGCCCTAATGAACAAATAATAGAGCACATGTACAAGTTGCGAAAGCGCGCCAAGCCACTGCCCAGCCCGGGGGGGGGGGGGGTTCACTGCCAACCAGCGGAGTACACGCCGCCATAGGGTGTATTTAAGCGGCACCATTCTGGGGCTTGGGGTCTTCCTCCTTTCATCGCTTGACTATAATAAAGCCTGCTGCAGAAGGATCCTGTTGTCTGTATGCGTTCTTGCTGGTGAGACGATTACGCGGGTCGCAACATCTGGTGCTGAAACCCCGGGACACGGGGCAGCCTTTTATCGCTGGCCCTGAGGAGACCCCCCCGCTAGCGGGGAGGATTCAAAACTGCAGCACCAAGGTAAGTTCTGAGAGGTATACTTGGTCTTAAAGAGATATCGCCCCATTTAATTGTCCCAGTTGCTCTTGCATTTGTTTTGGTGGCCTTAGTGATTTTTCTTTTGGTTTCATTTTGTTTCCATAAAGGCTCGTGCTAAAGTGCTTTGTCTCCGTGGGACATCGTTAGATGGACGTAGATAAGCTGCAGTGTCCCTTTTTTGGTGTGCCGTTGGGTACTGTTAGCCAAACATAGATAAGCTGCGGTGCCCCTCCCTGTGTCAGTTTCTCTCGTAGATAAGGGAGCAACATGGGAGCTTCACATTTGGTGATCACAGCACTTCAGCCACTTTTAAAACAGCATGAACTAAAGCTTTCAAAAAGAACATTGGAAGGATTTATTATGGAAATTGATCGCATCGCTCCCTGGTTTGTATGTTCAGGGTCGCTGACGCTTGCTTCCTGGGATAAGCTAGAAGGTGATTTACGGAGGGAGGAAGAAAATGGAAAGTTAAAAGTTGGAACTAGGTCATTGTGGATTTTAGTAAAATCTTGCTTAGAAGATGAGAAATGCCACTCATCTGTGGCAGCTGGCCAAGGGGTGTTAGAGGAACTACAAGACAGCATGTCAGAAACAGAACGTGACAAAAGATTAGGGGCCCCAATGGATAGAAATAAAGACGTCTCTAAGAAAATAGGCCCTTCTGCGGATGTTAAAGCCGCAGGAGCGAAAGGTAAGGGAAAGGACACCCTGGGAGAGAAACATGATAAGGAGAAGAAAAAATCTAAAAAGGAGCCTCTCTATCCGACAAAAAAACTAGAGGCTTTAGAAATTGACAATTCTGAGTCGGAGGAGTTAAGTTCCTCTGAGGAGTCAGACTTAGAGGAGGAAGCGGCTCGCTATGAGGAAGAGAGGCGCCATTCTGGTGAGCAGCCGTTACCACCAAATCGAGAGAAACAGAGGAGAGGAGCTAAAATTCGCGGGGCTTTCTCATTAACCCCTAGTGCCCCTCCACCTTATGTTGAGAGGCACGGTTTAGATTCCTTCTTTTCGAAAAGGGATAAAAGGAAGCTTTTGCAGGCCTTCCCTGTATTTGAGGCCGCGGAAGGGGACCGTGTTCATGCACCGGTAGAATATCCCCTTGTTAAAGAACTTGCTGAATCGGTTAACAAATACGGGTAGATGCTAATTTTACAATCATGCAGCTTGAAAGACTTGCTAGCATGGCCATGACTCCAAATGATTGGGAAAATACCATAAAAGCTGCTCTTTCTAGTATGGGACAGTACTTAGAATAGAAAGCCTTGTGGCATGATGCTTCCCAAACTCAGGCAAGGGCCAATGCCCATGCAGAAGTCAATCAGCGGCAATGGACCTTTGATTTGCTAACGGGGCAAGGCCAGTTTGTTCATAATCAGACAAATTATGTTTGGGGGGGCATATGGTCAGATCTCTGCTGCTGCTATTAAAGCATGGAAAGCCCTTTCAAAGAAGGGCGAGGCCGGAGGACACCTGACAAAGATTATACAAGGCCCCCAGAAGCCATCCTCAGATTTTGTGGCCAGAATGACAGAAGCAGCAGGTAGAATATTTGGAGATCCAGAGCGAGTTAGGCCAATGATAGAACAGCTGGTATATGAAAATGCTTCCCCAGAATGTAAAACAGTCATTACTCCTAGAAGGAACAAAGGGCTAACAGATTGGATAAAAGTTTGCCGAGGACTCGGAGGCCCGCTTACCAACGCCGGCCTGGCGGCAGCCATATTACAAAACAAGAACCGCCAAGTTCTGGAAACAATAAAGTTTGTTTTAATTGTGACAAAATGGGTCATTTAAAAAGAGACTGTCGTGTGTCTGCGCAAAAGAAAGTTCCTGGACTTTGCCCTCAGTGTAGAAAAGGCAATCACTGGGCTAATGAATGCCGTTCAGTTAGAGATATTCAGGGAAAACTTATTCAGCATGAACCCCCCCCAATGAGAGGAATGAGAATATTCCAAAAAATGGGTCTTAGGGCCCGAGGTCTCAGGGCCCCAAAAGATATGGGACACAGGCAGACAACAGGAGGGTTTATCCTGCTGTAGAGCAACAAGAGGATCAGCAGGGTTGGACCTCCGTTCCACCTCCCAATTCTTATTAATGCCACACATGGGGGTGTGACCTGTCCCAGTGGAGTTTGAAGGACCCTGCCTGAAGGAAGTGTCGGTCTTATTTTGGGTCGCTCCTCTCTCACTCTAAAAGGACTTATGGTCCATCCTGGAATATTAGATCAGGATTTTACGGGACAGCTCCAGGTGCTTTGTTCCTGCCCCCAAGGCCTATTTTCTATTTCTCCTGGAGATAGGATTGCTCAATTAGTCCTCCTCCCAAGCCTTCATGACTGTTTTCCATCTACCAGAACACCAAGGGGCGCAAAAGGACTCGGTTCCACAGGAACAGATTTTGCTCATTTGGTAGTTGATCTTAAAACTAGACCTACCCTACAACTACAAATAGAAAGGAAAAGTTTTACTGGTATTTTGGACACAGGGGCTGATAAAAGCATTATCTCTTCCACCTGGTGGCCTAAGGCGTGGCCTGTTACACAATCATCCCACTCCTTACAAGGGTTGGGATATGAGGCCAGCCCTGCGGTTAGTTCATGTTCTTTGATGTGGCAAGCACCAGAAGGTCAAACAGGAAGTTTCATACCATATGTTCTTCCTCTCCCTGTCAATCTCTGGGGAAGAGATATTTTGCAGGATTTAGGATTAGCATTGACCAATGAGTATTCTCAACAAGTGGTTGATATAATGAAAAGGATGGGTTATAAGGAAGGAAAAGGCCTTGGTAAACAGGAACAAGGGAAATTACACCTGATTTCACAGGAAAGTAATACAGGGAAACAAGGCCTGGGTTTTCATTAGCTGCCATTGAGGGTTCCATGCCCATATCTTGGCTCACAGAGGAAGCCGTATGGGTTCCTCAATGGCCCCTTTCCTCTGAAAAGTTAGAGGCTGCCACTAGATTAATTAAAGAGCAAGTACAACATGGTCATTTGGAGCCCTCTACCTCTCCATGGAATACACCCATTTTTGTTATTAAAAAGAAATCAGGAAAATGGAGACTTCTCCATGATTTAAGGGCCATTAATGCACAGATGCAGCTCTTTGGCTCTGTTCAGCGAGGCCTACCTCTACTTTCTGCTTTGCCTAAACAATGGAGAGTCATAATTATAGATATCAAGGATTGCTTCTTCTCTGTTCCTCTGTGCCCACGAGACAGACAGAGATTTGCCTTTACCCTACCTGCTGTTAATTACTATGAGCCAGACAAGAGATATCAATGGAGAGTCTTACCTCAAGGCATGGCTAATAGCCCCACTATGTGTCAATTGTATGTGCAGATGGCTCTTGAACCAGTTAGACAGCAATTTCCTTCCTTGTTACTGATTCACTATATGGATGATATTTTCTTGTGCCATGAGGAGTTAGCCATCTTGCAAGATGTGTATCCTTTGTTGCAAAAAACCCTGCAACAATGGGGATTGCATATTGCCACTGAAAAGGTCCAAATTTCAGAAGTGGGTTCCTTTCTAGGGACTGTTATTTATCCGGAACGAATAGTTCCTCAGAAAATAGAAATTCGCAGGGACCATTTGCATACCTTAAATGATTTTCAAAAATTATTAGGTGATATAAATTGGCTTAGGCCGTTTTTAAAGATTCCTTCTGCTGAATTAAAACCCCTATTTGATATTTTGAAAGGGGATGCTCATATTTCTTCACCCAGAGCCTTAACACCGGCTGCAAGCCATGCCCTGCAAGTGGTAGAAGACGCTTTACAAGATGGCCAATTAAAACGTGTAGATGAAACTAAGACCTTTGACCTGTGTGTCATTAAAACTAAACATTTACCAACTGCTGTATTATGGCAAGATGGACCCTTATTGTGGGTTCATCCCAATGCTTCTCCTGCAAAAATTATTGAATGGTATCCAGATGCAGTTGCTCAACTTGCACTTCGTGGGTTAAAAGCAGCCATTACATACTTTGGGAAGGAGCCAAAGTTCTTAATAGTGCCTTATACAGCTCATCAGGTTCAGGTATTGACTGCTACCTCTGATACTTGGGCGGTGCTAGTTACCTCCTTTAGTGGTTTGATTGATAATCATTATCCTCGACACCCTGTTTTGCAATTTGCTTTAACTCAAGAGGTAGTCTTCCCGCATGTAACGTCCCAGGAACCACTTCGGGATGGACTGGTAGTTTATACAGATGGGTCAAAAACAAGAGTGGGAGCTTATGTGGTTAATAATAAAGTTGTTTCTAAGCAATATCATGAGACCTCGCCTCAAATTGTGGAATGTTTAGTAGTGCTAAAAGTTTTGGAAAAATTTCCAGGTCCCTTAAATATTGTTTCTGATTCTAGTTATGTGGTAAATGCAACCAAAATCTTAGAGGCTGCTGGATTGATTAAAGCATCTAGCAAGCTTGCAAAAAATTTTTCAAAGGATTCAGTTTGCCTTAATTACCAGAAGATCCCCTGTTTTTATTACACATATTAGGGCTCATTCCGGACTACCGAGGCCCATGTCCCATGGAAATGACCTGGCAGATCGAGCCACAAAGATGATTGCATTTGCCCTCCTTTCAAATTTAGAATTGCCTAAAGAGTTTCATAAAAAATTTCATGTTACAGCTGAGACATTGCATCATCGATTTGACATAACTAGAAAGGAAGCTAGAGATATTGTTACCCAATGCCAAAATTGCTGTCAGTTTTTACCTGTGCCTCATGTTGGGATTAATCCCAGAGGAATCCGTCTGCTACAGATGTGGTAAATGGATGTTACTCACATTTCCTATTTTGGCAAACTACAATATTTACATGTTTCCATTGATACTTGCTCTGGAGTTATGTTTGCTTCTCCCCTGACTGGAGAAAAGGCAGCCCATGTTATTCAACATTGCTTGGAGGCATGGAGTGCCTGGGGAAAGCCCAAAACTCTAAAAACTGATAATGGGCCAGCCTATACTTCTCAAAACTTTGGACAGTTTTGTCATCAAATGGGAGTGACCCACCTAACAGGTCTCCCATATAACCCTCAGGGACAGGGCATTATTGAACGTGCTCATTGCACTCTAAAGTCCTATTTAATACAACAAAAAGGGGGAGTCGAGGAGGCTCTGCCCTCAGTGCCACGAGTGACTGTTTCCTTGGCACTCTTTACTCTCAATTTTTTAAGTTTGGACAGTCAGGGCCTCTCGGCGGCTGATCGCCACTGCTTAGAGCCTGATCGGCCTAAGGAAATGGTCAAATGGAAGGATGTCTTGACTGGTCAGTGGAAAGGCCCGGATCCTATTTTAATAAGATCCAGGGGAGCTGTCTGTGTTTTCCCACAGGAAGAAAACAATCCATTCTGGGTACCGGAGCACCTCACGCGAAAGCTCGCGGCAGCTGAAGATGATCCTCCAACAAATATACCTGCAACTAATTCCAGTTCTTGCTTGGATCCTTCTAAATCAGGTTCCTAGTATTGTGGGGGTACAACGTTGGGCCATTTTGTCTGCATTCCCGAAGCCTATGCCGGTCAGACATAATGCATTGACTTTTCCAAAATTCTTCTCGTCCAATAAAGATTTAGGCCTGCCTTATTTGCCTTATGATGAGACTGAGGCATCATTAGGGGAAAGCCATGACTTTCCAGAAGCTGGCTCCCTTTGCTTTCAAATCGAGGATTCTGTAGGAGATTGTGTTCGGCTTACCAAAAGGATTCTTGGGTCATTTAGCCATAAGGATTGGAATTGGGGTAATAAGACCCCAAAAGAAAAGGGGTAATAACGACACCATCGATGTCTATTATACCTTTTGGCAAAAGGTCACCTGGATAAGCGGTTCCTTTTTAGGACCAAATTTTTTAGATAAAGATAGACCTCTTCAACCTAGGGTGGCCCCTTCATGTGCATGGGAGGATGATGAGACCATCCCTCCATGGTCCGACTGCCAGTTGCACTTTACTCAATGGGCTGACAAAAATAAAACCTTTTCCTTTTCCCCAAATATGTTGATGGATCCTACAAAAGATTGGATAATGAAAAAGGGGCTCTTTATACAACATCGAGATATGGCCCCTTTTTATAAATGGGTACTTTGTGGGATAAATGGTAGTTGTATGGACCTCAATCCTCTGGGATTCATTGGTGGTGGTACTGTTGGGAAATCGATCGTCATGGACGCCCTAAATGGTACTGTGTTAAAAAAGGATATGGAAATGGTGAATGTGACAAGGCAAATTACCAATTGGAATAGAACCATTACAAATCAGATGGCTTTTCTGCCTAGTCCTGTCTGTGTTTATCCTCCTTTTTTACTTGTTTTGTCCAATAATTCTTTTAGAAATAGTACCAATGAGATATGCTTGATGTCGCAATGTTGGAATGCCAGGTGTTACGCTCATGCCCTGGTTGTTAGAATCCCGCAGTGGATCCCAATCCCTGTGGAGACTCCATCCACCCTCTCCCTGTTTAGACAGAAGAGAGATTTCGGCATCACCGCAGCCATTGTTACTGCCATTGCTGTCAGTGCAGCTGCTGCCACTGCAGCCGGCTTGGCAATGGCAAATTCAGTCCAAACAAGCACAACAGTAAATCAATTGTCAGCAGGTGTGGCTGAAGCCATGAACCTTCATGTATCTGCTAGCGCACAATTAAAAGGTGGATTGATGATTCTTAACCAGCGTCTAGATCTTGTGGAAGAAAGAATAGATATTTTATTTCAATTGGCTCAATTAGGATGTGAAAGAAAAATAGGAGCACTCTGTATTACCAGTGTACAATATGAAAATCTTACCCGAGCCGCTAATTTGTCCAGGAAATTGTCCCTATATCTTGCAGGAAACTGGTCAGAAGGATTTGAAGAAATGCTTGAAGAGCTAAGGGTGGCGGTGGTGACCATTAATTCTACTCGAGTGGATTTATCGCTCACAGATGGCTTATTATCCTGGGTTTCTTCTGCCTTTTCTTATTTTAAAGAATGGGTGGGCGTTGGAATGTTTGGTGCCGCCCTATGTTGTGGCTTAGTGTTCTTACTTTGGTTGGTCTGCAAGCTCAAAACCCAACAACAACGTGACAAGGTCGTGATCGAGCAAGCACTTGTGGCCTTGGAGCAAGGATCATCTCCCGAAATTTGGTTATAAATTAAAACAGACTGTGACACTCAGTTGATGCACCTCAGGGGTTTTACCCATTGCACTGAGTCAATGAGTGATCCAAGTCACAATGTTGCCTTTGCCTAAGCGGCTATGGTACCTAGATAGGAGGATGACAGCCCTTGCACTCCCTGGAATTTTTTTCCATTGCACGGGAATGGGTGTCACCTCCATTTTTAATCTTCTCCCTTAGCCCCTGCACCCCGAGGACTTGTCTCCATTGCACCTGGTGGGGTAAGGGAGTAATCTAAAGCTCTTGATCGCTTACTCCCCAAAGAAGGAGTTCGCTTGATCGAGCTTAGGGCTTTCTTGTGCCGCGCTTACAAGGCTTTGAGGCAGTTTTCATTTATTAAAACAAAAAGGGGGAAATGTGGAGAGCCGAGAGAATGCAATCGCCATTACAAAATGGCGCCGACATCCGGCCCCGGCCCTAATGAACAAATAATAGAGCGCATGTACAAGTTGCGAAAGCGCAACAAGCCACTGCCCAGCCCGGGGGGGTCACTGCCCAGCCCAGGGCGTCATATGGGGCAATGGGCAAGCAGCCAACCAGTGGAGTACACGCCGCCATAGGGTGTATTTAAGCAGCACCATTCTGGGGCTTGGGGTCTTTCTCCTTTCATCGCTTGACTATAATAAAGCCTGCTGCAGAAGGATCCTGTTGTCCGTGTGCGTTCTTGCTGGCGAGACGATTACGCACGTCGCAACACAGAACCCAGAATTGTTGAAATATTGATCCTGATTCTATACGTGTAGCTTACAAAAATATAAAGCATGAAGGACTGTTAATGTTTGTAAAGCTTAGGGACAGCAAAAAGTTATTAAAAAATAAAATACATCAAAAGATCTCCCTTAAAATGTCATATTTTTTAAAGACATTGGTAAAAGTCACTTACTAAATAAGGTAGATCTGCTGATATTCTCTAAAGTTTAAAAAACTTACAACTACAAAGTTGCTTAATGGGTAGAAATTGTTTTCATTATAGATTTATTTTATATAATTAGCCTTTTCAAGTTAAAAGAAAATAGTTTTTATTCAATCATAAAAATCAGAAAATTTATTGTTCCTAATTAATTCTTGTTCTCATATTTTATGTGTCAGCTATACAGAGTAACAACTTGTGACATATTAATTTATATGGTTTGATTGATTAGTAACATGAATAAAAAATTTGGACATATTTCAATGCTGTTTCTATGCAGCCTTTAACTCAAAAATAATGAATTATTGTGTGAATTTAAATTGACCATGTTGATGCCCTTCTGTGAAGGTTGGCTAAGTAGAGCAGGCTGGGAAGTGCCTGAGGCTCCAATTTCCCCTTCCCATGTACTACTCACATAGTCCCTACTCATGTGCCTGCCATCAGGCCTTGATACACAGCACTGACTTTTAGAGGAGATGTGCCTCCACATGTGGCTTCTCTGCTCCTGCCAGACTAGGAAACTGCATCTGGCTCTGAGAAATGCTTGTTCACCACCTTCCTTCCAGAACTTTTCTCAGGCTCTAAGCTTGGATTTCTGCCCCATGTTCTGTGAACCAAATAGCATCAGATTGTCTTGATCCGCCAGCTCCTGAATAATGACAGAGAAATATATCGCTTATTATAGCGTAGGCCTTATTTGGCTCCCTTGCAACTAGATCATATTAATTAACTTTAATTACCTTGTTTGTTGTAGTCCACATTTGCCACATGGCCCATTAACTCTCACTTGGTCCCAGTATGTCCAAATTCTTCCATAACTGGATGGTGAATGTCCTGTGCCTAATTCTTCCTCAGAGTTTCTATCTTTCTCCAGAAGACTTGCCTATCCTCTCCTGCCTCGCTATTGGCTGTCAGATCTAAGCCAATCAGAATACACCTCAGACAGGTGAGGAAGAACAGAGATACACCTTCACACAGTATGCAAAAAGATCATTCCAACAGAAAATGATATCAGAAACTGTTGTGATTGAATTTGTAGGGTGTTGGGGTAATGGAATATCCAAACTAAGCCTCATATACACGAGATAAGCATAATACCAGTAAGCTACATTCCCTACCCAAGAGAACAGTTGATGGTAGGATATCATATAGTGATTGGAAATATGGGAGGTGCTGTCATTTTACATATTACAGTTCCACAAGTTAAGGGGCTGTCAGGCAAAGCCATCTATGTCATTGTATCATGGGACAGAATAGCATCCATCTAGTTAAGTATGGAAAAGCTTATTGGTAGCAAATTTTTCATTGTAAACTAAGTTCTCCGAACTCTCTTTGAGTTGGATAGTTTGAATAATTTTCTGCACTACTAGGAACTAGTATAATACTAGCATAAATACTATCAGGAGTTAACCCCTAGAAGAAGAAAAATAGTTACATTGTAGATTGGCCCAGGTGGGAGAGACCCTGTTAAGTAAAAGTAGGTGAAAAAGTGAATTTAAACACCTTTTCAATGAGAGCTGAACTTTAAAAGTTGGTAAAAAAAAAAAGACCACTAAAATTATTAATAAATGCAACTTTATCACAATTATTTCTTATATTTTGACATAAGTTTCAAGCTGTTTTACTTTTTGAGTGACTTTCATTTAATAAATGACTACTATAGAGAAAAATTTTGTTCTGTATCATGAAATAAACATTTTCTAATGATGGATAAAAAATATTTTTTTGTAAATTATCTCATTTCAGGCAATCAAGAAACAGAGCTCAAGTTATAAATGCCAAATTTAATGGCTCAAATTTGCAATTCTAGTATTGAAAAAAGACAGAGGCAAATATGAACAGGTGGCCACTGTTTACGGACTACTTAAAGAATTAAAAACCAGTGAAATACCATGTCTCAAAAACCAAAGGTGGACAGTGACTAGGAGAGAGCAACCAGCATTATTCTCTCATTGTGTGCATGTGTATGCATGTGAACATACAACAGAACACACACACACAAACACTCTAAGCATTTATCCTAACAATGCAAAAAAGTAAACAATTAGAAATAGGGAAGGAAGTTTTGAAGCTGTTGCTGATCCATTCCCTTTAGAATGCATCAACTAGAACACAGTATTTTAGACTAATAGTATCTTCATGAAGTCCGAAACTGTGTTAAAATGTCATTTGCAAAGTTGTAAGTGTGGCAGCTAGAGACACACAACAGAGGTCATTCTACCAGAGTGGACGCAGGACTAGCCACAGGATTACCATCATGGATTGCTGCAGCCATGAATCATCTGAAGGAATGGGCGGGCATAGGAGCGTTAGCAGGCCTTCTGGTTGGTTTGCCTGTGGTATATATGCAAGATTAGAGTCTCACAACAGCGTAATGCAGCCATGACCATTCAGGCCTTTACAGCCATTGAAGCAGGACAGTCTCCCCAAGCATGGTTGGCTACCATAAAAAACTAAAATGTTACGCTCAGGATGCGAGGCTAAGCACTGCACTCAGGGTCAGCCGCTTTAGACCCAGAGAAGAGCATGTCTGATTGCATGCGGGTTGATGTCCCAGGTCCCGCCTCTGAGAAAAAGGTATCAGACGGGTCTGATGCTCTTTGGGTGGATGACACCTAAATGAACATCAGTACAAAGTCCCAATTTATTTCTAATATCAGAGATCAGACCTCTACTCTTGCCTGATGCGTCTAAAACAAAAAGGGGGAACTGTAGAGAGCTGCGGAATGCTGTGCCTTAAAGATGGAGCTGGTTTCCACCTTCCACCTTCCTGATGGTGAGTGCTCTCTGTCACGAACAACTCCACATTTGGCTAAGGCTGAGGATCTAGCTTGCTTCCATGTATGTGGACCTATCTGCATTGCCCATGTGGCATGCTGGGGTTGGCTACCCAGAGGTTATTTAAGCTGTGGGCTGGCTTTCCCCAGGGTCAGATGATTGTTCAAGGTTTTGAATAAACTGCATTGGAAAATAAATAAATAAATAATAAATAAATAAATAAATAAATAAATAAATAAATAAAGGATGGGAATAGTAGAAGGTTATAGGGAATGATTTTCTTTCCAAGAGACTAAAAATGGCTATTTCTAGTAACATATTTTTATTTTATTATGTTTTGTTTGTTTGTTAGGACTTTCCAGATTTTTATGGTTTCTTGGTCTAGAAGAAGTTCTTGGGCTTTTGGTAATGAATCAGAGCTTATGCTAGTGCTGCAGCTTGTCAAGAGGAAACTGGAACTTGAACTAGGAGTTGTGCACAGCAGCACTTATTGCATTCTTTTCCTCCTTCGTGATCTGGATGGAGTGAGCACAGGCTTTGTGCAAGGCACACATGTCTAGGCCTGTGGAAGTAGGAAGACAACCCTGGCCATCCAAAGCACAGTTGAGACTGTGGACCTCTTGATTCACACTGGGGACATTGCATAGAACCCCCAAAATGAAAAAAAAAAAAAAAAAACAAAAAAACAAAACAAAACAAAACAAAAAAAACGCTTTGTTGTGTGCTCCACTTTTTAAACAGCTACTATAGTTAATGACACTTCATGGGCTGGGTTCAAGAACCATCAATTTTCTTTTTTTTTTCATTTCTTTTTTAAATTAATTAATTAATTAAAATGTTTTCACTTTGTCTCCCCATTGCAGCCCCCTCCCTCTTTTCCTCCCAGTCCTACCCATCCTCCCTCTTCTCCCCTTTTGTCCCTTCCCTAGTTTCCTGATAGGGACCTGCTCCCCTTCTATCTGACCCTAGCCTATCAGGTCTCATCAAGTCTGGCAGCGGCATCTTCCACTGTGTCCTGGCAAGGCTGCACACCCCAGGGGAAGTGATCAAATAGCAGGCAACTGAGTTCACATCAGAAACAGTCCCTGTACTCCTTACTAGGTAACCCACTTGGAAACTGATCAGCCTATGGGCTTCCTCTGAACAGGCAGTCTAGGTCCTCTCCATGCCAGGTCCTTGGTTAGAGCATCTGTCTCTGCAGGCCCCCTGGGCACATATTTTCCGTTTTTTTGTTTGTTTGTTTCTCTATTGTTCTCCTTGTGGGATTCCTGTCCCCTCCAAGTAAGAAAAGATCATCACAAGTGAAGAAAGACATCAGCAGAAAGACACATCTGGTTAAACTTACTTATATGTGGAAATTTGCCATATAATATGAGGATAAACATACTAAAATCTATAGTCCTAAAGAAGCTAAACAATAAGTAGGACCCTATGGAAGGGATTTAATCTTCATTCAGAAGGGCAAACAGGATAGACATCAGAAGTAGGTGAACAGAAGTAACAGGACAGGAAACTTCCACAGAGGACCTCTGAAAGACTACCATCCGGGATAGTGAAGGAAATACTGAGACTCATAGCAGAGTGCTGGAAACCTTATGGAAGAAGAGGGAATGGAAACTAGCATTTTTCATTAACATTTTTTTCAGTAAATAGTTTCCCCATATTTTCTTTCAGTCTCAGAAGATAGAAGTCTATAATTTCTCAAAAATAAATAAATAAATAAAGGAGTTATCCCAACATCTTAGGCTAGTTGGTGAGAAATCTCAACTATATCCTGGTGCCTAAAGTCAAAGGGACATTGGCCTGGATTCTTTCATAAATTAATACCTAGGTCTGTTGACGTAAATCATTATTTCTCTCTTTTCTTTGAATATGATGAAGTTGAGATGTTTGTAGAAGTTGAACACAGTTCTAAGCCTAGGAGTTTAATGCAGACATCTCTTATATTTAGCTTTTCTATTTTTTTCTATTTCTTTTTTGTTCTATTTGAATGCTTAGTTGGTCCACTATGTCCACTTGTACATGTGTAAATGCACACAGTTGTCAGAAGGGATATTGACATCTGTGAAATCTGTAAATGTACCAAACCCAAATAAATTGATAAATATAATTAATCACTTAAGTGAAGCTAAATGAAAACCTCTCACTGCCCTAAACTTGTTCCACAGAAGTAGTGAAAGAGTTCCCTGCTGTAAATATGGTCTTGCTTTTGGAGAATGTTGTTAGTTGTTTTCCAATTAGAATATCTGTATTTAGATTTAGTACTCTAGTATAACCTTGTACCTGAGCTATTCTGACAAATATATGTTTGATAAGCAAGCCACAGGTGCTGTTGGGTTACAGGAATTCTGACAGCAGCATTTGCTTGATCAAGTGAAGCAGGAGTTTACTTTGGAGATTTGAACTCATGACTCACAAACCAAACTCAGAACTACAGTAGCAAAACCAACAGTGAGTAAAATAGTGCATACCAGCAGAGGACAGATTTTTATTTCTATTGATTTTTCTTAAGTACATGCTATTACTAAAGAGGATTGTTTGTTTTGATGGCTTTGGAATTATGGTATTGATTTCATTAGTATCTCCAAATGTATGCCTTACTTACAAAGTAGAGTATTCTATATCCTGTTTCATCTACACAAGGAAAGGGTACTGTATTACTAAGTAGGGAGAGAAAAATGGAGAGAGAATTTAGACAACATACTGAAGAATAATTTGTGGGGATAATATTTAAAAATAGAAATAAATTTTATATCAGTGGGTTGGGTATATTTATGAAGGATTATCTGGGGCTAATAAATGTCTAGAGAATATATTAAGCATCACTATTCACAGAACATAACTATAAAAGAAATAATAATTGGGGTGGTGGTAGAGAGATAAATTAATGGCTAAGAGTGCTTTTTTTTTTCCTTCTCCGAACACTCGGAATCCATTTCCAGGATGGAAATATATTTAACTCCAGTTGCAGGTGATCTCATAACCTATTCTGACCTTCAGAGACATCATGCATGAAGTTGTTATACATATGTGCCTGTAGATATGATACTCACACACATGAAACAGAACAAATAAATAAAAAAGCCCTATACAAGAAACTTTACAATGATGAGGTTAGAGACTATTAAAGGATATTATACACACATAAAATCAATTGTGGTATGTGTAGGTGAGATAGATCTTTTAAATGTGTGTTTTGACATTAGAAAATTACTTTTAGAGTTAGACTTAGTTGTGAGTCACCCACAGATTTTAGAGTAAAAAAATTAACCCCTGGGCCAATATAGATTAATATATAAGATGTTTTGTCATTTTAATACTTAAGAAGTTTTTGAGGATTTTTCAAACTGCCCAAATACGCTAGTGGCCAATGATTTATTACAGGAGATAGAAAAGGTATTTTTAATCAACGTTTTTATTAAGAGTCCAGTTTATTTTTTATTTTATTTTATTTTACAATTTATTCATTTTAGATCCATATTTTAAACTCCTCCTTCATCTTCTCCTGGTCCCACCCTCCCTCCCTCTTCCCACCTATTTCCTTCCACTAGTCCACTGAAAGAGGGAGTTCTCCTCCCCTGCCTTCTGATCCTACCTCATCAAGTCTCATCAGAACTGCCTGGAACTTCTCCCTGTGTGGTTAATGAAGGTCACATCGCTGGGGGCAAGGGATCAAAGAGCAGACAACCTAGTTCATGTCAGAGGCAGTCCCTGCTCTCCTTGGCAACCCACATGGAGACCGAGCTGTGGATGAGCTACATCTGAGCAAGGGGGCTAGGTCCTCTCTATGCATGCCTTAGGTTGGTACATCAGTCTCTGCAGGAGCCCCATGGGCTCAGATTTTTTAGCTTTGTTGGTCTCCTTGTGAGCTCCCATCCCCTCCAGGTCTATCTATCCTGCCTTCTTCCATAAGACTCCCTGCGCTGGGGGTGGGGATTGGATCCAAGATGGTGGTGACTAGCATGCACCATATCTAAGAGGCCTAGGATCTGAAACTCCAAAATTGGTGAGTGGAGGGGCATCTGAAGCCAGAACTTCAACATTGAGGCTTCCTGAGGACAACTTGTGTGCTGAGACCATTTGTACCAAGGTCACTAGAAGACTTCTCTGGGGACTGAGAGTGGTGAATATTCAATCACCCTGTCAGGCCTCCTTCCTCTTTGGCAAAGGCAAACCACAATACCCACTGCTCCTAGCACAGAAATCCTAACTTGGTGACTGAGAGAGAGAAGGCAGGCCTCCCAGTCCATCAGTGGCAGCCTGCTAGCTGTATGGGCCACCCAGGTCCACCGGGCCAACCAATTCTGTGGCTCCCCAGGGCTTCCTAGTAGTCACCTGTACCGGCCTCCCAGTTCTGCTGCTGTGGCTAGAATCCCAGCTGGTCCTGATACCAGCCTCCAGGTTATGCAGCTGCAGCACCGCTAAGCTTACGACTCTCCTACACTTGCATTTGCCATGGCAGGCACGAATCTGAGAGTAGAGTACAAGGGGAATTCCTGTGCTTCCCAATTAGACCTGCTAGAGAGTAAGCGTGTGAGAGCCCAAGATACAGAATCCCACTACACTTGCAGCAAGACATCAGATCCCTCCCACTCCCATCCCCACTGTGGACTACATAGGGATTCTTGAGACAGCATTCTCAACATTGAAGCTCATGTTCTGTGGGTGTACCAGTCAAGGGTAGACAAACAACTCCTGGATCCCAGATAGATCTGAATACCAGAAGGACAGTATAACAGGCCTGTAGGACACTGAGGTATTCAGGGAATCTGTGCATTGCACATTGTGCCTGCTAATGGTGCCAAAGTCCGAACCCCCTCTTGTGCCTGAGGCACTCCCCCAACCCATATTCCAGGCATCTATGCTCACTAGCACCTGGTCCTTCAAGGCACACTTCCACACACATGCTGGCTTGCCTGCATTTGTGCATCTGGGCCTGAAGACCTTCTTCCCTAAGGTACAGCTGAAACACCAATGCACACTCTCAAACCAGTGGAACTCTCTTACCTTCCTGAAGAAAACTACAGACACCAGAGAAGGATGGACACAGTCTGAAGTACAGATTCCAGGAATAGAAAGGGAAAGTTACAAATAAGCAGATGGCCAGAGGTAAGCATTAGAACACACCCAATAAAACTCGGGACATCATGACTTCACAAGCAACCCCCAAAATCAATGGACATCTCAATTCATCAGAAACACAGGAATATGATTTTAAAGCTATGCTTATCCAGTTATTAGAGGCACCTAAAGAGGAAATGATAAATCTCTCAAAGAAATAGCCACACAAATGGAGGCCAAAAATAGAGAAAATGAACAAAGACCTAAAAGAAACATAGGCAAATACAACCAAACAAATAAAGGGATAAGAAGAGGCACAATTAGTGGCATATAGAGAGGAAACAAACACCAACAAAATAGAAGCCATCATAGAAAGTCAGGAATCCACATTTAAACAAACGAAGGAAATGGTGCAAGGCATGGAAACAGAATTAGAATCAATACAGAAAACTCAAACAGAGAAAACCCTGGAGCTGGAGAATTTAGAGAAAAGATCAGGAATCACAAAGGTAAGCATCACCAATAGAATACAAGACATGGAAGAGAGAATCTCTGGTGTTGAAGATACACTTGAAAAAATTGATACTTCTCTCAAAGAAACAGTAAAATCGGAAAAGCTCCAAACACAAAACATCCAAGAAATCAAGGATGCCATGAAAAGACAAAATCTAACGAAAAAGAAGATTTCAGGCTCCCAGGTCCACAAAATATTTTCAAGAAATTCATAGAAGAAAAATTTCCCAACTTAAAGAAAGAGATATCCATTGGTATACAAGAAGCCTACAGAACACCAAATTGACTAGACCAGAAAAGAAACTCCTCACATCACATCATAGTCAAAACACTAAACCTACAGAACAAAGAATAAATATTAAAAGCAGCAAGGGAAAAGGCCAAATAACAAATAATAGTAGACCTATCAAAATCACACCAGGCTTCTCAGCAGAAACTATGAAAGCAAGAAGGGCCTGGGCAGATGTCATGCAGACTTTAGGGGACAGTTCCCAACCAGACTACTATACGCAACAAAACTTTCAATCAACCTAGATGGAGAAAACAGTATTTCATGACAAAACTAAAATTAAACAATATCTACACAGCAACCCAACCTACAGAAGATACTAGAAGAAAAACTCCTATCCAACAAAAACAACTACACCCAAGAAAACACAGGATATAGATAACTTCACAACAAAAAGTTAAAAGAAAAAAGCAACAAAACACAGTAACAACACCAACTCCACAATAAAAGAAACTAACATTCATTGGTCATATTATCTATCAATCTCAATAGACTCAACTCTCCAATAAAAAGACACAGACTAATAGAATGGTTGTGGGAACAGGATCCAACATTCTGCTGCATCCAAGAAACACACTTCTGCAACAAAGATAAACACTACCTCAGAGTAAAGGGCTGGAAAAAGTTTTGTCAAGCAAATGGACACAGAAAACAAGCTGGGGAGCTATCCTAATATCTAATAAAATAGACTTTCAACCAAAATTAATAAAAAAGATGAGGAAGGGCACTTTATTCTCATCAAAGGAAAAATCCACCAGAACGACATCACAATTTTGAATATCTATGCCCCAAATACAAGATCGCCTGCATTTGTAAATGAAACATTATTAAAACTTAAATCACACATCAATCCCAACACGTTAATAGTGGGAGACTTCAACACTCCACTCTCACCAAAAGACAGATCTTCTAGAAGGAAGCTAAATAAGGAAATAAAGGGACTTACAGAGGTCCTAAATCAAATGGACCTAATAGAAGTCTACAGAACTTTTCATCCAAGTGAAAAAGAGTATATATTTTTTCAGTACCACATGGAAACTTCCCCAAAACAAACCAAATAGTTAGTCACAAAGCAAGCCTCAACAGATACAAGATGATTGAAATAATCCATTGTATCCTATCTGATCACCATGAAATAAAGCTGCACCTCAACAAAAACAGAAATAGCAAAAAGGCTACACATATGGAAACTGAACAACTTGGTACTCAATGACAGCTGGGTGAGGGAAGAAATAAAGAAAGAAATTAAAGACTTCCTAGAATTCAAGGAAAATGAAGGCACAACATACCCAAACTTATGGGACACGATGAAAGCAGTGCTAAGAGGAAAATTAATGGCACTAAGTGCCTTCAGGAATAAATTTGAAACACCTCATACAAGCAACTTAATGGCTGAGCTGAAAAACCTAGAAAAAAAAAAAAGCAGACATTCCAAATAGGAGTAGACGGCTGGAAATAATCAAACCCAGAGCTAAAATCAATAAATTAGCAACAAATAAAACAATCAATGAAACCAAGAGCTGGGTCTTTGAGAAAATCAACAAGGTAGACAAACCCTTAGCCAAACTAACTAAAAGGCAGAGAGAATCTATCCAAATCAGCAAAATCACAAATGAAAAGTGGGACATAACAACAGACATTGAGGAAATCCAAATAATCTTTAGGTTTTAATAAAACAGCCTACATGCCACAATATTTGAAAATCTAAATGAAATGAACAATTTTCATGATAGATTGCATTTACCAAAATTAAATCAAGATCAGGTAAACAGATTGAATAATCCTATATCCCCCAAGGAAATAGAAGCAGTCATCAAAAGTTTCCCTTCCAAAAAAAAGCCCTGGACCAGATAGATGGTTTCTGCACAGAATTCTACCAGACATTCAAAGAAGAGCTAATTTCAATTCTTTTCAAACTATTCCACAAAATAGAAACAGAAGGAATATTACCAAACTCATTCATTGAAGCCACAGTCACCTTGATACCTAAACCACACAACAAAAAAGAGAATTTCAGACCTATCTCTCTTATGAACATTGATGCAAAAATACTCAATAAAATACTTGTAAACCAAATCAAAGAATAAATAAGAGGTATAATCCACCATGACCAAGTAGGATTCATCCCAGGCATGCAGAAGTGGTTCAATATATAGAAATCCATCAATTTATTCCACCACATAAACAAATTGAAGGAGAAAAAACACATGTTCATCTGCTTAGATGCACAAAAAGCTTTTGACAAAATCCATCACCCATTCATGTTTAAAGTCTTGGAGAGAACAGGGATACAAGGTACACTCATAAACATAGTAAAGACAATATACAGCAAGCTTATATCCAACATCAAATAAAGGGAAAAAAACTAAAATCAATCCCACTGGAATCAGGGACAAGGCAAGATTGTCCAATCTCTCTATATCTCTTCAACATAGTGCTTGAAATCCTAGCTAAAACAAAAAGACAACTAAAAGAGATCAAGGGGATACAAATCAGAAAGGAAGAAGTCAGTTTCACTATTTACAGATGATATGATAGAATACATGAACGACCCCCAAAATTTAACCAAAGAACTCCTTCAGCTGATAAACACCTTCAGCAAAGTAGCAGGATACAAAAATAACTCAAAAAAAAAAAATCAGAAGCCCTCCTGTATAACAAAGACAAAAGGGCTAAGAAGAAAATTAGGGAAACAACACCCTTCACAATAGCCACTAATAACATAAAGTACCTTGGAGTGACTCTAATCAAGCAAGTGAAAGACCTGTTCGAAAAAAGACTTCAAGGCTCTGAAGAAAGAAACTGAAGAAGATATCAGAAGATGGAAAGATCTCCCAGGAGCATGGATTGCTAGGATTAACTTAGTGAAAATGGCCATCCTGCCAAAAGCAATCTACAGATTCAATGCAATTCCCATCAAATTACCAACACAATACTTTACAGAACTTGAAAGTAAAATTCTCAAATTCACATGGGATCACTAACAAACAAACAAAAAACTGAATTGCCAAAATGGTTCTTTACATAAACAGATCATCTGGAGGTATTTCCTTCCCTAATCTCAAGCTGTACTACAAAGCAATAGTAATAAAAACTGCATGGTACTGGAATGGAAACAAAATGCTGGATCTGTGTAATTGAATAGAAGGTCCAAAAGAAAACTCACACACCTATGAATCTTGATTTTTGACAAACATGCCAAAACCTTACAATGGAAAAAAGACAGCATCTTCATCAAATTGTGCTGGTCTAACTGGATACCCACATGGAGAAAAATGCAAAGACATACATCTTTATCACTCTGCACAAAACTAAGGTCCAAGTGTATCAAAGACCTCAACATAAAACCAGACACACTAAATTGGTTAGAAGAAAAAGTGGGGAAGAACCTAGAACTCATTGTCACAGGAAATAACTTCCTGAACATAACACCAACAGCACAGGCTCTAAGATCAACAATCAATAAAGGGGACCTCATGAAACTGAACAGCTTCTGTAAAGCAAAGGACACTGTCATCAGAACAAAACAACAGCCTACAGACTGAGAAATGATCTTCACCAACCCTGTATCTGACAGAGGCCTGATATCCAGAATATATAAAGAACTAAAAAAGTTAAAAAAAAAAAACAACAGATCAAGTAATCCAATTAAAAAATAGAGTACAGAGCTAAACAGAGAAAATTCTCTGCAAAGAAATATAGAATGGTAGAGAAAAATTTAAAGAAATGTATAATGTCCTTAGTCATTAGGGAAGTGAAAATGAAAACAACCCTGAGGTTTCCTCTTACACCCACCAGAATGGCCAAGATCAAAACTCAAGTGACATAGCATGTTTGAGAGGATGTGTAGAAAGAGGAACTCTCCTCTATTTGTGGTGGGAATGTAAACTTTTACAACCACTTCGGAAATCAATCTGGTGCTTTTTCAGAAAATTAGGAACAGTGCTTCCTCAAGATCCATCTATACTACTCCTAAGCATATATCCAAAAGATGCTCAAGTACACAACAAGGACATTTGCTAAACCATGTTTGTAGCAGCTTTATTCGTAATAGCCAGAACCTGGAAACAACCCAGATATCCTTCAATAAAGGAATGGATACAGAAATTGTGGTGATTTATTTAATAGAATACTACTCAGCAATTAAAAAAGAAATCATGAAATTTGCAGGCAAATGATAGAATCTAGACAAGATCATCCCAGAAGGAGAAAGACACACATAGAATATACTCACTTATAAGTGGCTGTTAGCCATATAATATCAAATAAACATTCCAATATCTATTCACCTAAAGAAGCTAAGCAAGAAGCAGAACCCTGGGTGAGATGATTAATCCTCACTCAAAAAGACTTATCCGGATGGACACTGGAAGAAGGGCAAAACAGGAAAAAGGATATAGAAGCCTACTACAGAGGGACTCTGAATAAAGCTACCCAGCAGTGTATCAAAGCAGATGCTGGACTCATTGCCAAACTTTGGGCAGAGTGCAGGGAATCTTGTGAAAAAAGGGAGAGATAATAAGACCTGGAGAGGACAGGATCTCCACATGGAGAACAACAGAACCAAAAAATCTGGGCACAGGGATCTTTTCTGAAACTGATACTCCTACCAAGGACCATGTGAGGAAATAACGAAGAACCCCTGCACAAGATACAGCTTATGGCAGCTCAGTATCTAAGTGTGTACCCTAGTAAGGGGAACATGGACTGTCTCTGACATGATATCAGTGGCTGGCTCTTCGATCACCTTCCTCTGAGGGGCTAGCAGCCTCGCCAGAGGAGGAAAATGCAGCTATTCCTGATAAGCTAGGTTCAGATGGAAAAGGAGGAGGACCTTCCCTGTCAGAGAACTTCAAGAGGGGCATGGGAGGAAAAGAAGTAGGGAGGGTAGAATTGAGAGGGATAGAAGGATGGGGCTACAACTGGGATACAAAAAAAATAAACTGTAATTAATAAAAAATAAAATTTTTATTAAAAAAAAGACTCCCTGCACTCTGCCAAAAGTTTGGCTGTGAGTCTCAGTATCTGCTTTGATCACCTGTTGGGTGGAACTTTTCAGAGGACCTCTAAGGTAGGCTTTATGTTTCACAATTCTGTATTGCTTGCTATCAGACTTATAAATACAATGTAGTATTTTTTTCACCAGCTAGTATTGTTCTTTAATGTATTTGCAGATCTAATGCAGGCATTTAAAAAAAAATCACTATGAGAATGGATGTTCCAGTGAGAATTTTGATTTTAAAAAGTGGATTTCTCTAGTGTGTATATTCTTATTCCCTATGTCCTACTTTTCTTTACACAGTTTATGTTTTCTTTAATTATAGTGCATTTTGGACTGGAGAGATGGCTCAGAAGTTAAGAGCACGGGCTGCTCTTCCAGAGTTCCTTAGTTCAATTCCCAGCAACCGTATAATGGCTCACAACCTTCAATAATGAGATCTGGAGACTTCTTCTGGTGTTCAGGGTACATTTATACAGAACATTGTATACTTATAAATAAATAATTTTTAACGGGCCCAGTATTAAGTGTCCTGGAAAATGAGATGCTTGTACAGATTTCTGCAAATAATGTTAGTAACTCCAAAGAAGATTAAGCAGTGGGTTGGTAATATTTAGATACATATGGGTGATTTCCCCCCTATATTTTAAACACCTAAGAGGGAAGGGTTTCCTAGTATAACTTTTTACTTTGAATGAATAAACTATTAGGCAATGGCCCAAGATCTTGTCAAAAGTTCGCTGACAATCAGAGCATATAGAGCTAACATAATTGCTTGAAACTTGAGCAAAATGTGTTGATCCATGGGATTTAGACTTTATTTAGTACATCCTAGTCCAGAAGTAAAATTTTGAAATCTATTTACTACTGAGCTACATTGCTTATCATATGTATGTCAGCATCATAACCCAGAGCTCTACTTGCCATTTATCTAATTAACTATAGAGTCCACTAGGACTCCAAGGTATCTAAGGATATGTGATCTCCCATCTGGCAAGAGACCAAGAACAAATAGTGCTTACCCATATTCTTCTGGGTATATGAGTAGAATGTAAGAGTGTAATAAGAGGTCTGTATTGGCATTCATTATATACCAAGAAAGCCCAACTAGTCCTCTTGAGCTTTTGACAAGGTGTTAATAAATCCATGTTGCCAAAGTTATCTGGGAATGAAAAGTTAGCAGTTGAGTCTCTGTCAGAGTCTGCACAGGTCTTGTCACTTTAGTTCCTGACCAGCCTTCCCTGCAAATATGATGATAAAAGAGAGTTTGTTAAATTAAAAAAGCACAGAACATTTATCACCTCATATTTTGAGAGACTAATGAAATCTTGAGAAGACACTAAACCTTCCCTGATAAATTGATCCCCCTGAAGGGGAAGAAGCAATACCTGGCCACAGAAGAAGACAATGCAGCCACTCCTGATGAGATCTAATTGACTAGGATCAGAAGGAAGGAAAAGAAGACCTCCCCTATCAGTGGACTTGGGAAGGGGCATGCATCCACAAGATGGAGGAAGGGAGGGTTTGGGATGGGAGGAGGGAGGGAACTACAGGGGTGATACAAATTGAATAAAGTATAATTAATAAAGAATTTAAAAAAAGCATGACAGAAATTCATGACATTTTTTGTTTAGATATGTGTAATCTCCATTTAGTATGTTGTGAAATGTAGCAAATCAATACAAGATATGTTAAGATGAATTTGTGAATCAGAAATGTCTAATTTCAAGGAAACAGTCAGTAATAAAAGATTTTGGATTTGTACATTATTCTTGTGTCTAAGAGAAGGGAGTCTGCAGGCATGACCCAAGCATTGAACCCAGACAAAATAGTATATCCTGAAAAGTATAGGTCAAATAAGTCATCAATCTTCTATCCATATTATTTCTTTTGTCATGGTTTTTACCCACAATTTTGAGACTGGGCAATTATCAATGCTCAGTTTTAATATTCTGACAAGAAAATATAAACAATACGTGTCATGATGAGAGAAGACAAAGTTAATCACAGTGCACACAAAGCTCGTGCTTGTCAGTAGGTTGAGCTTTGGTCAATTATTGCTGTGGAAGTGGTTTAGAACCATGTAGTGGTCAAGCACTACTGAATATTCAAGACTTTACCCAAGACTGCGAATTGTTTTCCTCCCGAGGATCCTGGCATAGCATTTTCGGAACTATGGAAGCTAGAGCTTTCAAGTTAGGTCCATTCAGAGTAACTCAAATCCTTTGCTCCATGTGTACAGTTGTCTATGATGTGAACCTACTCTCCACATCTAAGAATCTGAGGGTTATGTAGAGAATCTATGCTGTTTGAAAAGTCAGTTGGACTACTCTGATTCTTGAAAGATTTCTCATGGCTGGTAGTGATGTTTTGTAATCTATGTTTCTAGTGGAACCATTGTAATCTGAACTTGCATTTATATATATATATATATATACACACACACAATTTTAATATTTTATTTTATATGTTGTTAATGTTTTATATATATTGTTAAATATATTTATGTGCATAAATCTATGTAGTGTATAATTTCAGGTAAGCATAGAATAATAAGTTTCCTTGAGGCTTTATCAAACAGCTTTGGTCTTATCTCTCATCTCTCCAACTCTTTTGTATTGACCTCCCTCCACCATGGTTGGAAACCCCTGCCAAATACTCTGTTTCCCGCTTCATAGCACTCAAATAATTTCATTCATTACTACCCATCTATGGTCTTTTTTTTTTTTACTTTTCTGATTATGCCAAACACTTATCAACTGCAATCACCAACATGACAAGATATGCATAAAGTTGCAATAAGGGGCACATACATGTTTGAGGCAATTAACAACTGTCCAATTGCCCTTTTTGCCACTTAATGGGAGTGAAATCATGATTGGCATAAAAAAATCCTATCCAGCTTCCTGGAGATCATAGATCCAGAAAATAAACTACTTTCACATTAGCATGCCTGTCTGTATTGCCATTGCTCCCATCTTGTTCATGCCTCGAAATCTAGGAGAGGCTGTTTCACTTCTTGGTATGCTGACCCTTGCAAACTTTCTACCCTGTCTTACATAATGTTTTCTTAGCTATAGATACAGGAACTGGGATGTAGATATGTCTAATTGGGATGGGCTTACCATAATTTGTTAATCTACTCATTGTGACCAGGTGAGGCTTCTGTGATGGTATCCACTTGCTGAAAGGAGAAGTTTCTTCGATGAAGTATGGCAGCTTTATTCATCTGTGGGAATAAGAGTAAGATTTAGAATGTAGTGAGGAAATTTGTTAGTCTTGCAAAGTGGTATTGGGTAATTAATGACTGCTCAGAGAGGAAAATTTCCCTAGCCTTTCCTAGGAATGGATATTTGTATGATCAAGATATTTTGAATGATGTAAAACCAAGTCTTCAAAATAATTAGTATGGGAAATTAACTGGCATAGATCCTTTTAATTTTTAAATATTCAAAGATATCTATAGATTATATTTTATTAATTTTTTATTGTATATACATAAAATTTTATAAGTTACCTTTAAATTAAGAAAACTTTACATAACTGACACAATTTTCTTTACAAACGGATCAGTTGAATTGAAATGATATTAATAAAATTAAGAACTTTTCATTCTAAAATTTACTATTTCATCTACATGAACTATTTTAAATATTTTATATTTGGATACATTTGTTTTAAATAATAACCTCATATAAGAATATATAAAGTACTAAGGACTATAACTCAGATAAGTGTCCACATATGTATATCAGAGAGCAAGATATAAATGTAAACTATTTCATCATGTATTCAGAGAATGTTCTATTATATGCAGAGCATAAGTCTCACATTTGAAGTTATATACTTAAAAAATTCAAAGTACCAACAATTTTTCTCCTAAAGATTCATTTCCAGGATTTTGAATAAACATTTCTTTTAAATATTGGAACATTCTTTAGTTCAACTGAAAATAATTTTGATTTTATATAAAAAATCAACTGCAATATGTCAAGTATATTAGTGAGTCAAACAGGCATGTAAATTAAATAAATTGGACAACTAGTGTGTGCAAAGTAATTAATGATTGCTAATATTTGAGGTATAATGACTTTTTAAATGGATGGCATACTTGCTGTATAATTAGCTGGAATCACTTTAATAAAACCATTAATTGGTTTTGAAACAAAGTCAACATATTAAAAAATTGAGAAGGTTTTAAATGCAAGCATTCCCATTTCATTCAAGAATAGGCTTCAAAATGCAAAAGAAATAATGTAAAACTTCAAGAAATAAAATTTTATAATTGATTTATATATTAGAAGAATTGAATTTTCCTCCAGGATGAGAAACTTCTTTTGTCAGGTATTAATTACACTAGTACTTTTTGCAAAAGTAGAAACCAGTGAGAGATATAATTTTTATCTTATGTGCTATAAAGAATGTTCATCATTAAGGGTTACTCAAAACTTGACGTTCTAAAAGAGATAACTTAAGCGCAGTGAATCATCAGGTGAACCTATTTCCATGCCATATTTGTAATGTATAAACTTTAGCTTGTAAAGGTACAGGAGCCAATAGTTCAGTCCTTATGCATGAACTAGATGAAGGTAAAAATCTATGACACCCAAGATGTCTCTATTAACCACACCTAAAATATTATATGGAGCAATATTTATTTTACAAAATATTAATGAAATAATATTACATATATTACTTCAAACTATTAAATTGGTGGTTTTAAAAGTGGCAAATAATCATGGAGTGATGCAAAGTTTAACACTTGGAGGAAGGGTTGTGTCCAGCTTTTACAAAATAGTGAATTCCAGGCAATCCAGGGTTACATAATGAAACTCTGTCTCAAAAATTAATAATGGTAAATATCCAATTCATCTGGCTTGTTAATCTGCAAGATTGATTTTAAAAATAGATATCATGGAGGTGATTCTTTATGCTGGTTTTTATAAACCCGGCACCTGATTGCTCTGCTGGCCTCAGGGTGATCTCACACAATCAGACTAAACTTTCACTGGTGCAGTAGAGAGGTAGAGGAGAGAAAATGATGCTGTATTTTCCCGCAATATTGCCAAATTTATAATATATTAGTGTTTAAATAAGAAGAGAGTGGGAGAGGGAGAGAAAGAGCATGCAATTGTCAAAAGATTACCTTTGTCTGGAAAAAAAATCGAATGACAAGAGCAAACCACACATTGCTACTCACTTCTGAGTAAAAACACTGATGGCTACGACATGGAGCCATTTTTCTAGCTTCAGAGTGAAAAAGCTACAATAATGAAGTAACAAGACTCTTGTTTATTTCAAATTTCTAATGTTTCCAACCAGGATGTTAGGCTTCCCATTACAGTATATTAAGTAAAAGTTCTAATACTCATAAAATAACTTTCTCTAGGAGTGTAAGAGACCCAAAGGCCTTTATTCTTCTAATGTTCTCCATGAGGTCAGATAATCGAATAGATTTAAAATACTAAAAACAGTAGTAAAACTATGTACAATCGGGCAGAGGTAGAGAAAGCCAGGTTGGTTAAGAACTACTTAAATGAGTAACTTCATTAACCTGACATCTCACTTTCAAAGTTAAAAATGTCTCTTGGATACTTACTCAGAATGATTTTTTCTAGATCCCACCATTTGCCTGAAAATTTCATGATTTCCTCATTTTTGATTGTTGAGTAGTATTCCATTGTGTAAAAATACCACAATTTCTGTATCTATTCCTCCAATGATGGACATCTGGGCTGTTTCCAGAGAAAGACAAACATGGTATATACTCGTTTATATACATCTACAAGATATAATAAACATAATGAAGTCTATACACCTAAAGGAGATAAAAAATAAAGCAGACACGAGGTAAGATGATCAATCCTCACTTAGAAAGACAAATGAGATGTGCATTGAATGTATGACAGGAGTCTACCGCAGAAGGCATCTAAAAGATCCTACCAAGCAGCGTTTCAAAAGAGATACTAAGACTCATAACCAAACCTTCGGCAGAAGGGGAGTTAGTATGACAGGGGAAAAACAGGAGCCCCTCAAGGACCAAATATATCTGAGCACAGGGGTTTTTTCTGAAATTGTTTCTCCAACCAAGGACCATGTATGGATATAACCTGGAACCTTTACTCCAAGCTCAAGCTCGTGGTAGCTCAATAACCAATTGGTTTCCCATAGTAGGGGGAACAGGGACTATCTCTGACAGGAACTCAATGGCAGGCTCTTTGACTCCTCACCTCCAAAGGTAGGAGCAGTTCTGCTAGGCCACAGAGGAGGACTTCACAGCCAGCCCTGAAGATACCTGATAAAACAGGGCCAGACGAAAGGGGAGTAGGTCCTCCCCAATCCGTGGACTTGGAAAGGGGCAGGGAGAAGCTGAGGGAGGGAGGGTGGGATTGGGAGGGAATGGGGGAGCGGGATGCAGCTGGGATGCAGAGTTGATAAAATGTAAATAATAATAATAAACAATAAAAAAATGTCTCTTGGAAGAAATCAGGTTTGTATTTTTATTTACTTTTTTTTCTTGTTTTTCTACAGGTAGCTTTCTGTTTGTGCTCACTCTTCATTTGAGTACCACTATTCTGTTCAATACTGATTGGGAGCCAACAGAGGTAAGTGATGTTTTACCAAAAGTTGGTAAAACTAGAACAAACGAAAGCAATTTGTGTGATAAAAAAACAACTTGAGTATATAAAATAATAGCAAAAACAAGCATAAGCTGTGAAATACCCTCTACTAGCTACCAGAACGAAGCAACCCTATAATCTCCCAAACATGTGTATCTTTCTGCTTTTGGGATACCTCACTCAGGATGATCGTTTCTATGTCCCATCATTCGCCTGCAAATTTCATGATTTCCTCATTTTTAATTGCTGAGTAGTATTCCATTGTGTAAAAGCACCACAATTTCTGTATCCATTCCTCCAGATGATGGACATCTGGGTTGTTTCCAGGTTCTGGCTATTACAATTAAAGCTGCTACAAACATGGTTGAGCAAATGTCCTTGTTGTGTACTTGAGCATCTTTTGGATATATGCCTAGGAGTGGTATAGCTGGATCTTGAGAAAGCTGTATTCCTAATTGTCTGAGAAAGCGCCAGATTTATTTCCAAAGTGGATGTACAAGTTTGCATTCGCACCAGCAATGGAGGAGGGTTCTCCTTTCTCCAAAACCTCTCCAGCATATGTTGTCACTTGAGCTTTTGATTTAGCCATTCTGGTGGGTGTCAGGTGAAATCTCAGGGTCATTTTGATTTACATCTCTCTGATGGCTAAGGACGTTGAGCATTTCTTTAAGTGTTTCTCTACCATTTTGTATTCCTCTATTGAGAATTCTCTGTTTAGCCTATACCCATTTTTTAAACAGATTGTTTGATTTGCTGCTTTTTAACTTCTTTAGCTCTTTATATACTCTGGATATCAGTTCTCTGTCGGATATAGGGTTGGTGAAGATCCTTTTCCAGTCTGCAGGCTGTCGTTATACTCACTTATATAGACCTATAAGATAGGATAAACATACTGAAATCTATACACCTAAAGAAGATAAACAAGAAAGGGGACCCATTCTTGAAAGGGGATTAATCCTCACTTAGAAAGACAAATGGGATAGACATTGATGTAAGAGCAAACAAGTAACAGGACAGGAGCCTACCACAGAGGGCCTCTGAAAGTCTCTACCTAGCAGTGTATCAAAGCAGATATTAAGACTCATAACCAAACCTTCAGCAGAGTGCAGGGAATCAAAAAAAAAAAAAAAAAGGAGGGGGGGCTTAATATGACCTGGAGAGGACAGAAGCTCCTCAAGGACCAAATATATTTGGATACAGGGGTGTTTTATGAGACTGTTTGTCCAAACAAGAACCATGTATGGATATAACCTAGAACCTCTGCTCAAATGTAGCCCTTGGTAGCTCAGTATCCAAGTGGGTACCCTAATAAGGGGAACAGGGACTGTTTCTGAAGTGAACTCAATGGTGGTCTCTTTGACCTCCCCCCTCCCCCCCCAAGGGAGGAGCAGCCCTGCTAGGCCACACAGGAGGACTTTGCAGACAGTCCTGAAGACACCTGATAAACCAGTATCAGATGAAAGGGGAGGAGGTTCTCCCCTATAGGTGCACTTGGAAAGGGGCAGAGAAGAGATGAGGGTGGGATTGGGAGGGAAAGAGGGAGCAGAATACAGCAGGGTTAACAAACTGTAACTAATATTAAAAAAAATAAAAAATAAACATTATAAACCAATCAAATCCCCCCCAAAAAAAAAAAAAAATCTCCCAAACCAGGAAGGCAGCCCATATACAAACAGTATTCTGCTGTTTCAAGGCAAGATGACTTCCAAACTCAAATAATGAAGCTTTAGCTTTAGTAAAACAGTCTGAGTCAGCCAATATAATGCTATTCTTTAATTCACTTCAAAGTGCTTTCCTCTTGACAAATAATTTAGCTCAATAGGTAAATTCAATGCTGTTGATATTACCCTTTGTATGTTTCCCTCAAAAACGGTACTGTTTGAGGATTTTTACATTGAGCTCCAAGCCAACTTTAGGGTTATGTGCCTCAAGGTAAATTGATGTGTTATAAAACAGAAAAAAAATATGATGATGAATGTATTTTAGTACTTTGAAGGGAAGTTTTTGGGATGACATAGTGAATTCCAAGACATCCAGAGCTACATAATGAAAGCCATAGTAGAGTCCAGGTTTGAAGACAGGCAAGATTCTCCTGTTCTAACATTTAAATTTTTTTTATTATTATAATTTATTAAAATTTGTTCAATTTGATCCCCAGCTGTGGCCTCCTCCTTCATCTCCACCCAATCCCACCCGCCTCCCCATGGCCCCCCAAGTCCACATATAGGAGAGGTCCTCTTACACTTCTAATCGACCCTAGCCTATCAAGTCTAACCAGGACTTGGTGCATTGTCTTCCTCTGTGGCTCTGCAACGCTGCACCCCCACCCCCAGGGGGAGGTGATCAGAAAGCCTGCCACTGAGTTCATGCCAGAGAAAGTCCCTGATCCCCTTACTAGGGACCCTACTTGGAGACTGAGTCTATGGGCTACATCTGAGCAGTAGTTTTAGGTCCTCTCTATACATGGTCCTTGGTTGGGGTATTATTCTCTTCAGGGCCTCCAGGGCTCAGTGTTTATGGCTCTGTTGGTCTCCTTTGAGAGCTCCTGTCTCCTCCAGGTCTTTCTATCTCCCACTTGTTTCCTAAGATTCCCTGCACTCTGCCCAAAGTTTGGTTATGAGCCCCAGCCGACTACTTCAATACCTCAATCAGCAGAGTCTTTCCAAGGCCCTCTGTAGTAGTCCTTTTCCTTGTCTTCTCCTGATTCCAATGTCAATAATGTTTGTCCTTTTGAATGAAGATTGAGCATCTTTGTTAGAGTCTTCCTTGTTGTTTAGCTTCTTTAGGAGTATAGATTTTAGTATGTTTATCCTATATTATATGGCTAATATCCACTTAGAAGTGAGTATTACCATGTGTGTCTTTTGGTCTCTGGGTTACTTCACTCAAGTTGATCTTTACTAGTTCCTACCATTTGCCTATAAAGCTCATGATTTCTTTAATTGTAATAGCTGAGTAGGATTCCATTGTGTAAATATACCACAATTTGAAAGACTTATAGGTTGTTTCCAGATTCTGGCTATTATGAATAGAGCTTTTTCAAACAAGTTTGAGCAAGTGTCTTTGTTGTGTACTTGAACATCTTTTGGTTATATGTCTAGTAGTGATATAGCTGGATCTTGAGGAAGTACTCAAGCACCAGATTGATTTTCAAAGTGGTTGTACAAGTTTACATTCCCACCAGGAGTGGAACAAGGTTCCCCTTTCTCCACATCCTCTTCAGCATGTTTCTCTTGAAATTTCTTTTTAAAGATTTTATTTATTATGTATAAAACGTCTGTCTGCATGTACACCTACATGCCAGAAGAGGACACCAGATCTCATTATAGATGGTTGTGAACCACCATGTGGTTGCTGGGAATTGGATGAGCAGACAGTGCTCTTAAACCTTGAGCCATAACTCCAGCCCATCACTTGAATTTTTGATCTAAAACATTCTTATGGCTGTAAGGTGAAATCTTAGGGTTGTTTTGGTTTGCATTTCCCTGATGACTAAGGATCCTGAACATTTAAGTTTTTCTCTGCCATTTGATATTCCTCTATTGAGAATTCTCTGTTTAACTCTATACCCCATTCTTTCATTGGATTACTTGGTTTCTTGGTTTTTAAATTCTTCAGTTCTTTATATATACTTTATAGATATTAGCCCTCTATCAGATATAGGGTTGGTGAAGATTCTTTTCCAGTCTGTAGGCAGTCGTTTTGTTCTGATTATACTATCCTTTGCTTTACAGAAGCTTTTCAGTTTCATGAGGTCCCATTTATTGATTGTTGCTCTTAGAGCCTGTGCTTCTGGTGTTCTGTTCAGGAAGTTGTCTTCTATGACAATGAGTTCATGATTCTTCCCCACTTTTTCTTTAACAGATTTAATGGGCCTTGTTTTATGTTGAGTTTTTTGATCCCCTTGGACTTTAGTTTTGTGCAGGGTGATAAATATGGATCTATTTGCGTTTTTCTACATGTAGGCATACAGTTAGACCAGCACCATTTGTTGAAGATGCTATTATTTTTCCATTATATTATTTTGAATTCTTTATCAAAAATCAAGTCTCTGTAGGTATGTGTGTTTATTTCTGGGTCTTCTATTTGATTCCCTTGATCCACTAATCTGTTTTTATGCCAGTACCATGTAGTTTTTCTCTGTGTTCCTCTATAGTTCAGCTTGAGATCAGTCATGGAGATACCTTCAGAAGATTTGATATTATACAGGATTGTTTTAAAAATTCTGGGGTTTTTTGTTTTGTTTTGTTTTGTTTTTCCATATGAAATTGAGACTTGTTCTTTCAAGTTCTGTACAGAATTCTGTTGGTATTTTGAAGTGAATTGCACTGAATCGGTAGATTGCCTTTGGTAGGATGGCTATTTTCACTGTGTTAATCCTACTGATCCATGAGCATGGGAGATCTTCCCATCTTCTGATATCTTCTTCAATTTCTTTCTTCAGAGACTTGAAATATCATTCTTCCAGCTCTTTTACTTGTTTTATTTAGAGTCACATCAAGGCACTTTATGTTATTAGTGGCTATTGTGAGGGGTGTTGTTTCCGTAATTTTTTTCTCAGCCCTTTTGTTTTTTGTTTTCAGGAGGAATACTGATATATATATATATATATATATATATATATATATATATATATTAGTTAATTTTGTATCCAGCCACTTTTCTGAAAATGTGTATCAGCGGAAGGAGTTCTCTGGTAGAATTTTTCTTTATTGCTCTAACACTTTTACATGGATGTAGCATTTCAAATCCCATCATGATGGCAGCAGTTTGGGTGAATTTCTCTAAAATTTCTAGCCAAAATAATCACATATATCCTCTTTTATACTTCTTTAATTCATCTCATGTTTTTCTTTTGGCAGTTACCTTGAAAACTTACATGTTAGTATTATAAGCTACAGGCATTGCAATCAATGAGCATGTGAACAAGCAGTGTAAAATGTTCCAATCCTCCTGTGTAGGCTAACAGCATTGGAATGTATCGCAGTGATGCATTAAAATGCCGGCTAAGTGGTGTGGACAGGACATGCTGTATCAACTAATGCACCCTTAAAACTACACCAAAATCTCTTTGGACCTTAAAACCTTTGTATAGAGCTTATTTATTTTCGTTAAATCAAATAAACACAAGGTTTTCTTTAGGGAAACGGCAATGTCTTCAGGGGCTGCTGGCCTGATGCAGTGGTTGAGCGCTTGCTTCTCTTCCAGTTGACCTGTGTTCAGCTCAACGCACACACTGGGCAGCTCAAAAACACCTAAAGCTTCAGTTCCAGTGAATCTAATATAGAAAAGCATCTTCAATATTCAACTGGGGAAAACTGAGGCATGGTGTAGATTTGGCTGCTGACTGGTGACCCTGCAAATTTTTTAGGGCAACTTTTCAGAGGTGAACTGATAGTTTCTGACCATGGCTTCCACTAGTAACAATAAACTGAGAGCCCAGAATTAAATTAATGTCATGGGCCAGGGCTGTTAGCTTCTTGGCATGAGCACACACCTAGTAAGGTAAATGGGGGCTAGGGCTCTTCGCTCTTGTGGGAGCTTTCCACTGGTAGTGACAAAGTGTCTAAAGAAGAAAGAAAAGGGGGAGGGGAGAAAAAGATCACACACACACACACACACACACACACACACACACACATACACATACACATACTTAAACTTGATGAAATGAGGCAAACAACAGAAGGTAGGTTCCAAAACAAGCTTCTTCTCTTTATTTAACCTCTCTAAATTTAGCTTCTCTTACAGGCTTGTTCTACAAATTTTTCTAACTTTACATATACTCACATACCACACATGCATACATACATACATACATACATGCAGGTATACATACATATTCATACATTAAGTGGATGGAGTAAGTTCCAAAGAGCTAGTTCCAACCCAACCTTACACACATACATATGCACATACATGCATCATAGTGGATGGACCAACTCCAAAGAGCAAGTTCCAAAACATGTTTTTATTCTTTTTTCCAGAGCTTACATATCACGGCAAGATCTTTCAAGCAGAAAAACAAACAAACAAACAAAAACAACAACAACAACAACAAAAACCAATATGGTTACAATCTATTTTTCCTTAGAAAATGATTACAATGAGTATACGTAAGAAAAACATGTTTCCCAAAACCCTCACATGAGCAAATGTTTTACATATTATGGTTGAAAAACAAATACAAAAAACAAATTATTCCCAAGAACATTTATACATTTGTAACTAAGCAATTTGTTTATACTTTAACAAACTTAAAGCAAGCAAGGTAATTTCTCAGCCAGCATTTCCTTTACTGGCAGGTTGTAATTTGTGGTTACAAAGAAAGAATCAAAAATCTTGAAAAGCAGTATAGCCAGCCTTGATGAGACCTGATAAGCTAGGATCAGTTAGAACGGGAGGAGGTCCTCCCCTATAGTGGGACTAGGGAAAGAGCATAGGGGGATGGGACTAGGAGGAGACAAGGGAGGGTGCTACAGTGCGGATACAAAGTGAATAAATTGAAAGGAAGAAAGAAAGAAAGAAGGAAGGAAAGAAGGGAAGGAAGGAAGGGAGGAAGGAAGAAAAGAAAGAAAGAAATCTTTCAAAAATTACAGATCTAAATTTTATATAAAAATAATCAGTCGCCTCTACTTTAAATCTTTAAATCTTCAATATGATTTAATAAAAATTATTAAAGGAAAGGAAAGGAAAAAACAAGTTAAGGAAATTAATTGTCATCTCAGCAACCAGCCCAGGTTGAGAGTGTCATGTTAGCCATTGCTACTCTGGGCTATTGTTTGTGTTCAGCAACTTCAAAAAGCTCCTGGCTTTACTATTAAGAGTGTACTTTTCTGAACTTCAGATTATTCCCTAAGATTTTCTACATCAGAGCCACTAGCAAAACCATCTTTACCTAACCTTGCTAATCAATCTATTTTCCCAAAATCTTTCTAAGTGTAGTGTTTGTTGCTTAAAAAATCTACATCTCTAGGTTCTTTTCAAGGGTGGTAGTTGAATCATTAATCTGCTGTAGCTGCAATGCCTTAAAGAGAACAAGCATTGTTCTTGTGAGAGCTAGTGATACTGCCCAGTGAGGGGTTAGAAGGCCCGTTACAGTTTTTATACAACCCATAAACTATGAGGGATGTGGTGACCACAAGGGCAACAAGCAGAGCTGTGCTGCACAGCAGCAAGAGGTCCTCAGGACACTTAGTCCTCGGGGTTATGCCTCTCCAAAACAAACTCATTGTGATTGTGCCGACTGGTGAGCCTCATTCCATGAGTTATAGAACTGTGTTTCTGTACCTCGTGCATGGTCCCTGAGAGTCTCTTCTTGCCTTTGTGGGTTTCTGCAATCCTGTTTTGTACTTATACAAATTCAGACATTCATACAAAATAAATAATATGCTAGTAATATATGAGTAAGGGGAACAGGGGTTGTCTCTGACATGAACTCAGTGGCTGGTTCTTTGATCACCTTCCCCTGGGGTGTTGGTGGGGGGCAGCCTTACCAGGCCACAGGGGAAGTTGATACAGCCAGTCTTTGTGAGACCTGATAAGCTAGAGTCAGATAGTAGGGGAGGAGGACCTTCCCTAACATTGTGCTAAGGGAGGAGCACAGGGGCAGAAGAGGGTGGGAAGTTGGGACTGATAGGCAATGAGGGAGAGGGCTAAGGCCAGGATGCAAACTGTATAAATTTTAATAAATAGTAGATCAATAAAAAATATGTAATATAAATGTATTGTGGATATCACATGCTACTGAAAATGAAAGTATCTATTACAATTATTACAATATTATTTCCATGTTTCAAAAAGCAAAGCAGTGCATGAGACTCCTAATAATCTTGAAACTAGAACTTAAGTATGTGTGTTCATGGTATTAAGATTTCCAGCACAAAAAAACATAAGACTAGATGATGACAATGATGCCAAAAATTCTCTTCTTGAAATTTTTGAGTGCAAAGTACAAAAAAAGCCTCAGGAATTTCTCAGGGTTAAGGTTGTAATTCACTGGTAAAACACTGGGATTCATTCTGTGAAGAGCTGTACACAATTCTTAACACAACTATATACATATAGCAATAAACTCTTAAAATATAAATATAATTTTCATAAGTTTCTAAAAGTTGACTATTCGGAATAGAATTCTAACATTAAATATCAAGAAATTTTAACATATGAGAAGAAAGAATATAGATAAAAAGTGTACCTAGAGACAACATGAGAGTACATAATTATTGGAATTCCTGAGAGTTATGTAAAACAAACCCTGAAAGTAAGTCATTTATACATCAACAATAGAAAGAGAAACGGCAACAACTCAATTTTCTTTCATTTAAAGAAAATGAAAGTGAAATGTGTACGTATCAATGTTTTCTATTATTCTAATCATCCTATGATTAATCAGCCTCCCATGCCCCTCCCCAAGTCAACTGATAGGGGAGGTCCTCCTCCCCTCCCATCTGACCCTAGCCTATCAGGTCTCATCAGAACTGGCTGCATTGTCTTCCTCTGTAACCTGTATGAAAAACATTTTTATTGATTATGCATGTAAACCAGTTTACTGTAATAATTTTCTCACATATATATCACAATATTTACATTATGTTAAATAGAATACTAATTGTACAAATATAAGAAAATGAAAATTTATCCAGTTTAAGCACAGAGGTGACTTATAATGATTCTCATCATATAAATAATGATGAATTTAAAAAGATATACACAACTACTGTTCCGGAGATTGGAAGATGGTGGCGGTGGTGGCTAGTGTGCAGCTTAGCTGAAGGGGAGAGGACCTGCAACGTGGAAATTGGTGAGTGAAGGGGCTGATCAACCCAGAACAGAGTTATCTAGACTTCCAAGAAGAAAGAGTCTAACCATGATCTGAGTCCATCTAGAATCAGGACAAGGCAGACTCCTCCAGGAGGAGACACCCCGAGATGATCCCCATTCATTTCCCCCGCACCCAACAACCTACTCCCTCTTTGGAAGAGGCAGGAGGCGCCCATCAGAATCTGCCACAGACCACACTGTCTGTAACTCAGCCCCAGCGAGAGCTACAGCTCCCACCAGAAAAAAAAAAAAAAAAGAAAAAAGAGAGATGGGGATAAGAAAACCCAATTCTTTCGGGCACTCCCCCGAAACTAAAATGCCTCCATGAACCTGCACCAGCTGAGCAGAGGTTATAGAGAGGTACACAGCGGCTTTGCAGCTCCGGGTCCCCAGTGCTGCCGGCTGCTCCTAGCAAACAAACTTCAGCTCGGGATCTGGGACTGTGGTCATTCGACACATGCTGAGACACTCCCAGGTCCAGTGCAATAAGGACTAGCACCAAGTCCTAGCACCAGCGGCCCCCCGACCTCTGGCAGAGAAACCCCAGCTCAGGATGGGGACTGAGAAGTCTCAACTCCTTCTGGCACTCTCCTGAGAGTGCAGCCATAAGCTTGCCCTAGCAGAGGGGAAGGACAGAGGGGAAGGACAGAGAGGCAGCCTGCCACAGGACACAGCACCCCCTCTCCAGCTTACCCAGCAGCCCCTGGCAGAGAAACCTGAGTTCTGGATCTGAAGACACTCAACCCTAACTGGTACTCTCCCAGAATCAGCAAACATATGTTCTACCATCAGGCTGCTTCTGGCAGAGAGATATGGGCCCGGGATCTGGGATTGAGAACATTCAACCCAACTCTTTCCCACGCTACCCTGGGACCAGCCAACAAAACCCCTCCTGGCAGAGGGAAAGGACAGAGAGGTGGCACACAGGACAGGTGGACACCGAGTCCTGCTGACACAGTGCCACAGAGCTGACTGTTAGCCTACTCGTGCATTTTCTGCAGGAGGACCAAATTGGAGAGTAGAGAGAAAGGGAAACCCCTGTGCATTCCAACAGGTCCTGCAAGGGAGTGAGTGAGTCTTCTAAGGAAAGTTTGACCAAGACCCAGGACCTCTCCACATAAGCAAATAGACGAGATCCCTGACACCCACACCCCTAGTGTGGGCATCATAGGGATTCTTAGGATAGCAACCCCAATGCTGAAGCTTCTGCCTTGTGGGTCCACCAGTGTAATCCAGGTAAACAATCCCTGGATCCCAGACAGAACTGCATACTAGTTTGGCCTGTAGGCCACTGCAATAGTCAGGGAATCTGTGCATGCACACTGCGCCTCCTAAAAGCGCATGCGAATGGCACCAGTATCACATTCCTTACTTAGGCAAAACTGAAACAACAACGCACACTCCCAAACCAGTGAACCTCTCTCACCTTCCTGAAAAGACAGTCCAGAAAACAGAAAGAGACAATCATAGCCTGAACTACAAAATCAAGGAACAAACAGTGAGGGTTATAAATAACCAGATGGCTAGAGGTAGATATAAGAACACACCCAACAAAAATCAGGACTTAATGACCTCACCATCAACCCCACAAATCAATGGACACTTCAACCCACTAGATATACAAGAAAACAACCTCAAAACTGTTTCTCCAGCTATTAGAGGCCCATAAAGATGAAATGAACAAAGCCCTTAGAGAAACAGCCAAAGAAATCGAGACAAAGAGGAAATAAATAAAGCTCTTAGAGAAATGACCACAAAAGTTGAGGCAAAGAAAGAGGAAATGAACAAAGCGCTCAAAGAAATGTCCACACAAATTAAGGCAAATAAAGAAGAAATAAACAAAGCTCTCATAGAAATACAGGCAAATACAGCCAGAGAAGTAGTGGCACAATTAGTGTTATATGGAGAGGAAAAGGACAAAAAAACAGAAGCTGTCATTAAAAAGAAGGATTCCACATTCAAACAGATGAAGGAAATGATGCAAGACATGAAAACAGAATTAGAATAAATAAAGAAAACACAAATAGAGAAAAACCTGGAGCTGGAGAACATAGAGAAAAGATCAGGACCTACAAAGATAAGCATCACCAACAGAATATAAGAGATGGAAGAAAGAATCTCAGGAGCCGAAGATACACTTGCAGAAATAGACACGTCTCTCAAAGAAAAAATAAAATCAGAAAAGGTCCAAACACAAAACATCCAAGAAATCAAGGACAGCATGAAAAGACAAAATCTAAGAATAATAAGAGTAGAAGAGAAAGAAGACATCAGGCTCAAAGGTCCGGAAAATATTTTCAAGAAAATTATAGAAGAAAATTTTCCCAACTTAAAGAAAGAGATGTCCATAAACATACAAGAGGCCTACAGAACACCAAGTAGACTAGACCAGAAAAGAAATTCTTCACATCACATTATAGTCAAAACACTGAACCTAGAAACACAACAAAGAAAAAATTTTAAAAGCAGCAAGGGAAAAAGGCCAGGTAACATAAGATTCTCAGCTTCATATGGAGAAACAAAAAACCCAGAATCTCCAAAATGATCCTGTACAACAACAGATCATCTGGAGGTATCTCCATCCCCGATCTCAAGGTGTACTACAGAGCAATAGTAATAAAAACTGCATGGTATTGGCATAAAAAAAAGAAAGGAGGATCAATGGAACCGAATAGAAGACCCAGAAATTAACCCACCCACCTATGAATACTCAAATTTTGACAAAGAAGCCAAAACCATTCAATGGAAAAAAAATAGCATCTACAACAAATGGTGCTGGTCCAAATGGATATCTACATGCAGAAAAATGAAAATAGATCCCTATTTATCAACCCACACAAAACTAAAATCCAAGTGAATCAAAGACCTCAACATAAAACCAGATACTCTAAATCTGTTAGAAGAAAAAGTGGGGAACAGCCTAGAACTCATTGGCACAGGAGACAACTTTCTGAACAGAACTCCAACAGCACAGGCTCTAAGAGCAACAAGCAATAAATGGGGCCTCATGAAACTGAAAAGCTTCTGTAAAGCAAAGGATCCTGTCATCAAAACAAAACGACTGCCTACAGGTTGGGAAAAAATCTTCACCAACCCTTTATCTAACAGAGGGCTAATATCCAGTATATACAAAGAACTAAAGAAGCTGAAAAGCAGCAATCCAAGTAATCCAATTAAAAAATGGGGAACAGAGCTAAAAAGAATTCTCAACAGAGGAATATCAAATGGCAGAGAAACATTTAAAGAAATGCTCAACCTCATTAGCAATTAGGGAAATGCAAATCAAAACGACCCTGAGATTTCACCTTACAGCCATCAGAATGGCCAAGATGAAAAACTCAAGTGACAACACATGCTGGAGAGGTTGTGGAGAAAGAGGAACCCTCCTCCACTGCTGGTGGGAATGTAAAATGACCCTGAGATTTCACCTTACACCCATCAGAATGGCCAAGATGAAAAACTCAAGTGATAACACATGCTGGAGAGGTTGTGGAGAAAGGGGAACCCTCCTCCACTGCTGGTGGGAATGTCAACTGGTACAACCACTTTGGAAGTCTATCTGGCACTTTCTCAGAAAATTAGGAATAGTGCTTCCCCAACACCCAGCTATACCACCACTAGGTATATACCCAAAATTTGCTCAAGTACACAACAAAGATATTTGCTCAACCATGTTTATAGCAGCTTTATTTGTAATAGTCAGAACCTGGAAACAACCCAGATGTCCATCAAAAGAGGAGTGGATTCAGAAATTGTGGTATTTTTATACAGTGGAATACTACTCAGCAGTCAAAAAGGAGGAAATCATGAAATTTGCAGGCAAATGGTGGGATCTAGAAAAGATCATTCTGAGTGAAATATCCCAGAAAGAGAAAGAAAAACATGGTACATACTCGCTTATATAGACCTATAAGATATGATAAACATAATGAAATCTATACACCTAAAAATGATAATCAAGAGAGTGGACATGGGGTAAGATGATCAATCCTCGTTTAGAAAGACAGATGGGATGTGCATTGAAGGTATGACAGGAGCTCCACAAGGACCAAATATATCTGGGCACAGTGTCTTTTCTGAGACTGACATTCAACCAAGGACCATGTATGGATATAACCTAGAACCTCTGCCTGGATGTAGTCCGTGGTAGCTCAGTAACAAATTGGTTTCCCATAGTAAGGGGAACAAGGACTATTTCCAACAGGAACTCAGTGGCTGGCTCTTTGACCTCCCCACCCCCCAAGGGAGGAGCAGTCCTATTAGGCTACAGAGGAGGACTTTGCAGACCTGATAAAACAGGGTCAGATGGAAGGGGAGGAGACCTCCCCACATCAGTGGACTTGGAAAGGGGCAGGGTGGAGAGGAGGGAAGGAGGGTGAGATTGGGTGGTAATTAGGGAGAGGGATACAGCTGGGATACAGAGTTAATAAAATGTAACTAATAAGAAAAAAATTAAAATTAAAAAAGATATATACATATAAAAATATACTAAAGTACATAAGTACGAAGTATAAAATGTCAAGTGTTTAGTTATACATGCATTAAAACATCACCACCATTAGGCAGCACGTGACTCTTAGAGTAATTTGTCATAAAAATGCTTATCATTAGCTTTCGATGTCAATAGTCCTATTCAGCTCTCCACTCTGCATGTTACTATGGTGTCCTCCCAGGTAAAATGTGTATGATGCTGCAGCAGGGACACAATTGTTATGAAAGTAACCAAGTCTTTTCTGATTGAGTTTGAGACCTGTTCCATAGGAGAGGATGTCTTGCTGGTATGTAATCCTGGTCAAAAGCCTATAGCTTGGGGAAGGTTGTGGTCATAGCCCCTAGGGAAGTAGCTGCTATCTTCATTTTGTTCAAGGGTCTTGTCATAATGTTCTCCTAAATAATTCTAAACCTGGAGATTCTATATTAATGTCAGAGAATGTTCTTTTTATAGTAGGCAACAGTCAATACAAAAAAATGAATAACTGGTCAAAGCACTAAGAATCATTAAATACTGAGTGTCCAGCCCCTAAGTTGAGAAAGAGTGAAAGACCTTGTTATCACTTTATTTCCATCCTGTCTTTACTACAGAACTCAGGTAATATCATACATAAAAATGGGGAAAACTAAAGGCTCAGAGGATGGGGATTGCTGTGAAATACATGGGCACATTGTGTTTCTTGCTCTCCTGCCCTCATGGCAGCCGTGGCTCCCTGTAGCATAAAAATAAAACATCACTGCTGCCTATCTTACAGAATAAATGAAGGAGATCCACTCTGGCCCCACCTTTTACTGAAGATCTGCTGGGAGAGATAAGTCATTCTTTTTAAAGGATGTTACTCTCGAGTTTTGGCATGCCCTAGTGGAGGGTCTGATTCTTATGCATATGGTATCACTAATTGAGATTAGTAGGTTTATCAGAAAAAAAAATAAACCATATACTTAGGAAGAGTTACTGAGGAAAAACGACGTGTATATCATCATATTCCATTGTATACATGTATAAAATTATAAAAAATATATAATTTAAAAGTGTCCCGTGTAACATTGAGGGTGTAGCTCTGAGGTACAGTGCTTATATTCGCATAGTAAGAGTTTAATTAAAACAAAGAAACCCTCCCTTCAGCTTCAAAAACATTTTGAGTTTAAAACATTTAAGAGAAAATTATGATCTTTATAGTCACTTACAATATTCAGATTTTGAAGGGTATATATGAATAAATGAAAATATAGATACATTTCCACTTATCCTTAGGTTCTGATCTATTTTACATTAGTGTTTCCACTGCAAAACTATTCCAGATAGAAGTAGTAGAAAGTGGAGACACATGGTCAGTGAACAAAAATAAACCACCAGGAAACCAAAGTCTACACATTTGTAACAGAAAATATTTAGAAAATATCAAGGAGGTTTTTCATAAAAATTTAAATGTTGCTTTCATGAAGGTGTTGGTGTTATAATATTTTTACTGTGATAACAACAGAAATGTATCAATGCTTTTATCAATTCTATTCCAGTGCTAAGTCATGCATGCATTTATTCTATTATTGTTAACTGTTAAGTTTCATATTTGAATTTTAATATGTAACTAAATTCATGAATTTTATTTAGAACCTTTAATATATCAGATACTGCACTATAAAGACATCAAATTCACAAATGAATTCTAGATGTATCTGACCCCATTGTTTTCTTGTTTTGTTAAGAATGGAAGTCTAGTTTCATTGATAAGGTCATGAAAATAATATTAGACTTGCTACTTTTGGTTAATAACTCATGATTTACAAATCTTTGTCCTAGTAAAACATGTAGAAATGCTATGTATCTCATAGCATTATGACTGGACCAAGATGCTTCTGAGTTATGTTATGGTAGAACATAGTATGTCTTTTACTGAGGTTTGTTTTAGTGTTTAATTTATCAACCAACAAATCAAATCAACTAAACAAAGCCCATTATATTATTGTACACACAGAAAAGGAAAGAACAAAATTTTAATTAAATTTTTATTTTTTATATTAACTATAGTTTATTTACTTTGTATCCCAGCTATAACCCCTTCCCTCATTCCCTCCCAATCCCATCCTCCCTCCCTCATCTCTTCCTGCCCCTCCCTAAGTCCTTTGATAGGGGAGGTCCTCCTCCCCTTCCATCTGACCCTAGCTTATCAGGTCGAAGGAACAAATTTTTAAATGCCCACTTTGTATGGTGAGATGTTTCACAAAAGGACCCTGGACACTGATAACTTGTTGGGAAGAAATACCTTTGAGAATCAGGGCATAATGACTGAGCCCTGAACATTACTAAATGACACTCATTGATGATTGCCTACTGACAAGAAATGATCTTTGAAAATTAGACATGTTTAAAATTTTCAGGTCCTCTCTACTATAGGTATTGTCATCACTGTGTTTTGTTTTAAAATTATAAAAAGTACTGGGGCTGAAATGATGAAGAGGCAGTTAATAGTCCTTGATGATCTTGCAGAGGAACCAAACCATAACATTCAGTTTGAATGGCTTCTTTGCTTGGATCTAAACACCTCTTTTAGTCTCTTCAGGCTCCTGCACAGCGCACACACACACAACACACTCACATGCAGCTTAAGATAAGTGTTAACATGAAACTGAGTCAGATAACATTGAAATTATACCTAGTTCAAGTCTCAGTCAGTTTTTAAATATCAGCTACCTGTCCATCAAGTATACTTTTTTGTATATCTTTATTATTATTTTTAGATTATAATATAATTACATCTGAGGTTTCAGAAGGAGGGCTAAGAGAGTCATTCTGGGCACACCACCTTGAAGACAATTAGTCAATAAGTATTTAAATCATATATAACACAAAGATTAGACTAACTGACCTCTAAAGTTCTTTCCAATTTCAGCATTAGATGACCCTATGAATGTTAAATTAATGAATTCCATTAGACTCCTGGGCCTAGAGCCAAGACATAGTGAAGAGCTGTAGTCTGGAAGGAGGCCACAAATTGCCCGCTACACACACATAAAAATCTGTTCAAAAAGTTCATTTCCAGCAGTGAAGTCCAGTAACTAAATGCAGCATTGTCAATCATTCATCAGTCAGTGGCTCAGGTAGCCTGACTTGCCAACTCCGGAGGAATAATCTCTTCCCCAGTCAGTTGTTTTTTCATCCCTATTTAGTGTGTACCTACGACAACTTGAACAATAGGTAATGAATTTAATGCCCATTTAAATCTCTAGAAAGAAATGAAACGACTGAAATATTTACCTTCTGATTTTTATGGGGAAGCAGTTGCTTAATAGAATGTGATGCAACATGAAACTGTCTTTAATATAACAAAATGGCATATGCATAGACACTAAGTTATTCCAAATCTCATTTCTCTCCCCCTCCCTCTTTCTCTATCTCTCTCTCTAATACACATACATAATCACATACATATGTGTGTATATTTGTCAGAGTATATAAATGTCTTATCCATGTCTTATCTTTTACTATTTCTTGAATCTTATTTGGGTGTATGCATGCACGTAATCACATAGGTGTATCGTACTGTGACAGTCACATGGAGACCCAAGTACAAAGCTGTTGCAGTTTGCTCCCTCTTTCTACCACATGAATACTAGGGATTGAATTCAGATCGTTAGGCTTGGCAGCAGAAGTATGTACTCACTGGTCCCATTTTAATAGTGATGTACATCAATGCTCTTAGTCTTTAAGATGGAGAAAACTGTGATGTTCATCTCATTTATAATGTATGCTATAAAGGTTAGTATAAAATATAAACTATGATAATGAGGTATACCTTATGCTAATAATCCCTAGATAAGATACCCTACTAAACTTTAGGACCAGTAACTAGAAAGAGTCTTTTAAGATGTGTTCTTTTGTTAAAGAGTTCTGAGTCCATTGAATCAAACTTAATATGTATATATTAATAATTTAGCTTAATTGTACTCATACCCAAAACTCACCTGATAGTACTAAAAGTATAGTTTATCAATAGAATCACAACAATCTAAGAATAGCTTTCAGTAGGCATAGAAAAGAAGCTGCTGTACTTGGAGGCTTCTGGAAAGTTACATTTCATGTGCCAACACTAGGATCTACTGCTCCTGCATAGAGTGTCGGTTGGTTCATTTATGTACGTTACTCTTGTCTTTCTGAGATGGGAACAGAACTCCTCTGGGTTGAATGAGTGAAGAAATTCCAATTCTGTGTCCCTTCCCTCACATGCCAACAGTATCTGAAACTATATCATGTCAATTTAAGACATAGCCAGATCTATTTAAACTATGGTATAACAGCCTTTGAGAGGCTTATGGTTCAAATCAGATCTTGTAAAGTCATTAATTCTCTTAAAAAAAAAGTTTCTCAAGGGCTTTCAGTCTTCCACTTCAGACCCTTCAATGTTTGAAGTCTTGCTGTCAAGACTCCTTTCCCAATGTGTCAGTGCACATTGGTGAGTTTCTCTTTAATAATAGCCATAATGTTTTCACACGTGAACTTTTCAACATTAAACACCCCGGATTCTGATTGCCAAACTGCAAGGTTTCTTTGCATCTTTCTGCTCCAGGTTTTGCTTCTGAAATCATTCTAACAATAACTATACTAGAGCCTGGGAGCCATACTGTCTTATAGGTAGGTTTTCTCTTGTATGTATTCTCTCTATGTATTTCTCTTCTGTGTATGTATTCTTCACAGCTGAGCCATTTCTCCAGTCCTTTGGCTATAGTCATTTTTATTGAAAAACACTTCATACAGTGTATTCTGATCAAGGGTTCCCTTCTGTCATCTCCTCTCACTTTGTCCCCATGACCCCATCAATCCAAATCTATGTTTTCACTCTCTCTCTCTTTAGAAAACAAAAAGACCAGTAAACAGAGTAAAAGAAAAGAAACAGACAAGGAGGACAAAACAAAACACAACAAATACAAAAACAAAAAGCAAATAAAAAGCATGAGAAACCTACACCCACACAGACAAAAAAAATATGTAAACATAAAATTGAAAATCATAGTAAATAAACACACAAAAAGACTTAAAAATTTAACTATATTCTTTATTTTGCCTGTTTATTCATTTTGCTTTTATTGAAAATAGATTCTGTGCTCAAATGATATATCCTAATTATAGTTTACCTTCCCTCTACTTCCTCCAGGTCCTCCTTATCTCTCATCCTGTCTGAATCTGCTCCCTGTCTTTCTCATTAGAAAAGAACAGAGTTTCAAGGAATAATAATACAACAAAATATGATAAGACTAAAAAGATAGCATTTGTACTTGTGAAAGATAATCAATCAGAAGAAAAAGGGCCTGAGAGACGGCACTAGAAATCAGAGACTCACCCATTTTTACACTCATAAATCCCCTGAAAACACTACACTGGAAGCCATAAAACAAGCCCAGAGGACCCAGGCAGGCCTACTAGATGATGTTTCACTCTGTGAGTTCATATGAGCTTTGCTCATGTTAGTGTATAGGACGTATTTTTCTTGGTTACCTCCATCCCCTTTGGCTCATATATTCCTTCCACCTTTTCTTCTTTAGGATTCTGTTAGCTCTAACGGGAGGGATTTATTTTTAACTTCATTTTTTTCTGCTGATGTTTTTCTATTTCACTGTACGTAAGAGTACTTTCTCTAATAAAGCTGTGATTCAATTTTTTTATTTTTAATTAATACTTTTTATTAATTATATTTTATTAATTTTGCATCCCAGCTATAACCCCCTTCCTCATCCCCCCCCAACCCCACTCTCCCTCCCTTATCACCTCCCACATCCCTCTGCCAGTCCACTGATGAGGGCAGTCCTCCCCACCTTCCATTTGACCGTAACCTACGGTCTCATGTGATTCAATTTTTAATTAATTTGTTCTAATTATAAATAATGTTAGTGAAATTGTGATTATTAAATATTCATGAGTTTTCTTTCTCACCATAATTTATAAATACCCCATTTTTTTACCTATCCCATAAAAGTGGCATTTTGTATTTTACAGTTATTTTCCAAAATTTCATATTTGATACCTTAATTCAATGCCTTGCCTAACTAAACTAAAAAAGATTAGCTAATATTTTCTACCATTTTATTTAATAAAACAATTGCTTTTTAAAATTTTTAGTTTTAAAGTTAAATATAAATACTGAAACAATTTTAAAATGGGTAATGCTTCGAAAAGTTTCATTAATTGTGGATATACCTAGAATATGGCAGTATTTGTTGGTGAAATCATTGAAGTATCACAACCTTGGAATACCTGAAAAAACAACATTCATGGATGAAAGAAAACTCCTGACTTACATCATATTGTCTTTGTTGTCAACAGTCGCTGCTGTACATTCATACTGACTAATTCTTTAAAAATCAGTTAATATGTTTGTTGATAGAGATTGAAATATTCCATGTGGGTCAAGGATTGATCCTCAGAACTACACCACCACAGTTAGAATCTCCCTTTATGAATGTAAATTCATCCATTCAGCCTTTCTTTTTTTTTAATTGAGCAAATGTCTTTATTAAATGGTGGGGCATATTTGGATATATGGATAGGAGTGGATTAGCTGGATCTTGAGATAGCACTATTCCTAATTTTCTGAGAAAGCGCCAGATTGATATCCAAAGTGTTTGTACAAAGTTACTAACCAGCAGTGGAGGAGGGCTCCCCTTTCTGCACAGCTTCTCCAGCATGTGTTGTCACTTGAGTTTTTGTCTTAACTATTCTGATGGATGTGAGGTGAAATCTCAGGGTTGTTTTGATTTGCATCTCCTTGATGACTAAGGATGTTGAACATTTCTCAAAGTGTTTCTCTGCCATTCGATACTCCTCTGTTAAGAATTCTCTGTTTAGCTCTGTGTCCGATTTTTTAATTGTATTACTTGGTTTCTTGAGGTTTAACATCTTCAGTTCTTTATATATTCTTGATATTAGCCCTCTATCATATGTAGGGTTGGTGAAGATCCTTTCCCAGTCTGTAGGCTGTCATTTTGTACTGATGACAGTGTCCTTTGCTTTACAGAAGCTTTTCAGTTTCATGAGGTACAATTTATTGATTGTTGAGACACTTTGAACAAGGCAAAATGTTTTTATTACTATTGCTCTATAGTACAGCTTGATGGAGATACCTCCAGAATATCTTTTATTGTACAGGATTATTTTAGCTATTCTGTTTTTTTTGTTGTTGTTGTTGTTATTCTATATGAAATTGAGAATTGTTTTTTAAAGGTCTCTAAAGAATTGTGTTGGTATTTTCATGGGAATTGCATTGAATCTGTAGATTGCTTTTGGTAGGATAGCCATTTCACTATGTTAATCCAACTGATCCATGAGCATGGGAGATCTTTGCATCTTCTGATATGACTTCTTCAGAGATATGAAGTTTTTTCAAACAGGTCTTTCACTTGCTTGGTTAGCGTTATGTCAAGGTACTTTATGTTATTTGTGGCTATTGTGAAGGGTGTTGTTTCTTTCTCAGCCTATTTGTCTTTGGTATACAGGAGGGCTACTGATTTTCTTTTTTTTTTATTGGCTTAATCCAAGTTGGTTTATTTTTTATTTAACTTTTATTAATTACACTTTATTCATTTTGTATCTCCCCATAAGCCCCTCCGTCCTCCCCTCCAGATCCCACTCTCCCTCCCCTTTCTGCATGCATGCCCCTCCCCAAGTTCACTGATAGGGGAGGTCCTCCTCTCCTTCTTTCTGATCTTAGTCTATCAGTTCTCATCAGAAGTGGCTTCATTGTCATCTTCTGTGGCCTGGTAAGGCTGTTCCACCCCTCAGGGGGAGGTGATCAAAGAGCAGGTTTCAACACTTTGGTTGATCTAGTTTTCCTACAAGGCTTCATGTCAGTCAAAGTGGTGTTGATCTTCCCTTTTTCAAACTTACAATTCCAGCATGTCCCTTCATTCCATTTTTGCAAGATCTACTTTAATGTAGACGAGGCAAAGCACAGAAGTTGTGTAGCATTAAAAAGGTCCAAACCTTTAGTTGTAGGTAAATGGGCACTCTCGGTGCAAATCTCCAGCATCTGTTGTATGGAGGGACCATTCTGTGAGGGTCTGTCTTTCCAAATATCCAGTGGAACTTGGAACAAGCCCTATAAAATTCTTGGTAATTGACCCTCACATTGGATTATTTGCTTTCCTTCATGTGTCATGCTTCCTAGTGCATGCATCCTAGTCTTCTTTGTTTTGGCATCAATTTTAAGTAAATCCTGCCAAGGTACATTCTCTTCTAGTGTAGAAAATTCAGCCTTGCTCAAAAATCTAATTAAGTGACAATTACTGAACAATCAATAAGAGACTCCATTCTTTAAAATCTTCCTGAATGAATTAATCTCATCATTACTTTGTAACTCACAATTTGGTGACCTTATCTGTATATGGAAGCACTGGAGCAGATCTAAAGTTGTATTGGATGAATATTTGGCATGCTACAAAAACATTAGAAGCCAAACAGAAACTGTTAATGGAACATGCATCTCAAGGATAGAAATCATCTTACAATCATCAACCTGGAAATCTTATTCAAAGGTGGTCCTATAATAAACTCATCGAGAAACTGATATTAGAAGTATTTCCTCTCCTAAATATGCACATGGTTTACAATCATAACTTTCTAAACATTACCTGGAAACACAGTGAAAGAAAATGAATACTTTTTTTTTCAGAGCTGAGAGTAATTTATACTTTTGTACACAAAACATATGTATCTTATAAACCATATGTTGACATGATTATTCTTGGATTTTAATCAAACAAATAATAAAGGGAAGAAAAGCCACATAAAACTAGTGTCTTTCTGCTGTGAAACTGTTATTGAAGACACCTTTTGTAGTACTCAAAACCTTTCAGTTTTCTTCCTTTTCATAGTTTGTCCAGTGGCTTATAAGTAAAAACCAGAAACTATTTTTTGCAATATCTAGTTTAATTTAGAAAAGGCAAACAAGGCAAAGTACAGAAGTTGTGTGGCATATATATGCAAAAGACCTGTGAGGGGAAAAATTCTTGACATAATATTATGAGACAAAGAACCTGCAAAAATGCCATTGACTTCATTTGCTGCTGGCCGTGTTCTGCTAAGCCAAAGGCACCCACTTAAGAAGGGGTTGTAGGAATATCTAGGTTGTTTCCAAATACAGGCTATTATGAATAATCCTGCCATGAACATAGTTAAGCCAATGTCCTTGTTGTACAGTTGAGCATCTTCTCTCTAAATGCCCAAGAGTGGTAGAGCTGGGTCATGAGGTAGCAGTATTCCTAATTTTCTGAGAAAGTATCAGATTGATTTCCAAGGTTGTACAAGTTTACATTTCCACCAGCAATGGAGGAGGGTTCTCTTTTCTCCACAACCTCTCCAGCATGTGTTGTCACTTGAGTTTTTCTTGGCCATTGCGATGGGTGTAAGGTAAAATCTCTGGGTCTTTGATTTGCATTTCACTGGTGACTATGGACAGTGCGTATTTCTTTAAGTGTTTGTCTGCCATTAGATATTCCTCTATTAAGTATTCTCTGCACTCTGCAGAAGGTTTGGTTATAGTCTCAGCATCTGCTTTGATACACTACTAGGTAGAGACTTTCAGAGGCCCTCTCTGTAGGCTCCTGTCCTGTTACTTGTTTTCTCCTACTTCCAATGTCCATCCCATCTGTCTTTCTAAGTGAGGGTTGATCATCTTGCCCCGGGTCCTCTATCTTGTTTATCTACTTTAGGTGTAAAGGTTTTAGTATGTTTATCCTATCTTAAAGGTCTAGTGCCCACATATAATTGAATATATACCATATACTGTGTGTGTCTTTCTGCACCTGGGATACCTCACTCAGGATGATCTTTTCCAGATTCCACCATTTGCCTGCAAAGTTAATGATTTCCTTGTTTTTAATTGCTGAGTAGTATTCCATTGTGTAAACGTACCATAATTTCTGTATCTATTCTTCAGTTGATGGACATCTGGGTTGTTTCCAGGTTCTAGTTATTATGAATACAGCTGCTACAAACATGATTGAGCAAATGTCCTTGTTGTGTACTTGAGCATCTTTTGGATATATGCCTAGGAGTGGTATAGCTGGATTGAGGAAGCACTGTTCCTAATTGTCTGAGAAAGTGCCAGATTGATTTCCAAAGTTGTTGTACAAGTTTGCATTCCCACCAGCAATGGAGGAGGGTTCCGCTTTCTTCACAACCTCTCCAGCATGTGTTGTCACTTGAGTTTTTGTTCTTAGCCATTCTGATGGGTGTAAGGTGAAATCTCTCTTTATCTCTATATCCCATATGTAGGGTTGGTGAAGATCCTTTCCCAATATGTAGGCTGTCATTTTGTTCTGGTGACACTGTCCTTGGCTTTACAGAAGCTTTTCAGTTTCATGAAGTCCCACTTATTGACTGTTGATCTTAGAGCCTGTGTTCTTGGTGTTCTGTTCAGGAAGTTGTCTTCTGTGCCAATGAGGTCAAGGCTCTTCCCCACTCTTTCTTCTAACAGATTTAGTATGTCTGGTATTATGTTGAGGCCTTTGATCCACTTGGACTTTAGTTTTGTGCAGGGTAATAAGTATGGATCTGTTTGTATTTTCTACATGCTTAAATTCTCGTTCTAAAGGGCAAACAGGATAGACATTGGATGTGGGAGATGACAAGGAACAGGACAGGAGGTTCCCACATGGGGCCTCAGAAAGACTATATTGATCGAGGTATCAAAGCAGAGGCTGAGACTCATGGCCAAACTTTGGGCAGAATGCATAGAATTTTATAAAACACCTAGAGGGAGACAGGAGCTCCGAAATGAGACCAACAGAGCCAAAAAAGTTGGCCCCTGGGACCCTTACAGAGATGGATACCTCAACTAAGTACTATGCATGGAGAGAACCTAAAATCTCTGCTCAGATGTAGCTCACAGACTCAGTGTCCATGTGGGTTTCCTAGTAAGAGGACTCAGTAGCCAGCTCTTTGATCAGCTCCCCTTGGAGGGGTCAGTCTTGCTAGGCCATGGAGGAAAACAATGCAACCAGTCCTGATGAAACCTGATAGGCTAAGGTCAGATATTAGGGGAGGAGGACTTCCCCTATCCGTGAACTAGGGGAGGGGCATAGAGGAAGAAGAAGAAGGCAGTGTAGGACAATGAGGAGATGAGGGAGGGGGCTATCTCCAGGATACAAGGAGGAAAAAATGTAATAAATAATAAAAAATAAAGAAAAAAGACAATGATTTAGAAATATTTTTAAAATTTATCTTGTCATTGTAACATGTCTTAAACGAATAAAAAGTTTCTATTAAAAAAGATAGTGGCTTGTACATCCTGTCTATCAGTATGCTTGTATGGTGGATTTACATATTTTGAACCACCTGTGTACCTCTGGGATGAAGCGTACTTGATCAGAATAGATGATTTTTTGATGTGTCTTGGTCTTGTTTTAAAAATACTATATTGAGAAATTTTATATCTAGATTCATAAGGGAAAGTGGTCTGTAGTTTTCTTTCTTTGTTGGGCCTTGATATAAAGTTTAAGTGTAAAGGTAATTTTGGACTTGTAATAACAATTGGCCAATATTCCTTTTATTTCCGTTTTGTAGACTAATTTGAGGGGTTTGGGGATTAATTCTTCTTTGAATATCTGTTAACATTCTGCACTAAAATCATCGAACTCTGGGTTTTCTTTTGATTGGATGACTCTTAGTTACCTCTTATATTTCACTAGAGATAATAGGTCTGTTTAAATTGTTTATCTGATTGGGATTTAACTTCAGGTATGTGGTCTAAACCAATAAATTTATCCATTTCTTTCAGATTTTCCAGTTTGTTGGAGTAAACATTTATGAAGTGTGTCTTTAGGATTCTCTAAATTTCCTTGGAATCCACTGTTTTGTCCCTATATTGTCTCTAATTTGTATACTTTGATCTTTTCTCACCACATTTTAGTTTTTTGAATAAGGGTTTGCCAATCTTACTGATTTTCTGAAAGAACCAATCTTTGTTTCATTGATTTTTTTAACTCTTTCTGTGTTGTTTGTTTTTATTTTATTGATTTCAGTCCCAAGTTTGATTATTTTTCGTTATGTATTCCTGTCATTTCTTTTTTTTCTTATTCTTGTGTTTTTAAAGTACCATTCATTTACCAATATGACAGCTCTTTTAATTTTTATTGAATTTTTATTTTTACCTTAATTACAGTTTATTCATTTTATATCCCAGCTGTAGCTCCTTCCCTCATTCCCTCCCAATCACACCCTCTTTCCCTCATGTCTTCCCATGCCCCTCTCCAAGTCCACTGATAGGGAAGGTCCTCTCCTCTTCCACCTTTGCCAGGTCTCATCAAGACTGGCTGCATTGTCTTCCTCTGTGGCCTGGCAAAGATGATCCCCTTTCATGGGGAGGTGATCAAAGAGACAGCCACTTAGTTCATGTCAAAGATAGTCCCTGTTTCCCTTACTAGGGTACCCACTTGGAGACTGAGCTGCCATGGGATACATCTGAGCAGTGGTTCTAAGTAATATCCATGAATGGGCTTTGGTTAGGCTAATAGTCTCAGAAACGACCCCTGTACCCAGATTTTTTGGTTCTGTTGCTCTCCTTGTGGAGCTCCTGTCTTCTCCAGGTCTTGCTATCTCCCCCTCTTTCCTAAGATTCAAAGAGAACTCTCTTTTATTAAAAAAGTGTTTCCACTTAGTGCTTCAAATTTTCTCCTAGAAGCTTCTTCATTGTGCTTCTTACATTTCAACATGTTGTGTTTTTATTTTTATTCAGTTATAAAATATTTTAAATTTATTTTTTAATTCTGTCTTGACCTAATTATGATTCTATTTCTTCTTGTTGGATTTTTTTTTTCTTTTGCTGGGTACATATATACTTCATGTTGTCAGATAGTAAAGCAGCTACCACATTCTGATTTTTGTGATCATTTTTCTTGAAATAGCTTCTTCACTCTTTTCCCCTTGGGGAATGTCTGTCTGTAGGCTTAGATTTTTCAACAAACCTACTTTATTTAGGGTTCTTAAGCACTTCTACCTCCCTTCACACCCATTGATCAGAGTAGGGGAGAAAGAGGTTTTTAGAAAAAGGGAGTCATTAACATTTTTAGAAGTAGTTCTTTGGAGTGAGTCCACTCATCATTGTCCATCAGTCTAGTCCAAATGCCAACACCAAACAGCAACATAAACCAGCACAATTCAGCAGATCGGACAAGTCAGCAAAAGCCACAAGACTCAGATGGATTGCCCCAAGAAGTTCTATAGAAAATTTCTCCCTGTGGAGTGAAGTGTCAAAGAATGAAGACCAGTAGAGTGGTGTCAATATAAAAAGTTTTCTTTCATTGTCTCTATGTGTCTATGTATCTCCTCCCCTCCTCAAAGCCCACACACAGATAATTCCAGCTGGCCAATATCATCTCCCTATCAAAAGACAGCTTCCAGAAAAACCTCACATGACTCCATTGATCCATCAGTCTGTATCTATGCCAGTACCATGCAGCTGTTAGTATTGTTGCTCTATAGTACAGCTTGATATCAGGAAAGGAGATACCTCCTGAAGATATTTTACTGTAGAAAATTGGTTTAGCAATTCTGGGAATCGAATAGAATACCCTGACATAAATCCACACACTTATGGACAACTGATTTTTGACAAAGATGCCAAATCCATTCAATGGAAAAAAAGACAGTATCTTCAACAAATGGTGCTGGTCTAACTGGATGTCTAAATGTAGAAAAATGCAAATAGATCCATACTTATCACCCTGAACAAAACTAAAGTCCAAGTGAATCAAAGAACTCAACATAAAAACAGACACACAAAACAGCTTAGAAGAAAAAGTGGGGAATACCCTTGAACTCATTGGCACAGGAGACAACTTACTGAACAGAACGCCAACAGCACAGGCTCTAAGAGCAAAAATCATTAAATGGGACCTGATGAAACAGAAAAGCTTCTGTAAAGCAAAGGACACTGTCCTCAGAACAAAACGACAGCCTACAGGTTGGGAAAGGATCTTCTCCAACCCTTTATCTAATAGAGGTCTAATATCCAGTATATATAAAGAACTAAAGAAGTTAAACAGCAAAAATCAAGCAATCCAATTAAAAAATGGGGAACAGAGCTAAACAGAGAATTCTCTGCAGAGAAATATCGAATGGCAGAGATACACCTAAAGAAATGATCAAGCTCATTAGCCATCAGGGAAATGCAGATCAAAACGACACTAAAATTTCACCTTACACCCATCAGAATGGCTAGGATCAAAAACTCAAGAGACAACACATGCTGGAAAGTTTGTGGAGAAAGGGGAACCCTCCTCCACTGCTGGTGGGAATGTAAACTTGTACAACCACTCTGGAAATCAATCTGGCGCTTTCTCAGACAACTAGGAATAGTGCTTCCTCAAGATCCAGCGATACCACTCCTAGGCATATAACCAAAAGATTCTCAAGTACACAATAGGGACATTTGCTCAACCATGTTCGTAGCAGCCTTATTTGTAATAGCGAGAAGTTGGAAACAGCCCAGATGCCCCTCAACTGAAGAATGAATGCACAAATTGTGGTATATCTACACAATGAAATATTACTCAGCAATAAAAAAGAAGGAAATCATGAAATTTACAGGTAAATGGTGGGATCTGGAAAAGATCATCCTGAGTGAGCTATCCCAGAAGCAGAAAGATACACACGGTATATACTCACTCATATAGACATATAATATAAGATAAACCTACTAAAATCTGTACACCTAAAGAAACTAATCAAGAGGGAGGACTCTTGCTAAAATGCTCAATTCTTTTCCAGAAAGGCAAAGAAGCTGGACATCAGAAGAAGTAGAAAAGAGGGAACAAGTCAGGAGCCTGACACAGAGGACCTCTGAAAAGCTCTGCCCTGCAGACTATCAATGTAGATGCTTAGACTTATGGGCAACCTTTGGGCAGAGTGCAGGGAATCTTATGAAAGAAGTGGGAAACAGTAAGATCTGGAGAGGACAGGAAATCCACAAGGAGAGCAACAGAACCAAAAAATTTGAGCACTGGGGTCTTTCCTGAGACTGTTATTCCAACCAAGGACTATGCATGGAGATAACCTAAGACCCTTGCACAGATGTAGCCCATGGCAGTTCAGTATCCAAGTGGGTTTCATTGTAGTAAGAACAGGAACTGTCTCTGATATGAACTACTCTTTAAATTACCTCCCCCTGAGGGGGAAGTAGCCTTACCAGGCCACAGAAGAAGACAATGCAGCCACTCCTGATGAGACCTAATTGACTAGGATCAGAAGGAAGGAAAAGAAGACCTCCCCTATCAGTGGACTTGGAGAGGGGAATGCATGCAGAGGTTGGAGGAAGGGAGGGATTGGGACAGGAGGAGGGAGGGAACCACAGGGGGGATACAAAGGGAATAAAGTGCAATTAATAAAGAAAAATGTAAAAAAAATTAAATTAAATTAAAATTAAAAAAGTCACATGACACAACTGAGTCTTCAAAGAAACCAGAAACTTCCACTTCATCAATTTTTGACATTATGGAATGTTTCTTGGATGTAGCTGAAAGACAGATCATGTTTTCTTTTGTTTTTTTATTTTTATTCCAATCCGTTAGTGCATGAGTTTGTACTGAGGGATTTAGAGCACTGATGTTGAGTATACTCAATTAGCAGTATTTGTTGATTCCTGTTATTTAGTTGTGGTGGTATGTTTTCTTCCCAACCTATTTGCATTTGCTAGTCTAATATTATTCTTTCCTGTGTTGTCTTGGGTGTGATTAACAGCTTCTTGTTGAACTTTTCCTTCTAGAACTGTAGTGTAGGAGTGGACTTTTTTCTCCATCTATTATGATCAAAATTTTTACCTCATATAGTAGTCTGTATTGGCATATGTAGAATATAAGCCTTTCTAGAACAACCATGCAGGATTTTAGAGTCCATCGAAAAATAAGATGTTTTTCTAATTGTTATGCCATTAAATATGTAACATTATTCCTTACAACTTTTAATAGTCTTTCTTTGTTCTGTGTGTTTAGTATTTTGATTAGTTTATGTTGGAGGGAATTTCTTTTAGGCCCAGTATATTTACATATGATTTGTAGTATACTTTCTCAGATATTAAAATGGCTATGCAATGTTGATTCTTAAGTCCCTTTTTTGGACTGACTTTTTCCATTCTTTCATGCTGATGTGATGTCTGTCCTTGATGTTGAGGTTTGTTTCTCAAATGCGACTGAAAGACTGATCTAGCTTTTACATGCATGCTGCTGGTCTGTTTCTTTTCATGAGGCAAACTGAGAATATTTATGTTGAGGAATTATGAATGAACAGGGTTGGTTGATCCCCGTTGTTTTGTTATTGTGGTAGATTTTCTCTCTTTCTTTTAAATTGCTTGTCTGAGATTTATCCTGTGTTTTCTTGGGTATTGTTTAGACTCTTTCAGTAAACTTTTTCTTCTATCTGCTAGAATTTCATGCCTTTTGTATAAGTGAATTTATATATAGATGTTGCTTAGTTTTGGTTTTATCACGGAATGCCTTTCTCCATCTATTGTCATTGAAGGTGTCCCTGGTTAGAGAAGTCTGTGTCTCTTAGAATTTATTAGAACATCTGACCAGACACTTCGGATTTTAGAGCATCTATTGAAAATCAGGAGTTATTCTAATAGGTCTGCATTTATATGTTATTTCATCTTTTTCTCTTACAGGTTTTAATATCATTCCTTTATTATTTACATTTAGTGTTTTGATCATTATGTACCATAGGGAATTTCTTTTGTACAGCAGTCTTCTGGTGTTCTGTGTGCTTCTTGTGACTTGATAGGTACCTCCTTCGTTAGGTTGGTAAAATTTTCCTTTATGGTCTTCTAGAAAATATTTTCTGTGCTTCTGACCTGGTTTTCTTCTCCTTCATCTATTCTTCTGATCATTCTTAAATGTGGCCTTTTAATAATGTTCTTGATTTCCTGGATGTTTTGTGGCAGGACTTTTTTTTATGTTCAAAAGTCTCTTTGATGAAAATATGCATTTTCTCTGTTTTGTATTCAGGATCTGAGATTCTTTCTTCCATCTTTAGTTTTCTGTTGCTGAGGCTTGCCTCTGAGGTTCCTCTTTGAGTTCCTCAATGTATTTTAGTTTTCTCTCAGTTTGGGTTATGCATAGTGACTCCATTTCCCGTTCCATGTCTTAAACTCTTTTGTTCATTTTATTCAACTGTTAGTTTGTATTTTCATAGATTTCATTAATGGATTTATTTGCATCCTCCTCAGTGACCATGGCAATAGCTAATTATAAGTCCTTTACTTGTGTTTAAACTTTATTGAATTTCTCAGGGTTCATTCTTGAAAGTTTTTTGTGTGTTGGTGGCAGCATAGTGTCTTGAGTGTTAATGATTTTGTTTTGTGCTGGCATTTGGGTGTGTAATTATTGTGATTGTAAGTGTTGATATATGGCATTTTCTTTGTTGGTTTCTGATGCCTTCTCTTTATCTTTAGAGAGTGTTGTGGCTGTGGGTTGCCTAGTTAAGAATAATTATGAGACCCTGCCATTTATGGTCACTGATTGTCCAAAATAAAAAGTATTTCTAGGTATTGGGAGCTGACAGGAAGGAATGAAAAATGAGTTTGCTGGGCAAGGTGCTGAAAGGGTTCACAGGAGGGAGGAAGATTGGGTCTTCCATGAGTATCTGCTTAGTGCCCTAGAAATGAATCCAGAGAAGGAAAGAGTACAGTAACTTGTCTGCTACAAAGCTAGGTATAAGGAACATTCAAATTGCAGAGGATTTCTCACCTGAATCCCTGGTTGTCTTGACTCAAGTTTTTTAGGGAGAGCTTTCATGGGTTACCTACTGAGAAACAGAAATTGGATGAGGGAGGAAGTCTGGAGAAGATTCAATTTATTCCCTAGGAATGGAGTCACAGAGGCAAAAGAGAATTCATCAGATATTTGCTACACATGGGGGATAAAACTGGAAATAGAATAAGAAATTATGGGGTAAAGCCTCTGAAACTGGGAACTAATATACACCATCCCCCTTAAGTTCTTTACATCAGGTATTTTGACCCAGTGGTTATATAGAGCTTAATACATAAACTGACACCATTATATTTCTGTTATTACTTATATATTCAGACTTTTGGCAATTAGAAGAGAAAGTTCTAGAGAAACATGTCCACCATAACATGAGCCTTGGGAAACCCTTGAGGTCGCTACTGAGTAGACACAGCAATTGTATCATACATTCTTTACAGATGAGAGCTCCTTAGCAAGATTGTCATTGACAGTCTTAATCTTTGAATATTTTATGTTAGGCTACATGAATCACCAGACAGCTGACTGCTCTGCACTGTTTTAGTATCATGAACATAAATTATTTAACAGTCTGATGTAGTTAAAATTGATCTCCTTTAAATTTCCTTTTTCCAATTTTACTGAGTGTAACAGAAAATTAAAATTGTATATTTTTATGGTGTATGAAATGATGGCTTTGTATACAATGTAAAAATATTAGCAAAACCAAGGTAATTAGCATGTATATTACCTCATGAAGTATCTATATGATGCATTACTAAGCATAGTAATGATGTTGTACATTATGTAATCAGGACATAGTACCCTTAAAATATTCTATTAGTGAACTAATTATGACAAGGACTCCATAGAACTCACTGGGCTCTATTGCAGGAAAGTAAGCAGAGTGTGCTCAGTTGTGAAGTTGGTGTTCAGAATAGATAGAGTGCTGAAACTTACTCTGCCACTTTGATGTGCTTGTAATACAGATTCTTTGCTAACTGCTTATATTTAAAACTTTCTTTTTTATATAATTAATTTTATCTATTTCTATTAATTACAGTTTATTCACTTTGTATCCCACATAAGACACTCCCTCTTCTCCTCCAGGTACCATCCTCACTCCCCTTCTTCACTCATGCCCCTCCCCAAGTCCACTGATAGGGGAGGTCCTCCTCTCCTTCCTTCTGATCTAAGTCTATCAGATCGCATCAGGAGTGGCTGCATTGTCATCTTCTGTGGCCTGGTAAGGATGCTCTCCCATAAGGAGGAGGTAATCAAAGAAGAGGCCAATCAGATTATATCAGAGGCAGCCCCTCTTCCCATTACTATGGAACCCACTTGGACACTAAGCTGCCACGGAATACATCTGTGCAGGGGTTCTAGGTTATCTCCATGCCTGGCACTTGGTTGGAGTATGAGTCTCTGGGAAGACCCCTGTGTTCAAATTTTCTGGTTCTGTTGCTCTCCTTGTGGGGTTCCTGTCCTCTTCAGATTTTACTATTTCCCACCTCTTACATAAGATTTCATGCACTCTGCCCAACAGTTGGCCATAAGTCTCAACGTCTGCTTTGATAGTCTGCAGGGTAGAGCCTTGTAGAGGCCCTCTGTGGCAGATTGTTTTCTGTTTTCTTCTTTTTCTGATGTCCATCCTCTTTGCCTTTCGGGATGGGATTGAGCATTTTAGTCAGGGTCCTCTCTCTTGATTAGTTTCTTTAGATGTACAAGTTTTAGTAGGTTTATACTATGTTATATATCTATATGAGTGAGTATATACTGTGTGTGTCTTTCTGATTCTGGGACAGCTCACTCAGAATGATCCTTTCCAGGTCCCTCCGTTTACCTGCACATTTCATGATTTCTTTGTTTTTCATTGCAGAGTAATACTCCATTGTGTAGATGTACCACAATTTCTGTATCCATTCTTCAGTTGAGGGGCATTTGCGCTGTTTCCAGCTTCTGGCTATTACAAATAAAGCTGTTAAAAACATGGTTGAGCAAATGTCCTTAATATATCTTTTAGATATATGCCTAGGAGTGGTACTGCTGGATCTTGAGGAAGCGCTATTCCTAGTTGTCTGAGAAAGTGCCAGATTGATTTCTAGAGTGGTTGTACAAGTTTGCATTCCCACCAGCAGTGGAGGAGGGTTCCCCTTTCTCCACAGCCTCTCCAGCATGTGTTGTCACTTGAGTTTTTCATCTTGGCCATTCTCATGGGTGAAAGGTGAAATCTCAGAGTCATTTTTATTTGCATTTCCCTAATGGCTAATGATGTTGAGCATTTCTTTAAGTGTTTCTCTGCCATTTGATATTCCTCTACAGAGAGTTCTCTGTTTAGCTCTGTTCCCCATTTTTTAAATGGACTACTTGGTTTGCTGCTTTTCAGCTTCTTTAGTTCTTTATATATACTGGATATTAGCCCTATGTCAGATAAAGGGTTGGTGAAGTTTCTTTCTCAATCTGTAGGCAGTCGTTTTGTTTCGATGATGCTGTCCTTTGCTTTACAGAAACTTTTCAGTTTCATGAGGTCCCATTTATCGATTGTTGCTCTTAGAACCTGTGCTGTTGGTATTCTGTTCAGGAAGTTGTCTCCTGTGCCAATAAGTTCAAGGATATTCCCCACTTTTTTTCCAACTGATTTAATGTGTCTGGTTTTATGTTGAGGTCTTTGATCCACTTGGACTTCAGTTTTGTGCAGGGTGATAAGTATGGATCTATTTTCATTTTTCTACATGTAGACATTCAGTTAGACCAGCACCATTTGTTGAAGATGCTGTCTTTTCTCCATTGTATGGTTTTGGAATCTTTGTCAAAGATCAGGTGTCCATAAGTGTGTGGGTTTATTTTGGGTCCTCTGTTCGGTTCCATTGATCCACCATTCTGTTTCTATGCCAGTACCATGCAGTTTTTATAACTGTTGCTCTATAGTACAGCTTAAGTTCAGGGATGGAGATACCTCCAGAAAATCTTTTATTGTAGAGGATTGCTTTAGCAATTCTGGGTTCCTTGTTATTCCATATGAAGTGGAGAATTTTTCTTTCAAGGTCTGTAAAGAATTGTGTTGGTAATTTGATGGGAATTGCGTTGAATCTGTAGATAGCTTTTGGTAAAATGGCCATTTTTACTATGTTGATCCTGCCAAGCCATGAGCATGGGAGATCTTTCCATCTTCTGATTTCTTCTTCTAATTCTTTTTTCAGAGACTCAAATTTTTTTTTCCATACAAGTCTTTGACTTGCTTGGTTAGGATTACACCAAGGTAATTTATGTCATTTGTGGCTATTGTGAAGGGTGTTGTTTCCCTAATTTATTTTTCAGCCCTTTTGTATACAGGAGGGCTACTGATTTTTTTGAGTCTAAAAACCTTGTGTTTGCAGGAGGTAAGGATCATTACAGAGATCCATAATTGGCCAACATTTGAGATTATGATAAAGCATAAATTTCATTCATAAATGAAACATATATATTGCAACACTCAGGTCTCAGAGACCAGTATGGGGAGAGGCAGAAACAGTACTATAGCCTCAGTTAAATGATGACCTTCCCCCCAAAAAATCTTCTGGGCACAGCAGAATACCTGAATATGTGAACTCACAGCAGTTGTGAAAGCATACATCAGACCTATGCAGACCTATGAGAGACCCAATCACAGCACGGGAAGGGGAGTTAGACACATAGAGCAGCCCATACCTTAAGAGCTATTGGCAACTGTCAGATTCTGGGAGAGGTATGTGAGTTTTCTCTAAGACCATACTCCCTGTTAAGTCAACCACACTCGAGCAGAATGCTACTCGTAAAATAATATTGAGCATCACAAATCAGACTTGATGGAAAAGTAAAAGACACAGAATTGGCTGGAAAGGTAAGGTAATATAGATCTCTTTTTTTGTTTGTTTGTTTTGTTTTGGAAAGAAGTAATTTGTTTACTTTTCTATTGCTGTAATAAAACAACATGTCCAAGACAACTCATAGAACAATGAATTTCTTTGGCTGACAGTTAGCAAGGGATATTAACTGCTTTGATGAAAATGTGGAGGCAACAGACAGCTGGAAGCCGCAGTGAAATGGGAAGAGTTCACACCTTGAGGTGGATGAAGCCGAGAGGAAGGACTAGAAATGGTGCATGGTTTTTGAAACCTCCAAGCTGCCCTTACTGGCATGCTTCCTCTAGCAAGACCACTCTTCCTAATGCACCCAACAGTATCCCAAATAGGCGCCAAGTGTGTAGATGCTTAGAAAATGGTGAAAACTTATTTAGGGTGAGAGTAAATATAATCAAAATACCTTGTATGAAATTAAAAAATTAAAATATACAAAATAAGATATATACATTAAATACTTATGAAGTACAATGAAATATTTTGATATATGTTTATATTTCAGTATTTTCAAATCAAATTAATCAAGCAATCACCTGTTTACATAACTTATTTTTGTAGTGAAACATTTAAATTTGTTCTAACAATTTTGAAATAGTCTAAGCATTGTCACTCATCATAGAAATTTTTTATCTATAGCAGGGCACCAAAGCTTATATTTCTGTCTAACTGAAATTAACTCTATGCTTTCTTCAAGATTTACCTTCTCTCAAACACTTTTCCCACAGTAGATTGGATTCAAAATTGTGACTGTCTACTTTGATAAGTTCAATATTGCCAGAATTTAACAAAAGTGAAATATTACAAAATATTCTTTAATATTCCTTATTTATTTCTCCAAGCGTATTGTCCTCCGTGTTCATTCATTTTGTTCAAAATGACAGAAATCATGTTTTTTGTAAGGCAGGATATTATTCTATAATTAGTAAATACATATCCATTAAATCATGCTCTCCCACATTCTGATGCTGTATAGATACATATATATGTATGTATATATCTGTATGTGTATATCATGCTTTCAGATTTTTATATTTATCTCCTAAAAATAAAAGAACGGTTAACACAAGGGCATGGACAACTTATTCATTGCAATCTCTAGTTCCTTGGGTATATACCCAGAGCTAAGATTGTGGAATAATATGGCACTTATGTTATAAAAATTCTGAGAAATTGTTAAATCTTTTTTTATTTTGTTTTCCATAATATCTGTACTAATTTATAATTCTGCCAACACATAGATTTAAGTAAAAAATGTTTGAGTTATGTTCCCATACACACACAGAAGTATCACGAATTCCTTCTGAAATATAATGTATATATTTGGGTGTCACATAAAACCATTAATCTTTTGAAGTTTCTTGTGTTTACCTTTGAATGGGACATGTCTATCACTTCTGCTTCCCATGTTTCATGGCTCCTCAAAGAAAAGAGGATCCAGGCATTCTAAGACCCAGTGGTATTTGCCAGACATAGCGGATCTCTCACATACCTGTAGCAGCTGTGACTGTATTCATAAAACCAACACACGATAAAGCCAGCCAAGCTCCTGACACTGCTGTTCATAAAAATCCCACTTTATCTGAAGCAGTCTTAAACATCAGGTCTCTAATGGTTTCTGGGTGAGGGGAGCTCAATCTTCTTCAAGGAGGTTACCTCAAATAAACTACCCATGCTCCAGTAGATATCTTCACCCCTCTGCACATAAGGCAGAACTAATGACTCAGTGACCTTAAAAAAAAAGTACATGAACTTGGGCTGAGAATATGGAAAGAAAGGACTGTAAATAAATTTGTGGGGAGGAAATATTGTATAAATTTTAACAGAAATTTATGTGCATATGAAATATCCTCGAACAATAAAAACATGAGTAAGTTTCAAAATACTATTTTTATTCAATTATATGTTATTTTGAAAATGAACTTGTTGTGCAGGTTAAAATATAGCTATCACTATTGAAGATCATAACTATCATGGAGGCTCGGCAGCGTAAATAAGTGTGCTGTACTCACGCTACCTGCTTGGAGAAGCTAATGCAGGTTTACGCTTAGATTCACGCCAATTTCGCAGAGAGGAAGAAAAATGCATCCATCCTTTCAAAAACCAACTGCCTTGAAATGTCAGTGGTATCATGGTTGAGAAGCCCTGTCATAGGTAATTGTGACCTTATTACAAAATTGACATGAATTTTTTTCAGCTCTTATTTCTTTTGTATGTACCATTTCTCATGAACTGTCCTAAATTTTGTTAACTCAGTGGTGGATATGATACAGACAGTTTTCTCGTGGAACTCGAACTTTCAGTGAGAATTCTGCAGGAACTTACTTGCAGAGGAATCCATGAGACTGTCAAAAGCCACACCCTCTGAAGTGTGTGCATGAATGCTCTAATGCCAAAATGTGTGCTCAGTTTGATGCTTTCCTACTCACATGGGATCAAGTTACATTTTCACAGCATAACATTTTGTTTTTAAAAAGTTCTGCTATGTTCAAATTTCTTCACTCTGAAAGTTAAAAGATTCAGATCTATCTAAATGATTAGACCAAGCATAACTGATCTAATTTTTAAGTTTAAGGAATAACTTTAACAATTTTTGTAACTAGTAAAGTATTAATTGTAAAGAGAATTTAGAAAGAAATATTCTGCCTCAAGAATAATTAGGCAGAAGCAGGCTCTAATTTTGATAGTGTATAAGTTATCAAGTTCCCTGACCCCAACCTGACAGACATGATAGAGGAACAGAGTGAAATTTGAAGTGTGAATTAAGAGAACACAAGTTGTTTTCCTGTGTAGCCCAGTGACAAGTTGAATTTCGCATTTGCCCTAACATCTGCTTCACTTGGTTAGATCTACATTAGAGTGAGTGTAACAAATGGACTTCACAGAAACTGTGGCAATGCAAGCCTGAGAAAAATCCCTGCATTAAAAATTAAAGGTGATCAAAGAGCTGTCCCTATTCCTTGTCTTCTTCTACTTTCAGGCTACAGAGGAAGATGATGCAGCCAGTCTTGATAAGACCTGATAAGCTAAGGTTACAAAGGAGGGGAGGAGGGATCAGGGGACTAGGGAAAGGGCATAGCAGAAGAGGGAGATGGGACTGGGAGGAGAGGAGGAAGGCGTATGCAGCTGGGCTATAAAGTAAATAAATTGTAATACATATATATAATTTAAAAATATAAAATAAAATTTAAAAAAAATTAAAGGTGAACATAGAACCTTTTTCTTTACAATTAATTAATTACATTTTATACACTTCATATTCTGGCTGTAGCACTATTCCACTCACCCTCCTTCTTCTCCCCCTATGCCCCTTCCCTAGCCCTATGCTCGATTTCCAAGTGGCATCATTAGTAAGGGGAGTGGGGGTTGTCCCTGACATGAGCTTAGTGACTGGTTCTTTGATCACCTCCTCCTGAAGGGTGCAACCTTGCCAAGGAACAGAGGAACATGATGCAGCCAGCCATGATGAGATTGAACACAAAATCTTAACCCTAACCTGGAAGCAATTTGCAATTGGTACCTGTTGAGGAAAAAAAAAAATCTGTTTTCTCCAATTGCTTGTCATTGGTTATCCCAAAGAAAATCAAGGAAGAAACCAAACACAGGAGTACTTGGCCAACACAATATGAATTCCATGCATTCTTTAGTGGTCTTTTGTCTTCTATGGGCATTTTTTGTCTTGTTTGGTTTTTATTTGTTTTGAGTTTCTTTTTATAGGTCTATTGTTGTGGTGGTGGCGGTTGTTTTTGAGAGAGAAAGAGAGAGGCAGAAAAGACATGAAAAGGATCTGGGAGAAGCTAGATGAAAAGTAAAATGTAATATAAATATTGAATAAAAAAGATCAAAAACTAAAGGGATGGCACATATTGGAGAGGATGTGGAGAAAGGGAAACCCTCCTTGCTGGTGGGAAGGTAACTTTGGAAAGCAATCTGGCTCTTTCTCAGAAAATTGGAAAGAGTGCTACCTCAAGATCCAGCTAAACCACTCCTGGGCAAATATCTGAAAGATGCTCAACCATACAATAAGGACATTTGCTCAACGATGTTCACAGCAGCTAGAATCTGGAAACAATCATGATGTCCCTCAACTGAAGAATGGATACAGAAATTATGGTACATTTATACAATGGAATACTACTCAGCAATTAAAAATGAGGAAATCATGAAATATATCTAGAAATGATGAAAAGAAATAAACAAGCTAAGGGCTGAATTTAATAAAACACATACAAACAAACAAACTAAAACTAAAAAAGAAAAAAGAGAAAGAAAAATTACAAGAACCAAATGAAACAAAGAATATCTTATTTGAAAAAATCAATAGGGTTGACAAACCCTTACGTAAATTAAGTAAAAGGTAGGGAGAAAATATCTAACTTTAAAAATGTGAGAAGGAAATTGGGACATAATGAGGGACATGATGAAATCAAAAGAATTATAAGGACATATTTTAAAAACCTGTACTCTACAAACTAAAAAAATGGAAAAGAAATTGAAAACTTTCTTGAAATATTCCATGCACTAAAGTTAAATCCAAATTAGATAAGCAATCCAAATAGACTTATCCCCCTAGTAAAATAGAAACAGTAATTAAAAGTCTACCAACAAAATACATAAATATAGTAAGCAAGCCCAGGGATGGATGGTTTTAGTGCATATTTTACCAGACTTTCAAAGAACAATTAACACAAACATTCCTAAAATTATTTTACAAAGTAGAAACAAAAGAAACTTTTTCAGTTCTTTTTACAAGGCCACAGTTACCCTGAAACATAGTCCATATAACAAACTAATAAAGAATGAGAATTGCAAACTCATTTTCTTTATAACCATAGCTCCAAAAAATTTTCAATAAAACACTTACACACTGAATCTGAGAACACATCAAAAGTTCATTCACCATTATCATCTGCAATATACAGGATGGTTCAACATATGTAAATTGATTAATACGATCAACCATATGATCAGACTGAAAGACCAAAACCACATGATCACTTCATTAGATGAAAAACAAGAATTGTGACAAAATCCAATACTCTTTTCTGAGAAAAGTCCTGTAGACAAATACGTAACATAATAATAGCAGCTCACAGGAATCCCATAGCAAACATCAATCAAAATATAAAAAACTGGAAGTATTTCCACTTAAATCAGGAAAAAGAAAATCTTGTCTATTTTCTCGATACTTTTTCAAGATAGTACTTCAAATCTGAGCTAGAACAATAAGGCAGCTACAGAAGATTAAGGGGATATAAGCAGGAAGAGAATAAATGAAAATATTATTATTTGCAAATAATGTACAAATAAATGACCCTTAAGTTCCACCACTATATCTTTCACAATTTATAAACACTGTATGCAAAGTAACTGAAATCAAAATTGACACACAAAAATTAGTGCCCTTCCATATACAAATGACAAATGTACTGAAACTGAAATCAGGGAGAAAACACTTTTCAAATTTGCTGCAAAAACATATCACGCAGTAACTCTAACCAAAAAAAAAAAAAAAGAAAAAAAAAAAGACGTATTAAGGCATTGGGATTGAGGAAAGACAGTGAAGAAGATATCAAAAGGAGGAAAGATCTATCAAAATCATCAGTTGATAGGCCTAATATAATAAAGGTGGCCATGCTACCAACAGCAATCTACAGATTCAGTGAAATTCCCATTACATTTCCAACACAATTCTTAACAGAACAAGAAAGGTCAATTTTCAACTTCATGTGGAAACACACACACACACACACACACACTAAAAACAGATAAATAAACATAAAAGCAGGATATCTAAAAAAACAGACCTGAATAATAAAGAAAATGCTGAAAACATCACCATCTTCAAGTTCAAAGTTTCTACAAAGCTCCAGTAAAAAAAAAAAAAATCTACATGATATTATCTCTAAAACAGACATATTGATCAATGAAATAGACCTGAAGACTCAAACATAAGTCCACATACCCATGCACACTTGGTTTGGATAAAGAATTTAGAAAAAAATGAAAGAAAGTAGCAAGGATTTTCAATAAAGGATGATGGTCAAACTGAACAACTGCGTGTAGATGTATTCAAATGGATGTGTGTATGTGTGCGTGTGTGTATGTGTGCGTGTGTGTATGTGTACGTGTGTGTATGTGTGCGTGTGTGTATGTGTGTGTGTGTATGTGTGCGTGTGTGTATGTGTGTGCGTGTGTGAGCAAAACTCAACTCCAAATGGACCAAAGACCTCAATAAAATCAGATACCAGGTGTTTCTTCAAGAGGAAGTGAGAAATCATATAGAACTGATTGGCACACACACACACACACACACACACAATTCAAGAACAGAACGCTGATGCAACAGGTTCAGAGAACAAAATTAAACTGAAAATCTTCCCTTTGGGAAAGGATGGACAAAGTACAGCAAACAGAATGGAATAAAGACTTATTTTTACCATATACATATGTGTTAGAGAGCTAATATCCAAAATATGTATATGACTTAAAAACCCCAAAACTAGATAGCAAGAAAACAACCCAATTAAATGATTGGGTATAGATCTTAACAGAAAATTGTCTAGACTATGAAACGCAAGTGGCTGAATAGCACCTAAACAAATGGTCTACATCCTTATCCATCAAAGAAAAGCAAATCTAAACTACTTTGAGATTTCTTCTTGCACATTTCAAAATGGCTAAGATCAGAAAAACAAATGACAGGTCCTGCTGGTAAGGATGTGGAGTAAAGGAAGCACTCATCTGTTGCTGGTAGGAGTGCAAATGTGTACAAACACTGTGGAAATCAGTTATAGAAACCATATTAATTGCTGCTCTATTCATAATATCCAGAAATATGAAACATCATAGATGTCCATCAATAGGTTCTAGAGAACACACAATACTTTAAACAATAGACTATTATTCAGCTATTTTTTACTATTATTCAGGTAAAAAAAAAGAAAGCATATGGCTAAATTCTACATAACATGAGAACTTACCATGTGTGTCTTTCTAGGTCTGGGTTACGTCAGTCAGGATGATCTTTTCTACTTTCATCCATTTGACTGAAATTTTCATGACTTCTTTGTTTTTAATAGCTGAGTAGTAATCCATTGTGTAAATGGGCCAGTTTCTTTATCCATTCTTCAGTTGAGGGACGTGCAGGTTGTTTCCACATTTTGGGTCATCACAAGGAAAGCTGATAAGAACATAATTGAGCAAGTGTCCTTGTTGTATGGTGGCACTTTTTTTTTTTTTTTGACTCAGAATGGTATGTCTGGGTCTTGATGTAAAGCTATTTCTAATTGTCTGACAAAGAAGCAGATTGATTTCCAAAGTGGTTGTACAAGTTTACATTCCCACCAGCAACTGAGGAGGGTTCCCCTTTCTCCACATTCTCACCAGCATGTACTGTCCCTTGAAATTTTGATCTTAGCCATTCTGACCAGTGTGATATGGCCTCTCAGAGTCATTTTGATTTGAATTTCCCTGATGAATAAGGAAGCTGAATATTTCTTTAAGGGCTTCTTGGATATTTGATATCCCTCTGTTTACAATTCTCTGTTTAGTTCTTTGCCTCATTTTTTTTGTTTTTATTCATTTTTTCCTTTTTTATTAATTATTATTATTTATTACAATTTATTCACTTTGTATCCCAGCTGTGGCTCCCTCTCTCATCCCACCCTCCCTCCCTCTTCTCCCCTATTTTCCTCCCCTAGTACATTAATAGGGGAGGTCCTCCTCCCCTTCTATCTGACCCTAGCCTATCAGGCCTCATCAGGATTGTTTGTACTGTCTTCCTCTGTGGCCTGGTAAGGCTGCAACCTCCAGGGGGAGGTGTTCAAAGGGCCAGCCACTGAGTTCATGCCAGAGACAGCCCCTGCTCCTCTTACTAGGGAACCCACTTGGAGACAGAGTCCATGGGTTACATCCAAGCAAGAGTTTTAGGTCCTCTCCATGCATGGTCATTGGTTGGGGTATTGGTCTCTGCATGACCCCAAGGAATTGGATTATTTTGTTTATTGATGTTGTATTTCTTGATTTCATTATATATTTTATATAATAGCCTTTTGATGGATGTTGGATTAGTGAAGATCTTTTCTCAAGCTGTGTACTATGAGGATATTCAAGCAGAGACTCCTAGAAGCAGAGGCCATAGAAACTGAAGAAGACACCCTCAAACTAGACTAGTCTCCTAGTAGATGGAGAGGAACACCAACCCACCCACAAAAACTTCAACCCCAAATGTACCCTGCTACAAGATATGTAAGAATAAAGATAGAGCAGAGATTGAGGGACCTGGCCCAACCAAAGACCACCCTATCAGAGAGTGACAACCCTTGACATAGGAATGATACTCTGCTAAGCTTGCAGAAAGGAACCTGCTAGTTGTTCTGTGAGAAACTCTACCCAGCAGTACATTTAAACAGATGCTGAGAGACTCACAGCCAAACATTAGGAAACACACAGGGAGTCTTATAGAAAAGTGGGAGGAAAAAGCAAGGGACCTAGAGGTGACAGGAGCTCCACAAGAAGACCAACAGAGCCAAGTAGCCAGGGCTTAGAAACTAGACCTAGGCCCCCTACAATGATGTAGCCTATGGTCAGCTTAGGCTTCATGTGGGTCCTCTGGTGAAGAAAGTAGGGACTGCATTGGATATGAACTCACTTGCCAGCAATTGATCACTTTCCCCTGGTGGGACTGCTTGCCAGGACACAGGGGAAGAGGACATGATTAGTCCTGATGTAACTTGATGATCTTGGGTACATGGGGAAGGGAGATCCCTTTTTTGAGGAATAGGCAAGGGGAAAAGGAGAGGGAGAGAATATGGGACTTGGAGGGGAGAAAGGATGGAGCTACACTTAGGATGAATAAAACCTCAAGATAAAAAAAATCTACTGATAGGGGAGGTCCATTTCCCTTTCCATTTGACCCTAGCTTATCAGGTCTCATCAGGACTGGTTGAATTGTCCTCCTCTGTGGCCTGGCAAGGGTACTACCCCCTGGGGGGGGTCGAAGAGCCAGCCCCAGAGTTCATGACAGAGACAGTTCCTGTTCCCCTTACTAGGGAACTTGGATACTGAGCTGCCATGGGCTACATCTGAGCAGGGGTTTTAGGTTATATCCATAAATGGTCCTTGGTTGAAGTGTCAGTCTCATAAAAGATCCCTGTGCCCAGATTTTTTGGTTCTGTTGCTCTCCTTGTGGAGCTCCTGTCCCCTCCAGGTCTTACTATCTATCTCTTCTTTAATAGTATTCCTTGTACTCTGCCCAAAGTTTGGTTATGAGTCTTACCATCTGCTTTGATACACTCCTGGGTAGAGTCTTTCAGAGACCTTCTTTGGTAGGTTCCTGTCCTGTTTCTTGTTTTCTCCCTCTTCCAATGTCCATCCACTGGAGAGGGGCATGGTAGAAGATGAGGGAAGGAGGGAAGGTGGAATTGGGAGGGAATGAGAGAGGGGGCTACAATTGGGATACAAAGTGAATAACTGTAATTAATATAAAAAATAAAAATTTAATTAAAAAATGAAATCATCAAATTTGAAGGTAATTTTATGAAGCTACTTCAGAAGCTAATACTTACAGAAGGCATACTGATGCCACTTTGGGCCTTTTCCTGTACTGACTAGAGTTCTTGATACTTAGAAGGTACTCTGCATACAAATGGAAACTTAAACAGCAACTCAGCTAAAAACCATTTGGTCAACAATGATCACATGCATGTAAGGTGAGTTATTGCAATGGTGGCTCAGAGCTTCCAGGAGTAAAAAAGGAATATCTTATTGGATTTAAAACCCACTTTATGAGATGGAACCCATCCTTGGCATTAATCTTCTGACCAAGAACCTGGGAACAGATAGGCAAGGGACCAAGGGGAAAATTGAAGCTTACTGCTCTGCTAAGGGAACATAGCAATAAAATGAGCACCAATTATGTTCTTCTATTCTCACAGATCTGTGTCTTTTTCAGTCCTCACCAGAAAAGCTTTTTTCTAAAGTAGATGGAAACAAATATAGCACCCTACAGCTAGATAACGTTCAGAGAATGAGAGATCAAGGAACATTTATTTCTGAATGGGATGTTTCCAACAAATTCCTCCATACAAGAGCTCCGGAAATCCTCTGTGGAGAATTTTCTGTTTATTTTCTGTTTGTTTGTTTCTGCATTTATTTATTTGTTTATTTATTTATTTATTTTACAATTTATTCACTTTACATCCAGATTGTAGCCCTCTCCCTCATCTCTTCCCGTTCTCACCCTCCCTTCCTCTTGCTTCCTCTCTCCTTTTCAAAGTTCACTGACAGGAGGAGTTCTCCTCCCCTGCCATATGACCTTAGCTTATCAAGTCTCATCAGGACTGTCTGGATCTTCCTATGTGTCCTGGCAAGGCTGCATTGCAAGGAAGAAGAAAAAAAAATCTGACATAATCTGATTGGCCTGCTCTTCGATCACCTCCCCCTGAAGGGGGAGCAGCCTTACCAGACCACAGAAGATGACAATGCAGCCACTCCTGATAAGATCTAATAGACTAAGATGGGAAAGAAGGAGAGGAGGACCTCCCCTATCAGTAAGTGGGAGAGAGGGTGGAATCAAGAGGGGAGGAGGGAGGGCCTTATGGGGGGATACAAAGTGAATAAAGTGTAATTAATAAAAAAAAAAAGCAGCAGGCTCTGTATCCCATTAAATTGAATTATGTGGTTTGTTAGTGTTTAATTTCTTTAGTTCATTATATATTCTGGATATTAGCCCTTTGTCAAAAGAAGGAATGGTGAAGATCTTTTCCCAAACTGTTGTTCTATTTATGTCCTAGATGACGGTCAAACAAAGAATGGATAAAGAAACTGTGGTACATTTATGCAATGGAATACTACTCATCCATGAAAAAATGTGAAATTTTCAGGCAAATGGATGGAACTAGAAAAGATCATCTTGAGTGATCCAGGATGAACCACAAAGACACACATGGTATGAACTCACTTATAAGCAGATTTCAGACACATAGTACAGTACAGACATATTACAATGTTCAGACCCCTAGAAGATAAATCTGGTGAGCATCTTAGGCTTCATGTTGGCCTATTAGTTGGGGGAGTGAAGGATATCTCTGACACAGATCACTTCCTCCTGGTGGGATTTGCCTACTAGGTCAGTCCTCACGTGAATAGATGAGCTTGATGTTTGAGTAAGGGGTTCCCCTATTCTGAAGAATAGGGGAAAGAAGATGTGAGGGAGGTTGGGACTGGGAGGGAGGAGGGAGGGGCTTGTGATAGAGATGTGAATTGAATTAATTAATGAAAAAAATAATAAAAAGAATAAATAAGTAAGTGTATATATAATGGGTATTTTTCATTTACTTCACATTCCAATCATAGTCTCCCTCCTTCGCCTCCTCCCAGTCTCACCCTCTCTTTCTTTTCTTCCATCCCTCCACCCCTGCTCTTCAGAACAGGAGAGTCCCCTAATTAACACCCCCACCCCAGCACATTTAATTGTATCAAGACTTAGCTTATCTTTTTCCTCTGGTGGCTTGGTGAGAAAAGGTGAGGGCATCTCTGTGACAAGCTGAAGACCTATGACAGGGTAGATTATCAGGTAGCTGATAATCTGAGTAACAAGGTCATGAAGACTAAAGAAGACACTCTAACTAGACAGGACTCCTAGTGTAGGGAGAGGAACGCCAATCTACCCACAAAAACATTGGCCCAAAATTTACTCTGCTTGCAAGATGTACAAGAATAAAGATTGAGAGAATGTCCAACTAATACCTGGCCCAATCTGAGACCACCCCATGGGAGAGAGCCAACCCCTGACACTATTAATGACACTCTGCTATGCTTGCAGATCCTAGCATAGCTGTCTTCTGAGCAACTCCACCTAGAAGCAGATCAAAATAGATTTGAGACTCACTAACACTGGACAGATTGCGGGGAGAGTTGTGGAAGAGTGTAGGGAAGAAGAGAAGGACCTGGAGGGGATACGAGCTCCACAAGAAGACAAACACAGCCAACTAACCAAGACACAGGGGAACTTACAGAGATTGAAGCACCAACCAAGGACCATGCATGTGCAAACCACTCTTAAGGGCAGACCTCATGTACAGCAGTAGATGGCCAGCACCAATCAAATTCACTGGGTTTATTAGAGGATTTTAAAATCTCATATTAATTTTTCAAGGATTTCTGTGCTTTTCTTCTTTTCCCCTTCACAGGGCTTAAGAATATATATTATTTTTATTAATTTTTTGTTATTAATTACAGTTTATTAACTTTGTATTCCCCTTGTAGCTCCCTCTCTCTTCTCCTCCCAACCCCACCCTTCCTCCTTCTTCCCCATCCATACCCCTCCCCCAGTCCAATAAGGAAGGTCTTCCTCCCCTTCCATCTGATTCTAGTCTAACAGGTCTCATCAGGAGTAGCTGCATTGTCTTCTTCTGTGGCTTGGTAAGGCTGCGCCCCCCCTCAGGAGGAGGTGATCAAAGATCAGGTCAATCAGTTCCTGTCAGAGACAGTCCCTGTCCCCATTACTATGGAACCCACTTGGACTCTGAACTGCCATGGGCTAACTCTGTGCAAGGGTCCCAGGCCATCTCCATGAGCGGTCTGTGTCTGGAATATCAGTCTCAGAAAAGACCCCTGTGCTCAGACTTTTTGGATCTGTTGATCTCCTTCTGGAGCTCCTGTCTACTCCAGGTCTTACTATCTCCTGCTTCTTTCATAAGATTCCCTGTACTCTGCCCAAAGTTTGGCTATGAGTTTCAGCATCTGACTTGATACCCTGCAGGGTAGAGCCTTTCAGAGGCCCTCTGTGGTAGTCTCCTGTCCTGGTGCCTGTTTTCTCCCTCCTCTGGTCTCCATCCTCTTTGCCTTTCTGAATGGGGATTGAGCATCTTAGCCACAGTCCTCCTTCTTGACATCTGCTGAACTATGTTTTATATATATGAGCAAAGGTAGAAGTTACAAACACACACACACACACATACACACACACACACACTGACATGCACGCTCACACAAAAACTGAAACAATAATATATATTCTTAGGTATACAGATTTTAGTATGTTTATCCTATACTATATGTCTATTATCCACTTATGAGTGAATATATACCCTGTGTGTCTTTCTGCTTCTGAGATACCTCACGTAGGATGATCTTTTCCAGTTCCCACCATTTACCTGCAAATTTCATGATTTCCTTGTTTTTTACAGCTAAGGAAGCTAATCAAGAAGGAAGACTCTGGCTATGTTCAATCTCCGTTCAGAAAGGCAAAGGGGATAGACATCAGAGGAGGGAGAAAACAGGGAACAGGAAGGAGCCTACCACAGAGGACCTTTGAAAGGCTCTACCCTGCAGGGTATCGAGGCAGATGCTGGTAGGGGTTTGGGGAGAGAATACCATAATCAAAATATACTGTATAACAAAAAATTGTTTTAATAAAAAATATAAAAATATTATATAGTTATATATAAAATCTATATAGTTATAAACTATATAGATTATTTTACCCCCTACAACTCCTCCCAGATTCTCGCTGTCTTCCTTCCTACCCAAAAAGTAAATCTAAATAAATGTCTAAATGAAATTATATAGTTACAATACCTATGTTGATATTAATTGTGATGTTTACAATGATTTAATTAGCAAGGGCATTAATATTTAATAAAACTCAGATCTTAAAGAACATCTATTATATGTTATATATACATATATTATATATGTATAATGGAATGGAACACCTTATTTTATCTCCTTCACTTTCTTCTTTCATTCCCTCACTTTCTAGGCACCATATGAATATATTTTATTTACTTGGTTTAGCGATGTTATAAACGTACATAGTAAAATATTCATATGGTTTTATTTATTATTATTGTCTATAGATAAATTGGGAAGAGTGAACATTTCTATTATTATAATTTAAATTATTTCTGAAGATCTTTTTTTGAAAGATCTTACTTCATCAGGAGTAATGTAGAGACTTAAAAAAACATATTACTTCCAACATCCTTAACATTAAGCACTTTGCATTATTGTTTAAACTGTAGTAATATTACAGCAAGGAAGATACAAAATTGTAAATAAAATCACATTTTGTGAAATAAGCTTCATGTAATATTACAGCTCAACGCAAGCTCATTTGCACAGATAGGGGCCTTGTCTCTACTTCTTGTTTCATGTTAGCTTGCTATTTTTTCCTTTGCCCATAATACATTTAAATTTTTTTCTTTCTGTAGGTAATACCAGAAACTTGATTTCCCATATTTTTATCACTATTTGGAGACACGGACATTGTAATTTTTATTAAGTCTCAAGTTAAATTATGTTTATTATTGATAAAGTTATTAAAGTGTTATTTTGAGAATATGCTGTTCGGTGAATGGTACAGCAACATATAAACTAGATTATGCAAGCCAATTGGACGTTAATGAAGGCCAGCTGAAACTGAACCAGCCTTAATGCTATTTCCCTATAGGCACATTTTGAAGGGCTGGGAAAGTAGCAGCAATAAAAACAAAGCACAAGCCCAGATCCAATGTCACAGGCAGCGCCTCAGGAGAATTTCTGTGAAGAATAATAATCTTGACTATGAGGCTAATTTCAACATTGCTTTTCTCTGATTTGTAATAATTGTGTGATTCAGACCATGCACTCTGATTTAAGGATTGTTTTGTCTATTTCAATTCTCATTTATCAGTCTCAATATTTACCATCACTTGTCTAATTTGATCTCATCCAAATGATAATATCCCTTTTAGAGAATCTAGAGCAAAATATTCTCATTCAATTATAGTTTTCCACTTAGTTTTAAAGATCACCATTTTCTAATTTGAGATTCCATGAATGGTTAAAAGAAAAGAAATAAAACAATACACACTGACAGCAACAATATACACTGATTCTATATAAACTGTGTCTGGTATCATGCAGAACTTAATACAATGTGGAAAGTAGAAACAGTGTCAGACTTACCTGAGCTTGAACGCTCAATATTAATTTTTAACAAAGAGCAATTGGATGGGGAATCCATTTAATGCCATCATACAAGCTAGTTCTGTTGTCCTAAATAGACATGTTTTACTCACCAGATTGCCTTCCAAATATCTATATTCATGCTCATACTTTACTGTTGCTTTCTGCTTCATTTTCTTTGCTTCATCAGGAGTAATGTAGAGACTCATAAATGACCAAAGTACTAGGAGAAATGACTGCTGAATGCTTTTTCTTAAATCTATATCACCCCTCCCAAGGCCCACATAATAGGGTAGAAGAAGAACAGAAAGAACATAAGAGCTTAAGGGTGGAAATTAGCATTTTGGAGCACTGTCTTCTAGGCCTGACATGGCTACTTACCAAAGTTTTGTTGCCTGCAGGCTAACACAGTCTGCAAATTCTTGAACCCTTTACTATTCTGACATGATAGTAGTGAGTAATTTTCAGCTTCATTATTTTATAAGAAGCCATAAGTAGTTAAAGATTGCTGTGTGAGGAGAAGACATTTTATAGAGTGGTGTATTGGTAAGTTGAGCATGCTTGGGGCGGGGGAGAAGAAGCCTTGTTGTCAGTGCAAAAACACAGTCGCAAACTCATAGGGAACAAGAACTCATTTATTCTTCACCCAAAAACACAAAGGACAATGGCTGAAAATTGCATAGATTTAAGTTACTACCAAATTTTCCAATGTCAAATTACTTTCATGGTGCTTTACAGTATATTAGAAAAGAAAATTATAAACAAGGAAATTCTATACACTCACTTATAAGTGGATATTAGCCATATAATATAGGTTAAACAGACTAAAATCTACAGACCAAAAGAAGCTAAACTACAAGGAAGACAGTAGGGAAAACGCTTATTTCTCATTCAGAAGGGAAAACAGAATAGACATTGGAAGTGGTGGAAGAGAGGGAAGAGCACAGGAGCCTGCCAAAGATGTCCTCTGAAAGACTCAAGCAGCAGGGTATCAAAGGAGATGTAGAGACTCAGTCAAACTTTGCGCAGAGCACAGGGAATCTTATGGAAGGGTATGGGGATAGAAGGACCTGGAGGGGACAAGCACTCCAAAAGAGACCAACAAAGGCAAAAACTCTGGGTCCTAGGTGGCCTGCAGAGATTGATACATCAGTCCAGGAGAGGACTTTGACCCTCTGCTGAGATAAAGCCCATAGGCAGCTCAGTCTTCATGTGGGTGTCCTAGTGAGAGGAGCAGGGGGTGTGTGACATAGACTAGTTTGCTTACCCTTTGATCTCCCCCTGGCATGGTGGCTTTATAGACTATAGAGAAGAGGATCCAGACAATCCTTATGAAACCTGATAGGCTAAGGTCAAATAGTAGAGGTGGAGGACTTCCCCTATCAGTGGACTATGGGAGGGGCTTAGGGGTGCAGAAAGAGGGAGGGTGGGACTGGAAAGAATTGAAGGAGGGAGCTACAACTGTAATACAGAGTGAATAAATTAAAAAATGTCGCGTGCAATCCTTCGCCGATAAGGAAGACGCGGCAACCGAAGATTTGTCCAGTAGAATCTTTATTGTAGAGCTCTTGTAGGTAGATGGAGAAGGACCCCAAACCCCAAACGCGCTCTGCTTAAATAGCCTGTAGGGCGACGTGCTCGTCTGTGATTGGTGCTCCGCACAATACCCAATTAGCATGTGTTCTCTGATAGGGAGAGCACTCAAATCCGTATTAGCATCATGTGGCGCATGCGCCGCTGTAAGGCGAGTTCTGGCAAGAAGAACCAGGAAGCAGGAAGCCAGCGCCATCTTGTAATGGCGAATGCGGCTCCCGACATCTCCCCCTTTCTTAAAAATTACAAGCAAAGTCAAACGGTACACTATGAGATTTTTGATCAGCTCACTGACTTAACAGTATAAGCGATCGAGGAGGTTACATAGTGTAAGAGACCCTTTGTACCTTGAACCCCGTGTAATGGGAACCTGAGTCTTGGGAGATGCAAAGGTCTGATCAGAACAGCATCCCGGTGCAATGGGAACCTGTGCCCATCAGGAGTGCCATGAGTTTTGACAGTGTCTCAACGGCTAAGCATGTTTAACCAAACTTGAGGGGAAGATCCCTGTTTGACAGCCAGCATAGCCTGAACTATGGCCACATTTTTTGCATGTTGTTGTCTTTTGAACTTGCGAAGCAACCAAAAACAGAGGAGCAGTCGTGTAACCAAGGTTATTTTAAACATTTTCACCCCCACCCAATCTGAAGTAAGAAAAGGCAGCCTTGATTTTTTAAGCAGTAGTAGGTGTGTCTGTTGAAAGATCATCTTTAGCTGTCACGAGCTTTTGCGTGAGGCACTCCGGTACCCAGAATGGATTGTTTTCTTCCTGTGGAAAAACACAGACAGCTCCCCTGGATCTTATTAAAATAGGATCCGGTCCTTTTAGTGAGTTAGAAGTCTTAACCTTTTTTTTATCTTTACTTTGGCTCTTTTTTTTAAGCAGAGGCGCTGTCGCACCATACCCTGGCGCATAAGGCGAAGGAGGGTTTGGGCCATATCTTTTTGATTTATATTTGGCCGCTTTTTTATCTAATTTTGTTTGTTTAGCAGGATTAAGCCCTGCTTTTTTTTTTTTTTTTTCAATGCAGTTTATTCAGGAACATTGAACAATCCTCGGACCCCGGGGAAAGCCAGCCCACAGCCTAAATAGCCTCTGGGTAGCCAACCCAGGCGTGCCACGGGGGCAATGCAGATAGGTCCACATACATGGAAGCAAGCCAGATCCTCGGCCTTAGCCAAATGTGGAGTTGTTCGTGACAGAGAGCACTCACCATCGGGAAGGTGGAAGGCAGAAACCAGCTCCATCTTTAAGGCATAGCATTCCGCAGCTCTCTACAGTTCCAAGTAATTGTGGTAATGATACTTGCTTTTTTGCCCAATGCTGGAATGCTAGTAAAGTTAGGTATGCCCTGGTTACTCGCATGCCTCACTGGGTGCCTATGCCCATTGATGCCCCTCACTCTATGACTCTCTTCAGACAGAAAAGGGATCTTGGAACTACAGCCACCATTGTTACTACCATCTCATTGACGGCTGTTGGAGCTACCACCAGGGCATTAGCCATGAGTCATACTGGGCAGACTGCTCAGACTCTGAATAATCATTTAGCCAATGTAGCTCATGCCTTAGTTGTACATAAAGGAATTAATGCTCAACTAAAAGGAAGCTTGATGGTGTTCAATCAGAGGATTGACCTCGTGCAGGAGCAAATTGATACCCTATGGCAAATCGCTCAACCTGGCTGTCAATGAAAGTATGCTGGACTTTGTGTCACTAGCCCTGCTTTTTTTTTAGAGTCAGATGACTCTTGTTGATTCTCTCCTTTAGAGGACGTCTCCTCCTCGGAAGAGGATGATATTGTATTAAACTCAGTGATACAATTTAGGGTCCTCCTCACCTTTACTTACCCCTTTCTCAGAGGCAGGCAACAGCTTTAAGTTTTTTGCTCGCTGTTTGAGCTCTTTTTTTTTTTTTTGTAAGTTGTTTTGTCCTTTTTTTAAGTTTAGCTAGTTTATCTTTACCTTTTATTTTTTTTTTATTGGCTTTTTTTTTTGTTTAGCCTTTTTTTTCTTTTTAGCTTTTGATAGACTATCCTGATGGTCTGATAATGCCCGTTGGCCTTTTTTGATTTTTTCCTTACATCTTTTATCCTTAATGCAAGATTTTAACAGTTTGTATAGTGGCCACACCCCTGGTTTCAGGGTCCCCTGTTCTTTTTTTCGTGTTAAATCTCTTCCTAATTTATCCCACGATCTTTTAGAAAGGGACCCAGAGACCACAAACCAGGGAGCCACTCGATCAACCTCTTTAAGAAAGTTTCGCAACACCCTGTCAGGGATTTTTAAATCCTTTTGCTTTAGCAGCGCCTGCGCTGCTTCCAAAATCGGTTTAGTTGGTTGGTTACCCATAGCTCCTTTATCTACAGGAGAGAGCGCGGCGGCTCAGCTATCTACTTAAGTCTTATGGCCAATTATTTAAAATTGCAAAAAGGACAGACGCAAGTTTTATCCCGTTTCCCACAATTAAGACACAAACAACACAGTAAAACAAAAACGAAACTAACAACGAGAAACGGAATACACCAGACCACAGAAATCATACCTTGCTGAAAAGTGCTGTAGCTTTTTACTCTGCTGGCTTGAATCTTCCTCCGACGAGCAGTCGGGGGTCCTTCGAGTCATTCCTCTGCCCGGGGTCGGCGGGTCCCGGGTTTCGGCACCACTTGTCGCGTGCAATCCTTCGCTGATAAGGAAGACGCGGCAACCGAAGATTTGTCCAGTAGAATCTTTATTGTAGAGCTCTTGTAGGTAGATGGAGAAGGACCCCAAACCCCAAACGCGCTCTGCTTAAATAGCCTGCAGGGCGACGTGCTCGTCTGTGATTGGTGCTCCGCACAATACCCAATTAGCATGTGTTCTCTGATAGGGAGAGCACTCAAATCCGTATTAGCATCATGTGGCGCATGCGCCGCTGTAAGGCGAGTTCTGGCAAGAAGAACCAGGAAGCAGGAAGCCAGCGCCATCTTGTAATGGCGAATGCGGCTCCCGACAAAAAAATAGTAAAAAAATTAAATATAAAAAGTATTCTTTATATTTAAAAATAAAAAGTATATTGGTTGTAACAGAGATGTGAGTCTTAATAAGATGTAGTACTAACACCTATATATATATCAGAAGTCATCAGATAGCATTCTGAACCCTTTTATTCATAGAGAATGGGGTTCTGCTAATACATTCCAAAAATTTATTTGTTAGGGTGTTAAGTCTAGTGAGTAAAGAATGGCTCTTTGAGATAAATTGCGATGTGTCTCTGAAAATACAACATTCCAACATCTGCCTATTTTAATTTGGTAACAAATAGTCTGTTAGTCTATGCAAACAGCTTCTTTCTTGGAATTTGTATTCATATTTTTATACATGCTTAAATACCAAGTCTAATGGAATGTACTGGAACACACAAATGCTCTCTTTCTCCCTCCCTAAACCCTTCTCTTTCTTACACACACACATATACACATTATGGAAATAAAATATAAGATGGGCCAGTTGGGAAGAGGAAAGTAGATGACCAGAAAATATTGGGAGGTAAAGAGAAGAGAATGGGGGTGAATATGGTAAAATATATACACATATATAAAAATGTCATAGTGAAATATTATTATGTGCAATTAGTATGGGTTAATAGAAAAATGAAAATATTTATGACCTTCAAAGAGTGCAAAAGTGGAGAAATGTGAACAAAATAACAATCAACAATCTACAATCAACAGTCTACAAACTAATAATCAAGAAGTATATTAAAATGTAACAGATACATTTGGTTTTGGTTGACTAAGAAAGAAAACTGACTACGTTCAAACACATTTTATAGAATAGATAATGGTTAAAATGGATATATGTAGTAGTCTGCTAGTCATTATATTTGTTAATTTTAGTCATTATTATCATAAAACTTCACTGAAGTTTGGTATTAGACTAAATTGATATTGTAATGTAATATTGGGGGTGAAGGCAAAGCTGTGGAACATGGAACAAAGAGGTCTTAATATCAAAATTCATAAGAATGACCTTAAGAGTGCTCAAGGAAAAGAGATCAGAATCTTCTATTACATTTTAAGACAGTGTTAGTGGGGGGGGGGACATCAAAATTAATGCCTATTAAGATGAGAATATAATGAGATTGAAAGTGTAGAGGAAGTCCTACCACTGAGAGTGCCTAACCTTTCTATATACACAACAAGACATATAAAGGATGAAAGTTGTGCTGTGGATATGAACATGGTTTTATTTTGGTCCCCGGTGTGGAATGTGGAACTAATTCAGATGGTCCAGAGCAGCTGACTATTTGCTTCATGTGGGCTCTGAGACAAGCTCCTTGGAAGATGCAGATAGTTTAAATCTTAAAGAACCAGAAAATTTGAACACAGGGGTCTTCCCAGAGACTCATACTCCAACCAAGTACCAGGCATGGAGATAACCTAGAACCCCTGCACAGATGTAGCCCATGGCAGTTTAGTGTCTAAGTGGGTTACATAGTAATGGGAAGAGGGACTGCCTCTGACATAATGTGGTGTGATCTAATAGACTAAGATCAGAAGGAAGGAGAGGAGGACCTCTTTATCAGTGGACTTGGGGAGGGGCATGCCTGAAGAAGGGGAAGGGAGGGTAGGACTGGGAGGGGAGGAGGGAGGACCTTATGGGGGGATACAAAGTGAATAAAGTGTAATTAATACAATTAAATTAAATTAAAAAAGAAATGCATAAAAAAGAGAGAGTCTGTACACAGAATATTCTCTCTCCAGAGCCCAGAGAGTGCAAGCCCTGAGAAAGAAGAAGGCTGCTTCTGCTCCTAGTTGCTATTGTAAGACAAGAAGTTGGAAATTTCCTGAAAGGAGGATTGGAATGGTGACAAGGAACCCAAAGACCCTGACCAGCAGGAAGCAGCTAAGAAAGAACTCCACCTATTGCCCACTAACTCTTTCCCTCCCCTACTTGGTGGTGGGGTATTGGAAGGGATCGGGATGGAGTAGGGAGAAAAAGATATAAGAAACATAAGTAAAAAGAGTTTTAAAAATTATTACAAAATTTATTTCTTTACACTTTATTCACTTTGTATCTCCCCATGAGCCCCTCCCTGTCCCGCCCTCCCTCCCCCTTCTTCATTCATGCCCCTCCCCAAGTTCACTGATAGGGGAGGTCCTCCTCTCCTTCCTTCTTATCTTAGTCTATTAGATCACATCAGGAGTGGCTGCAATGCCATCTTCTGTGGCCTAGTAAGGCTGCTACCCCCTCAGGGGAAGGTGATCAAAAAACAGGCCTATCAGATTATGTCAGAGGCAATCCCTCTCGCCATTACTATGGAACCCACTTGCACACTAAAATGTCATGGACTACATCTGTGCAGGGGTTCTAGGTTATCTCCATGCCTGGTACTTGGTTGGAGTATGAGTCTCTGGGAAGACCCCTGTGTTCAAATTTTCTGGTTCTGTTGCTTTCCTTGTGGGGTTCCTGTCCTCTCCAGCTCTTACTATTTCCCACTTCTTACATAAGATTCCATGCACTCTGCCCAACAGTTGGCCATAAGTCTCAGCGTCTGCTTTGATAGTCTGCAGGGCAGAGCCTTTCAGAGGCTCTCTGTGGTAGGCTCCTATGTTGTTTCCTATTTTCTTCTTCTGATGTCCATCCTCTGCCTTTCAGGATGGGGAATGAGCATTTTAAAGAAACTAATCAAGAGGGTCCTCTCTCTTGATTAGTTTCTTTAGATGTACAGATTTTAGTAGGTTTATCCTATGTTATATCTCTATATGAGTGAGTATATACTGTGTGTGTCTTTCTGATTCTGGGACAGCTCACACAGGATGATCCTTTCAAGGTCCCTCCATTTACCTGCAAATTTCATGATTTCCTTATTTTTCATTGCTGAGTAATATTCCATTGTGTAGATGTACCACAATTTCTGCATCCATTCTTCAGTTGAGGGGCATCTGGGCTGTTTCCAGCTTCTGGCTATTACAAATAAAGCTGCTACAAACATGGTTGAGCAAATGTCCTTATTGTGTACTTGAGCCTCTTTTGGATATATGCCTAGGAGTGGTATGGCTGGATCTTGAGGAAGCACTATTCCTAGTGGTCTGAGAAAGTCACTCATGATGATGTCTTCTACTTCCCACTGTTTGCCTGCAAATTTCATGATTTCCTCGTTTTCAATAGCTGAGTACTATTCCATTGTGTAAACATACCACAATTTCTGTATCCATTCCTCAACTGAGGAACATCTGGGTTGTTTCCAGATTCTAGACATTATGAATAGAGCTGCTACAAACATGGTTGAGCAGTATCCTTGTGGTATACTTGAGCATATTTTGGATATGTGCCTAGGAGTGTTATAGCTGGATCTTGAGGTAGCACTATTCCTAATTTTCTGAGAAAGAACAGAATGATTCCAAAAGTGGCTGTGTGTGTTTACATTCCCACCAGCAATGGAGGAGGGGTCCCCTTTCTCCACAACCTCTCCAGCATGGGTTTTTCACTTGAATATTTGATCTTAAACATTCTTATGGGTGTAAGGTCAAATCTCAGAGTTTTGATTTGCATCTTCCTGATAAGTAAGGACCTTGAACATTTCTTTAAGTGTTTCTCTGTTATTCAGTATTCCTCTATTGAGAATTCTCTGTTTAGCTCTGTACTCCATTTTTTTCCATTGGATTACTTGGTTTGTTGCCTAGTAACTTCCTAAGTTCTTTATATATTCTGGATATTATCCCTCTGTCAGATATAGGGTTGGTCAAGATCATTTCCCCATCTGTAGGCTGTCATTTTGTCCTGATGACTGTGTTCTTTGCTTACAGAAGTTTTTCACTTTCCTGAAGTCCCATTTATTGATTGTTGATCCTAGAGCTTGTGCTGTTTGTGTTCTGTTCAGGAAGTTTTCTCCTGTGCCAATGAGTTCTAGGCTCTTCCCTACTTATTCTTCTAACAGATATAGTGTATCTGAGGTCTTTGCTCCACTTGAACTTTAGTTTTGTGCAGGGTGATAAATATGGATATATTTACATTTTCCTACATGTAGACATCCAGTTAGACCAGCACCATTTATGGTGAAGATGCTATCTTTTTTTTCCCATTGTATTGTTCTAGATTCTTTGTCAAAAATCAAGTGTGGGTTTAATTCTGGGTCTTCTATTCGATTCCATTGTTTCTCTAGACATGCAGGTTTATTACAGTCACTCTATATCACAGCTTGAGATCAGGTATATAGATACCTCCAGAAGATCTGTTATTGTACAGGATTGCTTTAACATTTCTGGGTTTTTTGTTTTTTTCATATGAATTTGAGGATTGTTCTTTTAGGTTTTGTAAAGAATTATATTGCTATGTTGATGGGAATTTCCTTAAATCTGTAGATTGCTTGGTAGGATGGCCATTTTCACTGTTAATCCCATGAACATGGGAGATCTTTCCATCTTCTGATACCTTTTTCAATTTCTTTCTTTAGAAACTTGAGGTTTTTTTAATTTTCATTTTTTATATTAATTACAGTTTCTTCACTTTATATCCCAGCTATAACACACTCTTTTGTTCTCTCCCAGTCTCAGCTTACCTCCCTCATCTCTTTCCATGTCCCTCTCCAAGTCCACTGATGGGGAGGACCTCATCCCCTTCCATCTGACCCTAACCTATCAGGTCTCATCAGGACTGGTTGTACTGTCTTCCTCTATGACTTGGCAAGGCTGTTCTCCCCTCGAGGGAGGTGAAGTTTTTTCATACAGATCTTTCAGTTGTTTTGTTAGAGTCACACCATACTTTGTGTTATTTATGGCCTTTTTAAAGGGTGTTATTTTCTTAATTTCTTTCTCAGTCCTTTTGTCTGTTATATTATAGGAAAGTTACTGATTATTTTGAGTTAATTTTGTATCCAGCTACTTTGCTGAATGCGTTTATGTGCTGAAAGAGTTCTCTGGTAGAATTTTTGGAGTCATTTATGTATACAATCATATCATCTGTGAATAGTGACACTTTGCCTTTTTCTTTTCCAATTTGTATTCCCTTGATCTCCTTAACCTCTATGTTTTTTTTTCTATGTTCACACCCTGTCAGTGGGTTGTTTTATCTGTCTCTTGACCAAAGATTAATTTTATTTAATCCTGTTTAAAATATTCAAGCAGAAAGCTTTTGGATTAAAGGTTTGTGCTAGGGCTGAGCCATATCACAACTAGAAACATGTTTTTGAGCAAACAGCACAATCTTGGGATTCACAGTGTGATTAAAGATCCTGCAATAGGTTGTTAACTTTAAACAAAAAAATTTTAACTTTTTAAAATTTACATAATAATTTTTTTTCAGGAGACTAAGAGAGTGCCAGCAAGAGTTAAAGTGGGAGCAAACTGGGTACATAACTAAAGGCACACAGCTGAAGGAGAGGTCAGAAGAACACTTGTCTGTATCAGTTCTCTTTCCATCACATAGGGTCTGAGGATCCAATTTAAGTCATCAGGCTTGTAATTAAGCAGTTTTATCTCTGAGACATATTGCTTGCTAAAGAAATTTAAAATTTTTCATTTCTAAAAAATTCTCCACTTTAGTTAGTAATCCCAGGGACACTTGCAGTACCTTTCTTCACTTACAGAAATATGGAATGTTGTATCATATCTATAACAGACTTCAATCAATTTGTTAATCTTTGCATGTTGATATGCTTTTATTCCAGAGTAACTCAAGAACATTCACATGAAATGTCTTAGACTCCATCCTTTATGCATGATTACTATTATATTAGCGAGTATGATATGTTTTCAGTGCAAATCTCTCACCATTCCCAAGAAAAGAGATATAAACAAAGCTTACCTTTTATTATTAGATAACTATTATGAACCATATATGCAACGATATTTTATTGAATTATAGAAATTTATATTGATATATTTATATAATATTATAGAAATGTAAATTTATAGAATTTAAGCTATGCTACCGTTATACTTTATTATTTAAAAAATGCTGACATTTTCCTGACTACCAACACCAAAAAAGAATGAAAAGGAGGAGGGGTCAGTAATGATAAGGACTTTTAAAATACCTATAAGAAAATAATATTTAATACATAATATACAGATATTTATCTCTCCATATAAATAGGTGATGACAGATGGATAGATAGACAGACAGATAGATAGATAGATAGATAGATAGATAGATAGATAGACAGACATACATTCATACATAGTCACAGTTTAAATACACCACATTGGTTATACAACTCTTATTTATTTTCAAGTCAGGATTTCTCTGTGTAGCCTTGGCTATCCTGGATTCACTTTGTAGACTAGGCTGGCCTTGAGCTCACAGAGATCTGCCTACATCTAACTCCTCAAATGCTGGGATTACAGGCATGTACCACCATGCCTGGCTTATGAGACTGTTAAGATCCAGATAATCTATCAAAAATTCTAGTGCTAAGGCCGAGGATCTGGCTTGCTTCCCTGTATGTGGACCTATCTGCATTGCCCACGAGGCACGCTGGGGTTGGCTACCCAGAGGCTATTTTAAGCTGTGGGCTGGCTTTCCCCAGGGTCAGATGATTGTTCAAGGTTCCTGAATAAACTGCATTGAGAAGAACAAAAAAAAAAAAAAAAAAAAAAAAGATCAGAAAGAAGGAGAGGAGGTCCTCCCCTATCAGTGGGCTTGGGGAGGGGCATGCATGCAGAAAGGGGGGGAGGGTGGGACAGGGAGGGGAGGAGGGAGGGGCTTATGGGGGGATACAAAAGGAATAAAGTGTAATTAATAAAACTTAAATAAAAAATTAAAAAAAGAATAACTTTTAATCTTTGATATAATAAAAAATATTATTTTTACAAGATAAATCATCTTTATTTATAATATTTATGAGGAACTTGGAATGCATCAATAATTTATGGCTCTTTACTTATCTCTAGACTCTCAAATAAAATAAATTTTAAATTAATAGTGACAAAACAGAACCCTTGTAAGAAAATTTCTACATATATAAAATTTGATTATGGGAATACCACAAAAGCAGAGGTGTGTAAAAATAAAAATGAAAAAAAGTTCATTTGATTGATACAGCTTCACTCACAGCTGAATTTATTTTCTTATGATTAATAAATACAGTCTTTAAGACAAATTGTTGCTCATAAGTTCTAAACTTTAATAAACTATTATGCATATTTTTATAATAACGTGTTTCATTTTTATAATCTGATAATTTCTTTTTTAATTAGTATCTTTTGGGCATATTATTATTTCTTACTGAAGTTATAAAACAAATATTAATTATATTTTCCCTATTTTACTGCTAGTTTTATCTTAAATTAAGTTTTAGTAGGAGTACCTTTTTTATTATTCTAACAGAACATATAAGGAATTATACCTAATAATTTGTTAAGCTCTTGGGCCACCAATTTTGATTTCCAGCTTCTTATTCATATACATAAATATTTTTTTAAGAAATATTTTATTACAGTTTATTCACTTTGTATCCCAGCACTAGCCCTCTCATTCAGCCCCTCCCAATTCCACCCTCACTCTCTCTTCTTCTCGCATACCCCTCCCCCAATCCAGTGATAGAGGAGGTCCTTCTCTCCTTCCTTCTGATCTTAGTCTATTGGGTCTCCTCAGGAGTGGCTGCATTGTCTTCCTCTGTGGCCTGGTAAGGCTGCTCCCCACTCAGCGGGAGGTGATCAAAGAGCCAGCCTGAACACTTTTAAAATGAAAAGCAAAACAGCTAGTAATTACATGCAGAGACTTTCAAATCTTCAACTCATAAATTTTTTTAATTTATTTTTTTTTAGTTTGAAAAACTAGCCATGTATTTCCTACCTATCAGGTCTCTACTCATCTTCCACTTATATGTGTCTCCAGCAATTCTCAGGTGACCATTGCAGTATTTTTTTATTGACACATAGGCCTACTAACTTTTACTCAATACATAATGGCCATCTTCCATGACTCAATGTAGAACAGTTTTTAAAACTTGCATCTGGCCAGGTCCCAACACTGCAGGAGTCAGAAGCAGGTGGATCTCTGTGAGTTTGAGGCCATCCTGGTCTACAAAACAAGGCTAGGGCAGCTAAGGCTACACAGGAAAGCCTGTCTCACACACCCGAACATGCACACAAACACACATATACACAAACCAAACCCCAAAAACTTACATCTGGGACATAATTCCAGTAAGGGGTGGCACTGCAGAAAGATGTAAGAGAAAAAGCAATAGGACTGTTTTTGTTGTTGTCGCCCTTATTTATTATTCTTATTACTATTACTATTTTGAAGAAATTTACAATGGAAAGTCATATCGAGGTTAAAGTAATTCTTTATTAATTACACTTTATTCACTTTGAATCCCCCCAAAGCCCCTCCCTCCTCCTCTCCTAATCTCACCTTCCCTCTCTTCTCAACCCATGTCCCTCAACAAGTCCACTGATAGGGGAAGTCTTCTTTTCCTTCTTTCTGGTCCTAATCAATTAGGTCTCATCAGGAGAGGCTTCAGTGTCTTCTGTGGCCTGGTAATGCTGCTTTCCCCTCAGCGGGAGGTAATTAAAGAGGAGGCCAATCAGTTCATGTCAGAGACAATCCCTGTTCCTATCACAATGGAACCCACGTGGATACTGAACTGCCATGGGCTACATTTGTGCAGGGGTCTTAGGTTATCTCCGTGCATAGTCCTTGGTTGGAATAGCAGTCTCACGAAAGACCACTGTGCTCAGATTTTTTGGTTCTGTTGCTCTCCTTGTGGAGTTCCTGTCCTCTCCAGATCTTACTGTTTCCCACTTAGTTCATAAGATTCCCTGCACTTTGCCCAAAGGTTGCCCTAAGTCTCAGTATCTACATTGAGAGTCTGCAAGGCAGACCTTTTCAGAGGTCCTCTGTGTCAGGCTCCTGAATTGTTCCCTCTTTTCTCCTTCTTCTGATGTCCAGCCTCTTTGCCTTTTCTGGATAAAAATTGAGCATTTTAGCAAGAGTCCTCCCTCTTGATTAGTTTCTTTAGGTGTACAGATTTTAGTAGGTTTATCTTATATTATCTGTCTATATGAGTGAGTATATAGCATGTGTATCCCTCTGCTTCTAGGATAGCTCACTCAGGTTGATCTTTTCCAGATCCCACCATTTACCTGCAAATTTCATGATTTCCTTGTTTTTTATTGCTGAGTAATATTCCATTGTGTACATATACCACAATTTGTGCATCCATTCCTCCACTGAGAAGCATCTGGGCTGTTTCCAGCTTCTCACTATTACAAATAAGGCTGCTACTAACATGGTTGAGCAATGTCCTTATTGGGTATTTGAGAATCTTTTGGATATATGCCTAGGAGTGGTATAGCTGGATCTTGGGGAAGCACTATTCCTAATTGTCTGAGAAGGCACCATATTGACTTCCAAAGTGGTTGTACCAGTTTACATTCCCACCAGCAGTAGAGGAGGGTTCCCCTTTCTCCACAACCTCCCCAGCATGTGTTGTCACTTGAGTTTTTGATCTTACCCATTCTGATGAGTGTCAAGTGAAATCTCAGGGTCGTTTTGATTTGTATCTCTCTGATGGCTAAGGAAGTTGAGCATTTCTTTAAGTGTTTCTCTGCCAATTGATATTCCTCTGCAGAGAATTCTCTAATTAGCTCTGTACCCCATTTTTTAATTGGATTACTTGATTTTTTGCTGTTTATCTTCTTTAGTTCTTTATATATACTGGATGTTAGCCCTCTGTCAGATATAGAGTTGGTAAAGATCTTTTCCCAATCTGTAGACTGTCGTTTTTTTCTGAGGACAGTGTCCTTTGCTTTACAGAAGCTTTTCAGTTTCATGAGGTCCCATTTATTGATTGTTGCTCTCAGAGCCTGTGTTGTTGGTGTTCTGTTCAGGAAGTTGTCTCCTGTGCCAATGAATTCAAGGTATTCCCCACTTTTTCTTCTAAGTAGTTTAGTGTGTTTAGGTTTATGTTGAGGTCTTTGATACACTTGGACTTTAGTTTTGTCCAGGGTGATAAATATGGATCTATTTGCATTTTTCTACATGTAGACTTCCAGTTAGACCAGCACCATTTGGTGAAGATGTGTCTTTTTTCCATTGAATGGATTTGGCATCTTTGTCAAAAATCAGGTGTCCATAAATGTGTGGATTTATGTCAGGTTCTTCTATTCAATTCCATTTATCCACCAGTCTGTTTCTATGCCAGTACCATGCAGTTTTTAGTATTGTTGCTCTATAGTACAGCGTGAGATCTGGGATGGAGATACCTCCTGAAGATCTTTTACTGTAGAAAATTGTTTTAGCAATTCTGGGTTTCTTGTTCCACATGAAGGTGAGAATTTTTCTTTCAAGGTCTGTAAAGAATTGTATTGGTAATTTGATGGGAATTGCATTGAATCTGTAGATTCCCTTTGGTAAGATGGCCAATTTTAGTATATCAGTCCTGCCAAGCCATGAGCATGGGAGCTCTTTCCATCTTCTGATATCTTTTTCTAATTCTTTCTTCAGAGGCTGAAAATTTTATTTCACACAAGTTTTTGACTTTCTTGTTTAGGTTCACACCAAGGTACTCTATGTCCTTTTTGGCTATTGTGAGGAGTGTTGTTTCCCTAATTTCTTTCTCGGCCCTTTTGTCTTTAGTATACAGAAGGGCTACTGCTTTTTGAGTTAATTTTATATCCAGCCACTTTGCTGAAAGTGTTAATCAAATGTAGTAGTTCCCTAGTAGAATTTTTGGGGTCACTCAGGTATACTATCATATCATCTGCAAATAGTGATACTTTGACTTCTTCCTTTCCAATTTGTATCACCTTGATCTCCTTTAATTGTCTTATTCCTCCAGCAAGGACTTCAAGAACAACGTTAAAGAGATATGGAGAGAGTGGGCAGCCTTGACTTGTCCCTGATTTCAGTGGGATTGATTTAAGTTTCTCTCCATTCAGTTTGATATTGGCTATAAGCTTGCTGCATATCACGTTTACATCCAAGGTATGTGCCTTGTATCCGTGATCGCTCCAAGACTTTAAACATAAATGGATGTTGGATTTTGTCAAATGCCTTTTCAGCATCTAAGGAGATGATCATGTCGTTTTTCTCCTTCAGTTTGTTTATGTGGTGGATCACATTGATGGATTTCTGTACATTGAACCACTCCTGTATGCCTGGGATTTATTCTACTTGGTCACAGTGGATGATATCTTTGATGTGTTCTTGTATTCAGTTTGCAAGTATTTTGTTGAGTATTTTCACATCGATGTTCATAAGGGAGATTGGCCTGAAATTCTCTTTCTTTGTTGGGTCTTTGTGAGGTTTAGGTATCAAGGTGACTGTGGCTTCATAGAATGAGTTTGGTAGTGTTCCTTCTGTTTCTAATTTGGGGAATAGTTTGAAGAGTATTTGTGTTAGCTCCTCTTTGAAAATCTGGTAGAATTTGAAACCATATGGCCCTGGGTTTATTTTGCATGAGAGACTTTTGATGAAAGCTTCTATTTCCTTAGTGGATATAGGACTATTTAATTGATTTACCTGGTTTTGATTGAGCTTTGGTATGTGAAATCAGTCAAGAAAATTGTCTATTTCATTTAGATTTTCAAATTTTGTTGAATATAAGCTTTTGAAATAAGACTAATTATTGTTTGGATTTATTCAGTATCTGTGGTTATGTCCCCCTTTTCATTTATGATTTTGTTGATTTGGATAGTGTCTCTCTGCCTTTTAGTTTGGCTAAGGGTTTGTCTATCTTGTTGATTTTCTCAAAGAACCAACTCTTGGTTTCTTTGATTCTTTGAATTGTTTTATTTGTTTCTAATTGGTTGATTTTAGCCCTGAGTTTGATTATTTCCAGCTGTCTGCTTCTTTTGGGTATGTCTGCTTCTTTTTTTTCTAGGGCTTTTAAGTGAGCCATTAAGTTGCTTGAATGAGATGTTTCGAATTTCTTCTTGAAGGCACTTAGTGCTATGAACTTTCCTCTCAGCACTGCTTTCATTGTGTCCCATAAGTTTGAGCATATTGTGCCTTCCTTTTTATGGAATTCTAAAACATATTTAATTTCTTTATTTCTTCTCTGACCCAGCTGTCATTTTGTAGTAAGTTGTTCATTTTCTGTGTTTGGGCCTTTTTCTATTTTTGTCATTGAGGTCCAATTAAGTCCATGTTGATCAGGTAGGACACAAGGGATTATTTCAATCTTCTTGTATCTGTTGAGTCTTGCATTGTTACCAACTATATGGTCTGTTTTGGAGAAGGTTCCATGAGGTGCTGAGAAGAAGATAAATTATTTTTTGTTTGGATGAAAGTTTCTGTCGATGTTCGTGAGGTCCATTTGATTCATGACCTCTGTCAGAGTTATTGTTTCTTTTTTTAATTTCTGTTTTCTTGACCTTTCCTTTGTTGAGAGTGGGGTATAGAAGTCTCCCACTATTGATGTGTGGGGTCTATGTGTGGTTTAAATTTTATTAATGTTCCTTTTAAAAATGTGGGTGCCCTTGCCTTTGGGGCATAGATGTTCAGGATTATGATATCTTTCTGGTGGATTTTTCCATTGATGAGTATGAAGTGTCCTTCTCTATCCCTTTTGATTAATTTTGGTTGAAAGTCTATTTTATTAGACATTAGAATGGCTACCCCTGCTTGCTTCTTGCGTCCATTTACTTGGAAAACCCTCTTCCAGCCCTTTACTCTCAGGTAATATCTGTCTCTGTGACTTAGGTGTGTTTCTTATATGCAACAGATTGTTGGGTCTTGTTTACACATCCATTCTGTTAGTCTGTGTCTTTTTATTGGAGAATTGAGTCCATTGATGTTGAGGGAGATTAATGACCAGTGGCTGTTAGATCCTTTGATTTTGATGTTGGCCATGGTAGTGTGATTGTGTGTTTGGCTACTTTATATTTTGCTGTAGTGAGGTTATTTATTTCCTGTGCTTTCTTGAAAGTAGTTAGTTTTCTTGGGTTGTATTTTTCCTCCTAGTATCTTCTGTAATGCTGGATTTATGTTTAGGTATTGCTGAAATTTGTTTTTGTCATTGAATATCCATCTATGAGGACTGAGAGTTTTGCTGGGTACAGTAGCCTAGGCTGACATCTGTGTTCTCTTAGGATCTGCATGATATCCATCCAGGCCCTTCTAGCTTTCATAGTTTTTGTTGAGAAGTCAGGTGTGATTCTGATGGGTTTACCATTATATGTTACTTGGTCTTTTTTCTTTGCAGCTTTTAATATTTTTTTCTTTCTTCTGTATACTTACTGTTTTGATTATTATGTGGCAGGAAGATTTTCTTTTCTGGTCTAATTTATTAGGTGTTCTGTAGACCTCTTGTATTCTTATAGGCCTCTCCTTTAAGTTGGGAAAATTTTCTTCTATTATTTTGTTGAAAATATTTTCTGGGCCTTGGAGGAGGGAATCTTCTTTTTCCACTATTCCTATTATCCTTGGGTTTTTGTCTTTTTACGTTGTCTTGGATTTCTTGGATGATTTGTGTCAGGAATTTTTTAGATTTATTACTTTCTTTGACGGATACATCGATTTCTTCCATTGAATCTTCCACACCTGAGATTCTTTCTTCCATCTCTTGTAGTGTATTGGTTATGATTACCTCGGGAGTTCCTGTTTTCTTTCCTAGATTCTCTTTCTCCATGATTTCCTCCAATTGTGTTTTCTGTAAATTTTCCAATTCTATCTTCAGATCTTGAACTGTTTTGTTGATTTCCTTCACCTGTCTGACTGTATTTTCCTGTTTTTCTTCAATTCCTTCATTCTTTGAACATTCCTCTGTTTCTTTTATTTCTTTCATTTCCTCGCTGAAAGCCACAAACTGTTTGATTGCATCTTCCTGTATTTCTTTATAGATGGCCATAATCTGTTTTATTATATCTTCTCATAATTCTTTATGCATTTTATTTGCTTCTTCCATTAACCTCTTCATAAGCATAGATGTAAGGTCATCTTCTTGAATTTCACTTGTGTTAGGGTATCCAGGGCTAGTTGCCCCTGGATAACTGGGTTCTGGAGATGCCATATTGCTTTGCCTTTTGTTGGTTGTCCTTTTTCGCTGACCTCTACCCATCTCTCTCTCTCAAGTGTTGTCTGTTAATTTCTGGTGCCTGCTGGGTCCTGGGGTGGGGAAAATCAACTTGGCAGGGTTCTGAAGGAGTTCTCAACTTTTTGGGTATGGTCACCTGAATGGTGGTGCTTCTCAGGAATTGTCACAGTTCACTTCAGGTGTATGTACCTGTGTGGTAACTGTTGTGTTCAGGAAGGCTATCCTCTCATCAGGAGATGTCCTGGTGATGGCTGTCCTGCTGCTGGGTTTCTTACTCTGAATTTAGTGAGCTGCAGCTATTACTTTTAAGGTATAATTGTTGGGTGCAGCCTTCTTGAAGAACCAGGGATTAACACAGTTTTGTCAGTCTAACTAGGGATAAGTGGTTAAACCTTGGAGCATATCTCAGGGCTGCTGTAATGGTGCTTCGGCTTTTGTAGGTCTAAGGATGTAGCTGTGTGCCCCAGTGCCTTAGCGGTACTCAGATACTAAATTTGGCAGGTGAGCATGGTGTTCATGCCTGCAGTAGAAGGCTAGAGCCTAGAGCCTGTGTGAATCCAGAAAGTCTTCTGGAGCTGGGTGTCCTGAGCATTGGACCTGATGATCCCCCTGCTGTGGGGTTTCCTCCTGACAGGGACAACCATACTATGCTTTGGCAACAGCCATTCTGTAGGGGATGGCAAGTAGAACGCGCAGGTACAGACACATGTGGCTCCACCTTTCTGGCCTGGGCGTCTGCTGAAGCTGGGTAATTTTTCCAGAGACATTTTAGGGGTGGTGGTATTTGTCTGGGTAACCTAAGGTCAGTCCCAATCACTTCCTGGATAGTAAGGTTATCTCTCGACTGGAAATCCCAGTCTCTTGATGCTTGGGGCCCACAGTTCAGTCAGGGACAGTGATCAGAGCACACTGGCTCTGAAGACCAGCACCTGGTGGAACTGTGATCTATTCCGTGGTGTAGCTGGGTGAGTAGAACCTGATTGAATCCCCTACAGTGGGGTATCCTCTCACCTGGGAAACACAATTGATTGTGTTTTAGGGCTGTGGGTTCTGACTTCTGGTCACTGTGCTGATCCTGCTGTACTGCTGGTCAGAACAAGAGTAGTCCCAGCGCCACCATCTTTCGAGCTCTCTACATAAATACTTTTAATAATTTTATTACCTTTCCTTTATTTTCTCTGATAAGAAACTGTAGAGAAATTTTAATCCAGGAATGTGGCTGCTCTGGCAAGGGATCACATCCAAAGACTGACATTGAATCAATCAGCTTGGACAAGAGCTTGATCCTGAATAACTTAACTGAACCAACCAGCCAGAGTTCTTAAGGAACTAGAAAGGGTGAGTTTATTCAGCATTTAGTTTTGGTGGCTGAAAACATTGTAGGCGCCGAGAAACAAATCTTCTGGTCTCAGCCCTCCCCCTCATCTGAGCAAATAAAAACAAAACTTACAGGAAACAATATAGATGTGATTTTACTTTAGATATAATTGTAACAGTGCTCTATTACTGCAAATTATAAACAGCCAGAAACTGAAGGTCACAGGAAAGCACAAGACACTTAAACCATGGTCTGCTTGACAACCTTTAACAGGGATGTGCAGAAGCGTCCCTATGATCAGACAGTAGGGTCCTGCCCATCTTTGGAAGTTTCGTTTTTTTTTTGTTTTTTTTTTCTTAAAAATTTATTCATTATGTATTCCAATAGAAGACCACTCCCTCAGCTTCTAGTGCACACACCACTCTGTGAAGCTGGGTGCTGGACATCTAAAGAGAGTATTTCCAAGTGTCCTGATGTAGAAATCATTTTATGACACCTTATGAAATCACTTTAACTTTGACATATGCCCCCCCTCAAAACAATTAAGAAATAGAGATTGCCTTCTAGGTATTTTGAATTTTTATTTGTATATTAATCACAGTTTATTCATTTTGTATCCCAGCTGTTGCCCCCTTCCAAATTACCTCCCAACCCACCCTCCCTTCCTCATCTCTTCCCATGTTCCTCTCCAAGTCCATGGATAGTGGAGTTCCTCCTCCCCTTCCATATGACCCTAGCCTCTCTTCCACCTTTGCCAGGTCTCATCAAGACTGGCTGCAGTGTCTTCCTCTGTGGCTTGGCAAAGTTGTCAGACCTCAGAGGGAGGTGATCAAAGAGCCAGCCACTGAGTTCAGATTAGAGACAATACTTGATCTCCTTACTAGGGTACATACTTGGATACTGAGGTGCCATGGGCTACATCTGAGCAGGGATTTTAGGTTATATCTATGAATGGTCCTTGGTTGGAGTATAAGTTTCAAAAAAGACCCCTGTACCCAGATTTTTTGGTTCTATTCTTTCCTGGTGGAGCTCCTGTCCCCTCCAGGTCTTTCTATCTCCCCCACTTTCATACGATTCCCTGCACTCTGCTTAAAGTTTAAATATGAGCCTCAGCATGGGTTTTGATGCACTGCTGGACAGAGTCTTTCAGAGGCCCTCTGTGGTAGGCTCCTGTCCTATTTCCTGTTTTCTCCTTCTGCCAATGTCGATCCTTTTGCCTTTCTTAGTGAGGATAAATTATCTTACCCAGGGTCCTCCTTCTTGTTTAGTTTCATTAGGTGTACAGATTTTAGTATCCATAGGTGTATGGGTTTATTTCTGTATCTTCTATTTAATTGCATTTATCCACCATTCTGTTTCTATGCCAATACCATGCAGTTTTGTTTTGTTTTTTGTTTGTTTGTTTTGTTTGTTTGTTTGTTGTTTTGTTTTGTTTTGTTTTGCTCTGTAGTAGAGTTTGAGATCAGGGATGGAGATACCTCCAGATGATCTGTTGTTTTACAGGATTGTTTTGGCAATTCTGGGTTTTTGTTTTTCCATATGAAGTTGATAATTGTTCTTTCAAGGTTTGTAAAGAATTGTGTTGGTATTTTAATGTAGATTGCACTGAATCTGTAAAATGCTTTTGGCAAGATGGCCATTTTCACTAAGTTAATCCTACCAATCCATGAGCACGGGAGTTCTTTCCATCTCTGATATCTTCTTTAATTTCTTTTTTTAGAGACTTCAATTTTTTTCAAAAAGGTCATTCTTTTTTTTAATTTTTTTATTAATTACACTTTATTCATTTTGTATCCCCCCATAAGCCCCTCCCTCCTCCCCTCCTGATCCCACCCTCCCTCCCCTTTCTGCATGCATGCCACTCCCCAAGTCCACTGATAGGGGAGGTTCTCCTCTCCTTTCTGATCTTAGTCTATCAGTTCTCATCAAAAGTGGCTGCATTGTCTTCCACTGTGGCCTGGTAAGGCTGCTCCCCCCTCAGGGGGAGGTGATCAAAGAGCAGGCCAATCAGATTATGTCAGAGGTAGTCCCTCTTCCCATTACTATGTAACCCACTTGGACACTGAACTGCCATGGGCTACATCTGTGCAGGGGTTCTAGGTTATCTCCATGAATAGTCCTTGGTTGGAGTATGAGTCTCTGGGAAGTTCCCTGTGTTCAAATTTTCTTGTTCTGTTGCTCTCCTTGTGGAGTTCCTGTCTTGTCCAGCTCCTACTGTTTCCCACTTCTTACATAAAATTCCATTCACTCTGCCCAACAGTTGGCCATCAGGCTCAGCATCTGCTTTGACAGTCTGCAGAGGCAGAGGGCAGAGGGCAGAGACTTTCAGAGGCCCTCTGTGGTAGGTTCCTAGTTTGTTTCCTGTTTTCTTCTTCTGGTTTTCAGAAGCCCTCTGTAGAAGGTTCCTAGGTTGTTTCCTGTTTTCTTCTTCTTCTGGTGTCCATCCTCTTTGCCTTTCAGGATGGGGATTGAGTGTTTCAGTTAGGGTCCTCTCTCTTGCACAGAGTTTAGTGGGTTTGTCCTATGCTGTATTTCTATATGAGTGAGTATATACCGTGTGTATCTTTTTGCTTCTGGGACAACTCACTCAAGATGATCCTTTCCAGGTCCCACCATTTACCTGCAAATTTCATGATTTCCTTATTTTTCATTGCTGAGTAATAGTCCATTGTATAGATGTACCACAATTTCTTCATCCATTCTTCAGTTGAGGGGCACCTGGGTTATTTCCAGCTTCTCACTATTACAAATAAAGCTGCTACAAACATGGTTAAGCAAATGTCCTTATTGTGTACCTGAGCCTCTTTTGGATCTATGCCTAGGAGTGGTATGGCTGGATCTTGGGGAAGCGCTATTCCTAGTTGTCTGAGAAAGCACCAGATTGATTTCCAGAGTGGTTGTACAAGTCAAACAGGTCTTTCATTTGCTTGGTTATAGTCATACCATGCTACTGTATGTTATTAATGGCTATTATAAAAGGTGTTGTTTCCCTAATTTCTTTCTTGGTCCTTTTGTCTTTTGTATACAGGAGGGTTACTGATTTATTTATTTTTTTTAGTTAATTTTGTATAGAACCACTTTGCTGAAGGTGTTTATCTGCTGCAGGAGAGTTCTATGGTTGAATTTTGGGGTTTGCTCCTGTTCCTATCATATCATCTGTAAATAGTGATAATTTGACTTCTTCCTTTCCAATTTGTATCCCTTAGACAACTAAAGGAGTTTAGTTGTCTTACTGTTTCAGCAAGGACTTCAATAACTATGTTGACAAGATATGGAGAGAGTGGGCAGTCTTGCCTTGTCCCTAATTTTAGTGAGACTGATTTAAGTTTCTCTCCATTGAGTATGATGTTGGCTACAGGCTTGTTGTATTTTGTCTTTACTATGTTTAGGAATGTGCCTTGTATCCCTGATCTCTCCAAGACTTTAAATATGAATGGTGTTAGATTTTGTCAAATGCTTTTTCAGCATGTTAGGAGATGATCATTTGGGTTTTCTCCTTCAGTTTTTTTATATGGTGGACTACATTGATGGATTTCTGTATATTGAAATACTCCTGCATGCCTGGGATGAAACCTAGTTGGTCACAGTGGATCATATCATTCATGTATTCTTGGATTCATTATGCCAGTATTTTGATGAGTATTTTTGCATCAATGTTGATAAGAGAGATAGGTCTAAAATTCTCTTTTTTTTTTGTTGGGTCTTTGTATAGTTTAGGTGTCAAAGTGACTATGGCTTCATAGAATGAGTTGGTAACATTCCTTCTTTTTCTATATTTGGAACAGTTTGAAGAGAATTGGAGTTAGCTCTGGTTGAAGGTCTTGTTGAATTCTGCAATGAAACCATGTGGCCTTGAGCTTTTTTTGGAAGGGTGACTTTTGATTACTGCTTCAATTTTCTCAGGGAATATAGCACTATTCAATCTTTCTACCTGATCTTGATTGAATTTTGGTAAATAGAATCTATCAAGAAAATTGTCCATTTCATTGAGATTTTCAAATTGTGTGGCATATAGGCTTTTGTGGTAGAACCTAAGGATTGTTTGGATTCCCTCAGTATCTGTTGTTATGTCCCCCATTCATTTCTAATGTTGCTTTAGATAGTTTGGCTAAGGGTTGGTCTGTCTTGTTGATTTTCACAAAAAAAAAAAAAAAAAACAAACAAACAAACAAAAAACACACCAGATCGTGGTTTTATTGATTCTTTGAATTGTTTTATTTGTTCCTAGCTTATTGATTTCAGCCCTGAATTTGATTATTCACAACCTTCTACTCCTCTTTGATTTGTCTGCTTCTTTTTTCTAGGGCTTTTAGGTGAGTCATTAAGTTCATTGTATGAGATGTTCTGAATTTCTTCTAGAAAGCACTTAGTGCTATGAATTTTCCTCTTAGCACTGCTTCCATTGCAACCTATAAGTTTCTGTATGTTTTTTTATTTTTTTTTATTTTTTTTTATTTTTTTTTATCAGTTACATTTTATTAACTCTGTATCCCAGCCGTGTCCCGATCCCTCATTCCCTCCCAGTCCCTCCCTCCCTCCCTCATCTCCACCATGCCCCTTTCCAAGTCCACTGATAGGGGGGACCTCCTCCCCATTCATCTGATCCTGTTTTATCAGGTATCTTCAGGACTGGCTGCAAAGCCCTCCTCTGTGGCCTAACAGGAATACTCCTCCCTTCGGGGGTGGGGAGACCAAAGAGCCAGTCATTGAGTTCCTGTTAGAAATAGTCCCTGTTCCCCTCACTTTGGGAAACCAATTGGTTACTGAGCTACCACAGGCTACATCTGAGTGGAGGTTCTAGGTTATATCCATACATGGTCCTTGGTTGAATGTCAGTCTCAGAAAAGACCCTGTGCCCAGATATATTTGGTCCTTGTGGAGCTCCTATCCTTTCCCCATCAGACTAACTCCCCTTCTTTCTTATGATTCCCTGTACTCTGCCAAAGGTTTGGTCATGAGTCTTTGCTTTGAAAACACTGCTAGTTAGAGTCTTTCAGATGCGCTCAGTAGACTCCTGGTGGGAATGTAAACTGGTACAACCACTCTGGAAAGCTATCTGGCGCTTTCTAAGACAACTAGGAATAGTGCTTCCTCCAGACCCAGCTATACCACTGCTAGGTATATACCCAAAGTTTGTTCAAGTACACAAAAAGGACACTTGCTCAACCATGTTTATAGCAGCTCTATTTGTAATAGCCAGAACCTGGAAACAACCCAGATGTCCATCAACGGTGGAATGGGTACAGAAATTGTGGTATTTTTATACAATGGAATACTACTCAGCAATCAAAAAGGAGGAAATCATGAAATTTGCAGGCAAATGGTGGGATCTAGAAAAGATCATTCTGAGTGAAATATCCCAGAAGGAGAAAGACAAACATGGGATATACTCACTTATATAGACCTATAAGATATGATAAACATAATGAAATCTATACACCTAAAAAAGATAATCAATTGAGCGGACATGGGGTAAGATGATCAATCCTCATTTAGAAAGACAGATGGGATGTGCATTGAACGTATGACAAGTTTCTGTATGTTGTGCCTTCATTTCCGTTGAATTCTAGGAAGTCTTTAATTTATTTCTTTATTTCTTCCCTGACCGAGCTGTCATAGATTAGTGAGTTTTTCAGTTTCCATGTTTGTGTAGGCTTTTTGCTATTTCTGCTGTAGTTGAGGTTCAGCTTTAGTCCATAGTGGTCAGATAGGATAGAAGAGAGTATTTCAATCTGTTTGTATCTGTTGAGGATTGCTTTGTGACCATCTATATGGTCTATTTTGGAGAAGGTTCCATGAGTTAGGGTCAAAAGTTCTGTATTAAGATCATTTGATTTAGGACCACTAAGTGGCATTATTTCCCTATTTAGCTTCTGTTTAGATGATCTATCCATTGGTGAGAGTGAAATGTTAAAGTTTCCCACTCTTAATGTTTTTGGCTCAATGTGTGATTTATGCTTTAATAATATTTCATATACAAATGTAGGTCCTCTTGTATTTCAGGCATAGATGTTCAGAATTGTGATGACCTCCTGGTGGATATTTTCTTTGATGAGAATTAAAGTGAGTTTCCTCAACTTTTTTGATTTTTTTTTTGTGAAAATCTATTTTAGTAGATATTAAGATAGCTACCCCAACATGTTTTCTGTGTCCATTTCTTGGAAAATATTTTTCCAGCCTTTTTCTCTGGAAAAAGTTGTGTTTATCTTTGTTGCAGAGGTATGTTTCTTGGATGCAACAGATTTTTGGATCCTGTTTCTGCAACCATTCTGTTAGTCTGCATCTTTTTATTGGAGACTTTAGTCCAATGATGTTGATAGATAATAGTGACAGATGAATGTTAGTTCCTTTGATTGTGAATTTGGTGGTGTTACTGTGTCAAAATGTTTGTTTACTTTCAATATTTTTTTGTCAAATTGTTTATATTCTGTGCTTTCTTGGGTGTATTTGTTTTCTTTGGCTTGGAATTTTCCTTCTAGTATCTTCTCTAAGGCTGGGTTGCTGTGTAGATATTATGTAAGTATAGTTTTTACAAGGAATATTTTTTTTCTCCATTTATTTCTTGATAGAGAGTTTGCTGGGTATGATATTCTGGGTTGGCATCTCTGGTCCCTTAGAATCTGCATCACTTCTGCCCAGGCCCTTCTGGCTTTCATAGTTTCTGTTGAGAAGTCTGATGTGATTCTGATAGTTCTACTTTTATATGTTACTTGGCCTTTTTCCCTTGCTGCTTTTAGTAATTTTTTCTTTGTTCTGTAGATTTACTGTTTTGAGTATTATGTGATATGAGGAGTTTCTTTTCTGGTCTAGTCTATTTGGTGTTGTGTTGACCTCTTGTATGTTTATGGACATCTCTTTCTTTAAGTTGGGAAATTTTTCTTCTAAAATTTTCTTGAAAATATTTTGTGGACCTTGGAGCCTGGAATCGTTTCTTTCATCTATGGTTTTCTATAGGTTTTCATTTAAAGGTTTTCTATTTTCATGACTCCTGGATTTCTTGGATGTTTTGTATTTGGGACTTTTCCGATTTTACTTTTTCTTTGAGAGAAGTACCAATTTTTGCAAGTATACCTTCAGCACCTGAGATTCTCTCTTCCATCTCTTATTGGTGATGCTTACCTTGTGTTTCCTGATCTTTTCTCTAAGTTTGCCAGCTCCAGAGTTTTCTCTGTTTTTGTTTTCTTTCTTTCTTATAATACTTTATTGGTTCTAATTCTGTTTTCATGTCTTGCATCATTCCTTTCATCTGTTTGAATGTGGAATTCTGACATTTTATTATGCCCACTATTTTTTTTGTTGTTCGTCTCATCATTTCATTTTGTTCATTTGTGTTCATATGCCACTAGTTGTGCTTCTACATGTGCCTTTATTTTTTGGCTCTATTTGCCAAATTATTGTATTTCTTTGAGAGCCTTGTTCTTTCCTCTTTTTTTTACTCCATTTGTGTGGGTATTTCTTTGAGAGATTTGTTTGTTTCCTCTTTACATGCCTCTAATAACTAGATAATCATAGATTTAAAATAATTTTCTTGTGTTTCCAATGAATTAAAATATTAATTGAATTTAGGGGTTGCTGGTGAAGCCGTGATATCCTGATTTTTGTTGGATGTATTCTTAAGATGACATCTAGCCATCTCCTTATCGGTAATATTCGCTGTTTGTTCCTGGAGTTTGTACTTCAGACAAGGTCTGTCTTTCTCTGGTGTCTGGAGTATTCTTCAGGAAGCTGAGAGATGTCTGCTGGTTTGCTCATGTGTTTTGCTGTTTCATCTGTAGCTAAGGAAGGATGGGTACCAACGTGCTGGTGAGCAAGTGTATGCACATGCGTGGAAGTATGCCTTGAAGGACAGTGTCCTAGAGAGTGTAGATTCCTGGAATGTAGGACTTTAGCACAGGAGGCAGTGCAGTTCCAAGAATTGTTTGCCTGGTCTCCACTGGTAGATCCACAGAACAGGGACATGAGTGTTGAGAATGCTGTCCCAAGAATCCCTGTTGCCCACATTGAGTGTGGGTTGGGAGGGATCCAATGTCAGGCTGCCAGAATAGATGGACCCTGGATCTCTTGCCCTGCATACATTTACTTGAAGGCACATACAGTCACTAGCAGGCCTAATTCAAAAGCAAAGGAGTTCTACCTGTTCTCTACTCTCAGATTTGGTCCTGCAGGGGCAAATGAGAGTGTAGATAAGTCAGCTCAGTGGTGTCCACTGTTTGTCCACTGGGCAGGGAGACCTTTACTTGGGGTGGCCACTCTGGTTTGTCTCAGTCACAGAGCATGGAGGCCCCTGTTAGTGGTAGCTGCCACCCTGTGCCACTGCTGCAGATCTGGGAGGCCCATACAGTCACTTGCTGGGAGGCCCTGGGAAGCCTGGACAGTTGCCTGAAGAACTTGGAGGCTGATACATAGGCCTGCTAGGAGGCCCACTCAGCCACCTGCTGCAGCTACAGAAACGAGAGGCCAGTACAGATGACTGCTGGGAAGCCCTGGAAAACCTGTACTGCCACCGGCCACTACCTGCCTCTGCTCTCTCCGTTATGGAGTGGGGCTTGGAACAGCAGGCACTGCAGGTCTATTTCTGCTAAGGAGGGACTAGGGAGTCCCATCAAGGGGAAGTGCAAGAGAGTAGAATATTTGCCACTCTCAGTGCCTGGAGATGTCCGTGGGTGACCTGTATCCAAAAAGTCTCAGCTCATGGGTTGTCCCCTCTTGCCCAGGAAGCCTCTATGTCGACGTTCTGGCTTCATCTGCCCCTCCACTTACCAATTTCAGAGTTTTGGATCCTGTGCCCCTCAGATATGGTGCACACTGGTTGCCGCCATATTGGATCTTCACTTTTCAGGTTTTTTTGTTTCAAAGATTTGACTCCTCAAGGAGATAAAATCTTACAAAACCTTAGAATCATTTAGCAAACATCACTAAGTTACCCTTTTTCATATTAGCTTTCATACTGACTCATTCTTTCCTATAACATCTACCCCAATTTACTTGATGTCTAGGTTCATCAGAATCATGTTGTAATGTTTTACATATAGATTCCAATGCAAAACAGGCTGTAAAAGAAAGTGATCAGAAATATTGGGCAATGATCTTCAGACCGTAATTTCTATTGTGTCATACAGTGACTATTAGGTGTACATCTTAGCTAAGACTAAAGAATATGTCAAATACTGTACTCATGCATCTGTAAATAAACAACCTCATGTCTGTCTTCCTATGGGTTCCATCTCCATTGTCTGCTCCCCAAACACCAGTGATCTTATGAGCCTACCTTTTAACAGGTAGAGAGCTCCCTCCTGTGGGCAATTAGCTAAAACAGTCTCCATGGCAACAGACAACTATAAATCAGGATATCAAACACTAACTGAGAAATTCTAAGATTATGTAAGAAGAAAATAGAAAATGAAATAGAACCTAAGAAAAAAGAAATACTGACTAGAAAAAGAAAGAAAATAAAACTGCCTTTAAAATAAGCAGAATAATTGGAGGAAGAAAGGAAGAAACAAAGAACAAACCATACAGAAAGTTACTAGATCATGTAAAGAATAAAAATGTATATATATATATATATATATATATATATATATATGGAAGGAGGTAGTAACGCTAATTTCCTAAAGTTGATGGTTAGGACTCATTCCCTGTGGCGGTTTGAACAGGAGGCCACCATAGACTCATATTTGAATACTTAATCCCCAGTAAATGAAACAAGGTGAGAATTACATGGTAGGGCTTTGTTGGAGGAAGCATGTTGCTGGTGGTGGGTTTTCGTGTTTCAAAACACATGCCAGGCCCAGTCTCTCTGTCTCTCTGTCTCTCTGCATCTGCCTCTGCCTCTGCCTCTGCCTCTGCCTCTGCCTCTGCCTCTGCCTCTGCCTCTGCCTCTGCCTCTGCCTCTGCCTCTGCCTCTGCCTCTGCCTCTGCCTCTGCCTCTGCCTCTGCCTAGGTCTCTCTATCTATATGTCTGTCCCTCCCTCTCTCTCTCTCTTTCTCTCTCTCTCTGTGCCTCCTGTCTGTGGATAAGGATGTAAGCTCTTAGTTACTGTTCTAGCACCATTCCTTCCTGCTGCCATGATCCCTTCCCTTAAAGGGTTGGGATTAGAGTCAGTAATGGATTAATTCACTAAAATTGTAAGCAAGTCTCCATGATTAAATGCTTTTTATGTAATGAGAGTTGATGTAGTTACGCTATCTCTTTACAAAAATAGAATAGCAACTAAGCCACTCACTCATCCTGAAAAATGATGATAGATATTGAAAATGTAAACAATGATTATCAGTGAAATACATATATTAAATATTTCTATAATATTAGACTTTGTATTATAATTTCATGATAATCTTTTATATTATCATTACACAAAGTGGAAATATATATATATATATATATATATATATATTTATGGTACATAACTTAGTTATCTATTACTTGGGTCAAGCAAAAGCAGTAGTTTCAACCATAGAGGATTTCCAAGTCTAACAATAAAGCAACATAGAGATGTGTAGTCCAGAAGAGAGATGGGAGAAGAAAATACCCACCAGTTTTCTTCCACCATAGAGTCACCATAAGTGTAATAGAGCTCATTTTTTCTCATATTTTAATTTATGGACATTAATATTATGTTCCTAGAAGAAAGTAGAGAAGCCTTGTTGTTTGTATCAAAATCTAACAAATGATCCTCTATTGGAGTCTGGCCATTCAGTCCATTGGCAAATCATTTCTGTAGCCACTGACAAAATTGAAATGAAGCCCTTGTTAAACAAAGTGAAAGTACAGAAATAACTGTCCAATAGTTCTTGATATGAAAAGGAGTGATATGGGACACTAAGTATATATGCAAGATATTTAACTGTAGATACCAAAAAAGCATTAAATACATGAATCTTGGAAAATAGAGTAAATTGTTAAATTCAAGCCTGGGCCTGTAAGTTTCAAAGTTTGCAAATTTAGTACCCTAAAAATCAGTAATTTATTTATTTATTTTTGGTTAATACTCAAGTGAGGTAAACAGAAATAAAGAGAGAGGGGAAGGGATGGAGGGAGGGAGAGAGGAGGGGAAGACAAGGAGGAAGAAGAGAAAGAAGAGGCCAGGAAGAGAGTCTTGCCAACAAAAATACCAAGTTTTCCTGTCCTTCATATTGTGAAATAATTTTTAGCCACGGAGAAGAAAGCACTAACATGATTGTGAAGGCCATGGCTATTGTTGGCAGGGCAGAAAAGCTAGGAAGAGGTCTCTGCCAACCCAGGTGTGCCACGGGGGCAATGCAGATAGGTCCACATACATGGAAGCAAGCCAGATCCTCGGCCTTAGCCAAATGTGGAGTTGTTCATGACAGAGAGCACTCACCATCGGGAAGGTGGAAGGCGGAAACCAGCTCCATCTTTAAGGCATAGCATTCCGCAGCTCTCTACAGTTCCCCCTTTTTGTTTTAGACGCATCAGGCAAGAGTAGAGGTCTGATAGAGCCAAGTAATTGTGGTAATGATACTTGCTTTTTTGCCCAATGCTGGAGTGCTAGTAAAGTTAGGTATGCCCTGGTTACTCGCATGCCTCACTGGGTGCCTATGCCCATTGATACCCCTCACGCTATGACTCTCTTCAGACAGAAAAGGGATCTTGGAACTACAGCCACCATTGTTACTACCATCTCAGTGACGGCTGTTGGAGCTACCACCAGGGCATTAGCCATGAGTCATACTGGGCAGACTGCTCAGACCCTGAATAATCATTTAGCCAATGTAGCTCATGCCTTAGTTGTACATAAAGGAATTAATGCTCAACTAAAAGGAAGCTTGATGATGTTCAATCAGAGGATTGACCTCTTGCAGGAGCAAATTGATACCCTATGGCAAATCGCTCAACCTGGCTGTCAATGAAAGTATGCTGGACTTTGTGTCACTAGCATACAACATGAGAATTTTTCCTGCGCTATATTTTAGGTAATTGGACTGGAGAATTCGATACTACGATGGAGCAGCTGAGAGTGGCCATTGTCACAGTAAATTCTACCGGAGTGGACGCAGGACTAGCCACAGGATTATCAACATGGATTGCTGCAGCCATGAATCATCTGAAGGAATGGGCGGGCATGGGAGTGTTAGCAGGCCTTCTGGTGTTGGTCTCCTTGGTTTGCCTGTGGTATATATGCAAGATTAGAGTCTCACAACAGTGTGATGCAGCCATGATCATTCAGGCCTTTACAGCCATTGAAGCAGGACATTCTCCCCAAGCATGGTTGGATACCATAAAAAGCTAAAATGATACGCTCAGGATGCGAGGCTAAGCACTGCACTCAGGGTCAGCCGCTTTGGACCCAGAGAAGAGCATGTCTGATTGCATGCGGGTTGATGCCCCAGGTCCCGCCTCTGAGAAAAAGGTATTGGACGGGTCTGATGCTCTTTGGGTGGATGACACCTAAATGAACATCTGTACAAAGTCCCAATTTATTTCTAATATCAGAGATCAGACCTCTACTCTTGCCTGATGCGTCTAAAACAAAAAGGGGGAACTGTAGAGAGCTGCAGAATGCTATGCCTTAAAGATGGAGTTGGTTTCCGCCTTCCGCCTTCCACCTTCCCGATGGTGAGTGCTCTCTGTCACGAACAACTCCACATTTGGCTAAGGCCGAGGATCTGGCTTGCTTCCATGTATGTGGACCTATCTGCATTGCCCCCGTGGCACGCCTGGGTTGGCTACCCAGAGGCTATTTAAGCTATGGGCTGGCTTTCCCCGGGGTCCGAGGATTGTTCAATGTTCCTGAATAAACTGCATTGAAAAAAAAAAAGAAAGAATCGGTGAGCTTACTTGCTGGCATAATAAGAGGGCAGAAAATGGTGAGTGAAAAGGAAATTGAGAGTTGTCTTTTTATCCCCAGGTTGGCTATTGCTGGGATTAACCAGGGAGTGGTAGAAAACGAATGGCACAAAATTTTTAAAGACATTCCTGGAATTCATAGGGCAGAAGACAGTTATTAGAGAAATAAGCAAGTTTAGTTTTGGAAACCCTATGACTATATCTAATTGCATTGTCATAGCTCAGCCAAAATGGAGCGCTTCATAATGATAGGAGTGTTTCAGAAAGCCAGAGGAGCTAGCTAACAAAAAATGTATGAAATTAATTTTAAATATGAAAAGAATAAGAATATGGTAACTTTAGAAAAAGAAGCATACAAATTATAATCTGCATATAACAAGTGTTCTTTCTATATCCTCTTCTTGAGCGCATGATACAGATACGTTCTAATTTGGGCACATGTGAGTCAGTTCTGTTTCTAGAGGCCATATCACAGTGATCCAACTATTCTGTGCTTGTGTTAATTTCTTTCCTGTTTTATCCATCTTTATACCTGCACTGACAAATCACTATTGCAGTCTCCAAACATGTTTGTTCATTTGTTTTTCATTTTCAGAGTTTTAAGGATTTGTTATATTTATTTATAATTTTCACATTTTCCTAGTACATTGTATTTATATCATAGTACTATTTATTCTCTACCCTCTTATTGGACATAGTGGGTTTATACCAGTTTTGCAATTAGTTTACATATGTATTTTGTTTTTATATCTTACCCCATACTGTTTTCTTTTATGTTTAATATGTATTTTCAAATGCTCCATCTTACCTACTGAATTTATTATATTGTCATTATTTTCATAAAAGTTACTATGGAGATAAAATATAGCATCTACAATGTAGAAAGAATATAAAAGCATATGAAGTTATCACTCTCTTCCTTCTATTTTGTAATATTAATGTACAAATTAGCTGTTTATATATTATAATCATTTCAATATTGTTTTATAACTATTGTTTCTATGGTTGTCTATTTCAATAGAATAAAAAATGGAATTCAAACAAAAGCTCAGTCATACTGGTTTTGTTATACACATATGTGGTTACTTTAATGGTACAATTCTAAATGAATTTACATAATTGAGTAAGTAGTATTTTTATTTACTTTCAAAACAAAATACTATGTCTAAAATCCATGGGCATTCCTAAAGTGAGGAAATCCATTCAGCTATTTTTTAAATGTTGATATCTTAATATCTTATAGTTATAAGAGAAATAATCTAGATATAAATATCTTATTTCAATATTTCAAATGTATCACCAATTGTTTTCTATTACCCATCATCATCATTACTATTATTATAAAAACTGAGTTAGTCCTCATTTTAAGAAACCTCTCTCTAGAGACTTTCAAGATCTTGTCTTTCCTTTTTATTATGATCAGTAACAAACATTAGTTGATGAATGGATTTTGACTAATTCCATGAATTTTCATTTTGCAGTTGTTGAGCCTGGGTTTGAGGAATATCATTCATACTTGTGAGAGATTTGTCCTTATTTCTCTCCATACTTTTCCATCCTCTGCTCTAATGCTCTGTTTCTCCTGTGAACTTGATGCAAAGGCAAACCTCTCTCTGTCTTTCCTACAAATCTATCTGCAACCGCAACTGCAGAATCTCTAGGCAAATCACTTGAAAGTTCCTCGATGCATCCAATATTCTCTATAATTTGCGCAAATTTCAATAACTCATTTATAATATTTGTTTATTAAGTATAGAATATTTACCTCCTAAGATACAACTATTCCTTCTCCTTCAAGTTATTTCCATTTCTTTTCTAATCATGGAATCTTTTATGTCAGTGCTTTGATTTTTAACCTCCTGAAGATCAAAGATATTGAAATCAGTGATCAACATAGGGTTTATTTCAATAGGTTAATGAAGTTATTTACAGAAATTGATTGTGATTCCAGTAAATTTCAGAATATTTTCTAGTCTTCTCCTCTAAGTTTCTATAACTTTTTCATCTATTTTAAAATTCTTTGTACTCAGATACATTAGACTGGCCAATGTAGATAACATTATATCACATGTTATACTAGCTTCTTTTTTACTACAAGTTTATTCATTTTTTTCCTCCTTATGTATTTCTAATGTCCTTGTCAGTTTTGTTACTAGTTACTTGTTAAACAGATTCCCTGGACCAACTTTCTAGATTGGCTATTCTAATACATCATAACACTGGGTTATCTGTAATATTTTAAAACTGTATTTTTAAAGTTTTCTACCTCATTGTCTCCTCAATATATATATCCAGTTAGAACAACAGCATTTGTTAAATATGCCATCTTTTCTCCATTGTATGGTTTTGGCCTCTTTGTCAAAAATCAGGTGTCTGTGATATTAGATATCAGACTTCTACTCTTGCCTGATGCGTCTAAAACAAAAAGGGGGAACTGTAGAGAGCTGCGGAATGCTGTGCCTTAAAGATGGAGCTGGTTTCCGCCTTCTACCTTCCCGATGGTGAGTGCTCTCTGTCACGAACAATTCCACATTTGGCTAAGGCTGAGGATCTGGCTTGCTTACATGTATGTGGACCTATCTGCATTGCCCACATGGCACGCTGGGGTTGGCTACCCAGAGGCTATTTAAGCTGTGGGCTGGCTTTCCCCAGGGTCAGATGATTGTTCAAGGTTCCTGAATAAACTGCATTGAAAAAAGAAAAAAAAGAAAAAAAAATCAGGTGTCTGTAGGTGTTTGGGTTTAATTCTGGATCTTCGATTCTATTCCACTGATCATCATCTGTTTCTATGCCTGTACCATGCCATTTTTTTTTTCAATGCAGTTTATTCAGGAACATTGAACAATCCTCGGACCCCGGGGAAAGCCAGCCCACAGCTTAAATAGCCTCTGGGTAGCCAACCCAGGCGTGCCACGGGGGCAATGCAGATAGGTCCACATACATGGAAGCAAGCCAGATCCTCAGCCTTAGCCAAATGTGGAATTGTTCATGACAGAGAGCACTCACCATCGGGAAGGTGGAAGGCGGAAACCAGCTCCATCTTTAAGGCATAGCATTCCGCAGCTCTCTACAGTTCCCCCTTTTTTTGCTGCAGCCATGATCATTCAGGCCTTTACAGCCATTGAAGCAGGACATTCTCCCCAAGCATGGTTGGATACCATAAAAAGCTAAAATGATACGCTCAGGATGCGAGGCTAAGCACTGCACTCAGGGTCAGCCGCTTTGGACCCAGAGAAGAGCATGTCTGATTGCATGCGGGTTGAGGCCCCAGGTCCCGCCTCTGAGAAAAAGGTATCGGACGGGTCTGATGCTCTTTGGGTGGATGACATCTAAATGAACATCTGTACAAAGTCCCAATTTATTTCTAATATCAGAGATCAGACCTCTACTCTTGCCTGATGCGCCATTTTTATTAGTATTGCTCCATTGCTCCAGTACAACTGGAGATCAGAGATGTAGACACCTCCAGAAGTTCTGTTATTGTACAGGATGGCTTTAGTTATTCTGGTTTGTTTTTGTTTTTCCATATGAAGTTGAGAAATTTTCTTTCAAGGTCTGTAAGAGTTGTGCTCATAATTTGATGGGAATTGCATTGAATCTGTAGATTGCTTTTGGTAGGACGTCAATTTTTACTATGTGAAATCTATGGATCCAGGAGCATGGGATATCTTTCCATCTTCTGATGTCTTCTTCAATTTCTTTCTTCAGAGGCTTGAATTTTTTCCATACAAATCTTTCACTTGCTTGGTTAGAGTTACACCAAGGTACTTTGTGTTATTTGTGACTATTGTGAAGGGTTTTGTTGCCTTAATTTCTTTCTCTGCTCTTTTTTCCTTTCTACATAGGAAGGTTACCGATGTTTTAGAGGTAAATTTTTTATTCACTTTGCTGGAATGTATTCATCACCTGTAGGAGTTATCTGGTAAAATTTTGGGGGCCACTCATGTATACTATCATATCATCTGTAAATGGAGACTTCTGCCTTTTTGATTTGTATCCTCTTGCTCTCTTTTAGTTGTCATATTCCTCTAGTTAGGACTTTGAGAACTATGTTGAAGAGATATGAAGATAGTTGGCCACCTTGTCTTTTCCCTGATTTTAGTGAGATTGATTTAAGTTTCTCTATGTTTAGTTTGATGTTGGCTATAGGCTTGCTGTTTTGCCTTTACTAAGTTTAGGTATATGCCTTATATTCTGAGCTCTCCAAAACTTTAAACATGAACAAGGATTGGATTTTGTCAAATACTTTTTCAGCATCTAAGGAGATGATGATGTGGTTTTTTTTTCTTTCAGTTTGTTTATATGGTGCATAACATTTATGGATTTCCATATATTGAGCCACCCCTACATGCCTGGGATGAAGCCTACATGGGTGTGGTGGATGGTATCTTTGATCAGTTCTTGGATTCTGTTTGCAAGTATTTTATTTAGTATTTTCTGCATCAATATTCATTAGACAGGTTTGTCTGAACTTCTCTTTCTTTGTTGGGTCTTTGTGTGGTTTAGTTATCGAGTACATATAGAAAAATGCAAATAGACCATACTTATCCCCCTGTACAAAAGTAAATTCAAAGTGGATCAAAGACCTCAACATACAACTAGACACACTAAACTTGTTCTAAGAAAAACTGAGGAAGAACCTTGAACACATTGACACAAGAGACAACTTCCTGAACAGAACACCAAGGGCATAGGCTCTAAGATCAATAATCAATAAATGAACCTCATGAAACTTAAAAGCTTCTGTAAAGCAAAGGACACTGTCAAGAAAACAAAACAATAGCCTACAGACTGGGAAAAAGACCTTTACCAACCCTATATCTTGAATGAGGGCTAATATCCAGAATACAGAATGAACTCAAGAAATTAAACACCAGCAAACCAAATAATCCAATTTAAAAATGGGGTACAGAGCTTAATAGAGAATTCTCAGTGGAAGAATATGGAATGATGGAGACACACTCAAAGAATTTCTCAACTTCCTTAGTAGTCAGGGAAATGCAAATCAAAATAACCCTGAGATTTCACTAATACCCGTCAGAATGGCTAAGATCAAAAACTCAAGTGGTAACACATGCTGGAGGGGTTGTGAAGAAAGGTGAATAAACCCTCCCCCATTGCTGGTGGGAATGTAAACTTGTATTGTTAAGCCCAACACGAGCTTAATTTTCAAGAGGTAGATGAAGGGAATTCAGGAGACCAATTCAATCAATGCAATGCAAGAGGTTTATTTTAACCATCACACAGTGGGGTCACCCCTGCTGGTTAGCAAAGAGTGGCACTGAGAGACAAAGGCCTTGGGTTTTTAAAGGAAAAGGTGTAGGAATTTTTAGGGGTTGCAGTCTTGGCAAATCAGGATTGGATGAGGAGGTTATAAGGTAAGGTATTTGGTTAGTCTTCCAGTCCTGTTAAGTGTGGATGTGGCTGCAATTAAAGGTGGGAGTGGGGGTGATTAGTTCATCCTTGAAGATAGGGGCTGAGGGCTTCTGGCCAGAGGTCAGGGGCTACTCAGAAGAAGGACTGAGGCCATCTAGGTTGGTTGCTAAAAAACTCTATCTCGCAGACAAAGGTTTGGCCATTCTTTTTGCTGAACGAAGGTCGTTGCTTGCTCCCTTTCTTATCTCTGTACTCACAGATGGCCAGGGTCACCTTCCTCCATTCTCTCGAAAGGTACTAAGAGACTTTAGCTTAATCTGGGCATAAAACTCAAAAATGTAGGTTTTAGAAGACATATAGATTACAAAGTTAGTCTGATCCTTTCAGTACAACCACTTTGCAAATCAATCTGGTGCTTTCTCAGACAATTGGGAATAGTTCTACCTCAAGATCCAGCTATACCACTCGTGGGCATACATCCAAAAGATACTGAAGTACAAAACAAAGATATTTGTTCAACTATGTTCATAGATGCTTTATTGATAATAACCAAAATCTGGAAACAATCTTGATGTTTCTAAATGGAAGAATAGAAACAAATTGTGGCACAATTGCACAATGGAATTCTAGGCAGCAATTAAAAACAAGGAAACCATGAAATTTGCAAGCAAATGGAGGGAACTAGAAAAGATCATCCTGAACTAGGCAACCCAGTGTTCATTGTCCTCCCATGGGTCTAGCGCATGGGTCCAGCCCATGGGGGAGAACATGGGGTTCAGGCTCAGGGAGTGAGAGGCCCAGAGTCACTATACAGATGGGTATAGGGTGAATGTAAACTGTGGTGGACTGTTTGCAGACTTGTTTATTCCAGAAGAGAGAGTATGTTATAAAGCTTTAGCAACCAATCAGGTTCCTCCACATCATTTCCCAGCCAATGATTTGCTGTTCTTCTCTGGGTAGACTCTCCGCTGTCAGGTCACAAACTCTCAGCCAAACTGCTTCTTTAGTTATGTCAGCAGAAACTGCCCCAGGCCTTGAGCCCTAATGGCCCTTTGCTGGGAATGTCCACAACCCAGTAACACAAAAGCATGTGTGGCATATACTCACTTATAAGTGAATATTAGCCATATATTATAGGATAAACATACTAAAACCCACAGACCTAATGAAGCTAAATAATGAGGACCCTAGGGAACACACTTATTTATCTTTCAGGAGGAAAAAACAGGATAGGCACAGGAAGAGGTAAAAGAGGTGGAACAGAACTGAGACCTACCACATGTGTCTTCTAAAAGACTTAACCTAGCAGGGAAATCAAAGCAGATGCAGAGACTCACAGCTAAACTTTAGACAAAGCATGGGGAGTCTTATTGAAGAAGGTGGATATAAGGGGTCCCAGGGGGGTCAGGAGCCACGCAAGGAGACCAACAATGCCTAAAATAAAAAATAAAAATAAATAAATAAATAAATAAAGAGGGACCCAGTGGATTTTCAAAGTGTGATACATACACCAAAACCCATGCATAGATAAGACTTTGACCCACTGCTCAGATATAGCTCATTGACATCTCATTCTCCTTGTGTTCCCTAGTAAGGGGAGAAGAGACCTTTTCTGACATGAACTCTCAGCTGCCTACTCCTTGATCACTTCTCCCTGTTGGGGTGGCCTAGCCAGCCCAAAGGGCAAGATGATGCAGGCAGTCCTGATGAATCCTGATACGCCAGGGTCAGACAGTATGGGAGGAGGACTTCCCCTATCAGTGGACTAGGGGAGAGATACAGGGGAAAAAGATGGAGGGAGGGTGAGACCTGGAGAGATGAGGGAGGGGCTACAACTGGGATACAAATTGAATGAATTGTAAAATAATAATAGTGATAGATAGATAGATAGATAGATAGATAGATAGATATTGATCAGTTGGAGATAGATGTTTTTTCCCCTTGTCCCTCCTATGTCTGTGGTTTTCACCTTCTCAGTTATGTCTTCGGAATTTTCCCTATGTGCCAATTTGAGGAAGATTGTAAAATAACCTTAGCTTTTGACTTCCTTTTCACATCCTTTACCAAATTCATTCTGTGTCTGTAACATTTTTTACCACGGCCAGAGAAAGGTCAGAAGTTTTCAGAATTTCTTACAGGTGTCTACTTCTCCAGGTTCTTATTTGCCTCACCTGAAATCAAACCTATGTCACAATCAATATTATTCTAATACTACTTTGTTATTTTATTTTATTTGCCATTAATTCTACTTCAATTTTTGTTTTCTGTCGTTGCAGAGAAAAGTCATCAGTACCTTACTTCTCATCACTGTAATTATTCCCTCACTCACCTAAAGAGGTTACATAAATGTAACAAAAGTATGAAAGATTCTTTTACTTTTTTAAAAATTACTGTGCGTGTATGTGAGTGTAATGGCTAGCACACAATCTGGCTAGAGCACAACTTTGTGAACTAAGGCTCTCTCCTATTTTTACATGGAAAATAACTTTAAAGTGTGGTGCTGTACTCTCATGGTAAGACATCATGTACATCACATGAATTTGAAAATACCATTGCTTGATGAAATATCCATTGTCTATTGTCAGAGTAAGGAAGTTTTATGAATCATCATAATTTAAAAAAAAATATTTAAGACACCCCTCCTATTTTTTCTATCAGTTCCTGAGAAGTACATCGTCAAGGGATTCAAAGTAATTGCATTAGTTGGCTTCAATGAGGAATAAACAGCATTTCTTTACCCAATGCAACCCAAAGTATACGGCATTCTTGAGATTTAACAAAGAGCATGATGAACCTGGAAAACTAATAGTACAGAATGTGTTCTCCATAACAACAGAACAAATGTGATATATGTATATATCCTACCTCATATATATATGAGGTAGTATGAAGCTAAATAGAAAAGATAGATGATAGAGAGTTAGATGGATCAACCCACAGAGAGACAGACAGAGAAACAGATAGATGGCAGAAAAAGAGACAAATTGATGGACTTATTGTAAAATAAATTGGTTCACATGACTATGAAGACTGAAAACTCCAAGATTTTCAGGGTAGACCCAATAAAGAAGAAACTCAATAAAAGTTGTAGTTTGCATCTATGTGTCTCCTATAAGCATCATTCCTTTTTGGGAGAAAATTATTTTTTATATTAAAGTTTAAAACTGATTGTTTGAGGACTCCCCCATTATGGATGATAAGAAGCTTCACTCAGTGTCCACTGATTTAAATGTTGGACATTTAAATGTTTCTCTATCTAGAAACACTCATTTAGCAAAATCCAGATGGATTTGGCCAATGATCTGAATAATGTGGCCTAGCCAATATGCATCTGAAATTATCTGTGTGGCATTTTTTATACCATTCAGTACAGTTTGACCACTCTGGACCTGCCAGAGGTTAACGAAAGACACTGAGACATACTAATATTTATAAAAACTAAGGTCTTTCGGTAGTCAAGCTCTCAGCTAGCTCATAAAATTTAGCCCAACTAACCCTGGCCTACTTCTCACAAAGCTGGCTAGGTCTTTGCCTCTCGGCACCTGTACGCGTCCCAATGCATTTGTGTCCCGCTGGTAATCTTTGTGTGTCTATTTCTGTTTATTGCTCAGAGTCCCTCTGTCTCCCAAAAGTTCCACCTCTTACTACCCATTCAGCTATTGGTCTACAGGTCTTAATTAAAGTCAGGCAGATACAATTCTACATTGCCTTAAGCAGGTGAGGAAGAAACAAATAATGAAAATGTAATATTGGTGATGGGTCATAGTTCTCTGCCAGAACAGAGACACAACACACCTTTACACAATGTACCCCAGCAATACAGAGGTTTGTTCTTTTATTGAGCCTGGTCTGCCGGCAGCCGAGCACACAATGTCTATGTTTTTAAAATAAATTCTCAATCTATAACATTAAAATTCCATCATTTTCCCCTTCATTTTCTTTACCCAAGCTCTCAGATATGCCCAGTAACACTCTCTTTCATATTCACAGTATACTTTTTATTAATTGTTCCTATGTTATATACAGTATCCAATTATATGTTCTTAAGTACATATATAGGATTTTTTCAGTCTGTATAAAGTTACTTTTACAAATCCCTAAACATGAGCTAAATGAGGATTTAAACAATGAACAGGTTGATATGAACAAGAAGAAGCTCAACTCTGGCTCAGATGTAGCCCATAAACTAAGTTTCCAAGTGAGGCCCCTAGTAAGGGAAGTAGGGGCTTTCTCTGGCATAAACTCTGTGGCAGGCTCTCTGATCACATTCCCCTGAGCGAGCAGCCATAGAGGTCATAGAGGAAGGTCATAGAGGAAGACAATGCAACCAGTCCTGATGTGACCTGATAGACTCAGATAACAGGGGAGGAGGATCTCCCAGATCAGTGGCTTAGGGGAGGGACATAGGAGGAGAAGAGGGAGAGAGAGAGGGTTTGGGAGGAGAAAAGGGAGGGGGCACAGCAGGGATATGAATTGAATCAATTTTAATAAATGATAATAATTAAAAATAAAAGAGAAAAGCTCAAGAAGTTTAAAACTACAGGCAACTAAGGAATGCTAAGAGTGGGAGAAATAGTATTTTTCAGAGAAAAGACACCAATTAGTAATCCAGTAATACATGGCTAACATTCAAAAAGACATGGAACATGATCATAATTTTTAAAAGTGATTTCTTTCATGGATGCAGAAATTTTAGAACTATTTATTTCATGAAGATAATTCCTGAGAGTCAGTGTGACTTAATTAGACTTTGAGTCTCTCTGTAGTCAGTAAACAACATTGCATTTCTAATCATTCACTATTTCATCAGATTTAATAAAATACTCCAGATACAAGACTGACAAAATCATGCCATGAAAGCACCAAGAAAAAGTACTGTAGAGTCCAGAATCTTATTTTAACATCCTCAATTATTTTAACATATATTTTGATTTGTTATCTTGTTCTTACTTAATTATAACAGTGTCTGTCACAAGACATTCTACTATTTGCTATTTTCAAGAAGTATTAAAGAAACTTTAGGGGTTAAAAGAGCCTTCTCAGTGAAATGAGTTTAGGAAATCCTGACTAATTTTGCCTGTTCTTTTACTATATTATGCTCATGAACACTGCAAGTGTGCACTGTAATTTTTCTTATTAATAAGAAGATAGTGTATACAGTTTCTCCAACGTGTCATGACTAGGAAACCATATTGTTTATAATAATGTATGGAACCACTATAAAAATATTAAAAAGTAATATTTGTACTTTAAAAATACATGATTTTTTTCAAAAGTTCAGTGTAGTCTTATATAATAACATATTTACATATATTGTAAGATCATAATTTCTTCTATTAAATTCTGTTTTGATTGAGATGATGTTCAAAGAGTATGTCACCATGCAAATGACTTCACAAAACTGAATTTTTCTGGTTTTTGCAGGTATCTCTCCAACTATGTATATAATTTAAAAATTTCAGCAATACATACAGCCTTTAAGAAGATAATTTGAATATTTTAATATTAAATTATGTTTTACTAATTATTGCCAGTTTCAAAATATCCTATCCCATTTATTTGTCACCAGTATCTAAAAACCCTAATGTCTTTTGGAATTACCTTTGTATTTACTACTATGATACAATTTCTATTATTTTTATTATTAAATTTAAAGTACATTTTCTAGGTCTTGTCCAATTTTGCCTTAAGCAACTGTTTGTTATTAAAATCAGTTCTTTTTTCTTGTCTATACAGCCTCCAAAATATATGGACATATGAGTTTTTATGATACACAGTAATTTTTCTGCTAGGCAAAGGTAGATCTTCATATCAGCCCCAGTCTTGTGGCACTCCCATAACTCTTCCTTTTATATCCAGATGTAACATCTTATCATCTCTGTGTTGAAAGGTCTATGGGAATTCAGTGATTGTTTGGCATCCATTCCTCTCTCTCTCTCTCTCTCTCTCTCTCTCTCTCTCTCTTTATCTCTCTCTCCCAGATAAGAGAGCTCTGGCTCACCCACATTTGGCTTTCAAATGTTATGAAAAACATTTTGCATATGCCTGCTATTACACATCTGTTCTCACTGCATGACATCAAAAGCAGTGACACTAACCCGCCTCTCATTAAAAGTGATTATTTCTAAGATATTGATTCATTTAAGTTCACATGAATTCTTAGTGGTTTTATACATTTAAACTATTTTTTCTGCTTGTTAATATTGTTAGGATGTTGAAACACTTATTTTGAACATTTATTTTACTAATTTTTGAGAAGCTCAAACTTGAATACTGTGTCAACACCATTTCCACTCATACTCTCCATACTCCAGCTCTTCCCATCTATTACATCATGATCTTTTCTTCTTAATTATTATTATATTATTAATACATTATTTTATTATATATTATTGTATATCCACATACAAAAATTTATAAATAAATACATGTATACACATACACAGACACAGATAAACACACACAGACACATCCTAGTCTCTCCGGTTCATTAACTATTTCCTCCCTTCTGTAATGTACTATAAGCCTTAGTTAGAGTGGTTGTGTTGTAGACAGTCAAGTGCATAGAAATATTATTTTCTATTGACTGCATTTAAAGAAGAAACAAGGTTTATTCATACATATTTATTTGGCCTACCTCAAAAACTTTTTAACATTGAGTTTTTCATTCTCATTATTTTTAATTAATTGTTTGGTTGATTGATTGATTACAATTTATTCACTTTGTATCCCCACTGCATCCCCCTCTCTTGTCTCCTCCCAGCCACACCCACACTACCTCTTCTCCCCCTATGCTCCCTAGTCCCCTAATGGGGGGACCTCATCCTCTTTTATCTGACCCTAGGCTATTAGGTCTCATCAAGGCTGGCTGCATCATCTTCCTCTGTTGCCTAGCAAGGCTGAACCCCCAGGAGAAGTGATCAAAGAGACAGCCAATAAGTTCATGTCAGAGACAGCACCTGTACCCCTAACTAGGATAACCACTTGGAAACTGAGCATCCTAAGGGCTTTCTCTGAGTAGGGATTCTAGGTCCTCTCCATGCATGGTCCTCAGTTGGAGTCTCTACAGGGCCCCTTGGCCCAGGATTTTTGGATCTGTTGTTCTCCTTGTGAAGTTTCTATCCCCTCCAGGTCTTTCTTTCTCCCTCTACTTCCATAAGGTTTCTGGTATTCTCATTACTTTTAACCAGTAGATATATTCACATAATTGATGTAATTGTCAATCAAATAAATAAATATATATTAATTACAATATTGTTACTCCAGTAAGAATTTAAATGTAATGCTCCACAGCATAGTAATTGTCATTCTCTTTAAACAGTAAAGTATTATATGTTACCACCAAAAAGAAAAAGCTTATAATAGTATATACACAAACACAAGTGATCCAGTCTACCTGGAAGTTGTAGGCCTGATTGTGGAAGAAAGAAGGGAGAGAGAGTAGAGCGAGAGAGAGAAAGAGGGAGAGATAAATGTGATTTGTATTTACTCAGATGAGGTGTTAAGATGAGAGTCATACCCACGCTTTGTAAATACATGGCTTAGGCTATGCCCAGAATGTTTACTTCTCTGTTTTGCTATCCCTAGACCTAGGTGTAGAAACTTTAAAACCTTCCTCTAATCTAATCTACTATAAGGCTGGACTTTGAAGTCTTCAGCTTCCAGCCTCCATCCACTAACCGAAGCCTAGAATTTTTATCAGCCTCTGAGACTTACTGCTGATTAAACTAACCCTTTCTAGTTTTATTCTGAACTCTTAACTGGCTGGTTCAATTCAATTGTTCTGGCTCAAACTCCTCTCCAAGCTGACAGAGTCAAATTCACTTCTCTCAATTCTGAATAAATTGCTATCCTTGGAAAAACTGGCCCTGAACTCCACGAACTGAAGTGCACAGACTGCACAGCTTGAATGAAACTGAATAGAACTGCGCGAACTCATCAGAACTCAACTGCACTCAACTAAACTGCACTGAACTCAGTCTGTCTCCATAAACTCTCTTGTTCTCTCCCCTTTCTCTGCTCTACTCTTAAGTCACTTCACTTTTCCTGTCTATTTTCATAAATATTGGTGTATCCTGTCAGATTCTGTCAAATCTTTCTTTAGTTCATCACTTTGTTTGCCCCTCAGACTACCCACAAAAAAATGATTTCAATGTATATAATTAAATGAATTAAATGATTATTTTAATAATTAAATTTTTTATTGTCTTTTGCCTTCCTCTGCTACTTAGACCTAAAATTTGAGCTTATGAGCATCCTTAAGGAAAAAAAAATTAATTAATGTTACTGGGTGTCTATAAGGAGAAGTAGCCATCTATTGATAGTGGGGGGCAGAGCCAAGATGGCAACTAGCATTCACAGTTTCTAAGCTGTGGAAGAGCTAATAAGAGTTGGTAAGTGGAAGGACTTCTGAAGTCAGGAAAACAACGGTGAGGCTTTCTAAACGACAGGGAACATCCCATGAGATAAGGACATTGGTCTTGGGTCACCCAGGGACTTCTTTGGGGAAGGAGAGAAACGATTCTTTGATCTCCAGGCATTCCCCTTTCTCAGACCTCCCTCCTCCTCCCCCTTGGCACAGTGGACTCACCGAGATTCTCAGCTCAGACCTAACTGCCTGGGGTTTGCAGCAGCTGAGGTGGAGCTCCAAGCCCCTTAACAGCAATTGCCAGTGGTACCAGTCTTGGAGTCCGAGACCCACAGCACCATCCTCCCAGGGTCCCAGGTCTGCTAGCGCCATAATGGCTCTGCAGGGTCGCTCGGCACTGAGTGTATGGCCTGCACAATCCCTCAGTGACAAATAATATGCTATATACCCACCAAAGCCAAGCAGACCCACCATACAAGCTAAGCACAGCAGGCACTGGGCTTCTCAGGCTTGGAGAGCACAGTAGAGGGCTCCCAGGACTTCCCAGAAGGCATCTGGACCAGCAACCCAGTCTGCAGCTGCAGCGGGACTTCCTAACTTGGTGGCAGCAGCAGCACTGAGTTGGCAGAGCACATCAGTCCTCTTCATAAGAACAAGCAGGGCCAAACCAGAGAGCAGAGAGCCAGGATACCCTGATCCCTGCTGAAGTGACCTGCTTGAGAGTACAGCTAGTCCACCAACGCAAACGTTGAGACCATAGGACCTCTCTCAGCTTCCTGAAGAACTCTCCAGATGCCAGAGAGAGACAGTACCAGTCTGAACTGCAGAATCCAGAAACAAACAGGGAAGGTTTCAGATAAGCCAATGGCCAGGAGTAGGCAAAAGAACACATCCAACATAAATCAGGACATCATGACTTCAACAGCAACCCCCAAAATTGATGGATACTCCAATTCATCAGGAGCACAGGAAAATGACTTTAAAGCTATACTTACCCAACTATTTGAGGCTCATAAAGAGGAAACAAACAATTCTTTCAGAGCAATAGCCGTGCAAATTCAGACAGTTAAAAAGGAAATGAACAAATCTATCTAAGATTCGGTCAGTCAATTGGAGGTAAAGAAAGAGGAAATGGACAACATTCTTAAAGAAACACAGGCAAACATAACCAAACAAATAGAGGCACAAGTGGAGATACAATTAGTGGTATATATAGAGGAAATGAACAAAAAAATAGAGACCATCATAGAGAGACAGGAATCCACATTCAAACACATGAAGGAAATGGTGCAAGGCATGAAAACAGATTTAGAATCAATAAAGAAAACACAAACTGAAAAAACCCTGGAGGTGGAGAACTTGGAGAAAAGATGAAGAACCGCAAAGGTAAGCATCACCAACAGAATACAAGAGATGGAAGAGAGAATATATGGAGCTGAAGATACACTCGCAGAAACTGATACTTCTCTCAAAGAAAAAGTAAGATTAGAAAAGTCCCAAACACAAAATATCCAAGAAATCAAGGACGCTATGAAAAGACAAACTCTAAGAATAATAGGGACTGATGAAAAAGAAGACTTCAGGCTCCAAGGTCCAGAAAATATTTTAAAGAAAATCATAAAAGAAAATTTTTCCAACTTAAAGAAAGAGATGTCCATAAATATACAAGAGGCCTACATGTAGAACACCAAATATACTAGACCAGAAAAGAAATGTCCCATCATAGTCAAAACACTAAATCTACAGAACAAAAAAAAGATATTAAAAACAGCAGGGGAAAAAGGCCAACTAACTTATGAAGGTAGACCTATCAGAATCACATCGGACTTCTCATCAGAAACTGTGAAAGACAGAAGGGCCTGGACAGATATCATGCAGAGCCTAAGAGAACACAGATGTCAGCCTAGGCTACTTTACCCTGCAAAGTTTTCAATCAACATAGATGGAGAAAACAAAATATCCCATGACAAAACTAAATTTAGGCAATATCTACAGAGCAAATCAGCCCTATAGAAGAAATTAGAAGGAAAACGCCAATCCAATGAAAAAAAAAAAAAACTTCACCCAAGAAAACATAGCATACAGATAATATCCAAAAAAAAAAAAAATTAAAAGAAAACAAGCAATGAAACATAGTAAGACCACTGACTACAATATAAAAGGAAGTAACATTCATTGATCACTATTATCTATCAACATCAATGGATTCAACTCTCCAATAAATGACTAACAGAATGGGTGTGGAAACTGGATCCAACATTCTGCTGCATCCAAGAAACGCACCTCTGCAACAAAGATATACACTACCTCAGAGTAAAGGGCTGGAAAAATGTTTTTCAATCAAATGAACCCAGAAAAAGAGCTGGGGTAGCTATCCTAATATCTAATAAAATAGACTTTGAACCAAAATTAATCAAAAAAGATGAGGAGCAACACTCATTCTCATCAAAGGAAAAATCGACCAAGAAGATATCACAATTCTGAACATCTATGCCCCAAATAAAAGAGTGCCTACATTCATAAATGAAACATTGCTAAAACTTAAATCACAGATCGATCCCAACACCCTAATAGTGCAAGACTTCAATGCCCCACTTTCACCAAGGGACAGATCATCTAGACAGAAGCCTAATAAGGAAATAAAGGCACTTACAGAGGTCCTAAATCAAATGGACCTAATAGATGTCTACAGAATGTTCCTCCCCAAATCAAAAGAGTATAACATCTTTTCAGCACCTCATGGAACCTTCTCCAAAATAGACCATATAGTTGGTCACAAAGCAAGCCTCAACAGATAAAAGAAGATTGAAATAGTCCCCCGTATTCTATCTGACCACCATGGACTAAAGCTGGACCTCAACAACAATGAAATTAGAAAAAACCTACAAGCACATGAAGACTGAGCAACTTGCTACTCAATGATAGCTGGGTTAAGGAAGAAATAAAGAAATTAAAGACTTCCTAAAATTCAATGAAAATAAAGGTACAACATACCCTAATTTATGGGAAATAATGAAAGCAGTGCTCAGAGGAAAATTCATAGCACTAAATGCCTTCAAGGAGAAATTTGTAACATTTCATACAAGCCACTAAATGGCCCAATGAAAGCCCTAGAAAAAAAAGAAGCAAATACACCCAAGAGGAGCAGACAGCTGGAAATAATCAAACTAAGGGCTGAAACCAATCAATTAGAAACAAATCAAACAATTCAAAGAATCAAAGAAACCAAGAACTGGTTCTTTGAGAAAATCAACAAGATAGACAAACCTTTAGCCAAACTAACTAAAAGGCATAGAGAAACTATCCAAATCAGCAAAATCAGAAATGAAAAGGGGGATATAACTACAGACACCGAGGAAATCCAAACAATCATTATGTCGTATTACCACCTAATGCCACAAAATTCAAAAATCTAAAAGAAATGGATAATTTTCTTGACAGATTCCGTCTAACAAAACTAAGTCAAGATTAGGTAGAAAGACTGAATAGTCCTATATCCCCCAAGGAAATTGAAGCAGTCATTAACAGTCTCCCTTCCAAAAAAAGCCCTGGGCCAGATGGATTCAGTACAGAATTCTACCAGACCTGCAAAGAAATGCTAATTCAAATTCTCTCCAAATGATACCAAAAAATAAAAACAGAAGGAACACTACCAAACTCATTCTATAAAGCCATAGTCACCTTGATACCTAAACCACACAAAAATCCAACAAAAAAGAGAACTTCAGACCTATCTCTCTTATGAACATTGATGAGGAAAGGCTCAATAAAATACTTGAAAACTGAATCCAAGAACATATCAGAGCTATCATCCACCATGACCAATTAGGCTTCATACCAGGCATGCAAGGGTGGTTCAACAAATGGAAATCCATGAATGTAATCCACCACATAATCAAACTGAAGGAGAAAAAAAACACATGATCATCTTAGACGGCAAAAACTCATTTGAAAAAGTCCAACATCCATTAATATTTAAAGTCCTGGAGAGATCGGGATATAAGGCACATACCTAAACATAGTAAAGGCAATATACAGCAAGCCTATAGCCAACATCAAACTCAATGGAGAGAAACTTAAATCAATCCCACTGAAATCAGGGACAAGACAAGGTTGCCCACTCTCTCCATATCTCTTCAACATAGTACTTTAAGTCCTAGCTAAATCAATAAGACAACTAAAGGAGATCAAGGGGATAAAAATCAGAAAGGAGGGGGTCAAAGTATCACTATTCGCAGATGATATGTTATTCTACATGAGCGACCCCCAAAATTCAACCAAAGAACTCCTTCAGCTGATAAGCACTTTCAGCAAAGTGGCAGGATACCAAATCAACCCAAAAAAATTAGAATCCTTTCTGTATACCAAAGACGAAAGGGCTGGGAAAGAAATCAGGGAAACAACACCCTTCAGAATAGCCACTAATAACATAAAGTACCTGGGGGTAACACTAACCAAGCAAGTGAAATACCTGTTTGAGAAAAACTTCAAGTCTCTGAAGAAAGAAATTGAAGAAGATATCAGAAGATGGAAAGATGTCTTGTGCTCATGGATTGATAGGATTAACATTGTGAAAATGGCCATCCTGCCAAAAGCAATCTACAGATTCAACACAATTAAAATCAAAATACCAACTTAATTCTTTATAGACCTTGAAAAAAAGATTCTCAGCTTCATATGGAGAAACAAAAAACCCCAAATCTCCAAAACAATCCTGTACAACAACAGATCATCTGGAGGTATCACCATTCCTGACCTCAAGCTGTACTACAGGGCAACAGTAATAAAAACTGCATGCTATTGGCATAGAAACAGAAAGGAGGATCAATGGAACCAAATATAAGACCTAGAAATTAACCCATACACCTATGAATACTTGATTTTTGACAAAGAAGCCAAAACCATATAATGGAAAAAAGATAGCATCTTCAACAAATGGTGCTGGTCCAACTGGATGTGTACATGTAGAAAAATGAAAATAGATCCATATTCATCACCTTGCAGAAAACTAAAGTCCATGTGGATCAAAGACCTCAATATAAAACCAGATTCCCTAAATCGGTTAGAAGAAAAAGTGGGGAAGAGCCTAGAACTCATTAGCACAAGAGACAACTTCCTGAACAGAACACCAACAGCACAGGCTCTAAGAGCAACAACCAATACATGGGACCTCATGAAACTGAAAAGCTTCTGTAAAGTAAAAAACACTGTAGTCAAACAAAATGACAGCCTACAGACTGGGAAAGAACCTTCGCCAATCTTATATCTGACAGAGGGCTGATATCCAGCATATATAAAGAAGTAAAGAAGTTAAAAATCAATAAATCAAGTAATCAAATTTTAAAAAAATGGGGTATGGATCTAAACAAACAATTCTCTGTAGAGGAATATAGAATGGCAGAAAAACACTTAAAGAAATGCTCACCATCCTTAGCCATCAGGGAGATGGAAATTTAAACGACCCTGAGATTTCACCTTACACCCATCAGAATGGTCAAGATAAAAAACTCAAGTGCAAACACATGCTGGAGAGTTGGTGCCGAAGGGGGAACTCTCCTCTATTGCTTGTGGGAATGTAAACCGGTACAACCACTTTGGAACTCTATCAGTGGCTTTCTCAGACAATTAGGAATAGTGCTTCCAAAAGATCCAGCTAGACCACTCCTGGGCATATACCCAAAATTTGCTCAAGTACACAACAAGGATATTTGTTCAAACATGTTTGTAGTAGCTTTATTTGTAATAGCCAGAACCTGGAAACAACCCAGATGTCCAACAACAGAGGAATGGATACAAAAATTTTGATATTTTTACACAATGGAATACTACTCAGCAATCCAAAACAAGGGAATCATGAAATTTGCAGGCAATGGTGGGATCTAGAAAAGATCATTCTGAGTGAAGTATCCCAGAAGGAGAAAGAGAAACATGCTGTATACTCACTTTTATAGATCTATAAGTATGATAAACATAGTGAAATCTATACACCTAAATAAGATAAACAAGAAAGCATACATGGGGTAAGATGATCAATCCCCTGAGATTTCACCTTTCAGCCATCAGAATTGCCAAGCTGAAAAACTCAAGTGACAACACATGCTGGAGAGCTTGTGGAGAAACAGGAACCATCCTCCTCTGCTGATGGGAATGTAAACTTGTACAAGCACTCTGGAAATCAATCTGGCGCTTTCTCAGACAACTAGGAATAGCGCTTCCTCAAGATTCAGCTATACCACTCCTAGGCATATATCCAAAAGAGGCTCAAGTACGCAATAAGGACATTTGCTCAACCATGTTTGTAGCAGCTTTATTCGTAATAGTCAGAACCTGGAAACAACCCAGATGTCCATCAATGGAGAAATGGATACAGAAATTGTGGTACTTTTACACAATGGAATACTACTCAGCAATTAAAAACAAGGAAATCATAACATTTGCAGGTAAATGGTGAGACCTGGAAAGAATCATCCTGAATGAGCTGTCCCAGAAGCAGAAAGACATACACGGTATATACTCACTCATATAGACATATAATATAGGATAAACCTACTAAAATCTGTACATCTAAAGATACTAATCAAGAGAAAGGACCCTGACTAAAACATTCAATCCCCATCCCAAAAGGCAAAGAGGATGGACATCAGAAGAAGAAAACACAATACTAGCTAGGAATCTGCCACAGAGGGTCTCTGAAAGGCTCTGCCCTGCAGACTATCAAAGCAGATGCTGAGACTTATGGCCAACTGCTGGGCAGAGTGCATGGAATCTAATGAAAGAAGCGGGAAATAGTAACATTTGGAGAGGACAGGAATCCCACAAGGAGAGCAACAGAACCAGAAAATTTGAACACAGGGAACTTCCCAGAGACTCATATTCCAACCAAGTGCCAGGCATGGAGATAACCTAGAACCCCATGCACAGATACAGCCCATGGCAGTTTAGTGTGCAAGCGGGTTCCATAGTAATGGGAAGAGGGACTCCCTCTGACATAATCTGATTGGCCTGCTCTTTGATCACCTCCCCCTGAGGGGGGAGCAGCCTTACCAGGCCACAGAAGATGACAATGCAGCCACTCCTGATGTGATCTGATAGTCTAAGATCAGAAAGAAGGAGAGGAGGATCTCCCCTATCAGTGGACTTGGGGAGAGGCATGCATTAAGAAAGGAGAGGGAGGGTGAGATCTGGAGAAGAGGAGGGAGGAGATAATGGGGGGATACAAAGTGAAAAAAGTTTAATTAAGAAAATAAATAAAAAGAAAGAAAGAGAAAGAAAGAAAGAAGGAAGGAAGGAAGGAAGGAAGGAAGGAAGGAAGGAAGGAAGGAGGAAAAGAAGGAAGGAAGAAAGACAATTGGGATATGCATTGGACGTAGGACAGGAGCCTACTGCAGAGGGCCTCCGAAAGACTCTACCTAGTAGTGTATCAAAGCAGATACCAAGATTCATAACCAAACCTTCAGCAGAGTGCAGGTAATCATATGAAAGAAGGGGAGTTAGTATGATGTGGAAAGACAGGAGCTCCACATGGACCAAATATATCTGGGCACGGGGGTCTTTTCTGAGTCTGACACTCCACCAAGGACCATGTATGGATATAACCTAGAACCTCTGTTCGGATGTAGCCCTTTGTAGCTCAGTAAACAACTGTTTTACCCTAATAAGGGTAACAGGGACCATTTCTGACAGAACTCACTGGCAGGCTCTTTGACTTCCCTATCTCCCAAGGGAGGAGCAGTCCTGCTAGGCCACAGAGGAGGACTTCACAGCCAGTTCTGAAGATATCTGATAAAACAGGGTCAGATGAAAGGGGAGGAGGTCTTCCCAAATCAGTAGACTTGGAAAGGGGCAGGGAGGAGATGAGGGAGGGAGGGTGGGATTGAGAGGGAATGAGTGAGTGGGATACAGCTGGGATACAGAGTTACTAAAATGTAACTAATAATAAAAATTAAATTAAATTTAAAAAAAGAAACCATAGTGACTCAACATGTGATGACTCCATTTTAATCATCGGCACCCACATCATGGCTCACAGTGATCTGTAACCCATTCTCAGGAGATATGACATCCTCTTCTGCACCACCCAGGACAACACATCCACATGGTATATAGTCATACATGCAGGGAATATAAATATACAAGCAAAATGAATAGAATATAAACTTAAAAACAGTATAAAATCTGTTTTATAGATAAATTTACAATTATAATCCCTGTAAAATATGGAACTACAACACAAACTTTTACACTTTACATGGAGTCAACTGTTCCTGAAAGGCATTTCTTTGCAAGGAAAAGTAAACAGTGTTTGAGGCAGTCTGCACTACAAAGATGCAGTGAGCCTTTAAGCCAGCAGCAATTTTAGAGGCTGATGCCTAGGCTTTGTTCAAAAGCATGCAGCAGAATCAAGCTGAGCAGATGGAATCCCATCTGCACGGTGTTCACGTCCATGCAGTTACGTTGTGTAATGTGCTGAGGAATGAAAATCTATAAGTAACTCTGTAATTCGGTAGCCCTTTGACACATTCTAATCATTAGAAAGTCATAAAAATATCAGCTAATTCACAGAAAGGAAAAAAATATGAGTTCAGTTCTGGACTTAGGTATTTCTTGACAGCATTAAAAATTTTACACCCAGTTCGCAAGCCCCCAAAAGATCTACAGGAATCGACTCCGTTGCAAAACACACGAGGGTCTTTTTATTACAAGCTCGAGCCGGTGGCTGCCCTTTACAAATACGTATGGTCAAGCGACCCCGCCTCCGAGAGATCAAGGTTTTTAAAGGAACAAAAATGCCAGCGGGGTAGTACAAGCTTTGGCATTACAGGATTGGGTAAGAGGAACAGAACTCAAGCGGGGTAGTCTCTAGGGAAGCTGACCTTTAAAATGATTGGTCTATTTTTAGGTGCCAAGACTGCTAATGGTCCAGCCTAGCTACATCTGACCTCTAGTTCTTAGGGGCCATGTGACTCCAGTCATACCCTGAGGTTTATCTGGGTGGGGACTGCTGCTGGCCCATTATCTGAAAGGAATGTGGTCTTGTGATTCTGCCCTAGTCTCTGGGCTAGCCCTCTGCTCTGAAAGGAATGTGGTCTTGTGATTCTGCCCTAGTCTCTGGGCTAACCCTCTGCTCTGAAAGGAATGTGGTCTTGTGATTCTGCCCTAGCCTCTGGGCTAACCCTCTGCTCTGAAAGGAATGTGGTCTTGTGATTCTGCCCTAGTCTCTGGGCTAGCCCTCTGCTCTGAAAGGAATGTGGTCTTGTGATTCTGCCCTAGCCTCTGGGCTAGCACTCTGCTCTGAAAGGAATGTGGTCTTGTGATTCTGCCCCAGGCCCAGTTATTAACTCTAACCTTTCACAATGTATTTATAGTGATTTCTTCTCTGCTTCAGTCTGTGAGTATAGGAGGAAGAAAAAGGAAAGGTGAGTGCAATAATAACAGATATTTTAAAATATGTAGGGTCACAAAGATTGAAGTGTTTTCTACCTGATGGCAAATATCTATCAACAAGCTTTAGTTTATCTAGATAGTAAAATGATGCTGATCATAGTTTCAAGAGATAAAATTAAAGTTCTTTTTATTAAATTAATTAAAAATCTTCTTTCCCCATGTGAAGAAATTATTTTGGCATTTTAATTGTTAAAATATCAATACTTAGAAATGTATTTTCTGAAATACATTTTTAATACTGTATATATATATATATATATATATATATATATATATCACATAAGAAGAATCCTTAGTGATTTTATTTTCTACTATAGCTATAAAAGAAAAATGACTTGAGTCATCTGTGACATTATATCCACAATGCAGAAGGCACATCTCATACCCACTTAATCATTAGGATGGCATTTCTAAAATGCTAAGTGTCTGCATCAGGCTGTGTAATTTTGAACAATTAATCTCTTTGCTTCAGACATTTAATTATATTTATCACATGAGGTCTTTAAGAGCTAGTAATAATGGCTGAGATAAAGATAACATGGAGGTCTATTGACACGCCATATGTGGAGGGCAAATATTATATAAGTCGATATAAAAGGTGTTATTAGTGACCAAGATAAAAGCTAGCATCACTGAAAATGCTTCACCAGGATGAAACTTTATAAAAATATACTGTTCGACCCTCTGTAAAAGAATATGTGGTCTGGAAAGATTGCAGTCGAGTAATAATTTCTTCACAGTCCTGACAACCTACTTATTGGTACCTGAGCTCAATCCTAAGAACCCATAGTAGAACCCTGCAGTGTGTTTCTGGGAACTGAACTCAAGTCCCCTGAAAGAGGTGAAAGCCCTTGAGAGACCAAAGAGATTAAAAATTAGCAGCTATTATTAAGGCCTGAACTATGTGGGTGGAGAAGTCTAGAAATGCCCTGAGTGGAGAACCACCTTACCGCATTCTTTCCCCATCCACTAAGATACAGTTGCTAGGAAACTGGCCCATCCCCCTAGGGAGGGACACCAGGTCATTATGGTCTGGGGACCTTCCTATAGCCAATCATTAAAAATGTAACATTTTGACCAATAGATGCTTGCCAGGCAGGAATTGCCCCTGCCTTGGGCATCCTGGGATGGACCAGAATCTTTAAATCACCCAACTAACCTGGGCATGGCGCTCTGCTCCCACCGCTTTGGCAGTGGGGGTGTGTGGGCCCAAGCTGCAGCTTGTAATTTACAATAAAAAGAACCTCATGTTTTTACAGCGGAGTCTAGTTATTCCTGGTCTTTTGGGGTTCATGAACTGGGCAGAACACCCTCTTATTCACTGCTTTTCTACCCACTTCCAAGAATATTGTGTATTCTTGTAAAATGTAAATGTAAAATGAAGCCATGAGTGGAATACTATAACTTATCTCACTACCAGGGAGTTGAAACATGAAAATGACTGTCAAAACCAGCTTGAGTAAAACACCTCATTCCCTTCATTTAATGAAGTATGAAACTCTTAAAACTTTAAATGAAGTTTCTTGTTAATAAAGACATGTTGGTATAATGTTCTTTTGGAATGTATACAATTTAACCTTGTTCATTCAAATGCTGATTTCTCTACCCAACTATCTGGTTTCAATCCAGACATGGCATTGTGATGCTTATTCTAAACATCACCAGTCTCAAGTTTGTGTAAACAAGCCACTATTTGTTCTTTGTATTGTCAATAAAACAACCAGCCACAATGCTGAGCAGTGGAGAGAATAGGGTGGGACATCTTGGTCTGCAGGGGAGGAGAAGGAAATGAATGGGAGGGAGGACAGATGGAACAGGAAAGGAAGACTTCAAACCATGAGGAGAGATGAACCGGACCCAAGATATGACTAAAAGCAAGCATAATGGGTGAAATCTGAGTGGTAGGAAACTATGCTGGCTTGGAGGTTTAGGATGTAATAACCATTGCCTAGCACTGTGCTCTAGGTTAATTAAATAATTCCTCTGTGTTAATAATTAAATAATGTCTCTGTGTGGTGATTTGGGTAAACAGCTGGTTTAGGAATAACCATTGCTTAACTAAAAGATAAATCCATAATAATAATTAATAATTGACAACAAATGGCGCCCAACTAATCTCAGTATTCATATACTTTAAATCACACTTTATCATAATTTGATGCGGGGAATAAGCTCCCACTAATACAACCCAAACTTAAAACCTAAAAACTACCAGGTCAATTACTGTCTCTTTAAGAGAGACTTTTAAAAAGACCCAGGAGCAAAAGATAGCCTCCTGTGGGTAGACTTGGCTGCTACTACAGTATGACAACAGGGATACACAAGCATGGCTTCCTTATGCTGTGGCTGGCTCAGCTCAGCTCAGAGCAACAGCAGCAATGGCTGGAAATAGAGGAACTGGAGGCAGACAGACCCCTAGACAGAGCTTGGCCTAAAACTGCATCTAAAATTAAAAATGCCATGGCAGAGAGTGTTTTAATCTCTTTTGGCTTTGTTTTGGTGTCATAGTCATGGATCTGGTTGCAATATGTTTAATGGTGATGGTTCTTTTCCATGCCTTTGAGAGACCAAAAGACAAGCAGCGATTGTTAACACTATGTAGAGTAGGCGCGGTATAGCAGTAAGTTCCCTGAGGGGAGAGCTACCTCGCTGCATTCTTTCCCGCCTTCCCGGTTCCGGGTGGGTACATGACTCGACTCACAATCTGCCTTCCCGCCTTCCCTGTTCTCGACTCACAATCTGCCTTCCCGCCTTCCCTGTTCTGGGTACGTGACTTAACTACAGCTTTGTTCAAACCACCCAATCAGACCCCTGTAACTATGCTTCTCGATTCTGTAACTGCGCCTCCTGCTCCCGAGCCCTATAAAAACCCGTCACCCCAACCGAGAGGCGCGCAAGTCCTCCGATAGGCTTGGTCGCCCCGGGTACCCGTGTATCAAAATAAACCTCTTGCGGCTTGCATCTTAAGGCTGGTCTCGCTGTTCCTTGGGAAGCGGGGTCTCCCCGTCTAGATAGGCTCTTGGGAGTCTTTCACCTTCTCCAAGAAATTTCAAGGAGAAAATGGGGAAAAAGCCAAGGAATGGAATACTAAGTTACAGACAATAGAAAGGTCACTCTTCCTAATACAAATCAGATTAATAGTGTTAGGAAACGTGCGCCTGTGAAGATTACAGAGCGGGTTCACAAATCACACCAGGAGATAGGTTCCATGTGGGAGGTTTATTAGGGGAAGGGAGAAGGGTGTCGCAGAAAGACAAGGTGGAAGAGAGAGAGAGAGAGGGAGGGCTCCAGGAGTTCTCTTAACGGGTGACCCAGGGCATGTGCAGGTAGTTCCAGGTGATCAGCGGGTGGTCTGGGTGTCTTCACAAATGCCTGATAACAGGTTTGTCAGGTCCCTTGGGGTTGGCCGTACGGTGCCTGCTTACTGATTCCAACATTCTCCCTTTTTTGTTAGAAAGTGAGGAGTCAGGAAGGGGTGATGGTGGGGGAAGGGCACAGGGATGACTTTTGCTCTTCAAGCTACTTCCTGCTGATTAGGGGCGTTGTCCAACTCAGGATACAGCTGATCCCCACCATTGGAGTCATAGTCATCTGGCTCTGTGGGCAGATGTTGATAATCCTATAAAAGTAACTGATTAATGGTTTGGTTAGAGATTTTTTTGCATTTGTTGTTGCAAGAATGCAGAGAGGAAGTTAATTAAGCAGGGTGCAAAAAGCAAAAGCAGAAAAACTAGCACGACAGGTGAGATAAAGAGGCAGAATCCATTTTCATATGGGATTCTGAAAGGCCCAAGAGCTAGACACCTCCAGCTCTTCCTTTCGTTTCTGTAAATCTGTCTCGAGTTGTTGGATTTTGTCCTTCACTATACCCGACTGGTTGACATAAAAACAGCATTCTTTCTGGAGGAAGAGGCAAAGGCCACCTTCTTCAGCCATGAGGAGATCCAGTCCGCTTCGGTTTTGAAGTACTACTGATGCCAGCGAGTCAATCTGTCTTTGGAGGGTTAGTATTGTCTGAGCCACTTTTTGAAGGTCCTGGATGAACTGGAAAGAAAGCTGACAATACAGAGTTAGTGAGGTAGCTATTCCTGCTGTTCTGGTTCCTAGAGCTGCCTTGATTCCTGCAGCAGCCAGCAGGGGTAGGATTTGAATTGCCCTCTTCTCCTGCTGGGCAGCTTTTGAGTCCATAACCAGGACTGGTAGGAGCTCTCTGTTGTTTATCACCCCCAGCTCAGGGAAGAGGAGTACCAGAGCTCAAACTCCTGACCAACGAGCAGGCAGACGATGGTAGACCTTAGAGGAGTGTTTAATTATCTCTTTTACTTCTCCCATTCCCAGATTTTGGGTAATTGGGACATATTTTCTTTGGATACGGATAGTACTTATCGGTAAATCGGGTGTGTAGCAGGGGTAGAGTTTTCCAATGACGCCTGCTTCCCATCTGGCATCCCACGGGTCTTGGATGTATAAGTAGAGGGTCTTTTTATATAGGTGAAGGAGCTTCTTGTGTGCTGGTGAGTGGATTTGGCAGGACCAGTATGGGCAGCCTCCATATGTGTCTGGCCATTTTTCCACAATAATCCTTTGTTTGATCAAAAAGAAAGCAAACAAAAATTCTATCAAATAGGAGGGGAAGATATAGAAGTGGGGATGATAGCTATCTCAATTGGTTCCCGACAGCCTCCCATAGAACAATTTGTCGACCCTATTTGGAGAGATTTTTTTATTATCAATGACAGTTTCTTGAACCTCAAATCTCCATACATAGGGATTACCTTTAACAGAAATAGGCAAGAGGGAGAGGAGGAAAAATATATGTCCAATCCAGTATAGTCAAACACCGCTCCTGTGGTGAGGCCTCATTCTTCTGGAACTGGAGACAGGGTGGTTGATCTTGGCACCTTTTGGAGCTTGAGGGAGCAGGGTCCTGTTGGAGTTGATACGCAGGAAGGGGCATTGTCTTGAGAGGGGGTGAAAGGCTTAAGGTTGGATAGATGAATCCAGTGAGGGAAACCCTCAAATTTAGCAGCTGTGGGAGTCACAAGAATCACCTTGAAAGGGCCCTGCCATTTAGGAGAAAGATTTGGAAAACTTTGGTTTGGAGGGGAGAGAAGGACCTGGTCCCCAATGTTAATAGGAGATGGACAGGGGTTAGTGTATGGCCGTGGTAAATAGTGGTCAGTAAAGACCCATAGAAGGGAACAGAGATGGCAGAGTAAGGGAGTTAGCAGGTGGTCAGGGAGAGAAGATTTAGCTGACAGACCAGGAGTTAGGACCGGTCTCCCATACATGAGTTCAAAAGGTGAAATAGACAGAGGTTTTTGGGGGGAGAGCTCACAGCCTGAAAAGAGCCAGGGGGAGGAGTTTTACCCAATCGAGGTGGAGCTCTTGTTATAGTTTAACAAGAGTGTTTTTTAGGGATCGATTAGTTCATTCTATCTTTCCTGAGGACTGGGGACGGTATGGGATATGAAAATACCAAGGAATGTTAAGGGCTTTAGATAAGGTCTGGGTAATCTGAGGAGTGAACTCAGGGCCATTATCTGAGTGAAGGGAAGTAGGAATTCCAAAGCGTGGTATAATCTCACAGAGAAGGAAATCAGAAACTGTCTGAGCTCTTTTGTTAGTGGTGAGGAAAGCCTCCACCCATCCCGAGAATGTGTGCACCAAAACCAGGAGGTACTGAACACATTTGACTGTTGGCATTACTAAAAAGGAATGAGTCAAGGGTACTCCCCTAAAAATAAAATTAAGCAGTGGAGTCCGGCAGGGCTGGCAAGGGTGTCCCCCTATCCCGACAATAGAAAAACTACAAGGAAAGGTTGCTCCCAGTACTCCGTTAAGACTGAGTAAGTGGCCCCAGTGTCCACAAGGAAGGAGATGGCTTACCCTGATACATGATAATTGCTCAGGGCTCCCTGTTCATGATGACAGTGATCATGTCAAGAGAACCTGGGCACCTTCAGACATCTGTAGCCAGGCCTAGGATATCTGCTGGAGGGTGATCTGGGGGTGACGCCCCCATATCATGGGAGAAGCGGTGGCAGTCAACACCCCAATGTCCCTCTTGGTGGCATTTTGGACATGGCCCAGGTGGCTTTCAGGGGTTAGGGAAAGCCTTGACCCAGTGACCTGTTTGACCACATTTGAAATAGGGACCCGATGGTCTGCTTGCCTTAGAGCGCAAGGGAGCCTGGGTAGTGACCGAGGCCGGTCAGATGGCCTGGGCCAGAATTTGGTATTTTTGTCTGCAGGCTTTTTCATTTCTCCGTGGAACACCTTAAAGGCCAGCGCTAAGACTTCTGCCTACAGAGTCATAGGTCCCCTCTCCAAGGATTTAAGCCTAGCCCTGATGTCGGGGTAAATTTGGGAGAAGAAATAGGTCATCAGGAGTTGTCTGCCCTCTATACTTTCAGGATCTAAGATTAGTGTGTTGTAAGAGAGCCTGTGTAAGGTGCTCTAGGAATTGAGATGGGTTTTCATTTTTGTCCTGAATGACCTCCTGGAACTTTTCATAATTAACTGGCTTAAGGCAGCCCTGCAGAGACCTGCCAGAAGGCAGGTTGTAAACCGATCCCTAGTTAGAATGCCTTCCAGGGTATTATAATTCCAATTTGGGTCCTGGTCGGGTACGACCCCAGCCCTGACAGGGTGTGAAGTATTTGTTTGGTGAACCTCATCTGCATGTCTCCTAGCCTTTTCCCAAACTCGCCTGCGTTCCTCGGGTAATAGGTTATTGGTAAGGATCATATAAATATCATGAAAGGTGAGACTATAAGATTGAGCGAGATATTGAAATTCTTTAATGAAGGTAGAAGGATTAGAGGTATAGGATCCTAATCTACTTGAGAAAGTTCAGTTAATGAGAAGGGAACATGCACTCTAATTAAGCCATCTATATCTGCTACTTCCCTCAAGGGAAGGATAGAGGCTGGCTTATGTTGAGTAGAGGGTAAGACTTTGTTACAGAGCAAGAACAGGTTGTGGGTGGGGTGAAAGTGGGTGCCGGAGTGAGGAGAGTAGGATGGTCTGCTGCTGGAGAAAAGAGCAAGGGTTTTGGAGAAGCCGAAGGAGAGGGGGTAGGAGGGGAGAGAGAAGGGCCAGAAGGTTGTGAGGATTTTGGAGAAGCAGGAGGGGGAAGGGCTAGAGCAGACTCCTGAGGCTGTGAAGATTTTGTAGAGGCTGGAGGTTGAGGGCGGCGGGGTGGAGGTTCATCTGCTGGGTCAAAGGTAGAGAACTCCTCAGATTGAGGTTTTATGCTTAGGAGGAGTTGAGTGGGAGAACAGGAGGAGCAGAGAGGAGGTTTAGAGCGAAGAAGAAAGAAAGCCTGAATGTAAGGGAGCTCCTTCCATTTACCAGATTGCTGACAATGGTTAAGAAGATCCCTTAAGGGAGACGGAAGATGGCGGCACTGGGAGGACACCATGTCTGAGGAACTGGACAACAGTGTTGGCACAGTGACCAGGAGACTGAACCCAGCAACCTAAAACACCAGCGTTTGTGATTGCCAGGTGAGAGGAAAGCCTACGGTGTGGAAATTAATTGGGACTGACCTCAGGTCACCCAGTTAATACCTGGTAAAGGTCCTGTGGACCAGCGTGCACACCCTCCACCTGAAATCAGCACACACAGCCTCCTGTGGCTTCCCCAGCCGCCATCCAGGACAGGGACACACAGCCTCTGGCCCAGAGTGAGGTACCTAGCCTCCAACCCAGAGCACAGCCCGCAGTTGCCAGCCCAGAGAGGCGTGCACAGCCTCTGGCCCCAAAGGGGACACACACTGCCAGTCCAGACTAGAGCGTAGAACCTCTGGGCCAAAATAGCACCCTCAGCCACCATCCCAGATCCAGGTGCACAGCATCTGGACCAGGGCGGTGCCCGCAGCTGCTATCCCAGACAGGGGCACACAGCCTCCAGTCCAGAATGAGGCGCCCAGCCTCCAGACCATAGTGGAGCCCTCAGTTGTCAGCCTAGACAGGAGTGCACATCCTCTAGACCAGAGCAGCGCCCCTAGGTGCCAACTCAACCTAGGTTCACATTCTCCAGGCCCAGAGCAGAGCACTCAGCCTCTGGCCCAGAGACTTGCTGGGCATTCCTCTCACTTTCCCAGACAGAACTGTGTGCCCCAGGATAACAGACTGAGTTTCCCTGTTGAGAGAAAACCCCACAGCTAGGGAATCATCAGGTTCTTCAAGAGGGCTGTACCTGGAAAACTGTAACAACAACAGCAGCTCACTAAATTGAGAATGAGAAACCCAGCAGCAGGGCAGCTGTCTTGAGAACTTCTATGGATGAGAGGAGAGCCCACCCTGCCTAACAAAGACCACAGCTACTACTCAGGTCTATACACCTGAGGGGAGCAGTGGCAATTCCTGAGAAACACTGGCCATATAGTGACCATACCCAAAAAGCAGAGGAGGCCTCCTTCAGGAAAAATCATCTTCCAGCCAAGGAGATTCTCCCTACCTCAGGACTCCAGGAAGCATAGAAACTAACAGCCAACACCTAAAACAGCCCAATGGATAGAGGTCAGCGTAAAAGCTCAGCCAAAAAAGCCAGAGCAATATGGCATTTCCAGAACCCAGCCATCCAGGGGCGAGAAGCCCTGGACACCCCAGCATAATTGAAATTCAGGAAGATGACCTTACATCTATGCTGATGAAGAGGATAATAGAGGAAACAAATAAAATATATAAAGAATTAGAGGAAGATCATGGCTATCCATAAAAAATGGAGGAAGTTAAAGACAAAAAGATTATGGCCATCCATGAAGAAATACGGGAAGATGAAGCCAAACAGTTTGAGGCCTTCAGAGAAGAAATAATTAAATCACTGAAAGAAATAAAAGAAACAGAGTTGAAGGAACTAGGAACTACAAGAAAAACAGGAAAATACTATCAGACAGGTGAAGTAAGTAAACAAAACAATGCAAGACCTGAAGATAGAACTAGAAAAATTAAAGAAAACACAAATGGAGGAAATAATGGAGAGGATGAATTTAGGGAAGAAAACAGGAACTACAGAAGTAAGCATAACCAAAGGAATACAAGAAATGGAAGAAAGAATCTCAGGTGTAGAAGATACAATGGGAGAAATCAATGTATCTGTCAAAGAAAATGTTAAATCCAAAAAATTCCTGACACAGACCGTCCAAGAAATCCAAGACAATATGAAAAGACAAAACCTAGGAATAAAAGGAATAGAGGAAAAAGAAGATTCCCTCCTCCAAGGCCCAGAAAATATTTTCAACAAAATCATTGAAGAAAATTTCCCTAAGTCAAAGGAAAGACCAATAAAAATGCATGAGACCTACAGAACACCCAACAAATTTGACCACAAAAGAAAATCCTCCTGCCACATAATAATCAAAACAATAAGTATACAGAATAAAGAAAAAATACTAAAAGCTGCAAGTGAAAAAGGCCGAGTAACATATAATGACAAACCCATTAGAATCACACCTGATTTTTCAACAGAGACTATGAAAGCCAGAAGGGCCTGGACAGATATCATGCAGACCCTAAGAGAACACAGATGTTATCCCAGGCTACTATACCCCGTAAAACTCTCAGTCCTCATAGATGGAGAAAACAAGATATTCAATGACAAAAACAAATTTCAACAATACCTACACACAAATCCAGTGTCACATAAGACACTGGAAAGGAAAATACAACCCAAGAAAATTAGCTACTTTCAAGAAAACACAGGAAAGAATTAACTTTATTACAGTAAAACAAAAAGCAACCAAGCACACAACCTGATGACCACAGCCAACTTCAAAATCAGAGGATTTAACAGCCACTGGTCATTAATCTCTCTCAACATCAGTGGACTCAACTCTCCAATAAAAAGACACTTATTAACAGAATGGATACGTAAAGAAAACCCAGCAATCTGTTGCATACAAGAAACACATCTAAGGCACAAAGATAGACATTACCTGAGGGTAAAGGGTTGGAAGACGACTTTCCAAGCAAATGGACCCAAGAAGCAAGCAGGAGTAGCCATCCTAATATCCAATAAAATAGACTTTCAACCAAACTTAATAAAAAGAGATGGGGAAGGACACTTCATACTCATCAAGAAAAAATTCCATCAGGAAGACATCACAATCCTGAACATCTATGCCACAAATACAAGAGCACCCACATTTGTAAAAGAAACATTGATAAACCTTAAACTACATATAGATCCCCACACATTAATAGTGGGAGATTTCAACAAAGGACAGGTCAACAAAACAGAAATTAAACAAAGAAACAATATTTCTGACAGAGGTCATGAATCAAATGAACCTCACAGACATTTACAGAACCCAAACAAAAAATTACCTTCTCAGCACCTCACGGAACCTTCTCCAAATAGACCATATAGTTGGTCACAAAGCAAGCCTCAACAGATACAAGAAGATCGAAAAAAATCCCTTGTATCTTGTCTGATCACCATGGAATAAAGTTGGACCTCAACAACAATAGAAATAGTAAAAAGTGTACACACACATGGAAAATGAACAACTTGTTACTAAATGACAGCTGGGTCAGGGAAGAAATAAAGAAAGAAATCAGTCTTCCTAGAACTCAATGAGAATGAAGACACAACATACCCAAATGTGTGGGACACAATGAAAGCAGTGCTAAGAGGAAAGTTCATAGCACTAAGTGCCTTCAAGAAGAAATTTGAGACAGCGCATTCAAGCAACTTAATGGCTCACTTAAAAACCCTAGAAAAAGAAAAAGCAGACACACCAGGAAGGAGCAGACGGCTGGAACTAACCAAACTCAGGGCTGAAATCAATCCATTAGAAACAAATAAAACAATTCAAAGAATCAATGAAACTAAGAGCTGGTTCTTTGAGAAAATCAACAAGATAGACAAAACCTTAGCCAAGCTAACTAAAAGGCAGAGAGACACCACAAAAATCAACAAAATCAGAAATGAAAAGTGGGACATAACTACAGACACTGAGGAAATCCAAACAATCATTAGGACTTACTTCAAAAGTCTATATGCCACAAAATTTGAAAATCTAAATGAAATGGACAATTTTCTTGATCTATTTAACTTACCAAAGCTGAATCAGGACAAGGTAAATCAATTAAACACTCCTATATGCCCCAACGAAATAGAAGCGGTCATTGAAAGTCTCCCATCCAAAAAAAGCCCAGGACCAGATGGTTTCAGAGAAGAATTCTACCAGACCTTCTAAGAAGAGCTAACACCAATTCTCTTCAAACTATTCCACAAATAAGAAACAGAAGGAACATTAACAAACTCATTCTATGAAGCCACAGTCACCTTGGTACCTAAACCTCACAAAGACTCAACAAAGAAAGAGAATTTCAGGCCAATCTCCCTTATGAACATTGATGCAAAAATACTCAACAAAATACTTGCAAACCGAATACAACTACACATCAAAGATATTATCCACTATGACCAAGTAGGCTTCATTCCAGGTATGCAGGGGTGGTTCAATATACAGAAATCCATCAATGTGATCCACCATATTAACAAACTGAAAGAAAATAACCACATGATAATCTCCCTAGATGCTGAAAAAGTATTTGACACAATCAACATCCATTCATGTTTAAAGTACTGGAGAGATCAGGGATACAAGGCACATATCTAAACATAGTAAAGGCGATATACAGCAAACCTATAGCCAACATCAAACTGAATGGAGAGAAACTTAAAGCAATCCCACTGAAATCAGGGACAAGACAAGGCTGCCCACTCTCTCCATATCTCTTCAACATAGTGCTAGAAGTCCTTGCTAGTGCAATGAGACAGTTGAAGGAGATCAAGGGGATACAAATCAGAAAAGGAAGAGGTCAAAGTGTCACTACTTGCAGATGGTATGATACTATACGTGAGTGACCCCAAAAACTCTACCAGGGAACTCCTACAGATGATAAAAACCTTCAGCAAGTGGCCGGATACAAAATTAACTCAAAAAAATCAATAGCCCTCCTGTATACAAAAGACAAAAGGGCTGAGAATGAAATTAGGGAAATAACACCCTTCACAATAGCCACAAATGACATAAAATACCTTAATGTGAAACTAACCAAGCAAGTCAAAGACTTGTATGAAAAAAATTTCAAGTCTCTGAAGAAAGAATTAAAAGAAGATATCAGAAGATGGAAAGATCCCCTATGCTCATGGTTTGGCAGGATTAACATAGTAAAAATGGCCATCTTACCAAAAGCAATCTACAGATTTAATGTAATCCCCATTAAATTACCAACACAATTCTTTACAGACCTGGAAAGAAAAATTCTCAACTTCTTATGGAATAACAAGAACCCCAGAACTGCTAAAACAACCCTCTACAATAAAAGATGTTCTGGAGGTATCTCCATCCCTGATCTTAAGCTGTACTATAGAGCAACAGTTATAAAAACTGCATGGTACTGGTATAGAAACAGAATAGTGGATCAATGGAACTGAACAGAAGACCCAGAAATAAACCCACAACTTATGGACACCTGATTTTTGACAAAGATGCCAAAACCATACAGTGGAAAAAAGATAGCATCTTCAATAAATGGTGCTGGTCCAACTGGATGTCTACATGTAGAAAAATGAATATAGATTTATACTTATCACCCTGCACAAAACTGAAGTCCATGTGGATCAAAGACCTCAACATAAAACTAGACACATTAAATCGGCTAGAAAAAAAAGTGGGGAATACCCTAGAACTCATTGGCACAGGGGAAAACTTCCTGAACAGAACACCAACAGCACAGTCTCTAAGATCAACAATCAATAAATGGGACCTCATGAAATTGAAAAGCTTCTGTAAAGCAAAGGAAGGACACTTGTCATCAAAACAAAACGACAGCCTACAGATTGGGAAAGAATCTTCACTAACCCTTTATCTGACATAGAGCTAATATCCAGCATATATAAAGAACTAAAGAGCTGAAAAACAGCAAACCAAGTAATCCAATTAAAAAATGGGGAACAGAGGTAAACAGAGAAATATCTGTAGAGGAATATCGAATGGCAGAGAAACACTTAAAGAAATGCTCAACCTCATTAGCCATCAGGGAAATGCAAATCTAAACAACCCTGAGATTTCACCTTACACCCATCAGAATGGCTAAGATGAAACACTCAAGAGACAATACATATTGGAGAGGTTGTGGAGAAAGGGGAACCCTCCTCCACTGGTGGGAATGTAAACTTGTACAACCACTCTGGAAATCAATTTGGCGCTTTCTCAGAAAAATAGGAATAGCACTTCCTAAAGACCCAGCCATACCACTCCTAGGCATATATCCAAAAGAGGTTCAAGTACACAATAAGAACATCTCCTCAACCATGTTTGTAGCAGCTTTATTTATAATAGCCAGAAGCTGGAAACAGCCCAGATGCCCCTCAACTGAAGAGTGGATGCAGAAATTGTGGTACATCTACACAATGGAGTATTACTCTGCAATGAAAAATAAGGAAATTATGAAATTTGTAGGTAAATGGTGGGACCTGGAAAGGATCATCCTGAGTGAGCTGTCCCAGAAGCAGGAAGACACACACGTTATATATTCACTCATTTAGACTTATAGGATAAACCTACTAAAATCTGTACATCTAAAGAAACTAATCAAGAGAGAGGACCCTGACTAAAACGCTCAATCCCCATCCCAAAAGTCAAAGAGATGGACATCAGAAGAAGTAGAAAGCAGGAAACAACCTAGGAACCTGCCACAGAGGGCCTCTGAAAGACTCTGCCCTGCAGACTATCAAAGCAGACGCTGAGACTTATGGCCAACTGTTGGGCAAAGTGCATGAAATCTTTTATAAAAAGTGGGAAATAGTAGGTTATGGAGAGGACAGGAACCCCACAAGGAGAGCAATAGAACCAGAAAATTTGAACACAGGGGTCTTCCCAGAGACCCATACTCCAACTAAGTACCTGACATGGAAATAACCTAGAACCCCTGTGCAGATGTAATCCATGGCAGTTTAGTGTCTAAGTGGATTACATAGTAATGGGAAGAGGGATGGTCTCCGACACAATCTGATTGGCCAGCTCTTTGATTACCTCTCCTTGAGGGGGGAGCAGCCTTACCAGGCCACAGAAGTTGACAATGCAGCCACTCCTAATGTGATATGATAGACTAAGATCAGAAGGAAGGAGAGAAGGACCTCCTCTATCAGTGGACTTGGGGAGGGGCATGCGTGAAAAAGGGGGAGGGAGGGTGAGATCGGGAGGAGAGGAGGGAGGGGCTTACAGGGGGATATAAAGTGAATAAAGTGTAAAACAAAATAAAAAATAAAAAAAAAGAAAAGAAAAAAAAAAAAGAAGAAGATCCCATAAAATAGTGGCATTTAGTGCTGTTAATCAGCCAATTTGGACCCTTACCTAAAAAGTAAGTAGGCCAAGTTTTATTACAGAGGCATATATGTTTGGAAGTTTTTAACTGGGATTTTGAATGCAAAGTCTTAAAATTTTCCAGAAGACATCCCAGTGGAGAACCTGAGGGGACAGAGGGCGTACTCTGGGTGTTCCCCATTGGGAGGCGAGAGAGATGTGGCCTTTAATGGCATCCCAAAACAAGGCACGACTCTAACAAGAGGGGTCCTTCTGATCCAATATCTGGTCAGATTTTGGCCAGGGACCGGGGCACAGATGCCGAGAAAACACGGTATTCCCTAGCTAGGGCTTTCTGCAAGAGCAGGTACAGAGAGAAACCGCGTGTAGCTGAGAAAGCTCTCCCAGGGGAAACTGAGGCACTAATAAAGATGGGGTCTAGCAATAGGGATCAACCATACTCAGTAAAGACAATGGTTGGGGGTTCCCTCACTTCAAAGAGCAGTGGGGAGGTGCCAGACTCTCAACGGTCACTCTCCCCTTGGCCAGAGAAACGTTTATGCTGACCAAAAGGGAAACTCACCAATCATTCTGGTGTTGGATGCCCCGATAGCGATCTGGTAGCCGGAAAGTGGAGATCTCGGGCAGATTTGGAGAAAAATAGGTCTCCGGAAGCCCCGGCGGGGTGCCGGCACTCCCACTAGGTGTGCCCACTGGAGGTAACCTATCCTGGCCAAAATGCACCAATGTTAGGAAACGTGCGCCTGTGAAGATTACAGGGTGGGTTCACAAATCACACCAGGAGATCGGTTCCATGTGGGAGGTTTATTAGGGGAAGGGAGAAGGGGGTCGCAGAAAGACAAGGTGGAAGAGAGAGAGAGAGAGGGAGGGCTCCCCAGGAGTTCTCTTAAAGGGTGACCCAGGGCATGAGCCGGTAGTTCCAGGTGATCAGCAAGTGGTCTGGGTGTCTTCACAAATGCCTGATAATGGGTTTGTCAGGTCCCTTGGGGCTGGCCGTACAGGTGCCTGCTTACTGATCCCAACAAATAGTGGTTAAAATTCAAAGCTCTCTGGCTGTAAGATACTTGTTATCTCTTTCTGGTAAGGGTCCGCCATTTCACTGTAACAACAACTAAATTCCAAAAAATAACCAACTGGGCTTTGCTTGTTACAGCCTAAATTTGCACAACTGACCCAAAACTTAAAATTTTCTTGTCTCTGCTTGATTTTCATTTAAAGACTTTGAGTTACAATGATGTAGAGGGTAAATGTTGGTCATGCCTGATGCAAAGAAGACATGGAACTTACAGATGGCAAAGTACATGTCAGCCTCTTTCAGTCCTAGAAGCTCAAATATTACAATTCATATGTTTAAAAGCAAAATCATCCATCCCATATAAAAAAAGGGACAAGTCAAAGAATAGCCATAACCAATGTAAAAATTCAGGTAAAAGATGCCTAAGGTATGCTTAAATGCTAAAGGTAAAAGGAAGTTTATATAAGGTTTGACTATAAAGGCATAACTGCTCATTCTGTATAGAAAAGGGGGTAAAACAAAAATAGCTACAACATATATAAAAACCTAGGCCTAAACCTCTAAACAAGTACAAGATGCCTAGGATATGCTTAAGCTCTAAATTAAAAAGGAGTTTATATAAAGTTTACTTAAAACATACGTTTTCTGTTGCTCAAGGCAACCAGCTTGTCTTGCAAATAGAAGGCCTTCTCTCAGGAGACAGGTAGCAGCTTGGCCTAATACAACATGTATCCCAGAACCCCAAAAGGATATTTTGATCTATACAACCTTGTTTTGATTTCAACATGATAATGATTGTATGATCAATAATAATGGTAACTTATATTGCTGATTCCTTTCCATGGGCACAACTCTGAAACTGACTGAGATATAAAATATGTCTCTAGCCAGAACTTCAACAATACATGGCCAATAAATCCTTGGCTACAATAAACTCAAAATTTATTATGCCATTCTTTTAATTGGAACAGATAAAATTGGTTTACAGTTAATGTTATCCTGCACATCTCATACATTTATAATTTTAGAAGTGTAAGTGGTTGTGAGAATTTGTATGTTTGCAGAACAGAAGGACTGGACACCAGAGATGCTGGATCAAACCTGACAGAATTTATCCTTCCAGCATGCTGAGACGTTGACACATCTGTTCCAGCATCCCGCATGTTCCAGCACTCTGCCTCAACTGCTTCAATTGCTGTTTCTCATTAAAGCCACCTCCCAAGAGTGCTTTGAAGAAAGCTACTAATCTTAATTGGTCCAGCATTTTACACTGTTCCAAACAGGACTCCTATCAAGCCTGAAATTTCTCAACATTCAAAGATTGGACCACAAATCTTAATGATTGCTTAAGTAACCATTTCCCCCAATTTTCTTTGGGCCCCCTAGGATTTCTGCATGTCCAAAAAGTCTGCAAGAAGAAATTCATGAGAATGAAGTCCAATTTTCTTTTAAGGGTGTTGGGTAGGTTTCTGGTTTTTTTCTGGGGCTTTGAATGTTTGTTGTCATTGGGAGATGGTCTTATTCAGAGAGAAAACAAGGTGAGACTCAGGGATGTCTCTCTTTTCCTTTTTCTTTTTTCTACTTTTCTTAGATAAGGAAAAAGGGGGTTGAAAAGAAAGAAAGGGGAATACAGGTATATCTAATTGGGATAATAAGACAAAAGGTGGCTTATTGAATTTACTCAAGGTTTTGTTATTCTCAACTAAGGTTATTTTTAACTCTGGTATAGGATTCTGTATATTGATGTAAAAATAAGTATTTTTGATACATTGGTAAGTTTTAGTACATTGATACAAATTCATGGTTACTTCCAATACTTTTAAACTGCTATTACAAACTGTTTAGGGTATTAGGTAATACAGGTTAATTGCTAGTTAATCAACTCATAGTCATGTCAGACAGTAGTCTAATTTATCACACGAGTATACCTCCTAGGTTTAACAGATAGATATGATTTTGTAGACATTGATTCCATAAAGATAAGTAAGTCTCCTGTCTGGTTCCCTGTTTTCTCCCTCTTCTGATATCCATCCTCTTACCATAAAGGGCCTCTGAAAGGCTCTACCCTGCAGGATATGAAGGCAGATGATAAAATTTATAGCCAAACTTTGGCTAGAGTACAGAGAATCTTATGAAAGAAGGGGGAGATAGTAAGACATGGGGAGGGCAGGAGCTCCACAAGGAGAGCAAGAGAACCAAAAAATCTGGGCACAGGGGTCTGTCCTGAGACTGATATTCCAACCAAGGACCATTTCTGGAGATAACCTAGAACCCCTGCACAGATACAGCGCATGGCAGTTCAGTGTCCAAGTGGGTTTTGTAGTAATGGGAACAGGGACTGTCTCTGATATGAACTCAGTGGCTGGCTTTCTGATCACCTACCCCTGAGGAGGGAGCAGCCTTACCAGGCCACAGAGGAAGACAATTCAGCCAGTCCTGATGAGACCTGATAGACTAGGATCAGAAAGAAGGAGAGGAAGTCCTCTCCTATCAGTGGACTTGGGAAGGGGCATGGGTGGAGAAGAGAGAGAGAGGGTATGATTAGGAGGGGAGGAGGGAGGGAGGGAGCTACAGGGTGGATACAAATTGAATAAACTGTAATTAATAAAAATAAAAAAATACAAAAAAATGTAAGTAAGTCTTCAAGAACTCCAGAGACCTACAAAATATGGCATTTAAAAGCGTCTTTAGCATTTTAAAGATTCTTTGACAATGACACAGGTCATCTCTTGGTAGCACCCTGCTTACCTCAAAGAAGATAATGAGCATCAAAGAACCTCCATGTGGAGATGGCTTCAAATGTGGTAAATGAGCCAGCTGGGCAAAAGAAAATGCCCTCTTGTCAGGACAGACATAATTCTGCCAAAAATGGGCAAGATTAAATGCAGGACAAGTAGACTACCGAACTTTGCCAAGGCCGAGTACGCAAGTTCTAAATTGTTCCTGTTTCACATATATGTCTATCAAATATTCTGAGCCAGAAGGCTACAGATGATGCTCCAATGTTATAGAGAGTTATGGGTGACTGTTCAGGCAGCAAACTGGCTCTCTCAATTTTTTATTTTTTTGGAAGCTGCTAACATGCACTTCCTATTTACTCTAGTAACTAGTTTTATTCCTTCTCAAGTTTCTGGTGGGGTTGAAGACCAAATAGTTACAGTTCCACAGTTACACTTAAGTTGTTTTGATTTTAGAAAATATTTTAATATAGGTAATACCAATGAGCATAAAAGTCAATTTAGGAATAGAATTCTAAACTTGTTAAGGTAGCAAAGATAATAAAAAACTTTCCCCTAATATGCCCAATGCATGTGAACTGGACATTGTACATGTAAATCTTACCTAATAGTTTTCATAACTTATAGAATTAGTATTATATTGAAAGAAAATGAGATTTTAATTGGACTTATAGGGAGAAATGTTGGTGTAATGTTCTTTTGGAATGTATACACCTTACCCTTGTTCATTCAAATGCTGATTACTCTACCCCACTATCTGGTTTCAATCCAGACATGGCATTGTGATGCTTATTCTAAGCATCACCTGTCTCAGGTTTGTGCAAACATGCCACCATTTGTTCTCTATATTGTCAATAAAACAACCAACCACAATGCTGAGCAGTGGAGAGAATAAGGTGGAACATCCTGGTCCTGAGGGGAAGAGAAAGAAGTGGGTGGGAGGGAAGAGAGAGGGATCAACAAGAGAGGACTTGGAACTGCAAGAAGAGATGGACAGGACCTAAGATATGACTAAAAGCAAGTATAATGGGTGACTCTGAACTGTAGGAAACTATGCGGCCTGGAGATTTAGGATGTAATAACTATTGCCCAGCATTGTGATCTAGGTTAATTAAATAAATCCTCGTTTCTGTGTGGTGATTTGGGTATACAGCTGGTTTAGAAATAACTGTTGCTTAACTAAAAGATAAATCAATAATAAACATTAATAATCGATAATAAAGAATGGTGACAACAATTTTTCATTTTTCCACCAAACTAAAGTATATGAGGAGAAGACATAAATATCTTTCATTAAATATTGCCCTGAATGAAGAAAAAAAATCTGTTTCTGTATTCCACAAGAATTTATGCTAATACTAAAAATTAAGTAATAGTATTAAGAAAATCATGTATGAATAAAATTAATTCATTTTAGAGTAAATTACTGTCCTTGCTAGTTTTGTGTCAACTTGAAACATGGTAGAGTCATTTGAAATTGGAAACTACAACTGAGGAAATGCCTCTATAACACCTAGTAAAGGGCATTTTCTTAACTCTTTATTGATATATGAGGACCCAGGCCACTGTGCGCTAGTGTTTCTGAGTTCTACAAGAAAACCAGCTGAGTAAGTCATGATGAGCAAGCCACTAAAAAGCATCCTCCATGCCCTCTGCCCCAGCGCCTGGCTCCAGGTTCCTGCCTTGTTTGAGTTCCTATCATGACTTGCCTCAAGACGAACAGTGATATATAGAGAGAAGACAAACAAATCCTTTCCTTTCCAAGATTATAGTGTTTCGTCAGAGAGTGAGACTCTGTCTCAAAAAATAATAAAATATTATGTAGTCATTTTAAAAAGAGAATGATGGATACCAATGGGAATGTATGCAACTATATGTAATCTCAACTGTAATTCACATCAATATTTCAGAGGATCAAAAACAGATTTCTCAGACCCACTGTGTGAGGATTCTCATTTACTGCTCATCATAGCTCACAAACTGTCTGTACATCCAGTCTTAGGATCTACATTGAAGTTTGTTTCAATTAATGCAGCAGTAACTTTAATTTGTTAATTATGTTAAGAGTTTGAAAATGGAGGAAATAAGCTATGTTTTTGTTGTTGTTGTTGTTGTTTTGTTTTGTTTTTTGTTTTTTTCTGCCTTTGGTCTTCACTATTGTCAGGTTTAGAGAAAAACAGCTTTCCTGAACAGTGATGTTTGGGAATTCTGAGAGAAACAATAAAATAAAATGAAAGTGTAACACATAATAGCTGTTATGAAATCAGTGATGAGCCATAAACTATGTTGTTTTGGAGATTTTCCATTTGTTTAATTACCCTTCTCAGCATGAACTCATAAAATAATGTCCATGTCAATTTCAAAAGATTACTTCTTTTATTAAAATACTTACTTAATCTGATATCAAATATAGTTTTGAAATTGTATGCTCATGTGGCAAGGTAAACTTTGACATTTACAACAGTAGTAAATCGCTAAAGTAATAATTAAAATAATATCAAGACCACACTTATTAAATGAAAATACAATTTTTTAAACTTTCATACTATATTTTTTAAATGGTCCTCATGCAAAATTTCAGTTATTTGGATTCAATTTTCTAAAGTTTATTTACATAATACAAGGAGCATGGCTAAATTCTGATTTAACCTTATTAATTAATTACTTATGTGCTTATCAAAGAATCAGTGAAACCTGGTTCTTTGAGAAAATCAACAATCTACACAAACCCTTAGTGAAACTAACCAGAAGGCAGAAAGACACTATCCAAATCAAGAAAATCAGAAATGAAAAGGGGACATAGCAACAGACACTGAGGAAATTCAGAGAATTCATTAGGTCCAACTTCAAAAGAATATATACAACAAAATTTAAAAATCAAAATGGAATGGACAATTTTCTTGATTCCACTTACCAAATTTGAATCAAGAGGAGGTAAATACATTAAATAGCCCTATACCCTTAAGGAAATAGAAAAAGCTCAGGGCCAGACAATTTCAGCATAAAATTGTACCAGATCTTCAAAGAAGAGCTAATAGTGATACTATGTAAACTATTCCACACAATAGAAATAGAAAGAACATTACCAACTTCATTCTATGAGGTCAGAGTCACATTGATACCTAAATCTCCCTCACAAAGCTCCAACAAAGAAAAAGAATTTCTGACTAATTTCTAGTATGAACAAAGAAAATCTGCAAATGTATTGTGAAATAAATTCCTTTAATATTTAAGAATTAATCTTATATTTTCTCTTTTCAATTTTTTATTTTTTACAATTCATTCATTTAATATCCTGATTGCAGATCCCTCATTCATCTCTTCCCTGTCCTACCCTCTCTCCCTCTTCCCCCCTATCCCCTTTCCCCTAGTTCAGTGAAAGGGGGAGTTCTCCTCTGTCCTCTGACCCTAGCTTATCAAGTCTCTACAGGACTCCTTGAATCCTCTTCCTCTGTGTCATGGCAAGGCCATATCTCCAGGGGGAAGTGATCAAAGAGCAGGCAACCCATTTCATGAGAGAGGCAGCCCTTGCTCTCCTTTCTTAGACATATGGAGACTGAGTTGCCAATCGGCTTCATCTGAGCAGGAGGTCTTGGTCCTTTCCATTCATGATCATTGGTACATCATTCTCTTCAGGCCTGACAGGGCTCAGATGTTTTAGCTTTCTTGTTGTCCTTATGGGTCTCCTGTCCCTCTGTGTCCTTCTGTCTTCCCCTTTTTCTATAAGACTCCCTGTGTTCTGTCCAAAGGTTGGCTGTGAGTATCAGCATCTGCTTCTATCCCCTGTTGGGTGGAGCCTTTCAGAGGGCCTCCATGGTAGGCTCCCATCCCGTTTCCTCTCTTACACTCCTTCTGGTTTTGTATCCTGTTTGCCATTATGAATGACATTTCAGCATTTTTCTTAGGGTCCTCCTTGTTATTTAGCTTCTTTAGGTCTGTAGATTTTAGTATGATTATGCTATGTTAGACGGCTGATACTGGCTTATAAGTGAATTTTTGCCATATCTATCCTTCTGGGTCTGGGTTTCCTCACTCAGGATAATCTTTTCCAGTTCCATCCATTTGCCTGCAAATTTTGTGATTTCCTTGTTTATAATGGCTGAGTAGTATCCCATTGTATAAATGTGTCACAATCTCTGTATCCATTCTTTCATTTTGGGACATCTAGGTGGTTTCCAGATTCGTAATATTGAAACTAAAGCTGTTAGTTGAATATAGTTGAGCAAATGTCCTTGTTGAATGGTGGAACATGCTTAGGGTATTTGCCCAAAAGTGGTATAGCTGGATCTTGAGGTAGAGCTATTCCTAATTTTCTGAGAAAGCAGCATATTGATTTCCAAAATGGCCATACAAATTTGCATTCCCACTAGCAATGGAAAGAGGGTTCCCTTTTCTCCATATCCTCTCCAGCATGTGTTGTCATCTGAGTGTTTGATCGTTGTCATTCTGATGGGAGTGAAATGGAATCTCAGAGCTGTTTTGATTTGTATTCCCTGATGACTAAGGTTTTTGAGCATTTTTTTCTTTTTTTTTAATTTTATTTTTCTCATTAGGTACATTTTGTTAATTCTGTATCCCAGCTGTATCCCTCATTCCCTCCCCAATCCCACCCTCCCTCCTTCATCTCTTCCCTGCCCCTTTCCAAGTCCACTGATAGGGGAGGACCTCCTCCCCTTTCATATGACCCCGTTTTGTCAGGTATTTTCAGGACTGGCTGCAAAGTCCTCCTCTGTGGCCTAACAGTACTGCTCCTCCCTTGTGGGGTGGAGAGGTCAAAGAGCCAGTCATTGAGTTCCTGTTAGAAGTAGTCCTTGTTCCCCTTACTATGGGAAACCAATTGATTACTGAGCTAGCACGGGTCACATCCGAGCAGAGGTTCTAGGTTTTATCCTCTAATGGTCTTTGGTTGAGTGTCCATCTCAGAAAAGACCCTGTGCCCAGATATGTTTGGTCCTTGTGGAGCTCCTATCCTTTCCACATCAAACTCCCCTTCTTTCATATGATTCCCTGCACTCTGCCGAAGGTTTGGTTGTGAGTCCTAGGATCTACTTTGGAACACTGCTAGTTAGAGTCTTTCCAATGCTTTCTGCGGTAGACTCCTGTCATACATTCAATGCATATCCCATTTGTCTTTCTAAATGAGGATAGATCATCATACCCTGTGTCTGCTTTCTTGATTATCTTCTTTAGGTGTATAGATTTCATTATGTTTATCCTATCTTTTAGGTCTATATAAGCGTGTATATTCCATGTTTGTCTTTCTCCTTCTGGGATACTTCACTCAGAATCATCTTTTCTAGATCCCACCATTTGCCTGCAAATTTCATGATTTCCTCTTTTTTGATTGCTGAGTAGTATTCCATTTCGTAAAAATACCACAATTTCTGTACCCATTCCTCCATTGATGGACATCTGGGTTGTTTCCAGGTTCTGGTTATTACAAATAAAGCTGCTACAAACATGGTTGAGCAAATATCCTTATTGTGTACTTGAGCAAAATCAACTCAAAAAAAAATCAGAAGCCCTCCTGTACACAAAAGACAAAAGGGCTGAGAAAGAAATTAGGGAAACAACACCCTTCACAATAGCCACTAATAACATAAAGTACCTGGGGGTGACATTAACCAAACAAGTGAAAGACCTGTTTGAGAAAAACTTCAAATCTCTGAAGAAAGAAATTGAAGAAGATTATCAGAAGATGGAAAGATCTCCTGTGCTCATGGATTGGTAGGATTAACATTGTGAAAATGGCCATCCTGTCAAAAGCAATCTATAGATTCAACACAATTCCCATCAAAATACCAACTCAATTCTTTTCAGACCTTGAAAAAAAGATTCTAAGCTTCATATGGAGAAACAAAAAACCCAGAATCTCCAAAACAACCCCGTACAACAACAGATCATCTGGAAGTATCTCCATCCCTGATCTCAAGCTGTACTACAGAGCAATAGTAATAAAAACTGCATGGTATTGGCATAGAAATAGAAAGGAGGATCAATGGAACTGAATAGAAGACCCAGAAATAAACCCATGTACCTATGAATACTCGATTTTTGACAAAGCAGCCAAAACCATTCAATGGAAAAAAGATAGCATCTTCAACAATTGGTGCTGGTCTAATTGGATGTCTACATGCAGAAAAATGAAAATAGATCCACATTTATCACCCTGCACAAAACTAAAGTCTAAGTGGATCAAAGACCTCAACATAAAACCAGATTCGCTAAATCTGTTAGAAGAAAAAGTGGGGAACAGCCTAGAACTCATTGGCACAGGAGACAACTTCCTGAACAGATCTCCAACAGCACAGGCTTTAAGAGCAACAATCAATAAATGGGACCTCATGAAACTGAAAAGCTTCTGTAAAGCAAAGGACACCATCATCAAAACAAAGCGACTGCCTACAGATTGGCAAAGAATCTTCACCAACCCTTTATCTGATAGAGGGCTAATATCCAGTATATATAAAGACCTAAAGAAGCTGAAAAGCAACAAACCAAGTAATCCAATTAAAAAATGGGGAACAGAGATAAACAGAGAATTCTCTGTAGAGGAATATAGAATGGCAGAGAAACACTTAAAGAAATGCTCAACGTCATTAGACATTAGGGAAATGCAAATCAAAACGACCCTGAGATTTCACCTTACACCCATCAGAATGGCCAAGATGAAAAATTCAAGTGACAACACATGCTGGAGAGGTTGTGGAGAAAGGGGAACCCTCCTCCATTGCTGGTGGGAATGTAAACTTGTACAACCACTTTGGAAGTCAGTCTGGCACTTTCTCAGACAATTAGGAATAGTGCTTCCTCAAGACCCAGCTATACCACTACTAGGCATATACCCAAAATTTTGAGCATTTCTTTAAGTGTTTCTCCACTATTCACTATTCCTCTGTTGAGAATTAATTGGATTATTTGGTTTGTTGCTGTTTAATTTCTTGAGTTCTTTATATATTCTGGATATTAGCCCTCTATCAGATATAGGATTGGTAAATATTTGTTTCCAGTCTGGAGGATGTTGTTTTGTTCTGTTGACAGTGTCCTTTGCTTTACAGAAGCTTTTCAGTTTCATGAGGTCCCGTTCATTAATTGTTGATCTTAGAGCCTGCAGCTGTTGGTGTTCTGTTAAAGAAGTTGTACCTGTGTCAATGAGTTCAAGGTTATTCCCCACTTTTTCTTTAAACAGATTTAGTGTGTTTCATTTTATGTTGAGGTCTCTGATCCATTTGGGCTTAAATTTTGTGCAAGGCGATAAATATGGGTCTATTCGAAATTTTCTACAAATGAACATCCAGTTAGACCAGCACCATTTGTTGAAAATGTTTTTTTTTTTTTTTTTCCATTGTATGGTTTTGGCATCTTTGTCAAAATGAGGTGTTCATAGGTGTGTGTGTTTATTTCTGGGTCTTTGATTTGATTCCATTGATCCACCAGTCTCTTTCTATGCCAGTACAGAGCAGTTTTTATTACTGTTTCTCTATAGTACAACTTGAGATCAGTGATGGTGATACCTCCAGACGATCTTTTAATATAGAGTATCGTTTTAGCTATAGTTATTCTAGGTTTTTTGTTTTTCCATATTAAGTTGTGAATTGTTCTTTCAAGTTCTATAAATAATTTGTTGATATTTTTATGGGAATTGCATTGAATCTGTAGATTGCTTTTGGTAGGATGGTCATTTTTACTATGATAATATGATAATTCTCCCAATCCATGAGCATGGAAGTTCTTTCAACTTCTGATATCTTCTCCAATTTCTTTCTTCAGAGACTTGATGTTTTCTTTTTCATGTAGTTCTTTCACATGCTTGATTAGAATTATATCAAGATACTTTATTTTTTGTTTGTTTGTTTGTTTTTGTAGGTATTGTGAAAGGTATTGTTTTCCTAATTTCTTTCTCAGCTAACTTGTCTTATGTATATAGGATAGGAGGGCTACTAATTTTTTTGAGTTAATTCTGTACCCAGCCACTTTCCTGAAGGTGTTTATCAAGAGTAGGAGTTCTCTGGTAGAATTTTTGGGGTCACTCATGTATACTATCTGTGAATGACTTGATTTATTTTTTTTCTTTTTTGATTTGAATACTCTTGATCTCCTTTAATTTTCTTATTCCTCTAGCCAGGAATTCAGGTACTATGTTGAAGAGATCTTGAGAGATTGAACAGCCTTGCCTTGTTTCTGATTTCAGTGGGATTCATTTAAGCTTCTCTCCATTTAATTTGATGTTGGCTATAGACCTTGTTGTGGGAAAAAAAATAAGGTCTTACCTCAGGACATCCACCTAACTCCCGGGTTACAGCAGACATTTTGTTGTCAACGCACAGCACAGACAATGCCTGTGCACTGTCCTTACCATCCCAGATGGCATCTTAATTATTTTCTAAGTGAACATACAAAATTATCACAAAATCTCGATCAAGGTTGATTCACGCAATTTGAAAGAAAGTTGCAAATATGCACATATTTCTCAAGGAATGTAAATGTTTAGTCATAATCTACATTTGATTCTGATCCTTTAGAATTATTGTATATGTCATAAAGTAGAGGTTATTATCTTCAGTAACTTACTACATTTCAGGCACTACTTATGAGTTTAAAAGTTTGCCACTCACCCACATCTCATCAGTTTGGCTTTAAATCCAGAGATCTATTTATTTATTTATTTAGTTAGTTATTTATTTATTTTTACGTCACTCAGGTTAAAATATTCAATAAAAATCTTCACAGATTCATACTCACAGTAGTGACTCTGTTTGTGTGCAGTGTAAAGACATACTGCCTACGTTGTGGATTACTTCCAAATGTGGATTTGATGGGCCTCTTCCCATGAAGTTGGTATGCATCACATTCAGTGCATACTGAGGTATTTACAAAATGGAAATCCTGCCAAAGTTCACTAGAGATTTTTTTTGGAACTTTATTTCAGGCATATGTTGATTCATTTAGCATGGGGTTGAACATATATCATCAACTCTCCATGAAGGCTAGACTGCCCTTTGATCAATATAGTTGGGATCCTAGTATCATACCTACATTCTAAAGTGTATGCCTATCATAAACGTAGGTTCCATTCAGAATGTCACGGTATATGCTGAAACCCCCCACAACTTGGAAACTACAAGGATTATAGAATTGCAAAACAAGGACAAAGAATTTCTATATTATACAACAACTACTTTTAAATTTTATAAAAATGAAAATTATAGTGAAGGTCAAATAGCCCAAACTCCTATAAACCATTTATGAATGTAAAACTTCTTACATACCAAATCCTGTTCAAGTCTTTCTCTCTTTATTTTATAACTATTCTCTTTGAGTATACTATAGTTTTCACTTATAGTTTAATAAATATTGTAATTTTATTTAAAAAGTATGTGTCTGGGTGTTTTTCTTCATTGTGAGTCTGTGCTCTATGTGCATACAGGTGTCCATGGAACTCAGATGACAATGTTCTATTTCCTGACACAGTCCTTGAGATATTTTGAGCCATGATATGTGGAGCCCCAGTTTTCTGGGAGAGCAGTTGGTTCTTTTAACTACTGAGCCATCTCTATATCTCCTCCTTTTCCTATTTTGAGAACTATTAAATGGCTTCTTTTTTCTTGCAGGAAGCTCTCTTAATATGTTATTCTATTTTTAATGTAAAAGTCTTTATTCAGAATTAACAGAAATAAAAGTATTGACTCATTTGTCAGTCATGAGAGAAGTAACACTAATTCAGTAAAAGTGTTCAAATATGGGTTCGCAGCAAGTGTCAAATTTCCTTCCACAATTCGCTATCACATGACTACTATAAGCTTTTAGATTATCTACAGTCAGAGCTATCGCCTTTCTATTTTATTTAGGTTTTCCCTCCATCTCATGTTACCACTCTATTTTCCACGTATTTTCTCTCAGTTTTAGCATCTACGATAACAACACATAGTGTGAACAAATAGATAAGATTTTATCAACTTCCTTGTTCCTTTTATAGAGCATTTGTTAACTGTGAAAGATTCTAAGCAGCACTTCTATTGAGACATCAGAGGGTGTACTATAGCAGGAAGACGTTGTCTTCTTAGTATGTATCCCGTCCTACATCTGGTACCTTCCTTTGGGAGATTGAATTCTTTTCTGTCCGTACTAGAAATCACCTTCATTAAGATGTATGTTAACTAATTTCAGAAGTTATCATTTAAAAGGTAAGCTCGTGGCTCTACTCCTTCTGCCCTACTCCCTGTTTGCAGTAAGGAACCCTGCCGAAAATAAACAGCTTTCAAAGCCCTGTGTGGATCACCATATTGACTAGTAGTCACAGAATTCTTGGGATTAAAGGTTTGCACCAACATTCCTTGCTCCTTTCTGTACTTTCAGCAGAAACCTCTGATTAGTTTGACAGGAGGATAACTATTATATGACAGCGAGAAGAAATCAAGTACAACTGATCCCAGGTGTTCCTTGTGCTATGGATGTTGAGTGGGGAAGTAGCTTGGTGATAGAGTCAACTTGAAACGAAGAAAGACTATTAACAGTTTTAGGTGTTTCACTTGTTAGTGGTTGGGTTTCATTTATGCTTCTATTGGCAAAGTACAGTATGGGTAACGTATCTGGTGGAAGAAGTATGTTGTGCTCACTATGTCTGAAAATAGAAAAGGAATAGGAAGGGGCTTGGGTCTCTGTATTTCCTCCTGGATCACTTTCTCCTAATCTAAATTTCATATGTTAAGCTCCTGTCCTGTTTCTTGTTTTTTCCTTCTTCCAATGTCCATCCCGTTTGCTTTCTGAGTACGAAAGACAAATCTAGTATCTATTTTTTTAAATTTTTTATTTAACTTTTATTAATTACACATTATTCATTTTGTATCCCCCAATAAGCCCCTCCCTCCTCCCCTCCCAGTCCCACCCTCTCCCCCTTTCTGCATGCATGCCCCTCCCCAAGTCCACTGATAGGGGAGGTCCTCCTCTCCTTCTTTCTGATCTTAGTCTATCAGTTCTCATCAGAAGTAGCTGCATTGTCAGGGTTCTAGGTTATCTGCATGAATAGTCCTTGGTTGGAGTATGAGTCTCTGGGAAGTTCCCTGTGTTCAAATTTTCTTGTTCCTGTCCTCTCCAGCTCTTACTATTTCCCACTTCTTACATAAAATTCCATTCACTCTGCCCGTCAGTTGGCCATCAGGCTCAGCATCTGCTTTGACAGTCTGCAGGGCAGAGGCTTTCAGAGGCCCTCTGTGGCAGGTTCCTAGCTTGTTTCCTGTTTTCTTTTTCTTCTGATGTCCATCCTCTTTGCCTTTCAGGATGGGGATTGAACATTTTAGTTAGGGTCCTCTCTTTTGCTTAGTTTGTTTAGATGTACAGATTTTAGTGGGTTTATTTTATGTTGTATGTTTATATGAGTGAGTATATACCGTGTGTGTCTTTTTGCTTCTGGGACAACTCACTCAGAATGATCCTTTCCAGGTCCCACCATTTACCTACAAATTTCATGATTTTCTTATTTTTCATTGCTGAGTAATACTCCATTGTATAGATGTACCACAGTTTCTGCATCCATTCTTCAGTTGAGGGGCATCTGGGCTGTTTCCAGCTTCTGGCTATTACAAGTAAAGCTGCTACAAACATGGTTGAGCAAATGTCCTTTTTGTGTACTTGAGCCTCTTTTGGGTATATGCCTAGGAGTGGTATGGCTGGATCTTGAGGAAGCACTATTCCTAGTTGTCTGAAAAAGCACCAGATTGCTTTCCAGAGTGGTTGTACAAGTTTGCATTCCTACCAGCAGTGGAGAAGGGTTCCCCTTTCTCCACAACCTCTCCAGTATGTGTACTTGAGTTTTTGATCTTGGCCATTCTGATGGGTGTAAGGTAAAATCTCAGGGTTGTTTTGATTTGCATTTCCCTAATGGCTAATGAGGTTGAGCATTTATTTAAGTACTTCTCTGAAATCTAGTATCTATTTATAAGTAAGTATATACTGTGTGTCTTTCTGCTTCTGGGATACCTCACACACGATGATCTTTTCTAGATCCCACTGTTTGCCTGTAAATTTTATGATTTCCTTGTTTTTAATTGCTGAGTAGTATTTCATTGTGTAAATGTACCACAATTTCTGTATCCATTCCTCCATTAAAGGACATCTGGGTTGTTTCCAGGTTCTGGCTTTTATGAATAAAACTGCTACAAACATGGTTGAGCAAATGTCTTGTGTACTTGAGCATCTTTTGGGTATATGCCTACGAGTGGTATAGCTAGATCTTGAGGAAGTGTTATTCCTAACTGTCTTTGGTCACTTCCACTGAAAGAAGAGCAGCCTTGCCAGGCCACAGAGGAGGACAATGCAGCCTGTCCTGATGCCATATGATAAGCTAGGGTCAGATGAAAGCAGAGGAGACCTCCCTTATCAGTGGACTTGGAGAGGAGCATGGGAGGAGATGAGAGAGGGAGGATGGGATTGGGAGGGGTACATCTGGGATACAAAGTGAATAAAGTGCAATTATTATAAAATATAAAATACAAAAAGTAATATAAAATATAAATAATAATTAAAAGTAAAAATTTGCATGAGTTAGACTACAGGAATTGATTTTATTAACCAGTGCAACAATCGTTTTCAAGCCTTCAACCTTTGACCTTTGGAGAACCTCCAGACTTCAACTACAGTAAGGGTTAACATCCCTTGCTGGTTATAGAAAGAAAAAGTAGCATCAGAGTGGATTGGTCATCCCAATAATTTTTCTTTTAATTTGTTTCTGATTTCTGAACCATAAACCAAGGAAGGACAAGTGTAAAGACTCTAGAGCTTAGGGCCAGGACCAGTGTTGTAATGAGGTAAGGAATGCTCTGCCTCCTGGATTCAGAGCTCAGTAGAGTTATGGCTGCTCAGAGCAGATGTAGTATTGGATCAGACATGGCATCCCAAGAATTCTATGACGCTTAGTCAATGTGGTGTTCCACACAGTACTTTATTCTTAAAAAAAAAACCAAAAAAAAACAAAAAAACAAATTTACTTATGTGTATAGCTTACTTATACACTCTACATATGAATTATCATAGGTAAATGCTTTCCAAGTATGTTGTCATCATAGAGCGTACATGTGCTTGTCACACCTGTTTCTAGCTAGTTGGTTGGGAATTCTAATTTTGCAATTATAGAAGTCTTTGGTTTTTACCATATTTGGATATCTGCCTAAAAATATTTCTTCCTATCCTTTGTTCATGAAGGTAGTTGACTCTGCTTTTTCTTAAAAACTATTCATATTCATGAAGAAACTATGTTTTGTGATCAGAGACATTTTGATTTTAATGTCAGCATTTCCTCTTACATTTGTACAGTACTAGATTCAGAGAAAACTGTCACATACACGCACACACATCTTTCTCCCTGGGTTTTAGTCTGTTCTATGCAACAATTTGCCTATTTTATAAATAATAACTTACAAGGTCTGAGTAATCATTATGGTAAGTATAGGAAATTCTTGTTCGTTTGCTTGGGACGGGGGATTTGGTTTTGTTGGTTTCTTTGTTTTTGTTCACTTCTGGTAATCCTTGTCCTCTTACACTTTATTTAAATGTGAGAAATAGTATATTAATTTACATATACAACAAGAATCAAGAATTTGTGGATGACTGACATTGATATTATGTATTTCTAAATATGAAAACTGAAAACCTTTTTATTTTTTAATGTTATAATATTCTCATGATTTCCATAAAAATATAAGGATTTACATATTTAACATCTTCAAACTTTAGTGCAAATATTAGAGGGGTGACTGATCTGGAATACCAGTTCTAGTTCAAGAGTACCTTTGTTATAGATTCTGCTCTCAGCTATTCCAACAAGGCAGGCCATCTTACTGCTGTCATCTCTTCCAGATTAAGAAAAATGAGAAAAACAAACAAACAAACAAACAAACAAACCAAAAAAAAACCCCTCTCTCTTTCTTCAGAGCCTTAAGTTTTGTTTTGTTTTGTTTTGTTTTCAAACAGGTTTTTCACTTGCTTTGTTAGAGTCACCCCAGGTACTTTATGTTGTTAGTGGTTATTGTGAAGGGTGTTGTTTACCTAATTTGTTTCTCAGCCTTTTTGTCTTTGGTATACAGGAGGGATTCTAATTTTTTTGAGTTGATTTTGTATCCAGCCACTTTGCTGTAGGTATTTATCAGTTGAAGGAGGTCTCTGGTTGAATTTTGGGGGTCGCTCAAGTATACTATCATATCATCTGCAAATAGTGACACTTTGACCTCTTCCTTTCCGATTTGTATCCCCTTGATCTCCTTTAGTTGTCTTATTGCTCTGGCTAGGACTTCAAGTACTATGTTGAAGAGATATGGAGACAGTGGACAGCCTTGTCTTGTCCTTGATTTCAGTGGGATTGATTTAAGTTTCTCTCCATTGAGTTTGATGTTGGCTATAGGCTTGCTATATATTGCCTTTACTATGTTTAGGTATGTGCCTTGTATCCCTGATCTCTCCAAGACTTTAAACATGAGTGGGTGTTGGACTTTGTCAAATGCTTTTTCAGCATATGATGAGATGATCATGTGGTTTTTCTCCTTCAGTTTGTTTATGTGGTGGATTACATTGATGGATTTCTGTATGTTGAACCACCCTTGCATGCCTGGGATGAAGCCTACTTGGTCATGGTGGATGATATCTTTGATGTGTTCTTGAATTCTGTTTGCAAGTATTTTATTGAGTATTTTTGCATCAATATTCATAAAAGAGATAGGTCTGAAGTTCTCTTTTTTTGTTGGGTCTTTGTGGGGTTTAGTACCAAGGTGACTGTGGCTTCGTAGAATGAGATTCATAATGTTCCTTCTGTTTCTATTTTGTGGAATAATTTGGAGAGAATTGGAGTTAGCACTTCTTTGAAGGTCTGGTAGAATTCTGCACTGAATCCATCTGGCCCATAATAGCCAGAACCTGGAAACAACCCAGATGTCCATCAACAGAAGAATAGATACAGAAATTGTGGTATCTTTACACAATGGAAGACTACTCAGCAATCAAAAACAAGGAAAATCATGAAATTTGCAGGCAAATGGTGGGATCTAGAACAGATCATTTTGAGTGAGGTATCCCAGAAGGAGAAAGACACACATGGTATATACTCATTTAAATAGACCTATAAGATATGATAAACATAATGAAATCTATACACCTAAAGAAGATAAAAAGAAAAAAACTTGGGGTAAGATGATCAGTCCTCACTTAGAAAGACAAATTGGATGGGCATTGGACATAGGAGAAAACAAGTAACAGGACAGGAGCCTACCACAGAGGGCCTCTGAAAGACTCTACCTAGCAGTGTGTCAAAGCAGATACTAAGACTCATAACCAAACCTTTGGAAGAGTACAGGTTATGTTTATCCTATCTTATAGGTCTATATAAGTGAAGATATACCATTTGTGTCTTTCTGCTTTTGGGATACCTCACTCAGGATGATTTTTTTCTAGATCCCACCATTTGCCTGCAACCCTTGCTCAGACATAGCCCACGGTAGCTCAGTATCCAAGTGGGAATTGTTTCTGACATGAACTCATGAGTTTCCCCTCCCCACTGAGGGAGGAGCAGCCTTTCAAGGCCATAGATAAGGACATTGCAACCATCCTGAAGATACCTGATAATCTAAGGCCAGATGGAAGGAGAGGAGGACACCCCTTCTCAGTGGACTCTGAAGAGGGAAGAGAGGAGATGAGGGAGGGAGGGGAGAATTGGCAGGGAAAGAGGGAGAGGGCTACAGCTGGGATACAAGTGAATGTATAAAAGTATTTAAAAATTAAAAAAAAATATTAAAAAATATCCAACCTAAACCAAAAAAAAAAAAAAAAAAAAAAAAGATCCAGAAGGGAGGAAGGACTATACTTCCAATTCTATACAGGCAATGTTAAAAATAATAGGAATGTTTAAATGCTTACTCATTTGTGATATGCTGCAACAGAACAAGGAAAGCCTAAAATCAAGTTCATTTGTATCGAATGAAAAGATATAAAACTATTTTTGTATATGTGTGTACCTGCTCCATTTTTAGGTATGAATTTCTGTGATAAGTGAATAAATAATTTAGTGGTATTTACTGTGCTTCCCATATTAGCATACCTATTCAAGGATTTCTGTTGTTCTCATGTATTTTGTGCATAAATTGTTCCATTAAAGCCATAGTAATATTTTTCCACTAAGACATTTTGTGACTCACCTTTATTTTTCTCATGGAAATGAAAAAGGCAAAAAGCATTCAATAGAAAGCCCTTTTCCCAATTAAAAAAGTAAATAACATGAGTTTCACAGTTATGAGGAATGAGCTTCAGAAAAGAACTTTATGTTCAGTTCATCAATTTTCAAGTGTAATAAGTTTATTTCACCCTTCAACACCCTGTGACTATAATTTTTGTTTCTAATCATCATCAGGCACATAGCAATGGAAAGGTGGCAAGTCAGAATTTGATAATGAAGTCTTTCAACTGAGTTTATATTTCTCAGGATTGCTCTTCGGAAATACCTATTGTTTTTGCCACTGGGTGTAGCGTGTAACTCAGTGATTGACATTTCACTTCAAATTTCAAATGTCCACAATGGAGGTCAAGAAGCCATTGCATATTAGGTCAGAGAGTTTATTTTAAAAAGCTAGTCCAAAATACATCTTGGTCAGGAATCCTGTCATCAATCTTGAATGGCACTTCCACTTGGAACACAGAGAACTTGCACTGATTCAGTTATTGAAGCTTCTTTTGACACATTCCTCAGCAGGAAGCTCTGACTCACACTGGGACATGTTTGAAAACTCATTCATCTATGCTACAATATGTTATTTTAAAATCTCAGGTATGTTTTGCTGTTCCTGGAATTTAAATGATGTGGGATGAACTGATTATGCCTGTGTAGAATTTCTCATGTGTACATATTTATGTGTATATATGGGATTTCTCATATATTTATCATAGCTTTCATATATATAAACATATACATATATGAGCCTTGGTCTTTTTCAAACTTTATTGCTAACTTTCTCAGAGATCAGTTAAGTATATTTTGGAGGTTGAAAACAGTTAAATAGATGACAAATAATTATATTTAAGCAACATTACACCTAAATATTTTTTGTTGATTATTTGTGAGTTTCACGTCATGCACCTGAATCTCATTCATCTCCCTGTCCTTTTGTATTCAAACTCTGCCCTTGCAACACTCCCGTAAAATAAAATAAAACAAAAATAATAAAGATGAAAACAACATCTTCCTGTGGAAGCTATATTGTGTCACAGTGTGTCCCACAGTGTAGCCTTTTGTCCACACCCATTGCAATGAGTAACTGGTCTGGTTCAAGGCTTCTGTACTCTGCTACACCATCAGTACTGGATGTTGACTGGGGCTTCTCTCAGATATCCTGTTGTTTCCCATGTCATGGAGTTCCAGCAGCTTTGATTCTGCAAGACCTGTCCTTGCCTATGCTCCAGAAGTTTATAGATGAGGTAGATGTTGGGCCTGATCTGGTGGTAGCTGAGTGGGTTAGCCCACCAGATCTCCCAAACCCATACCACCAGAGCTCTTCAGCACTGCTCCTACTAGCTCACCCACTGCAGCATTCAGGAAGAACTGAGGCCACTCTCCGGCTTCCACACCCTGAGGGTCAGTGCACCTGCCTCTTTGCTGTCAAAGCCAGCTCTGCTGTGCTGCCCAGATGAGGCACAAGGCATACTCTCCAGAGTGCTGCAGTGAGGGCCAGGACCAAGTCTCCTGCTCTCATGATCTTGGTGTGGGAGGGCAGCTTTCCTGCCTGCCACAGATGGTGAGGGTAAAGAAGGGTGATAAATATTTTTTATTTTAAAGGGTATTAATGTTTCTTTCCAATTGTTTCAATTGTCAAAATCCCCATTATTTTAAAGTATGCAATTGTTACATGCGTTTCTCCTCAGAATCTCTTTTTCTTGGTTATCTTATACAGTTGTTGAAAACACTGAATTTATTTGCTATTTTGGTTCAATTTATTTATTATAAGTATACATCTGAACTGTTCCATATACTCCAATATCTTCAAGAAAAGAGTGCCAATTTCTTTCCTACTCATATTGACTAGTGTCTACATAATATATTTATTAAAATATCAGCTTTCAAGATGAGCATATGGGTTTATGAACTTTCTGTATGTTTTATTGATGTTGATATCCAGCATTACTGTACTGTAGTCTTACAGAATACATGATGTTAAATCAACTTTCCTATTTTGTTAAAATTTGCCTGGTGTATTAATTTCTGATCAATTATTTTTAAAGATTTATTTATTTCTTGCATACACAGTGTTCTGCCTGCTTGTATGGCTATATACCAGAAGAGGGCACCAGATCTGGTTATAGTTGGTTATGAGCCACTGTGTGGATCCTGGGAATTGAACACAGGACCTCTGGAAGAGCAGCCGGTGCTTGTAAGCCCTGAGCCATTTCTTCAGCTCTCTGATTACTTTTTTTTTTTAAAAAAAAAAAACAAAGCTGATATTTAATTGTAATAAAAAATAAAATAAAGAGTGACAGGGTATCCCCCCAAAAAATTATACATGTATACGTGGGGGTATGTAGATATGTATGTACTAGCCCTTTTCAGATGATATTCAAATATTCATCTGTTATTTTGAGATGGATAGTGCATTATGTTAACTTTCTTTTGCTATTGATTGACTGTTGTGAAGAGACTCCCTACTTACTAAAATACGGATGTGTTCAGGTTGGATTGGTGGGTTATCCAAAAATGTGCAATAACTTAAGAAGTGAAGTATATTCAAAAATGTCTGTGGTATGGTTAACATGGTAGTATGGGGACTAGATGAGATTATGTTTATTTTGTGTACCTGAATAAATTAGCACAAGATAAAATTATGATAACAATGAAAATAGATATTCTGTAGATGTCTGTTAGATCCACTGACCTATGGGGTCAGTTCATCTTTTGGCTAGGTTTTCATCAGCATGAACAGTCTGTTTGTGACACTGAAGTATAGAAATCACAGACCCTCACTGTGGTTTAATATGAGGTTTTTTTTTTTTTTTTCAATGCAGTTTATTCAGGAACCTTGAACAATCCTCGGACCCTGGGGAAAGCCAGCCCACAGCTTAAATAGCCTCTGGGTAGCCAACCCAGGCGTGCCATGTGGGCAATGCAGATAGGTCCACATACATGGAAGCAAGCCAGATCCTCAGCCTTAGCCAAATGTGGAGTTATTCGTGACAGAGAGCACTCACCATCAGGAAGGTGGATACACCTAGTGTTTTTCCTTTTCTGAAATTGAATAAATCTTAGTTAGATGAATACCTTCAGAATTATAGCATACTCTTGGCTATGTGTTTCTTTAATGAGTATGAATGCTCTTAATTTGTCTCTTTGAACATCTTTGGTTTGAAGTGTGTTTCATCAGTATTAGCATATCTGCACCTGCTTGTTTCTTCATTCCATTTCCTTAGAATATGTTTCAAATCTTTTAACCCAAGGTAGTGTGCTTTATTGAACTAAAGGTGTGCAATTTGTAGACTACAAAAATTGATCCTTTTTTTTTCTTTTATTAAAGCTTTCTTTTAATTTCAGTTTGTTTACTTTACATCCCAACAGTGTGCTCTCCTTCCTTTCCTCCTAAATCCCCCTCCCCCTCCTTTACTCTTTCTGTCTCCCTTTCCCACAAGAAAAGGGGAGCATCTGTCACCTCATATCAACCCTCTCAGTACATCAAGTCACCTCAGTATTGAGCATATCCTCATCCCCTGATGCCCAGCAAGTCAGAGCTGCCAAAGGGAAGTGATCCAAAAGCAGGCAGTAGAGTCCATGTTAGAAACAGCCCCTCCTCCAAACCAGGCCACCCAGATGAAGAGCAAGCAGCCCATCAGTCACATATGTGCAGGGAACCTAAGTCAAGAGCATCCATGCTCCTTAGTTGATGACTCAGTCTCTGTAAACCCCAGTGGGTCTGGGGTTAGTTCTTTCCTGTCCTTTCTAGGTCTTAACATTTTTTTTCCCCAACACTTCCACTTCCACACTTCCACAGGACCCCGTAAGCTCCATCCCATGCTTAGATGCAAGTCCCAGCATGTCTCTCAGTCTGTTGCTGATGGAGCCTCCCAGAAGACAGTTAAGTTAGGCTCCTGTCTGCAAGCAGAGCAGAATATCATTAATAGTGTCAAGGGGTGGCTCTCTACCTTGGAGTGGGTCTGACATTGGGCCAATTATAGGTTGGACATTTGCTCCATCTTTGTTCCTACTTTAACCCTGCACTTCTTATAGGCAGGATCAAAGATTTTGTTGGTGCATTATTGTTCTCCTCATTCCACTAGTCCTTCCTAGCTAGGAGGTGGTCACTTCAGTCTTCATGCCCCACCCCTGTAACGCCCCTCAGAAGTCTCAGCTAGAGTCTCACCCATATCCTTCTAGGACTCTACCCTATTGGAGGTTTCCAACTTGTAAAAAGAGATGTCCTTCCTCAGTTTCCCCTCTTATTCACAGCCCTCTTACCTCCCACCTCATCTTCCCTACATATTGCCCTTACCATTCTAACTCCTGAGCAGTTCCCTCTCTTCTTCCACTTTTGTTGTCTATTCTGATTCCATTTATGAGTGACATTCTGGCATGCTGCCTTGGGCCTTCCTTGTTACTTATGTTCTTTGGGTTTCTGGATTGTAGTGTGCTTATCCTGCACTATAGGTCTAATATCCACTTAAGTACTCTACCATCTGTGTCTTTCTGGGTCTGGATTACCTCACTGAGGATGATCTTTTCTAGTTCCATCTATTTGCCTGCAAGTTTCATGGTTTCTTTGTTTTTAATAGCTGAGTATTCCATTGTGTAAATCTGCCATGATTTTTTTATCCATTCTATGGTTGAGGGACATGTAGGTTCCCAGTTTCTGGATATTATGAATAAAGCTGCTATGAACATACTTGAGCAAATGTTCTTGTGGTGTAGTGGAGCATCTTTTGGGTATATGCCCAGCAGTAGTATAGCTAGGTCTTGAGGTAGAACTATTCCCAAATTTCTGAAAGAGTGAGAGATGGATTTTCAGAGAGGTTGTACAAGTTTGCATTCCCACCAGCATTGGAGGAGGATTCTCCTTTCTCCACATCTTCACAGACATGTGTTGTCACTCGAGTTTTTGATCTTAGTCATTCTGACTGGTGTACGATGAAATCTTAGAGACATTTTGATTTGCATACTGACCTCTATTATTTGTAGATCTTTGGATTTTTTATCTACTGATTTTCCCTTCTTGACATCATATCCTCAAAAAATTCTCATTTTGGGGGGCTGGAGGAGAGATGACTCAGAGGTTAAGAGCACTGACTGCTCTTCCTGGGTACTTGAGTTCAATTCCCAACAAGGACATGGTGGCTCACACCATCTATAATGAAATCTGGTGCCATGTTCTGGAGTGCAGGTGTACATATAGACAAAACATTGTATATATAATAAATAAATAAATCTTTAAAAAAAGCATTCTCTTTTTTATCCTGTAACTTAGGCTCTTGGCTTGTCTTGGAGCACACTCTGTTTCTGCTCAAGTATCAAATTTCCTTCAGTCTATAAGCTCTTAAGTTTATACTATTAAGATTTCAAAACTAGTTTGCGTCTCATGTGTTTTGTTATAAAATATGTAAGATTCTAGTCCTACTGACACTGATATTATAATATCAATCTGTATAATCTACATTTATGTTATTATCTAAATACAAAATATCTTCCACAGGATCATTTATCTATACACATAGTTTCAACTGGTCATGCTGCTGTACAGGCTTGTGAAATCTTCTGGGTTATTAGAAGCGGGATGTCAGGCCAGCCTTTGAGGATTTATGGAGCTTGGGTGTTGTCCTCCTGGTCACATGCTCTGCACTCAGATCAGGCAAGGTATAAGCAAATTGTTATTTGATTTTATTGAGAGTGGTAATAACTTTCATATCTTGACTTTAGATTACTACACTAAGCACAGATCATGTTAGCTACAAAGAGAACTTAGGTACAAGACAGATATCATGTGCCTACTTACTTAACAAATCTAATAAAAGATAAAGGACAATTTCTACGTCTTCTGAGTCACACTATATGACTATCATGCTATTATTAGATAGTCTAGAAAATCTGTAAGGGTTTTGCATTTGTTATCCTATATTCTTATTTTAGAAGCAATATTTCATTAAATTAAGTTAACATGATTAACTGAATGATTGATTTTCTTTCCCAGATTTAAACGTTTTACAAATATGTACAATTCCTTACAAATATGTCCCAAAAATATTGTGCATTGTCATAGCTGTACATAGGATTGAAAATCATCAATTAGAAATATGTATATACTTACTTTTAAGTGGATATTAGACATATAATATAGGATAAACCTACAAAAATCTGGACACATAAAGAAGCTAAGCAAGGAAGAGCACCCTGGGTAAGATGTTCAATCCTCACTCAGAAAGACAAATGGGATGGACATTGGAAGGAGGATAAAACAGGAAACAGGAAAGGAGCCTACCACAGAGGGCCTCTGAAAGACTCTACCTAGCAGTGCATCAAAGCAGATGCTAAGACTCTTAACCAAACTTTGGGCAGAGTGCAGGGAATCTTAGAAAAGAAGGGGTAGATAGTAAGACCCGGAGAGGACAGGAGATCCACAAGGAGAGCAGCAGAACCAAAATATCTGGGCACAGGGGTCTTTTCTGAGACTGATACTCCAGCCAAGGACCATTCACGGAGATAACCTAGAATCAATGCTCAGATGTAGCCCATGGCTGCTCATTATCCATGTGTGTACCCTAGTAAGGGGGACAGGGACTGTCTCTGACATGAACTCAGTGGCTAGCTCTTTGACCACCTCCTCCTGAGGGGGGAGAGCCTTGCCAGGCCACAGAGGAGGGCAATGCAGCCAGTCCTGATGAGACCTGATATCATAGGGTCAGATGGAAGGACCTCCCCTATCATTGGACTTGGAGAGAGGCTTGAGAGGAGATGAGGAAGGGAGGGTGGGATTGGGAGAAAATGAGGGAGGTGGCTACACCTGGGATAAAAGTGAATAAACTGTAATTAATATAAAAAATTAAAATTTAATTAAAAATAAAATTAACAAAATATGTAATCTTAGAAATATCTAATAACAAAGTTAATTAGAAATCATATTTCCTTATTGCAAAAAAATTACAATTTTCTCAAGCTGATCTGTAAATTTAAGTACATGGAAATCACACACACAATTATGAGCAAAAAATTTATATAAAATTAACATATGTTTATACAAGTAGCTTTCCAGATACCGTAACAGTAAACAAAGAGAAAAAATATTGTTGGTGGTTATCTTTTATATTGTTGTTTCCTTGACTTTGTGCAATGTTTATCAATGCAGAAAATGGTTATTTCATTTTATATCACCAGAATAGTAAATAAGATAATAACATATCACAGAATAAATTTTGAGAATGAAACTTGATTTAAATTAGGGAGTAGAGTAAATATAAGATTCAACATGAAAAGCAAAACAAATAGGATTTATGACTGACTTTTCTGTATATAAAAATAGATTGGTGTATTAGAAGTGCACAGAATATTTTTCATATAAATGACACTGGTATAAATAAGTAATGGTTTTCTAGATAACTTATACTTTGTATTGTAAATAGCCTATATTTATACTGATTGTGTATCAAGAGAAATGGAACTATACATGCATGCCGGGTAAATGTGAGCAATTTATTAGTTTGGGCATGAATTCAATTTATCTGTCGTATTGACTTACCAGAGTATGCTAGGTTTATGCAAAGACTTTATTATTTTCGAAGGGAAGCAGCATAGCTGTAGTCTTCAATATTTAAGTTTAGAATTAAAACATTCTGTTTTGTTTATATGCAAGCAGAATAGGAACATAAAGCTTTCCTATATCAAGTATCTATTTTAATTTAAAAGGGAAAGAAACAATTTCATAGTAAATAAATTAATCTGAATTTGTCTGTTAAATATTTTAATAAACTTATGGTATTAGACTCATTGTGTGCTTATCAGTAAGTAGGCTTTTTAGGCTGTGATTTTTTTCTTTACTTTTATCTGTATTTTCTCATATATTCACTAATATTTTAAATATAATTTCTTTTTTGGAGAACAATGTAAAAGGCACCACACAAGTATTCAAATACTATACCCATTAAGCTAAATTAACACTTTGAAGAATTTTAATTTTTTTATATTTAAAGATCATATGAAATCTGTTAAATCATATCAATAGAGTATGAGAGAACTGAATAATAAAGAAAAAATATATTCAATAAGATTAAAAACAAGCTTTAATTTTATTATAGGTATATTTTTCTTTAAAAAATATTTTTTTCATATTAATTACAGTTAATTCATTTTGTATCTCAGCTGTAGCTACCTCCCTTATTCCTTCCCAATCCTACCTTCCCTCCCTAATCTCCTCCCATGACATCTCCAAATCCACTGATACTGGATGTCCTCTTACCCCTCCATCTGATCCTAGTCTATCAGGTCTCATCAGGACTGGATGAATTGTCTCCCTCTGTGGCCTGGTAAGCCTGCCCCTCCATCAGGGGGAGGTGATGAAAGAACCAACCACTGAGTTCATGTCAGAGACAGTCCCTGTTCCCTTTACTAGGACACCAACATGGATAATGAGCTACCATGGGCTACATCTGTGCAGAGGTTCTAGGTAATCTCCATACATGGTCCTTGTTTGGAGCACCAGTCTAAAAAAACAGCCTTGGGCCCAGCTTTTCTTGGTTCTATTGCTCTCCTGCCCCTCCAGGTCTCACTATCTCCCCCTTCTTTCATAAGATTCCCTGAACTCTGCCCAATGTTTACCTATGACTCTCAGCATCTGCTTTGATACCATATGGGTAGAGTCTTTCAGAGGCCCTCTCTAGTGGGCTCTTGTCCTGTTCCCTGTTAATTGGAGAAAATAAACCTGCATCTGCATTTTAAACACTATCTACAAATATTTTTTCTGGTTTTGCTGAGTAGCTCCTAACAAAACAAACTTACTGATGAATAAAGTTACAAATATGGTGATAGAGGACATATTTGAAAGAAAAAATAGAGGAAATGTGCAGATAAAAACCTGAAGAAATTAACTGTTACCAAAAGATAGAGAATGTATATGTTTCTCTTTTATTATTTTGAGTTTAGTCCAAAAGGAAAAAGAAGCAGACAATGGGAAATTAAAACTCTACCAACCAATCCAAAGTTTGAATACCCAGAGAAACGAGGAAAATAAAGGTGAAAACTCAGGATAGGGAAAGACAGAGAATGAAATCCACAACAAGACTATGTAATTCCTCCTCAGTTATCTGGAGCAATCTGTAGCTCTTACCTTCAGAGAATGTGTTATAGTTCCCTACTTAAATATCAAGTTGCTATTAGAGCGATACACTTTTCTACATCATAGCTGTAATTTTGCTACTTTTATGAAATATAATGTATGTATCATTGTTTTCTGCAAAACTCTGTTTTAGGGGATCTTGGCATCACTGTTTTTCTACCAATATTCTGTTATTCATTAAAGCTTGCTTTCTGGCATAAAATATGGCAGTTTTAGAAAAGAATCCATTAATTTGAAAGAAGAGTGTGTATTCCCTCTCTGCTGGAAAGAATATTTTAGAGATGACTGATGTATCTAGTTATCTATTGTATAAGTTAGCTCCAAGTTTTCTTTGCTGAATTTTCATTGGAAAGATATATCCAGATAAGAGAAGGCATGTGAAATTTCCCCATGGTTATTGTTTACACATCTATGAGGTCTTGCATGCTTCTTGGGGTTTATTTAATGATTTCAGAGGCTGTAAGACTTATAATACTTATATCTTCATGAGTAATAATTTCTTTACAAATATAGAGCTGCCCATTTATCTCTTCGGATTAATTTTGATTTTAAATCTATGTAAAGAAATGCAAAGTTTTAAATACAAAAATACTATACATCATTAAATGTTGCCATGTGAGTTTCTTAGAGAGAATACACAGATGGTACATCAAAATACCAACACAATTATTTGAAGAACCTCAAAGAACAATTCTCAGTTTCATATGAAAAAAAAACAACAGAATTGCTAAAAAACAAACAAACAAACAAACAAACAAAAAACAAAACAGAATTGCTTAGACAATCCTGTACAGGAACATATCTATTGGAGGTATCTCCCTCCATCCATGATCTCAAGCTGTACTATAGAGCAACAATAATAAAAACTGCATGGTAATGGCATAGAAACAGAATGGTGGATCAATGGAATTGAATAGAAGACCCAGAAATAAAACCACACACTTATGGACACCTGATTTCTTGAGAAAGATTCCAAAATCATTCAACAGAAAAAAACATAGCATCTTCAACAAATGGTGCTGACCTAAATGGATGTCTACATGTAGAAAAATGCAAAATAGCTCCATATTTATCACCCTGCACAAAAGTAAAGTCCAAGTAGATCAAAGACCTCAATATAAAACCAGACAGACTAAACCTGTTAGAAGAAAGAGTGGGGAAGAGCCTTTAACTCATTGGCACAGGAGGCAACTTTCTGAACACAACACCAACAGCACAGGTTCTAAGACAATCAAGGCTCTCAACAATCAGTAAATAGGACCTCATGAAACTGAAAAGCTTCTGCAAACCAAAGAACACTGTCATCAAAACAAAATGACTAGCTCCAGATTGAGAAGGATCTTCACCAACCCTATATCTGACAGAGAGCTACAGTATATATAAAGAACTCAAGAAGTTAAATAGCAACAGATCAGGTAATCCAATTAAAAACGGGGTACAGAGCCAAACAAAAATTTCTCAATACTTATAACACTTAAAGAAATGCTCAACTTCCTTAGGCATCAGGGAAATGCAAATCAAAATGACTGAGATTTTACCTTACACCCATCAGAATGACTGAGATAAAAAACTCAAGTAACAAAACATGCTGGAGAGGTTGTGGAGAAAGGGGAACCCTCCTCCACTGCTGGTGGGAATGTAAACTTGTACAACCACTCTGGAAATCAATCTGGTGCTTTCTCAGACAATTAGAAATAGTGTTTCCTCAAGATAAGCTAAACCACTCCTAGGCATATATTCAAAAGATGCTCAAGTAGACAATAAGGACGTTTGCTCAACCATGTTTGTAGCAGCTTTATTTGTAATAGCCAGACGCTGAAAACAACCCAGATGTCCCTCAACTGAGGAATGGACACAGATATTGTGGTATATATGCACAATAGAATATTACTCAATAATAAAAATCAAGGAAACCATGAAATTTGCAGATAAATGGTGAGAACTGGAAAAGATCATCCTGAGTGAGCTGTCCCAGAAGCAGAAAGACACACAGGATATATACTCACTCATAAGTGGATATTATATATATAATATAGGATAAACATACTAAAATATGAACAGCTAAAGAAACTAATCAAGAATGTGGATGCCGGCTAAAATGCTTAATCCCCATTCAGAAAGGCAAAGAGGATGGACATCAGAAGAAAAAGAAAACAAGGAAAAGGATAGGGGCCTGCTACAGAGGGCCTTTGAAAGGCTCTACCTTAAAGGTTTCAAAGCAGATGCTGAGACTTAAGGCCAACATTTGGGCAGAGTGTAGGGAATCTTATGAAAGAAGTGGGAAATAGTAAGACCTTGAGAGGGCCGAAGCTCCACAAGGAAAGCAAAAGAACCAAAAAAACTGGGCACAGGGGGCTTTTCTGAGATGGATAACGCAACCAAGGACCACTCATGGAGATAACCTAGAACTGATGCAGAGATGTAACCCATGGTAGTTCAGTGTCCACGTGAATTTCCATAGAAATGGGAACATGGACTCTCTCTGATATGAACTGATTGGCCTGCTCTTTGATCACCTCCCTCTGAGGGGGGAGCAGCCTTACCAGGCCACAGAGGAAGACAATCCACCACTCCTGAGGAGACCTCATAGACTAGGATCAGAAGGAAGGAGAGGAAGACCTCCCCTATCAGTGGACTTGGGGAAGGGGCATGCATGAAGAAGGTGGAGGGAGGGTGGACTTGGGAGTGGAGGAAAGAGGGAACTACAGGGGGGATACAAAGTGAATAAAATTCAATTAATAAAAATTAAAATTATATATATATATAAATGCTCAGCGGTTTCAAAAAGCCATACCAGGTCTAGTCTCTCTCTGCAGATCAAGGTGTAACTCTCAGCTACTTTTCCAGAGCCATCCTTGCCTGCCTACTGCTACACTCCTCACCATGATGGTCATGCACTCACACTCTGAAGCTCTAAGAAAGCCACTAATTAAATATTTTCATCTATTAAAAAAATGCTCAGCATCTTAGTCATAAGTAAAGTGCAAATCAAAACAATTCTGACTTTTCACTTCACACCCATCAGAATGGCTAAGATCAAAAACTCAAGTGACAAAGGGGCTGAGAAAGAAATTAGCGAAACTACACCCTTCACAATAGCCACTAATAATATAAAGCACTTTGGTGTTACTCTAACCAAGTGAGTGAAAAAACACTTTGAAAAAACCTTCAAGTCTCTGAAGAAAGAAATTGAAGAAGATATCAGAAGATGGAAAGATCTCCCATGCTCATAGATCAGTTAACATAGTGAAAATGGCCATTCTGCAAAAAGCAATCTCCAGATTCATTCCCATCAAAATACCAAGACAATTCTTTACAGACCATGAAAGTACAATTCTCAACTTCATATGGAAAAAGAAAAATCCCAGACTTGTCAAAATGATTCTGTACGACCACAGATCATCTGGAGTATCTCCACCCCCGATCTCGAACTGTACTACAGAGTAACAGTAATAAACCTGCAGAAGAGTAATATCCAGAATATATAAAGAACACAAGAAGATAAGCAGCGACAAATCAATGAATCAAATTTTAAAAAAATGGGGTACAGTGCTAAACAGACAATTCTCATTAGAGGAATATCTTCATATTTTTTAACATTATATATTTTTTTATTTATTAATTACACTTTATTCATTTTTATCCCCCCATAAGCCCCTCCCTCCTCCCCTTCTGATCCCACCCTCCCTCCCCTTTCTGCATGCATGCCCCTCCCCAAGTCCACTGATAGGGGAGGTTCTCCTCTCCTTTCTGATTTTAGTCTATAAGTTCTCATCAAAAGTGGCTGAATTGTCCTCTACTGTGGCCTGGTAAGGCTGCTCCCCCCTCAGGGGGAGGTGGTCAAAGAGCAGGCCAATCAGATTATGTCAGAGGCAATCCCTCTTCCCATTACTATGTAACCCACTTGGACACTGAACTGCCATGGGCTACATCTGTGCGGGGGTTCTAGGTTATCTCCACGAATAGTCCTTGGTTGGAGTATGAGTCTCTGGGAAGTTCCCTATTTTCAAATTTTCTTGGTCTGTTGCTCTCCTTGTGGAGACCTTGTCCTCTCCAGCTCTTACTATTTCCCACTTCTTACATAAAATTCCATTTACTCTGCCCAACAGTTGGCCATCAGGCTCAGCATCTGCTTTGATAGTCTGCAGGGCAGAGGCTTTCAGAGGCCCTCTATGGCAAGTTCCTAGTTTGTTTCCTGTTTTCTTCTTCTGGCTTGCAGAAGCCCTCTGTAGAAGGTTCCTAGGTTGTTTCCTGTTTTCTTCTTCTTCTGATGTCCATCCTTTTTGCCTTTCTGGATGGGGATTGGACATTTTAGTTAGGGTCCTCTCTCTTGCTTAGTTTCTTTAGATGCACAGGTTTTAGTGGGTTTGTCCTATGTTGTATGTCTATATGAGTGAGTATATACCATGTGTGTCTTTTTACTTCTGGGACAACTCACTCAGGCTGATCCTTTCCAGGTCCCACCATTTACCTGCAAATTTCATGATTTCCTTATTTTTCATTGCTGAGTAATATTCCATTGTATAGATGTACCACAATTTCTGCATCCATTCTTCAGTTGAGGGGCATCTGGGTTGTTTCCAGCTTCTGGCTATTACAAATAAAGCTGCTACAAATATGGTTGAGCAAATGTCCTTTTTGTGTACTTGAGCCTCTTTTGGATATATGCCTAGTAGTGGTATGGCTGGATCTTGGGGAAGCGCTATTCCTAGTTGTCTGAGAAAGTGCCAGATTGATTTCCAGAGTGGTTGTACAAGTTTACATTCCCACCAGCAGTGGAGAAGAGTTCCCCTTTCTCCACAACCTCTCCAGCATGTGTTGTCACTTGAGTTTTTGATCTTGGCCATTCTCATGGGTGTAAGGTGATTGTGAAAAGTTATATTGAATTTTTAAGGATATTCATTTTAAGTCTCTGTCAGATATAGGATTGGTGAAAATCTTTCCCCAGTCGGCAGGCAGTCATTTTGTTCTGATGACAGTCTTCTTTGCTTTACAAAAGCTTTTCAGTTTCATGAGGTCCCATTAATAGACTGTTGATCTTAGAGCCTGTGCTATTGGTGTTCTGTTCAGGAAGTTGTCTTCTGTGCCAATGAGTTCAAGGCTCTTCTGCCCTTTCTCTTCTAACAGGTTTAGTGTGTCTGGTTTTATGTTGAAGTCTTTCATCCAATTGGACTTGCGGGGTGATAAATATGGGTCTACTTGCATTTTTTCTACATGTACACACCCAGTTAGACCAGCATCATTTGTCGAAGATTCTAATTTTTTTTTTGTGTGTGTGTGTGTGCTTTTGGCTTCTTCATCAAAAATCAAGTATCTGTAGAGGTGTGGGTTTATTTCTGGGTCTTCTATCTGATTCCATTGTTCCACCATTCTGTACTAAGAAAGGAATCAATTTGATTCTACATGGAGTCATTCAGGTTGATCAGCACCATTAGCTTAATATTCTTTTCTTTCACTCTGCATCATGTGCTTATTTAAAATCTCAGTATATTTGGTCCTCAATTCTATCTTGAGGTAATGAACGAATCTCTTTTTCTACCACCATCCTGTTTGTATCTTTAAATCAGATAACTTTAAATCTGGGATGGTGGTACCTACAACAGACATTTTATTGAACAGTATTGTTTTGACTATCCTGTATCTCTCTTTTTTTTTTTTTTTTTTTTTTTTTTTTTTTGTCTTGCAAGGTCATTCTTTTATTCACAGCCTAAGATAGGAGTACAATTACATTAGGTGCTTTATTCCTATGTCTCACCTTGCAGGTAAATAATTTAAATACAAACCATGTATCATAAAAAATGGAATGCTTTAAGCACCTAATGTTAAAAATTAGCAAATTCTATCATAAGCAACATTGAAATAATGCAAACAAAAATACTGCAGTAAGCATTGGCTAACAGTGTTCAGGACTTTGTAAAAGGGAGAAGGTTTCTCTTTTCATCAAGCACTAGATTTTTGGGTGAAATTCTTATTTTAAAAAATAAATATTAGCAGCTGGGCAGTGGTGGAGCACACGTTTAATCTCAGAAGGCATAGGAAGATATCTCTGAGTTCGAGGCCAGCCTGGACTACAAAGAGTTCCAGGACAGCCAGAGCTACACAGAGAAATCCTGTTGTTGTTTGTTTGTTTTTTTAATACCCTACTGTTTGTTGTTGTTTTGTTTTTTTCCCATAATTTTATTTTTCTCATTAGTTACATTTTGTTAATTCTGTATCCCAGCTGTATCCCTCATTCCCTCCCTAATTCCACCCTCCCTCCCTCATCTCCTCCCTGCCCCTTTCCAAGTCCACTAATAGGGGAGGACCTCCTCCCCTTTCATATGACTCCCTTTTGTCAGGTATTTTCAGGACTGGCTGCAAAGTCTTCCTTTGTGGCCTAACATAACAGTACTGCTCCTCCCTTGGGAGGTGGGGAGGTCAAAGAGCCAGTCATTGAGTTCCTGTTAGAAATAGTCCTTGTTCCCCTTACTATGGGAAACCAATTGATTACTGAGCTAGCACGGGTCACATCCGAGCAGAGGTTCTAGGTTTTATCCTCTCACGGACTTTGGTTGAATGTCCATCTCAGAAAAGACCCTGTGCCCAGATATGTTTGGTCCTTGTGGAGCTCCTATCCTTTCCACATCAAACTCCCCTTCTTTCATGTGATTCTCTGCACTCTGCCGAAGGTTTGGTTGTGAGTCTTAGTATCTATTTTGGAGCACTGCTAGGTAGAGTCTTTCAGATGCTTTCTGCGGTAGACTCCTGTCATACATTCAATGCATATCCCATTTGTCTTTCTAAATGAGGATAGATCATCATACCCCGTGTCTGCTTTCTTGATTATCTTCTTTAGGTGTATAGATTTCATTATGTTTATCCTATCTTTTAGGTCTATATAGTCGAGTATATTCCATGTTTGTCTTTCTCCTTCTGGGATACTTCACTCAGAATGATCTTTTCTAGATCCCACCATTTGCCTGCCAATTTCATGAGTTCCTCTTTTTTGATTGCTGAGTAGTATTCCATTGTGTAAAAACAACACAATTTCTGTATCCATTCCTCCGTTGATGGACATCTGTGTTGTTTCCAGGTTCTGGTTATTACAAATAAAGCTGCTACAAACATGGTTGAGCAAATGTCCTTATTGTGTACTTGAGCAAATTTTGGGTATATGCCTAGCAGTGGTATAGCTGGGTCTTGAGGAAGTGCTATTCCAAATTGTCTGAGAAAGCGCCAGATTGACTTCCTGCCTGTATCTCTTATAATTGCATATGAAATGTAAGATTTTTTTTGTCAGTTTCTGTGAAAAGTTATATTGATTTATTTTTTCTGGTTAATGTCACTTTATTTTGATTTTAATTAATTCATTTTAATTAATATATTTTTTAGTTTATTCACTTTGTATCCCAGCTGTAGTCCCCTCCCAATCTCACCTCCCTCTTCTCCTCCCATGTCCCTCCCCCAGTCCACTTACCAGGCCACAGAGGAAGACAATGCTGAAGTTCTGATGAGATCTGATAAGGCAGAGTCATATGGAAGGGGAGGAGGTCCTCGCCCATCAGTGGAAAAGTTATATTGAAATTTAATAGAGATTCCTTTACATTTGTAGACTGAATCTGGTAGTATGGCCATTCTCATAGTTATATTAACCCTTCCCATACATTAGCATGGGACAAGGTACTTTCACATTCTTGTATTCTTTTCAATTTCATTTTTAAGTGGCTTAAAGTTTGTATTGTACAAGTCTTTCACTTTTACTTGTTGACTTATTCCAAAATATCTTTTTGCCTGTTGTAAATATAATTATTTCCTGATTTTCTTCTTTTTATTATTATTTTTATTATTAATTAAAGTTTATTCACTTTGTATCCCACCTGTATACCCCTCCCTTTTCTCCTCCCAATGGCACCATCCCCCTTCTCCACCCATGCTGCTCCCCAAGTCCACTGACAGGGAAGGTCTTCCTCTCCTTCCTTCTGATCCAAATCTTTGTCATCTCATCAGAAGTGGCTGCATTGTCTTCCTCTGTGGCCTGGTAAGGCTGTTCCCCCCTCAGAAGAATGTGATCAAAGAGCAGGCCAATCAGTTTATGTCAGAGACAGTCCCTGTTCCCATTACTATGGAGCTCACTTGGACACTGAACTGCCGTGGGCTAATTCTGTGCAGGGGTTCTAGGTTATCTCCATAAATGGTCCTTGGTTGGGGTATCCATCTCAGAAAAAAACCTCTGTGCACAGATTTTTTGGTTCTGTTGCTTTCCTTATGGAGCTACTGTCTTCTCCAGGTCTTACTAGTTCCCACTTCTTTCATAATTTTCCAGCATTCTGCCAAAAGTTTGGCTATGAGTCTCAACATCTGCCTTGATACCTTGCAGGACAGAGCCTTTCAGAGGTCCTCTTTGGTAGGGTCCTGTCTTGTTTCCTGTTTTCTCTCCCCTTGAATGTCCACCCTCTTTGCTTTTCTGAACAAGGATTGAGCATTTTAGCCAGAGTCCTCCTTTCTGATTAGCTTCCTTATGTGTACAAATTTTATTATGTTTATCCTATATTATATGACTAATATCCACTTATGAGTGAGTATGTACCCTGTGTGTCTTTCTGCTTTGGGTATACCTCATTCAGGATGGTCTTTTCTAGATCCCACCATTGGCCCGCAAATTTCATGATTTCCTTGCTTTTTATTGCTGAGTAATATTCCATTGTGTAGATATACCACAATTTATGTATACATTCCTAACTGAGGGGCATCTGGGCTGCTTCCTCCTCCTGGTTATTACAAGTAAAGCTGCTATAAACATGGTTGAGCAAATGTCCTTGTTGTATACTTGAATGTCCTTTGGATATATCCCTAGGAGTGGAATAGCTAGAGCTTGAGGAAGCACTATTCCTAGTTGTCTGAGAAAGTGCCAGATTCATTTCCAAAGTGGTTGTAAAAGTTTACATTCCCACCAGCCATGGAGGAGGGTTCCCCTTTCTTCGCTGAAGAGGCCAGCAGGTGTTGTCACTTGAGTTACTCATCTTAGCCATTTTGATGGGTATACCATGAAATCTCAGGGTCATTTTGATTTGCAATTCCCTGATGACTAATGACATTGAACATTTCTATAAAATCTCAGGGTCATTTTGATTTGCAGTTCCCTGATGACTAATGACATTGAACATTTCTATAAGTGTTTCTCTGCCGTTTGATATTCCTCTATTGAGAATTCTATCTTTAGCTCTGTACCCCATTTTTTAATTGGATTACTTGATTTGTTGCTGTTTAACTTCTTGAGTTTTTTATATATACTGGATATTAAACCTCTGTCAGATATAGGGTTGGTGAAGATCCTTCTCAATCAGAAGGTAGTTGTTTTGTTTTGATAATAGTGTTCTTTGGTTTGCAGAAGCTTTTCAGTTTCGTGAGGTCTTATTTATTGATTGTTCCTCTTTGAGCCTGTGCTGTTGGTGTTGTGTTCAGGAAGTTGTCTCCTGAGCCAATGAGTTCAAGACTCTTCCCCACTTTCTCTTCTAACAAGTTTAGTGTGTCTGTTTTTAAGGTCTTTGATCCACTTGGACTTTGGTTTTGTGCAGAGTGATAAATATTGATCTATTTGCATTTTCTACATGTAGACATCCAGTTAGACTAGCACCATTTGTTGAAGATGCTATGTTTTTTTCTGTTGAATGGTTTTGGCATCTTCATAAAAAATCAGGTCTCCATAAGTGTGTGGGTTAATTTCTGGGTTTCCTCTTTAGTTCCATTGATCCACCATTCTGTTTATATGCCATTACCTTGCATTTTTTATTACTGTTGCTCTATATTACAGCTTGAGATCTGGGATGGAGATACCTTCAGAAGATCTTTTATTATAGGGTATTATTTTAGCAATTCTGGGTTTCTTGTTATTCTGTATGAAGTTGAGAATTTTTTCTTCAAAGTCTGCTAAGAATCGTATTGGTAATTTCATGGGAATTGCATTGAATCTTTAGATTGCTAATGGTGAGATGGCCCTTTTTAGTATCTTTATCCTGCCAAGACATGAGCATGGGAGATCTTTCCATCTTCTGATATATTTTTCTAATTCTTTCTTCAGAGACTTGAAATTATTTTCATACACATTTTTGACTTGCTTGATTAGGTTCACATCAAGGTACATTATGTCCTTTGGGACTATTGTGAAGGGTGTTGTTTCTCTAATTTTTTTCTCAGCCCTGTGTCTTTTGTATACAGGAGGACTACTGATTTTTTTTGAGTTACTTTAGCATCCAGACACTTTACTGAAAGTGTTTATCAGCTCTAGGTGTTCCCTGGTAGAATTTTGAGGTTACTCAGTTATACTGTCATATCATCTGCAAATAGTGATACTTTGACTTCTTTCTTTCCATATTTATATCCCCTTGATCTCCTTTAATTTTCTTTTTTTTTTTTTTCAATGCAGTTTATTCAGGAACCTTGAACAATCATCTGACCCTGGGGAAAGCCAGCCCACAGCTTAAATAGACTCTGGGTAGCCAACCCCAGCGTGCCACGTGGGCAATGCAGATAGGTCCACATACATGGAAGCAAGCCAGATCCTCAGCCTTAGCCAAATGTGGAATTGTTCGTGACAGAGAGCACTCACCATCAGGAAGGTGGAAGGCGGAAACCAGCTCCATCTTTAAGGCATAGCATTCCGCAGCTCTCTACAGTTCCCCCTTTTTGTTTTAGATGCATCAGGCAAGAGTAGAGGTCTGATCTCTGATATTAGAAATAAATTGGGACTTTGTACTGATGTTCATTTAGGTGTCATCCACCCAAAGAGCATCAGACCCATCTGATACCTTTTTCTCAGAGGCGGGACCTGGGGCATCAACCCGCATGCAATCAGACATGCTCTTCTCTGGGTCGAAAGCGGCTGACCCTGAGTGCAGTGCTTAGCCTCTCATCCTGAGTGTAACATTTTAGCTTTTTATGACCTCGTGTAGGAGCAAATTGATACCCTATGGCAAATCGCTCAACTTGGCTGTCAATGAAAATATGCTGGACTTTGAGTCACTAGCATATAACATGAGAATTTTTCCTGTGCTGCAAATCTGTCTAAACAATTGTCGAGCTATATTTTAGGTAATTGGACTGGAGAATTCGATACTACGATGGAGCAGCTGAGAGTGGCCATTGTCACAGTAAATTCTACCAGAGTGGACGCAGGACTAGCCACAGGATTATCATCATGGATTGCTGCAGCCATGAATCATCTGAAGGAATGGGCGGGCATGGGAGCGTTAGCAGGCCTTCTGGTGTTGGTCTCCTTGGTTTGCCTGTGGTATATATGCAAGATTAGAGTCTCACAACAGCGTAATGCACCCATGATCATTCAGGCCTTTACAGCCATTGAAGCAGGACAGTCTCTCCTTTAATTTTCTTATTCCTCTAGAAAGGACTTCAAGAATTATGTTGAAGAGATATGGTGAGAGTGGGCAGCCTTGCCTTGTCCCTGTTTTCAGTGGGATTGCTTTAAGTTTCTCTCACTTTAGTTTGATGCTGGCTATCTGCTTGCTGTATATTGTCTTTACTATGTTTAGGTAGGTATGTGCCTTGTATCCCTGATCACTCCAAGACATTAAAAATGAATGGATATTGGATTTTGTCAAATCCTTTTTCAGCATCTAAGGAGATCATTATGTGATCACCTTGGTACCTAAACCTCACTAAGACCCAACAAATAAAGGGAATTTCAGGCCAATCTCCCTTATGAACATTAATGCAAAAATACTCAACAAAATACTTGCAAACCAAATACAGGAAAACATCAAAGATATCATCCACTATGACCAAGTAGGCTTCATCCCAGTTATGCAGGGGTGGTTCAATATACGGAAATCCATCAATGTGATCCACCATATTAACAAACTGAATGAAAAAAAAACACATGATAATCATCTGATTTCCTTGGTGATATGTTTTTTTTTTATTTGTCTGTCTGTTGGCCACTGATATTTGAGTATTAATTTTATATCTTTCTATTTTGTTGAATATGTTTGTTTGGTGAAATGTTGAAGATAATTTTGTTCCTTTTGGACATTGCAGTGAATAGCTTGGGAACTGGGCAGAAGAAAGGTTTTTAAGATACTGATCAGTTGCACATATTAGAGGTAATATGTCCCTACAGTGCTGCACAAGCAAATATGTTATAGACAATGTAGGTGTAACTCCAAAATATACTAAAATGCAAGATTCAGGAGATATCAGGTCACACTGAAGACTGCATTCAGCAATTCAGAGTATTTGTTACTCTTGTAGAAGACCCAATCTCAGTTCTATCACTGATATGGTGGCTAATAGCCATCTGTAACTCCAGATCTAATGGAACTAACATGTTCTTCTGGTATCTACAGGTACCAGCTATACATTTGGCACACATATATACACACAGGGAAAACATTCACTCACATCAGATAATTACATGTAGTTTTAATTATATTTTTAAATGGACAGTTGGTGATTCAGTTATAACGAAGAACAATATATGGTTCTGGTTTGGGTTATTATATATCAAGACAAGAAAGAAGAAATAAATATGTTTTCTAAATAATTAAAATTATTTAATGTGGACTATATGTAGTAAGATATCTATAAGAATATATAGACAAAATACATACCAAAATTTTAGAAGAAAATTCAAAGATATTGAATGGAGATGACTTTTCACCCAACACACATGCTTCAGTGTGTGAGTACATACTAGAGACAGAGTATCTACACAGGTAAAGAAAAATATTGGCAACACTACCTACACTACAAGTGATGAACAGTGTTGACTATTCACCGTGACAAGAACATTCCCAAATCTTTGGTTTTTTGTTTGTTTGCTTGTTTTTTTTTTTTTTTTTTTTTTTTTTTTTTTTTTTTTTTTTGTATTCTAGGATATGCTTCAAGGAGAATTGGCTTCTAAGGTTACAGTTGAACAATGACAGTAAGTGGATCCTCTATGAATTTGTTTACATTCTTATCTTGAGGTTTTAAAAATCATGTCACATGTCAGAGCATGGTAAGCATTTTGTTTGTTTGTTTTTGTTTCTTGAATTTTTTAGTTGTTTGTTTTTTTTCAGACAGACTATCAGTATGTGGGTAAGAATGGTCTCAAACTTACAAAGCTCTGCCTGGCTTTGTGTCCACAGTGCTGAGAATAAAGATATGCAACACCATCGCTGTATTCTGTGTTTTTAAACTTAGGATCAATGTTCAAATATTGAGGATAATTTACAGTAAAGATGTTTTGCTGGGCACCTGTCAAATCAGCATTACTCCAGAGCACAGCATATAGCTGGGACTTGAAGATAAGAGACAGGAAGGATTTTGTGTCCATCTTAGGTATAACATGTGGATGTTGTTGCTACTACAAATCTTCAAGATAACTGGTTGTGTTTGCTGCTATCATGTCTACAATCAGAAACCTATATATCTTTTGAGAGAACAAAATAAATACTGGAGTTGCCCAGGGTGCTAAAACAAAATATAGCAGTTTGTATTTCCATGAACTATCCTAAAAGAATGAAATCAATAATATAGTTTTGTGCATCTCAAATGTCTTCTCAGCAGAAGATACAAAACAAGATGGAAAGCACATCATATTTCAAATAATTCAGAAAGAGAGTCATGTATAAAAGACACACTTCATCAGATCAGTGAAGTTCAGCACTGTTAAAAGGAAAAAGGAGCCAGAATGAAAGCATCTACCTGAATCATTGTATCGTTTATTTTACCTCAAATACATCCATGGGATCCTAGGACTTCTATTAAGAATGTCATCTATGAAAGTAATAAATTAGTAGTTGTGAAATTTCTACATATGCAATGCACAATATACTGAAATATGATTCTAATTGTGTAATTGAAAAATTCTCAACACCTTATTACTCTGCTTAGGAGTCATAAAATGCAAAATGAGACAAAACTAAAAGAACTTCTGTGTTAATTTGAAAGATGTATGGCTTCTAAAAATAAAAGAACATTTTTTTTTCTCAAAATAAAAATTGCGATCTTTTAACCTTGACAAGTTGTTCCTCTCATGGGAGCTTGTGATTTATAGGAAAAATGGATAAAGAAGAAGAGAGTAGAAAGTGAGTAACAGGAAGTGCAATTTTGTATTGCTGTTTGCCTGGTCTAAAGATTTTGGAGCCCAACATAATAGAACAAAAAGTATCCTATCATTACAAGTCACAGCTGTTACATGTTTAAGTATATACTACACGTGTGTAGGTAGCCCAGAAGGAAGTATAGTTCATATTCAGTATGTCTTCTACCTTCACTTAGTTTTCTATAGAAATGTCCTCTCATTCACATATAGAGGTGTGATTCTCCCATGTTCCAGATTACAGTCACCATTCTGGCATACTATTTAGTCAGTTTATATACCTCTCTATGCTCGAAGGCTTGGGTCATTTGGACAACAGCATATTTTTATCAGGCAAAATAATAGCTTTTCATTAAATAAACAATCATGCAACTGCAAAAATATTGACTTAGAAACACACTTTGGTTCATTAGAGATTAGGTCAGAAGGGATTTGAAGTGATTTCACTCAGGTGTGCTTCCAGTGCAATGAGGTGGCAGAGTTTCTTCTGAATCTACTGATGAGTTGTGTATACAGCACGTCCTAAATCACAGAGCAAAAAGAAAATGCTTCTGAGAACTGCCTTTTCCACCTTAGGCAATGACATTACTAATTCAGGTTTAGCTAATAACGTTTTTACTAAACTGTTTTTGGCAGACTATGTATTTTTTGGAACATAGCAATGCATTTTTATGATGATAACTAAACATGAAAGAACATTCCAACAGCTCAGAATTCAGTCATCTGTTGCAGACAGAGGACTGAGTTAGAGGACTTGCTACCACTGAGCTAAACCTCCACTTTTCTAAAGTGGTTTTTAAATGATGAAATATTTACACAAAAAGTTGAAAATTTTAAATTATTTTTATGCTTAAGGTGATCAACAGTTCTTGTTTGCTAAAGTCAAAAAACAATCAGTGCAAATTTATGTATACTTCAGGTTATTTGACCATTAGTAATTTTGAGATAGGTGGAGTAGCTGCCCATACTACTACAGCATATTTTCATCAAAATTGTATTATAGAACATATCTGTATATATATATACACAATATACAATACATCTCCATCTATGAATCAATGTATGCACCCATGTTCCTATATGTTCATGTGCATTTTCCTGACCATAATCTATCATCTATCATTTGTCTATCTATCTATCTATCTATCTATCTATCTATCTATCTATCTATCTATCTATCTATCTAAATATATAGACATCTATTATCTATGTGAATGTGTATTATCATATGTGAATATGTTTTCTCCTGACCTTATTCCACATAGTAAAAAATAACAACACAAAACATTAAAATAGAAGTGAAGTTTTTCTCTTTTGATCAAACTCTGTCTTGAAAATTGAATATCAAATGCAATTTCATTTTTACACTTTCTTTTCTCATTGTTAAATATCTTGTTAATGTGTTAAATGTTGGTTAAATGAAAAGTTAACTGAAACTTTTGATAAAAAAACAGTAATGTATGTATGTAATTCTGTAATGTTAGTGAGACAAAAATGTGAAAAGTAGGAGTCTTTTAATTTCCTTTAGTTAGTTCATGCTTAGTCAGCTACTGAGATTTTATGTGTACAGTTTCTTTCATTACTAGGAGAAACTGTTTCATAGCAACCTCCTCAATCCTCTGGTTCTTAACAATCTTTCTGCCCCCTGTTCTATACAATGTCTTCTGAGACAAAGGTTGTGGAGGTTTTGGTACATGAATAGAACAAGGACAACAGTAGATATGCTAAATTGGATGGGGAAATCATCAAGAGGCCTTAACAGTTAAGGACGGATATAGGGAAGGCTTGGAGAAAGAAAAGAGAAGGAAGAATAATGTCATACTATTATAATTTCAAAAAATAAATTAATTAAAAATATTGTTACAAAAACTCTTGTTAGTGTAAATTTTTTTTGTTTCTTTTATTACTTACTGAGGCTTAATTATCCTTCACGCTAACAAGGTCATTATATATGAGGTACTCTTTGGAAGAGAGTTAGAGGGCTCAGAATAGTTAACTTTCTTTTCAAAGCAAAATATCAGTAGTAACAAATTTCTAAGTCAGTTAACTATAATCCCCACATTTGCTTCTGTCATCAAAGTAACCCATAAATACTTTGTAGTCACTGTTGTGATCTTTGATCAGTGTTCATAGAAATTAAGTTACAATCATTCCTAGAATTAGTTCTTGGTAGTTACTTTAGATTATCATTCAAACCTAGTATCTCTTTATTGGTGCCAAATGTACTGTGTTTCAACAGATTTATAATTGATGCTGCTGAGTATGTCTTTGACCATATAGCCAAATTGAAATGTATAATAAATATTTTTTATTTTTTTTTAAATTTATTTTTCAATTTATTATAATTTTTTCAGTTTATATCCCAGCTCTTGCCTCCTCCCTGGTCCTCTTCCAATCCCTTCCTGGTCCTCTTCCATGCCCCTCTCCCAGTCCACTGGTAGGGGAGGTCCTCCTCCCCTTCCATCTGACCATAGTATATCAGGTCTCATCAGAACTGGCTACATTGTCTTCTTCTGTGGTTTTAATAGGCATAGTATACAATAAGAAATAAAGTCTTTACCTAACCTTCTTAATATTATAACCAAGTACAGTTGATGTTTATAAACCAAAAGTTATGTGTTATCAACTAGCAAGTATCATAGAAAGCACAATTGTAATTGTAAAATTGTGAATAAATTTGTAATTGCAATTTTAAAACTTACAAATTCTCTACCTTATCAATGGAAGTACCTCTGAAGCAAGATTGATAGCATTCTGTTACTCAAACTATTGCTCAGATAAACAAAATGTGGTTATTTTAGGCTGTCTTTTAATAATTTTCACAAGTTTCTTCCCTGAATATCTTAATATTAAAACTTCATATTTTCCTACTTTTAACTTACTGCTAGACAGAGAAAACATGATCAAAACAAGTTGTAAAATAAATCACTTAACTTGAGGCACAGGTTTAAATGGGTTTAAATCTATTACGTTACTTGAGTTAAGCATTACAACAAAAACAGAAGCATGGAGTGGAGTAGTGGCTTGAGAGATCACATTTGACAAACAAAACTGGAGAGACACAGCTAACCCAAGTTTAATATGTCAAGTATCATGTGAGCATCTCTGCCTGCTTTTCTTTCAAACTTAACATTTTGTTCATACAAGGATACCAGCCTAACTGATTGTTTCATTACACCTTGCTACTAGCACAACTCCTTGTGTGTGTGTCATTTGTTAAATCATGTCTACTCAAGCATCAGCAGTTCAGCAGGTTTTTTTTTTCACACCCTACTGATAACAATACTTTAAGTTTGTTTAGTCATTTTTTTCTTCTAGCAACCTTTTCTAATGCCAGCTGAGCTGTTTGAGGTATGTTTTCTCATTTTTTAATTTGGAGGTCATTTATTTATCATGTTTCCTATTATAGTCAGAGTTTAGATAAACAGAACCATAAGGAGTCAGGCACATACACAGACACATGTGTGCGCACACACACACACACACACACACACACACACACACTCACAAACATGCACTCACACACACAATCTTTATGAGAAGGTGAGTAGTCAATAGTGGCCATCTGAATACTGGAGAGCAGTGAAGCCAAAAACTGTGAACCAGGAAGCAAAAAGCCTCAGAATAAAGGTGACAAAGAGGCAGTTCAAACCTGGTGCTGAATTTTAATGCTTCTAAGAGAGGCTGTGGTAGGAGTCTCATGTCAGAGACTGAAAAGCTAAGATTTGATATCTATGGTGCGTTGCATCAGCAAAAATGCAAACAGAAAAAAAAAATGGAGTTCTGAATGAAATTTCTGCCTGGATTTATTTTAATCCATTTAATTCCAAATGTCCGGGGGATGATCATCCCACAGGTAGCACTGCCCCATTTAGAATGTGTCTTCCTCTTTCAGTCAATTCGCTATGTAAATGCCTTAAAACATATTTAGAATAATATATGAACTGTGAGATGTATGACTTGAAAAAAGTAAATATATTGAGTGAATTAATAGTTCCTATTTATGACATATAGCTGAACATATTTTTTGTTCTTTCAAATATTGTATTTCAAATGGATAAAATGATACAAGACTCTTGCTATAGAATGATCACTTTCCTCATTTAAATGTTGACTCTATTTTTATCCATTAGTAGCTGGAGAAAGAGCCTATTAGAAAAATATTCAGTAGGCCTTAAGAGCAAAGCCTGCTCTGATAGACTTAGCACCCACCTGTGAAGAGACACCAGAGAGCTCACGAATATCTTTAAATTACATGTATGAGGACATAGGGAAAGAGTGAATGTACAAGTCTTAAACAGGACTCTAACTGTACACCATATTAAATAAAATCTCGATAATAGACTTCTATTTTTCAGTTTAGAAAAAAAATAAGTGTTTCCTCTTTAAGTCACTCAGTTTGTTTATTTTCTTTTGACAACCCTCATCATTTAGTAAAGCCATATATCAGGATACTTTTAGAGTAGAAAATATCACACATAACAATTTTGTGTTGATTGTATGATTATCTACCACAGTGTATTCCCAAACAATCCTTTTTGTTGCCTATCTCCCACAGCAAGGGTTAAAATTGTCAGTCCAATTTGCCAGTCTGTTGGTTAGCTACAGTAAAGTAGCTGGTCTTTTTGTAGTTCATGAACTACAAAGAAAATCTGGGAATGGAAAAGAAGATGCTAACTTAGAAAATCCCAAGCACATGCTTGTTTCTAATGTCACAGGGCTCAGTAGAAATGGGATGTGTGAGGAGACATAGCCAAGGAGAATATACTTGATCAGAATGATCCAAAGCCTGGAGTCCTTTCAGTCATTTCCAAAGCACTGAAAGCACATTTGGACAATATGCTTGGTAATGCTCAGAGCCATAAACTTCCTTATGGCTTAATCAATTATCAATCAGGTTGTGTATCACTAGCCACTAAAAGCATCCTAAGAGAATCAAGCAGTAAATGAATTACTGCAGGGATATATCATGCATCAACTAATAGTGTCTGCTCCTGCATGTGGTGGCTTAGGAATACATTAGAATTTGTTTCATTGTCTGGGGTTGCTGATGACTTAGACATCAGCTATTTTCAAATTCTTAGCCTTTTAAACTTCCCATTCCTGTTTTCTTCAGGGACATCACCTTCTTATGAGCCTTTAAAATTAGTTTGTCAGGAAACTTGTATCATATAAGTGGATACTAATCTCCTTGTCAATAGGTACACAGAAAAAATAAATGTAAATATTCTGTGCCTCTGTGTGTTCTGTCACTATTGTGCTGATTCTCAGAACAGAGTTTAGTTCTTCAGTCCCTATTGGTTGTTTCATTCTTCACCTGGGGAAAAAGTAAAATGAGAACAACTGTTAGTCTAAATTACAGGAAAAAGTGCTGAAATGAAGAGTGTACGTTTTGTTTTGAAATCTCATGTAGGCATCTTCAGTTCAATAAAAGAGAAAATACTTTAGAAGAAATAATAAAAGAATTACACAGAATTTCCCAACAGTGAGGATTTGTAGGTCTTACCAGACCCTCTTCTGTACTCCCAGTTTTGGGAATACATAAGAAAACTATGAAGTAATATTTTTTATTGTCTTCTTATGCATCATATAGATTCAGAATATTTAGATAGGAAGGTAGCAAGACCTATCAGTTACACATTAAAACTGTTTATTTTCATATCTATTTAACTATATATTCTGTAAAATCTATCAACAGGCCCATAATATTTTAGCATTTAGGTACATTTAATAGAGTTAGCCCTTATGTTAAATACAATAGTTATTCAGTTCTCATAACTGTTGGATGTGATATCACATGTATCTTCTACAGATTAAGAAACTAAAATTTTAAGGACAGTCATTAAACAGTGGAACTCAGGTTTTGATCGCATTCATTCAAAGTTAGCCATGCATTTTTTTTTGTTGTTAAATGAGATTTTTATTTATTCCTTGAAAATCTAATTCAATATTTTTGATAAAACTGATTCCCTTCCACGAATCTTCTCAAATTCTCTTCCACATCCATTGCCAACAACTTTATGTTTTTGCTCACTCTTAAGAAACCTAACAACCACAAAACGTAGAGTCTGTTTTGTGTTGGCTGACTACTCCTGAACACAGGGCCTCCTCTGGAATGTGTTTGATGTACATAGTGATAATACAGTAAAGAATATTCATTTTTTCCTCTCCTAGATGCATCAGTTGTCAGTAGCTCCTTGGTTAGGAATTGAAATATTCTTTGACTGTAGAGCAGTAGGGGTTCTCTATTAATTACCATCTACTGAAAGAAGTTTTTTTGATGAGCATTTGTGATGTACTGATCCATAAATATAACAATATTTCATTATGAGTTTTTCCATAGTTATGTTCATTTTATGGAATTATAGTAGCAGGTTTCCTCTAGTGCCCATGACCTACCTAGTCTCAGGTTCTTGACCTCATTCACAGTGTCACACGTGGCTTCAGTCTCTTGGAGTGGGCCTTAAATCCAAAAATATGTTTGTTTACTCTCTTAAAACTTATACCACAACTGTACCCATGGGCATACCTTTCCAGGCAGGTCATTATTGTGGCATGAAGGGTTTGTGGCTGGGTGAAACACATGATTAATTTTTGCTTCCGGTATCATGGATAGCACCTTCCAAAACTATGAATGTTAGCCCTTATATGCAAAGTTTCCAACGCAACTCTAGCTAGTTTTCAAGCCCATTCTTTATCAGTTTTTGCCCACAACACATAGACAAAGACATTTGGCTCTCACAGATATTCATACATCATTTTTTTTTCTCATGATGAGAGTGATAAGAAACGTCAGATTTGAGATTTATGATTATCTATTTACATATCTCTTAAAACCATCAAAAATTTAAACAAGTTTTATAGAAAGTGGAGAAGGCCTATGCTTGGTGAGAACTCCTGTAAAGCTCAACACTCAAGAGACTGAACTGAACCAAATCATGTGGGGAAGGAATTTGAGACTCTCAAACAACTTTATTTAAGAAACTAAACACAAAGTTGAGGTGGAGAAACTGGATGTTGATTTTTAAGTCTCAAGTTTTCATTTTTCATTGGAATACATTATTTTTTACAGTAAATTTTCATAATTCTTTTCATTTATATAGTAATTTTAGATTAAAGCTATTCAAAATAAAATGCTTGTTCACTTTAGATTTGAATTTATTAATTAAATAATTCACTTATGTGTACTGTAGTTAAATTACAAATAAATCATTGAATATAACATATGAATATACTTGTAGACATTATAAATCTTAAAAAATAAGATTTTTTTTTATACCAGTCATGCAGGTATATTGGATGACCTTATGGCAGAACATTCAGGTTTTATAAATGATGGCTATTGTATATAGATCAATAGCCTTAAAACAAATTATGATACCCACAATATTTAATTGGAATTTGCATCTGAGCCTATGTTAAAATGCCCTAAGCGAGACATCATAGCCTACATTTACCGTATATTAGATCCTCCCAAGTGATCCAGTATGCTATCCTCCACCACAAACACGTAGCCGAAGTGTGAAGAATGACATAAGTGAAGGGCATCTAGACATTCAGGTTTTAACAAGCGTTAATCAATGAGGAAGAACCACTAGGAGGGCACCATCTTAACACTCAGAGGAGAGGCAAAGTAAATATCAGCTAGCTCCTTCTACTTTAAGTCTAAAGCAGTCGGATACCAATTTATTAATTTTATCTTATGTTAAAAAGTTTAAATTGTACAGAATAGATATACGGAAAACAAATAATTAGCATAATTGGTAACAAAAATTCACCACAGATTACAATTCATCCTTGGTACAATGTGGAATGCTAATAATGGAATATAGCATTGGAATGCAGGAAATGACATTGAGATATCCATTAACATTCCTGAAGTAGAAAATAACTGCTCCAAGGTGATTAATGGTAAATTAACTAATTAATTATTTCCCTGTGGTCAACTGAAACATGTCCACTAAGAGTAAAGCTTTAGGGGACTTAACTGCTGTTACAGCAAAGCTTAAAAAGGTCAAATCATTCTGCAAGTAAGGGACAGAGGTTTGTTTCTGAAAATATTATAAATTTCAAGCAGAAGAATGGCAGCCTTACATCTTAAAATTCTTGCCTCAGGGTTCCAGTGAATCTCAGGGTCTCTCTGAGTCTGTGCTGAATGAAGCACTTCTGTCTCAAGGCCCTAGGGCTCAGGTCTCCAAAATATAAACAGAGATTGTGAGAGCCGATGAATTAAAAGTCAGTGAAATTTATAAAGTTTTCAATCTTTTATGTATTGCTTAAGGACACAGCACTAGATCCCAAGCCTCAGCTATGGGTGACAACGTAGGTATGGGTGAAGCACATACAGGAGAGAGAAAATTCATTTATAGAACTCTGATCTTAAAATGAACATTTAAGGAAAGAATTCACATTTTTATCTTTATGGAACATAATACTGTACTGTCATCCTGATAATTAGAATCACAAATAGAGAGAGAGAGACTGAGGTACAGAACCAGAATAGTAAAGCTGAGAGTTAGTCCAAGAAGGAATCACATGATTTGTGAAGTCAAAGACTGAACAAAAATTTCAGATTACATTTTTGACAAAGTTTTCCAAGGAAGAGCTGAGGGTCATTATTCTAGATTGCACTGGATTTATCAAAATGGTTACCTTCAACCACTTCTTTACTCAGTGAGCTACTGTTCTGGATAAAGAGAGCAAATCTAAATTCAATTTGTGACCTGGTTTTGGAAGACAAAATCTCCCAATCCAGAAGCACTGCCACAGAACTTATTGTACTAGAAAACTGGAGATCTTTCTGTGCACCTGTTTCTCATTACAGTTACATATAAATATAATTGATGCAAACTAAAATGATGCCCAACTGTAAATTTCTACATAAACTGACCTCCATATATAGCATTATTTTCTTACTAAATAAATATAGTACAGAACCAATAATTTTTCACAGAACCAAACATTTTTTAGGTTCCTTCTTTTTTTTTTTCTAACTTGGTTTATGTAGGCAAAAAATCATCACAAGCAAAACTGAAGACCAACACAAACTTTCACTTCATGGTTATTGTGATGAGACCATGAAGTAAGGCTGTGTGTTATAAGGTGAATCTTTTATCCCCCCAAATGCATACAGACTTGAAAGGGGGAAAAAATTGAAAACAATGAGGTTGGAGATTAGACCTGTTCGCATTTCTTTCATGAGTGTCATGGTAAACGGATGTTATAAGTAAAATGCATTGTCATTCTCCTTTGAAAGTTTGCTCTAATTATTTAGGTACAGAACTATTGATGTGTAATAATATGATGTCATCGATTTCAAGTACTCTATTGGAGGGAAAGGGTCAACTGAAGAAGTCTTGTTTTCAAAAGGAGCCATCATTAAATGTTCTGTGGGATGACTGAACTTCAGGGTCTACTGAATTGGTAACTGAGTACTGTGAGAGTGGAGCAATTCTCTTTTCTGCATTAACATCAGAAATTCCAGAAGTCAGAAAATAGAGCAATTTCCAAATAGTCCATTAATGAGTTTTTTCTAAAACACGGTGCTTTAAAAGTGTTACTATGACATAAAATGAGCAGTTAGAAAACACTATGTTCTTATAGGTTGAGATGATATTATCATTAATATTTTATTGTATTTAAAATTTCTTCAATTATACTGTGCCATAAAGTATGATATATAATTTGATATTGTATTATATGTGATGTCTTCACTTCATATAATTCCATAGATTTGTAATTTTTTTTATTTCTGGTCATATGAACACACATATGCCATTTATCCATGTTTCAGACTCTGTAAAGCTTCAAATTAGGATAAAATAGAAGCATCCATTGCATTTTGATATCTTGTTGAAATCACAAATATACAATATATTTTCAGCAAGTAAGGATAAAATACCAAAGATTGTGTTAAATTCTCTCCAAATGTATTATCACCAAACTTCTTAAAGAAGTACATATATAAAGAAATAAAAATGTTAAAAAGCAAAAAATCAAGCAATCTGATTAAGAAATGGGGTACAGAGCTAAACAGAGAATTCTCAGTAGAGGAATACAGGATGGCAGAATAACACTTAAAGAAATGCTCAACTTCCTTAGCCATCAGAGAGATACAAATCAAAACGACCCTGAGATTTCACTTGACACTCATCAGAATGGGTAAGATCAAAAACTCAAGTGACAACACATGCTGGGGAGGTTGTGGAGAAAGGGGAACCCTCCTCCATTGCGGTGGGAATGCAAACTTGTACAAACACTTTGGAAATCAATCTGGTGCTTTCTCAGACAAGTAGGAATAGTGCTTCCTCAAGATCCAGATATACCACTCCTGGGAATATGTCCGAACAGATGCTCAAGTATACATCAAGGACATTTGCCCAACCATGTTCATAGCAGCTTTATTTGTAATAGTCAGAACTGGGAAACAACCCAAGTGTCCCTCAGTTGAGGAATGGATACAAAAATTGTGGTACTTTTACACAGTGGAATACTACTCAGCAATAAAAAGCAAGGAAATCATGAAATTTACAGGCAAATTGTGGGACCTACAAATAATCATCTTGAGTGAGGTATCCCAAAAGCACAAAGACACACATGGTATAAACTCACTTATATAGACCTATAAGATAGGATAAACATACTGAAAACTATAAACCCAAAAAAGATAAACAAAAAAGAAGACCAGGGGTAAGATTGTCAATCCTCAATTAGAAAGACAAATGGGATGGACATTGGATGTAGGAGAAAACAAGTAACAGGACAGGAGCCTAGCACAGAGGGCCTTTGAAAGGCTCTACTTAGCAGTGTGTCAAAGCAGATACTAAGATTCATAACCAAACCTTCAGCAGAGTGCAGGGAATCATATGAATGAAGGGAATCATATGAAAGAAAAAAAGAATATGACCTGGAGAGGGCAGGAGCACCACAAGGACCAAATATATCTGGGCACAGGGGTCTTTTATGAGACTGTTTCTCCAAACAAGGACCATGTATGGATATAATCTAGAACCCCTGCTAGGATGTAGCCCACAGTAGCTCAGTATCCAAGTGGGTAACCTAGTAAGGGGAACAGGGACTATTCCTGACATGAACTCAATGGATGGCTCTTTGAACTTCCCTCTCCCCTGAGGGAGGAGCAGCCTTGCTTGGCCACAGAGGAAGACTTTGCAGTCAGTCCTGAAGATTCCTGATAACCAGGGTCTGATGGAAGGGGAGGAGGTCCTCCCCTATCAGTGGAAATGGAATGGGACAGGGAGGAGTTGAGGAGGGAGGGTGGGATTGGGAGGGAATTAAGGAGTGGGATACAGCTGGGATACAAAGTTAATCAACTGTAACTAATATTTAAAAAAAGTAAAAAAGAAAACAAATGAAATACATAAATATCTAAACATATTTTATTTCAGGTCAAGTAATGTTTCTTTTTTCTGAGAAGACAATCTAAGTGGCATCCATTCATGGTCCCTGTTTGGAGAAACAGTCCCATAAAAGACCCAGATATATTTGGTCCTTGTGGAACTCCTGTCCTCTCTAGGTCATATTAACTCCCCTTCCCCCCCACCCTTTTTTTTTTTGATTCCCTGCACTCTGCTGAAGGTTTCGTTATGAGTCTTAATATCTGCTTTGATACACTACTAGGTAGAGTTTCAAAAAATTGTTTTATAAATAATATTTTAGACTTGTTAGATTAATTATCTCTTACATTTTAAGTTTTATTCATGTTCAAGAACACTAGATAATTTGTTGAATTATATCAAATACAAGTATCTCTTTTTCAAGATTTTTTTTTTCAAGTGTAAACTCTCCTGATACTTACAAAATAAAGTGTCAAGACAGGAAAAGTTGAGTCAGTAAAAATGTGAGTGATTACTCAAAAAAAAAAGTGACATCAGATTAGAATAGTAAACACAATGTCAACTTCCTGTTTTATGGGACGCACATTAGCTTTTAGAAACACTTCCTTTTAGTATTCTTGTTATAGTAACACCTGCCGAGACCTTAGCCATCTTTCCCTGGCTCTACACCATCATGTACCACAAACTATAATCTCAGTTTGAATGGTCTGGAATGGCAGACTGTGGGACTGATTGATTTGCAATGTTTCTTTTCCCTGTAGCTTGCCTCTGTTTCGACAGCTAAGATTCCAGATGGAAATATAAGGTTATTGTACAACATGACTGTAAAAGTATGTCCAAGAGGTGGAATTTCCATTGACAAGACAATCATGTTTGGATAGAAAATTAGAAATATAATACAAGAAAGAGGAAGGGGGGGTTTGTGAGGGGATGAGAGAGAAGGCTACAGCTGGGATACAAAATGAATGAATTGTAATTAATAAAAAATGATTCAATTTAAAAAAGAAATGCAACACAAAATTGAAAAAGAAAATTTGTCCCAAAACATAACCCCTCCTTTTAATAACAAGGTATAGAAATATATGAGTTATAGTAAAATGATCCAAAAGTGTCAGCAAAGAATCATTTATCATATCTTCCAGCATTTATTTTATTAGATGTTTTATTTAAGTTGTATCTAATCTATCTCTACTCTATAAGAACATTACTATGTAATAGTGAAATTATGTTCTTTCGGTGCATATTATCAAAATTTCTAGTTCAATGTGTGTCATAATGATGTGATTGTATTTGTAAAAATAGTTCACCTTCAATATACTCGAAGTTTCTGTAAAGTGCATCCATTGACGTAGGAATATATATGCAGGTTATATTGTGTTTCTATTCACATTTGAGGATAACACCTTCAGTAATTTGCATGTGTCATCCAGTTAACATCACAAACAAAGAAGTAGAAGAATTTAAGCACAGTAGCAGAAGTAAAAGATTTTGATTGACTGGAACATTATAACTTTTATTACATACTGTGGACCCTGGATGTTATAATAATTAGCCTGTCAAGTCAATCTCTACTCTTCATTAAGAATGAATAGAAGGGAGCAATTAATCTCACAACTTCGGCTTCATTAGAAAATTCTGTTTTTGTAGTTAGTAGCAGCTTGGTGTCTCAATCTAAAGAATGTATCATTTCCTAATTAAAGGTTTTCCCTTCCTTATTTTGATTTTCGTGCTCAAGCAGAAAAATGTAAGTTTATGTAAGAAGCATATAAAAATTCTGAGTTATCTCTAATTTCTCTCTTGGAAGTTCATTACATATACAAGAGTTCTTTTCTTGCTCTGTTTCTTCTACAAGGCTGTAGACTCAGAATGTCAAATGCTTTGAAAATAAATCATGTTTCTGAAAAATGCTGAAAGTCACAAAATAGTCTAGACTCAAAGACTTTCCACCAGCCTCCAAAATAAATTGAAAAAAATCTGAAGCTTGAGTTGATATTTTTGCAACATTGGGAGGTCAGATGAATGGTAAGAATGACTTACATGATGGTAATCCCTTTTCAACTTCATTATAGATCATTGACTTGATTATTAACTGTTGCAATATTTTGTGTTTATTGCAGTTAAATGCAGAAAATCAAACCAATACTTCTGCTATGATTTTTCTACTTTTCACTTGCTCTTAGGGTGCTATTCTGTGAATCAGTAAATCTTTCACTGTAAAGTAAGCTCTTTTGTATTTTGTTAGGGTCACAAAGAAAAGACTAATAAAATATGAGTTAGTGTGGACTGCCAAAAATATCATTTGTTATCAAACATTTCTGGAATTTAGTTATCCAAGAACAAGGTAAGAGTGAGGCATTTATTTATTTATTTATTTCCTTGTTTGCATTTGTGTGTGTGTATGTCTACACTTGACTTGTATGTAGGTAGCTGTCTTTTTCATGTACAATTACACAGTATTCAGTCAATGAGAGTTTGTACTTATATCTCTGGATATATGTCCACATCACCATGTTCTACAAGATATTTGTACTTGACTGGATAAAATTGTCTCATTTTATCTAAATTAGCATTTTAAAGGCCATGAATAAAATTATTCTATAAATTGCAGTAGTAGATCAGAACTTCAGCAAAGGAATTTCAAAAACAACAAAAACAGAATAATATCCACAATGCAATATCTATTAACTGGAATGATGGCAATCCTATTTTTTAAAGATTGATTGAGAATTCAACAAACAAAGCATATGAAATATAATCTGCAATGTGTCTTTCCCAGGGTTGCCAGTGAATAAAACTTATTTTCTGAAATTATGATTAGACACAGATCATCTAACTATTGAATCCTTGCTTGAAGTTTGTTAGTGAACGTGTGGGCTAAGACACAGATCAGGGCAGTTAGGGATGATGTCCTAGATATTTCAATATGGATACACACTATACGTACTATGAATCAACACAGAGAAAAAGAGAGACAGGAAGATACAAGGACGGGAAGAGCTAGAGAATCAAACATAGTGTATCAGTAGGTTCTAAAGAGATAACTTGTATATTTTTTCACTGGTCTCAATCTGATCCAGTACAAAAGTGGAAACTTGGGTAAGGAGGACAGTGTTCAGTGTGCTGTCGAGAGTAGTTGATGCTATATGTTTTATTGAGCTCTTTATTACAATTATGGTAGTGCAGGAAAGCTAGAAACAGATGTTTTTTTGTTGTTGTTTGCTTTTGTTTTGTTAGTTCTTTGGTTTGTTGAGACAATATCTTACTACATACCCCTGTAGCCATGTCTGACCTGGAATTTTCTATGTAAACCAAGCTGCTCTCAAACTCAGAGACCACTTGGCTCCACATCACAAGTGCGTGGATTAATGGTACGTACCACCACGGCCATCAAGGAACTTGCATTAAAGTTTAATTTAAACCTACTTCAAATATTCACATGTGACTATTAGCTGCCATATCAAAACATGTGTCTCCATTTCATAATCCTCAAGATTAATTTGTAGATGAAACAAAATGTGTTTCACAAAGAGTCCACTAAAACAGGATTTTGCAACATGGTTGGGCTTTTCTTTATAAATAATGGCTAGTACTTTATACAAGTCAATACTCAATATTGATAAAAAAATTTTAATAACTGAGAATTACCGGCTATACAGGCACCCAGTTCTTGAAGCCAGGCCCTGATGTGTGTCAGGTAAAGCAGAATATTTAAGCAGCTGGAAGTAATCTACTACAGCTAACTTAACAAAATTGAACAACTTAATTTATTGAGTACACTACAGGGAAAAGACAGACACTTAACTTGCTCCTCTAGAAGTGGTCTTGATACCTTCACACATGAAAACTAATCCATATTAAAAACCAAATAGGCTTCCTTGGGTATACAGATTTTAGTATATTTATCCTATATTATATGTCTAATATACACTTATGAGTGAGTATATACCCTGTGTGTCTTTCTGCTTCTGGGCCATCTCACTCAGGATGATCTTTTTCAGTTCCCACAATTTATCTGCAGATTTCCTGATTTCCTTTCTGTTTTAATCTCTGAGTAATATTCCATTGTGTAGATGTACTACAATTTCTGTATCCATTCCTCAACTGAGGGGCATCTCGGCTGTTTCCAGCTTCTGGTTATTACAAAAATTCTGCTACACACATGGTTGAGAAGATGTCAAGAAGAAGGGCTCTGGATAAAATGCTCAATCCCCATTCAGAAAGGCAAAGCAGATGGACATCAGAGGAGGTAGAAAACATGGAACAAGACAGGAGCCTACCACAGAGAACCTCTGAAAGGTTCTATCCTGCAGTGTATTGAGGCAGGTGCTGAGATTCATAGTCAAACTTTGGGCAGAGTGCAGGGAATCTTATGAAAGAAATGGGAGATAGTAGGACCTGGAAAGGACAGTGGCTCCACAAGGACATCAACAGATCCAAAAAGTCTGGGCACAGGGGTCTTTTCTTAGACTGATACTTGAGCCAAGGACTACTCATGGGGATGGTCTGGAACCCTTGTACAGAGGTAGCCTATGGCAGCTCAGTGTCCAAGTGGGTTCCACACAGTAATGGGGACAGGGACTGTCTCTGACATGAACTGATTGGCCTGCTCTTTGATCACCTCCCTCTAAGGGGGGAGCAGCCTTACCAGGCCACAGAGGAAGACAATGCAGCCACTCCTGATGAAATTTGATAGACTAGGATGAGAGGGAAGGGAAGGAAAACTTTCCATATCAGTGGACTGGGGGAGGGGCACCGGTGATGAATAAGGAGGGAGGGTGGGATTTGGAGGGGAGGAGGGATGAAGGTACAGGGGGGATACAAAGTGAATATGTTGTAATTAATAAAAATAATAAAAACCAAATATGCAGTTAGGTTTGCAGAAACCCTTAGATCATACATGCAGAGGTAAATCCTACAGTTTTTAACTTTCAGCATTCAAGGTCAACTCTTTGTACTCTGTGGCTGTTGGAAACTGTTGAAAATCTAGCAGAATAAGGGAATGTATTCTATATTCTTTTCTGTTTTAGAAGATTTGTATAGGTCACCTAAGAAGAAAATATAGAGATTGAAGTCAGACTATCTGTAATCAATATTTTATGTCACAATATCTATTGTTTTCTTTACCCATTTTGTCATAGATTAATTTAGCAATTTTAAATTTTCAAAAATGAATATAATGTAGAATTTTTAATGATTTAAATAAATGAGTGCATTAATTTCAGAGAAAATGATTATTTTATGTACAGCGTGTATTTGATATTGATCTCGCCAGTTTTCCACCTTATGTAATCAAGCTACATTTTGCAATTTCTAATATTTACTTCATTGTTATACCTAAGATGCTCTTGTGAGAATTTGTAATACGTATTTTCAATTGATTGCTTAATGATGAACATATTCATATCAGTTGATACTGGAACCTTTAGATTACATTTTAACTCTGAAAGTTATGAAGAAGAAAGAGGAAAACAAAACTGTTGAAAATCTAGCTGTGCGTGAACTGGTGGATTTTTTTCAAGTCTAATTTGAATAAATTTGTATCTATTTTATCTTTTTGTGGACTACTGTTTGGTAAACTGGTATGAAGAACCAGGTTATGTTTCATGCACATCTGGAGTTAGACAAGAGGCCCATCTGACAGTAGAACTTATACTATACAAAGTTGATGGACTCAGGAGCAGGATTATGACAATATATGTTATCCAAGTTTTCAGCTAAAGTATCCAACATTTAATAATGATTAATCTCCTATTTTACACGTGAAATTTAGTGTGACTCTGTTAGATTTTAATGATCCTTTTAAAGTTCATGTTGATGAGGAATAGTTGGTGAAAATAGTGCTCAGATGAAGCACTATGAATGCTTTAAATATCATGAGGACTATTTCTGAACAAAGACATAAAAGACGAGAAATTAAGAGGAGAATTAAAGCTTTTTTATAATTTAGTACCCATACTTAACAAATCATCATATTTATATAATCTGGAAAGTTAAATGATAGTGAGATATATGGCTGTCTTGATTGTTATTGATTATTTAAACATATAAAGCAAGTGTTTTCACTGTTAATATTTTGCTAGAGGAATATGGTTAGAGGTCACAAACAGCTCTCACTGACAACTTACCACATGTTTAGTATCACCTTTAACCTTCCATGAAGTATGAACAGTCACATGTTTCTGATTCTTTGTGTAATAAAATGGTGATTTTTGTTAATAATATGCATAAGAATCCTTTCCCCTCCCATGTCAGACATGTCTGTCCTTTCCATGCCAGAAGCCATTCCTGTTTCCTCCTATGTCTGTCACTTCTAATATTATCTGTTGACCTAGAAGCACCAATGTATTTAAATGGACTGCAATGCTTCTCTTAACATGAAAATGGATATTTATCACCTAATGAGGTAAAATTGGTACCATGCTTTTCCACAAGTGTCTTGGAATTTTTTTCAACAGCTTTTAAAAATTATTTCTTTAAGTTTTTGAGATCATAATATGACTGCATATTTTAATGATTGGTTTATATGTCAAAAAACAGTTTCTACTGAGTCTTAAAATCCTCAAGTGCAGTAGTTCTGTCGCAATTCTCCCCTAGGCCCCTCCCCTAGTCCACTGTTAGGTTAGGTCATTTTTTATATTAATTACAGTTTATTCACTTTGTATCCCAACTGTAACCCCTTCCCTCACTCCCTCCTAATTCTATCCTCTTTCTCTCATTTCCTCCCATTCTCCTCTCTAAGTCCACTGATGATGAAACCATTTCTAAAATCAAGAGTACATCCTTATCAACCTCTTTTCTTTGATTGCAAATACTTTCCAGAGCTATCCATGTATTCATGTATGAAATGTAGGGTTTTCTGCTATTATGATGCAATCATGGAGTTTTACTTAGTGTCTCTACTTGCTTATCTTAACCAGAAGTGGCTATAGGGTTATACTGATTATATAAAGTTGCTGAATTATAAATGTTTTAACCACCCTTTTGTGTGTTTAGTGGATTATATTGTAAAGATTTCTGGCATGAGGACTTATAATTATAATTGAAATGAAATTTATTTGTTTATATATAGTATGATCAGGGTATACTGAATACAGAATAGTTAGCTTTGATCTGAAAAGTTAAGTGATTTAATTTAGATGTTAAAATTACACTCACACAATGAATTATATATAATATTCTATTAGCAATAATCTTCCTGTTATTTTTAAACAAAAGCTTGAATATGTGTGTCATTTAGGCCATGTTACCATTGAGGATGGTAGTAAGTGTGTGAATTGATTGCATTTATATGCATCAACATATAATTAATTATAATTGTCAAAATATTACAAATATAAAATATAGACATTTGGAGTCTAAAGAAATATACATACAGCTAGAATGCTGATAAACTTTCTTTTCTGTTACAAATAATCTTATATCCTTTCTAGTCTTGGTAATGCAGACGGAGTTGTGAGAGTTTAAAATACCAATTTTTTTCTTTAATCATTCACCCACAATTAAGGAAATGGTCTTAGGGCTTCAAGGCTGTAAGCTTTAATGGATTTTAAATTACCTGATATGTGATATGTTATCATATGTATATCTATGTATATGTCCAGTGTCTGCTCATCTTCCACTTCCCAATAATAAACTTCTCCTATCATGAAACAAAACTGATAATGTTCTCAAAGGGATGGAATTAAAACAGACAAGTAGAGAAAACATGGTAGATAATCCTGAGAAAAGACGTTGAAATTGTTTTGTGTTTGATCTCTAGTTGTTGGTACCCTAGCAGTGCCAGATATGTGTTTCATCTAATGGAGTGAGCCTTGAGTCAAATTAGATATTGTTTGGTTAGTCGACAAGATTTGTGCCATCATTGACCTAACATACTGTGTAGGCTCGAGTAAAATCAAATACTATTGGTATAAAAAAAGAATAAATATAAAAGTAAAAGTAAAACACCTCCTAATGCTATACCTGTATACTCAGAGATCGGAGTCTTTATTCAGCCATTCCTCAGAGAATTTTCTTTCTGCAACAGATTGGAATAAATAAGAGACCCACAGCAAGACATTATGCAGAGAGAGAGAGAGAGAGAGAGAGAGAGAGAGAGAGACAGAGACAGAGACAGAGATAGAGACAGAGAGACAGAAACAGAGAGACAGACAGGCAGAGGTTAAACATGCATCCCTATATAAATTGTCTCTATCATATCCTTCCCTACAGAGTTCAGGAACCCTGTGGAAGAGAAGTTGAAAAGAGTATAAGATCTAGACAACAAGGGAATAAGAGGACACCAGGGGAATTAGGCCTTCTGGATCAACTGGGCAAAATTCACAGAGACTAAAGCTGCAAGCACAGGGCCTGCATGGTTCTGTACCAGGTCCTCTGCACATATATCATAATTTTCAGTTTAGTATTTTTATTATACTCCTGAGTAGAGGAACAAGTGGGTCTCTGATTCTAGTGCCTTGTCCTGGTCTCTTTCCTTCTCTTACCTTGACTTGTCCAAAGTCAGTATGGTGGCTTTTGTTTTATCTTATTTATATTATATTTGGTTAAAAAGTTTCTGAAATATAAAAAAACTGTTTTTAAAAACAAATTGTTTTGTATTTATTATAATTTGTAACTATAAATTTTCAGGCAAAATAAGAAAATAATGATCCCTGGTTTCATCACAGTATAGTACATGGGACAAACTGACCAGATACTCACTTAAACAAAGATGACTACCTCCTTCACATTTCATGAGTTATAAGCTAGACATCACTAAAGACTAAAGAAGCAACTGCAGAATATTAGCACACCCATGGATAACTACAGCCCAGACATCAGGGGCCACACTATAAAACTTGTAAGACTCAGAGGGACCTATAACTCAATACATAACAATGTATTATTAGTTCCTGGAGTTTGGGAGTGTCTGTGTTGTTAAGGACTAGTTAGCAAAACAAATTCCACTGACAACTGTTGGTATAATGTGCTTTGCAATGTATTCAATTTACCCTTGTTCATTCAAATGCTGATTTCTCTGCCCCACCATCTGGTTTCAATCAGGACATTGCATTGTGATGCTTATTCTAAGCATCACCTGTCTCAAGTTTGTGTAAACATGCCACCATTTGTTCACTGTATTGTTAATAAACCAGCCAATGCTGAGCAATGGAGAGAATAGGGTGGGACATCCTGGTCTGGAGGGGAGGAGAACAAAACAAGTGGGAGGAGTAGGAGAGGAGAGATTGGCAGAAGGAGAGGACTTGGAACCAGGAGGAGAGATGAAATGGACCAAAAATATGACTAAAAGCAAATATAAGGTGGGAAATATGAATGGGAAGAGGGAGCAAACTATCTAGGCTTGGAGATTTAGGATGAAGTAACTATTTCCCAGCAATGTGCTCTAAGTGAAATAAATCCTATTCTCTGTATGGTGATTTGGGTATACAGCTGGTTTAGGAATAACCACTATTTTACTAAAAGATAAATCAATAATAAATATTAAGAATCAGCAACAGATAACCATGGCAGAAATCCTGTTATAGGTGCTACACACATGGATGTGGGCAAAATTAAGAATAGGCAATTCCTCCCTTAGGAATAGCCTAAGAATCAGAGTTGCAATAGCACATCCACATTTAGCAGAGTACTTTAAAATTCTTGGTAACTTTTGCTTAGCAAAAGCTATCATTGTTTCTGATTTTTTTTTTATTCTTGCTTGTCCTGAGAAGAGAAGTGATGCTGAGCCTTCAGAAAAGCTGAGTGTGAAGAGCCTGATGTGGCAGTGAAAGGCACACAGACTCTGGAAAAGACTTGCTCAATGTAAGAACATTTTGCAGGATGTGTGAGGTCTTCATGGCTCCCTTTTTTATTACTAGATAAACTTTCTTGAGGTATGTTTTTGTGAGTATGACAAAAAATGCCATACATGTTCAACTGAGTGTTTTGCGTCTGATTAAATTTAACACAGAAAAAGCAATAAATGCTTCCATATTGCACTTTGAAACTCTCTTCTCTGTGATGTCACATTATTTGTGCCTCTTTACATTTTAATATTTATTTGACAAGAACTTCTAATGTGTTGCTCCATCAATGTTTCCTTAAAAATTATTTCTCTTGCTTAATAATTTATTGTTGTTGAAATAAGCTAAACTCATTCATGAGAGTTGCCAAGTTTTAGGTTTGCTATTTCTTCTTTCTTTCTTTTTTTTTCCTTTCTTTTTCTTTTCTTTCAATTTATTTACTTTAAATCCCAAGGGTGCATCCTCCCTCCTCTCATTCTAGTCCCCCTTTTTCCTTTTCCCTCTTCCTCCTCACTCTCCTTCCCCTTCTCCTCTCCCTTCCCCTAAAAAAAGAGGAGCCCCTAACCCAGTATCAACCCTCCCCAGCATATCAAGTCACATCAGGACTTAGCATGTCCTCATCCCCTGAGGCCAGGCACAGCAGCACTGTCAGGGGAAAGTGATACAAAAGCTGGCAATAGAGTCCATGTTAGAAACAGCCTCTCTGCCCACTCTCCAAGCACCCCAATTGAAGACCAAGCCGCCCATCAACTACCTATGTACACAGAGCCTAGGTCCAGACCATGCATGCTCCTTAGTTAATGTCTCTGTCTCTGAAAGCCCAAATGGGACTGGGTTAGTTGTCTCTGTTGGTCTTGTTGTGAGGTTTCTGCCTCTCCAGGTCCTTCCATTTTTCCACTAACGCTTCCACATGACCCCCAGAGCTCCTCCTCAGGCTTAGCTCCAAGTCCAAACATCTGCCTTGATCCACCGCTGGCTGCAGCCTTCCAATGGACAGTCAAGTAATGTTCCTGTCCGCATGCATAGCAGAGCATCCTAAATAATGTCAGGGGCTGGCTTTCTATGGTGGAGTGGCTCTCAGGTTGTGCCAATTATGGTTGGACTTTCCCTCAATCTTTGTTCCCTCTTTATACCTTCACTTTTTGTAGGCAGGATAATTTTTGGATCAAAGGGTTTTTGTTGTTGTTGTTGTTTTGTCTGTTGATTGTTGTTCTCCTACCTCCACTAGTCCTGCCTGGCTAGGCAGTTGTCACTTGTGCCTTCATGCCAACCCCCCAACCCCCGCTCCCCGCTGTTAGGAGTTTCAACCCTATGTCAGACAGAGAGGGCTAACATCACTCAACCAAAGAATGCATAAAGAATCTTTTGTGTATTTATCTTTTGTGTATGTAAGAATCAGGTTGTGTATTTATGCAATGGAGTACTACTCAGCAATTAAAAACAAAGAAATCATGAAATTTGCAGGCAAATGGATGGAACTGAAAAGATCGTTCTGAGTGAGGTAACCCAGACCCAGAAAGACACAGATGTTATGTACTCACATATAAGTGGATAGTAGACCTATAATGCAGGAAAATCATACTACAATCTGCAGACCCAAAGAAGCTAAGTAACACAAAGGGCCCGAGTGTGGGTGCCGGAATGTCACTGAGAAGGGGAAATGGAATGGACAGCAGAAGTTGATGAAGAGAGGGAACTGGGCAGGAGATGGAATGGGGAGGGAAACGTGTGGGGCTCTGATGTGGGAAGACTGGGTGGGAGGTGAGAGGCTGCCAGTAAGAGGAGAAACTGAGGGGGACACCTCTTGTCAAGCTGGAGGACTGTGGCTGGGTAGGCCCCTCAGAGGATATGAGAGTGACTTTAGCTGTTATTTCTTCTTACCTTGGCTAGAGAATCCTTATGAGGATGGTATATTGTAGCAATTAAAACCTGATTAGAGAGAAGCTATCTAAGTTCAGTGCCTCCGTGCTTCATAAGGGGTCCTAAGATTATTTTTCACAGTCTCTGGCTCATATAGTCTTCAGCAGTCTGAACACATTTTTGATAATAGAAAATAAATTAATATTGAATAGGCAAGAGAGAACCAACCACCATAAAGTGAAAAATCATGACTATAACCTCAGACCAGTATCTTTGAAATACACTTTTGATGTTTCAAAATTTCTCTTTGATCACACTTCTAGGAAAGTAGTGAAAGACATGTTTCCCTTAAAGGATGTTTGCAAATTATACTCATAATTCTAAATAATTAGAGATAAATAAAAACAAGATATCTTATTAGAATGGTATGGGCTTTTTTATCTCTTATCACTGAGTAATAATAAAACTGTAAGTACAGTGATTCACTACATACGTTTAAGTAAAAATTTTATTAATGATTAATCAAAGTGTCATGTGTTTTAATTTTACAATATTGGAAGATATTAGCCAGTATATTTTTGTTCATGTCCTTGTTGTCCATTTATCTATGTTCTTCTACTGATAAAATCAAAGATAAATGAACAATCATTGAAATGAGCTGGTACTGAGGATCTAAAGGCAAAAAGGAGTAGCTTTGCTTAAAATATCAATGGGTTTTCTTTTCATTTACTCAACGTATATTTATCTTTATTCACTTTTTCTAAATTTGGCATTTTCTGTTTGTGAACATTGATGGTCTTTGATGATATAGGCATAAAGAAAATACATGACCATTTCTCCAAAACATTTAAACCCTGAGATTCATTCTGTTGTTTTGGTATTCACGGAAGGAGACATGAGGAATGGCAATACCAAATTAGCTGTTTCAGCATCAGTGGAGAACTGAAGCCACTGGCAGTGCAGAAGGAAATCCCAAAGTCTACAGACTTGAGCGCATCTCTTATTTATAACAATACATCTACATTATACAAAGCCTGCCCAATTTTTATGACTTAATTGCCTTCCTCTCCTTGCATTTATATCACCAATCTACTCACTGTCTTTCAATGTGCATCCCACAGAAAGGAAATAGAAATACAGCACATTATTCAATAGGATTTCATTGTGCACTGAGGGGTAAAAAGCAGGCACATATAAATGGAAATACATTTGAAAGCCTTCCCCACTGAAACCTGAAGGGAGGCAAAGCACTTCATTAGGATTTGTAAAGTCGATAGCAAACTACTTCACACAAAGCGCTACATTTGCGAATGAGGCACAAAATTGACTGTCAAGGAGACATAAGACCATCGCAGAGTTCAGTCTGTTTTACAAGAAGTACCCGGTGGTAACACTGAACCTCCACAGCACTGAGATTTAGATTTCATAAACTGTTGGAAGATATTCGCCACTGAATCTTCATTAGCACTGGAATAAAGCTTCATGATAATGATAATGTGGGAAGTGCTCAGCTGATGTCAGGGAGCCAGTATGAATTTTACTGATATGGTCTGAAAATTGCTAGCAAATGGGAATCCACACACCATTAATTTTAAATGTCAACAGTGACATGACTTAATCGTAAAATGACTATAATTATATATCATGTGCCCAATTGTATGGTTAGGAATAGTCTCCAGGTTGCTGAGTTCAGGGTCACACACGTGCACACACACACACACACACATACACACACACACACACACCTTCTCCTCTCCCACTCACAGTGACTTTCATTATTGAAGGGTATTAGTAATAAAGATTTGTTGCTGAGTAACTGACACGGGGCTTCTTAGCACTTCTTACACTGATCCTGTGATGTACTACTTAGGTCTCTTTACTATCCCATTGTCTCACACCACTACCTTTACCCTTGTTTCAAAGTTTTGCTATGTGTAAGAATGAAAATCTTCAGTAATGGACTTATTCATCACTGTGTTGCCAAATATCACTTACAATTAAATATTCTTTGTATATGAAATGTTATTTAGAGTTCTTTAGTGACTGTAAATTCTGTTTATATCTTTTTGGGTTTCTGCCATGTCCTGTTAAGAGAAATGTATGAGTTGCAGTGTGACATATTAACATGAGCTTTTAAGAGTGATGTAATTGTACTTCTTACAGGACACCACCTGTAAGAATAGCTCTTCCTCTGGCATCTTCTTCTTCTGACTAAAATGTTTATTCTCCATGATGTTAAAGCTTGAGCTCCTGTAGGATTAAGATACTTGATTATTCTATACACCAAAATCTAACAGTGGTTGTAGCAGAGCTGTCTTTATTTGCAAAAGTCGATGAAGTTATAGAGATTCAAATAAAGATAGTTTATAATAAATAATTACTTGTAGATGTCATTTTGCTACACATCTTATGGTCTTCCTGTGATTTCTAAATATGCCCATAGAGGAGAAACACTTTGGTCACATGATAAACATATGGCTCAGAATTCGGTACTCAACAGAGAGGTTTGGATTTAGCCATGCCCAGAGTGGTTTTCATGATAGACAAAGGAGAAATTGTTGAATTCTGATTGAAAAGAAGACTTTAAATGTTCCCTGAGAGGAAAGTCAAATGGAAAAGCACCCAAGAAATGAGCAAGAAACTGCTGGTGACGGCTGGCTTGAACAGTACACCTCTGCATGCCTACCCTACAGGTATTATTACTTCAAATATCAAACAAAAAGAGCTGAGTGCATGCCCATCTTATAATAGTTGGCATGGCTCATATTCATGTGGGCTGCTATTGTGAGGCTCTTCTTTTTGTCTTGTTGATTTCAGCAACCTGCTACCTGTCATATACCAGCTCCAGCAAGCAGAGAGCCTGAGGAAGTTGATGAGAAAGAAGCTGGTCTCTATATAATCCAGTCTTAAAGGCTATGCAATTCCTTTGTTTCATTAATGACAATTGTTCTAAGGTATTTCCATTGTCAAGAAGTACCTGTTAGCTGGGTGGGTGTAGTGACATATGCCATTAATCCTTGTGTTTGGGAAGCAGAGGCAGGTGGATCTCTGTGAGTTTGAGGCCTGGTCTACATAGTGAGTTTGAGAACAGTCAGAGCTACATAGTGAGACCTTGTCATGAAAACAAAACAAAATCCTATCTTGAAATAAAAAGAAAACAACATAAAAGAGAAGTGCCTCTATGAAGCAGAATTACGTACATAGAGTAAATTTCAAGAAGCTGGTATACATCAGGAACTATTTTAGAGATTACCACAGCAGATGTTACTGTAACACTACATAAGTGTTTTTAAGAGCTATTTTCTGTACTATGAAGAAGGAATCAGACATTTTGTTTATCTTCTAATGTCCTAAGCCATCAATTTTTGGTGTAATCACTAACATCCTCACTGACTCAATGTTTCTTATCTTGAATTTATTTTCATGAGTATCAAAAGGGTTGCCATATTTCTGAATTTGACACAATTCAACAAATTATCTTTTTGTATCTATTAACCTAACAGGTCTAGTAGTATACCTAGGTCAATTTCTGAACATGGTCGAAATACTTTATATGCATGAATAAAATTCTCAAATAATTAATCAAAATATTATATGTAAAAGACAGCTTAAATTTTAATTGAACAGGAAGATTACAAAAAGTAACATTTGTAGTTTTATACTCAATAAGCAACAACAGAGACATGTAAACATCAAAGTCATTAGTCTCCAGACACAGTGGTCATGGCTGGTGATGGTCGTCTCTCCACTTTCTTGATACCGAGCAGAAGTTTCCCCATGTGAGAAGTTCCCCAATGCAACTTTTGAGTAACAATATGTCTAAGTAAATTCTCTGACACAAACAGTGATTGGTACTTGGAACCCCCTTTATAACACTACAGTCTATAGTCAATAACACACTTCTGATGCAGAGAGCATGCGATTGTTTTCCCAAGACAAGGCCTCAGACCTTCCCTGTTAAGGAGTGGTTGAAGCCTAAAGCATAGAATCTTACCACTGAGAGGGGATGGGAAATGTGATACATAAAGGTCAAGGTAAAAGATGAGAGGAGTAGCTATCCCTTTAATGCAATATGTGTCTTTGTTTCCCTAAATCCTTTCCAGTGCCTAGCCCGTCTGCTTTCTACTCAGAAAACAACTCTCCTTCCTTTTCCCTTCATCTCCCTCCTGTGAGCTGCCCAGAGACTTCTAGATTGCCTGCACTGATGTTTTCTTTCTCCAGTAAAACATCCTCAATTTCTTTTTAGTGTTCATTAACCAGATTTTATAAATAAGAGCCAGAGTTTGCTCAATGGACTGTGTGAACCACAATGACAATAAAATGCACGATACTGTGCTTAACCTTGTCACAATAATGACAACTTACTATTTACAATAATGACAATTTACTATTGAGAGCAATAGTAAATTGCATTACTGACAACACCAAATACCATAATAAAAAGTACTTTGGCAATAGTAACTTAAGAGAATTAAGCAGTGTCATTGTAATAACATAGTCTACAAAATTTTGATAGTGTAATTACAGGGACTAGAATATACTTTGCTAATTATCTGTTTAGCTGTGATTGCTTAGCAGGATATAAAGTATGACCCACTATTCTTTTGTTTGTTTTTGTTTTGTTTTGTTTTGTTTTTTGTAATTACACAATAAATCAAATCTCAGCATTAAGTAAAAATATCACTTAGGTCTAAGGAAAGTGGGACAGAACAGACAAGGAATGACAATCAAATTGCTCAAAATTTAAAAAAAAAGTTTTTTTTTCTTTTACTTTAATTTTGTGGGGAAGGGTTGTGTTTTTTGTTTTGGTTTATGTGATTTTTGTTTTTGGTAAGAAAGAAAGATATTATGAAACTGAGTGGGAAATGAAGGAACAATCTAGAAGGATGATGAATTGAATAATATGACTAAAATATATTTTTATTTTTAATTTTTATTTTTTCCATATTATCATTTATTACAATTTATTCAACTTGTATCCCTGCTGTGATCCCCTCCGTCATCTCCTCCCAATCAAACCTTCCCTCCCTATTCTCCCCCTCTCCCCTTCCACTGATAGGGGAGGTCCTCCTCCCCTTCTATTTGACTCTAGCCTATCAGGTCTCTTCATTACTGGCTGAAATGTCCTCCTCTGTGACCTAGCAAGGCTGCTTCTCCCTTGGGGTAGGAGAGGTCAAAGAGCCAGCCATGGAGTTCATGTCAGAAACAGTCCCTGTTCCCCTTACTAGGGTACCCACTTTGATACTGAGCTGCCACGGGCTAAATTTGAGCAGGGGTTCTAGGTTATATCCATACATGGTCCTTGGTTGGAGAATCAGTCTCAGAAAAGATCCCTGTGCCCAGATATATTTGGTCCTTGTGGAGCTCCGTCCTCTCCAGGTCATACTAACTCCCTCTTCTTTCATAAGATTCCCTGCACTCTGCTGAAGGTTTGGTCATGAGTCTCAGCATCTGCTTTGATACATTGTGGGATCTAGAAAAGATCATCCTGAGTGAAGTGTCCCAGAAACAGAAAGATACACACAGTATGTACTCACTTATAAGTCGGTACTAGATCTACAGGATAGAATAAACATACTGAAATCTATACACCTAAAAAAGATAAACAAGAAGGAGGACCTGGGGTAAGATGACCAATTCTCACTTAGAAAGACAAATGTGATGAACATTGGATGTAGGAGTAAACAAGTAACAGAACAGGAGCATACCACAGAGGGCCTCTGAAAGACTCTACCTAGCAGTGTATCAAAGCAGATGCTGTGACTCATAATCAAACCTTGGGTAACATTTTTTCCTCCAAATTTTTATTTTTATATTAATTACTGTTTATTCACTTTGTTTCCCAGCTGTAGCCCTCTCCCTCATTTCCTCCTAATCCCCACCCATCCTCCCGCATCTCCTCCCTGCCCCTCTCTAAGTCCAGTGACAGGCCTTCAAGGGGCATGTTGCAATCTCTACAATCACAGTGGTTAGGTACAGAGTAAGAAACTAAGGAGAAGATTAGTTAAATGAATTAGAATACATAATCAGTGGCAGACTGGTGCAATAAGACTCAGTGGTGAAAGGGAGGGAAGAGAAGAGTAGGGAGCAGGATGGGGAAGAATATCTAATACTAAGGGTCATTTTAGGGAACATATAGAAAGCTACTATTGTGGAAGATTCTTTAAACTTTACATTTCTAAAAGAATGAAGTTACCAAATAAGGGGAGAGACAATGCTCAAAACAAGACATTCATTTTACTATCAAGTAAAACCTCCAGTGGCAAGAAAGGGTTATATTTTATTCAGTTGTTGGACAAATGGGTCCACATGGAAATCCCCACACATCTCAGTCTATTGCCAACGCTATGGGAAAACTGATAATAAGACCTTATTTCTCAACACAGCACCTACATATTTCATTGAACACAGAGAAGTTGAGCTAGTTCTTCACTAGAGCTGTCACCCATATTGAGTAGCGTTCGTAGTACTCAAAGTTACTCTACACACTACCAAAATAGAAAGGTAAACATAAACTGAGTTTCAATCCATGCCAGCTGCAATGCTGACCTATCCTCAAGTTATTGATGCTGTAACATTTGTGTCAACAAATGTTGTCTAGATAACCATGCACTCTTTACATTTAAGGCCACAACCAATGCCTAATGCTCAGTGGCCAATGCCTATTTCAGTGGCCAAGAAACAGAGATGAGCTAGGTAAAGGGACTAGGAAAAAAAAAATCTAACTTTTTTCTGTTCTGCTAAAGCAATGATTCTCAACCTATGGGCCAAGATATCTTTGGGGGTCAAATGACCCTTTCCCAAATGTTACCTAAAATGGTCATAAAGCACAGATACTTACATTCCAATTAACAACAGTAGGAAGATTACAGTTATGAAGTAACAACAAAATAGTTTTATGGTTGGGTCACTACAAAATGAGAAAACAATGTGTTAAGAACCACTGTGCTAAAGGAATATAACAATAAAATGTCTCCTAATGACATTCTCTTCCAGGTTCAAAGAATCTGCCTCGTTTATAGATGGAAACTCACCCAGAGATCCTCACCTGAAAAATGTTCAGGAAGTGAGAGACCTTTGACACTCTGTGCTAAATGGAAAGACTTTATTAATCCTTCCCCTTGGGGCTCAGGGAAATACATTGAAGAGGAGACGGAAAGAAAGTAAGAAACCAAGGTGATGGGTGATCCCAAGGAAACAGTGTGTTCAGGTACAACCAGCTACACGTGAATATACAAAGATCGTGGCAGCATGCACCGGGCCTGCACAGGACCAAGACACATGGGTGTGCTGTGCTGAAAGGAGGAAGCTGACACTGGCTCCCATTAACCAAGAAGCTATGCTGTGACGTCTGCTGACCAAGGAAAAAAATTTTTTTTCATCCATGGAGTCTGACTGGATGTATTAACCACACTTACTGGCTATCAGAGTTCTTCATTTTAAAATCTCACTTGATAGGATCACCTACATCAATTTTAATATATATCAAAGTTAACTGATTAGAAATCTCAACTGCTTGTAAAAAATTTCTCAGTATAACATTATAAGGTATTCTTATTTTACAGAATTTTATTTTACCATATTCACTCTGCGTGTGTAAGAGAGAAAATTAATAAAAAGTGTATGTGTGTGTTTCTGTGTGTGATTATGGAAAGAGACATATCTTACCCAAATGTAAATCATACCACTCTTACCCAAATTCTTGTGCTTCATTTTATTTTAAAAGTTCAAATATATAATCTATATCAAAATATTATCATATTTCAATAAAATTCTAAAATTAAATCTAAATATTAGCTTAAAATAAAAAAAAATCTCTGCAATTTTATCATTCCTGTTCAACTTTAGATGACATTTCAGGATATAATTACTTGGAGAACAGTTTCTGTCCATCAGTTTCTTGGTAGTTTACACATTTAGCAATTTGATTTAATAGCAAGCCTAGCTCAAAAAAAAAAAAAAAAAAAAGGTGTACAGAGGTAAACAGAGAATTCTCAATAGAGGAATACTGAATGACAGAGAAACACTTAAAGAAATGTTCAATGTCCTTAGTCATCAGGGAAATGCAAATCAAAATTACCCTGAGATTTTACCTTCAGAATGGCTAAGATCAAAAACTCAAGTGACAATACATGCTAGAGAGGATGTGGAGAACCCTCCTCCATTCCTAGTGGGAATGCAAACTTGTACAATCACTTTGGAAATAAATCTTGTAGTTTATTAGAAAATTAGGAATAGTGCTACCTCAAGACCCAGCTATCCCACTCCTAGCCATATACCCAAAATATGCTCACGTATACAGCAAGGACATTTGCTCAACCATGTTTGCAACAGCTGTATTTGTAATAGCCAGAATATGGGAACAACCCAGATGTCCCTCAACTGAGGAATGGATACAGAAAAAAATTCAAGTTTCACCATGTTAAATTCCCTGTCATGTTAGACTCATCACAATTTTTTTTTTGTTGGAATTAGTGTATAATGGATCTCAGAGACATCTACTATTTTTCCAATGATGTAATAGTGAGCATGATAGCAAAATTTACAAGTCCATCTTATAATCAAAAGATGAAAATTCTCTGATGGTGTGTCTCAGCAGGTAAGGTCTGGGGTCTACAGAATGCTATAAAAAGTTACATCATTTACCTGATATTACTTACAGTTGAAGCATGTAGTCAATGGAGGAGAGAATAGTTCTTATTTTTAGCTGGTTCACATTTTAAATGTTATCAATAATGGTTGATCATTATATGACAACGTCTGAGAAGGGTGAGGTTGCACCAAAGTTATAATATGCAGGAAGATCGAGTCAAATATGCACTCAAAACACACATGCAAAGAAAAGGCCAACGAAGAAACTCATAGTTACTGCTCAAAATAAAATTTCACTCGATGTCTAAATAAAAGTTGGGTAATCACTATAAATATATAAGTATTAATAGTCTTTTAAAGCCTACAGAAGGAATCAATTAATTCTGTGTAGTTTCTGAATTCTTATAAAAATGTCAGTAAGGTATTCTGTAGCTGAAACCAGCTGTACATCTCAAATCTACACACAGACAAAAAGTTTTTAAGAATAGTGGAGCATTAGTATGAGGAAAGCTGGGGAGATTAAATTTTAACTTGCATGATGTCAGCCTGCGTGATTCCTGCTTCATTCTTGCCAGTTTTGATATTTTTGTGCATACTGTAGTTTGGATACTCTTAAAATCCTCTGAAACTTTTTAAGGTAAAGATTCAAGTGATCTGAAATAGATCAAAGTAAAGGTGTCACTCGTTTTGGATGTCTTTCAGTTCTCTCAAAATGGACTTATTTCTTCTTTTCATACAAGAAAGAAGTTAAAAGTCACGACAGAGATCAAATATAGGTTCACTGGTTGACAAAATTCATACCCACAAGTGCATTTCTTTATGTATTCATGTAAACACAGTATTTTTAAAAGACACAATGCTTTCATGGTAGGTGTTGTGTAAAGGTTTACTTAAAAGAACAAACTCCTGTTTAACTTTCTTTTTTTTTTTTTTTTTTGGAGCCTTTAATTAATTTATTCTTTTTACATCTCAAATGTAGCCTCCTCCCTACTTTCCTCCTGGTTCTACCCTCCTTCCCTCTTCCACTCCCCTATTCCTCAGAAAAGGGAGTCTCCTCCCGTCAACCCACCCCAGCTCATCAAGTTGCATCAGGACTGAGATGCAACTTGCATTTTCTTTCTCTGTGGCCTAGTGAGGCAGCCCTACCAGGGGGAAATGATCAAAGAACAGGCAATAGAGTCCATGGTGGAGACAGACCCTATTCCCCTTACTAGGGAGCTACCCATCCACTACATCTGTGTAGGGGCCTAGGTCCAGTTCATGCATGGTTCTTGGTTAGTGCTTCAATCTCCACAAAACCCTCTGGGCTCGAGTTAGTTGATTCTGGTGGTCTTCTTGTTGAGCTCCTGTCACTAGGAGAAAGCAAGTAACAGGACAGGAGCCTACCACAGAGGGCCTCTGAAAGACTCTACCAAGCAGTGTATGATGACGATGATGATGGCAATAACAGCATTTACAATCAATAACTAGAAGAAGAAAGGGAAAGGGACTGAAAAAAGAAAGATGATGTGAAAGATAGATACAGAAGCACAACGAAAAAGAATTGCTGTGTACCAGCCAAACATTGGGAGAACCATACAGAGTCTCTTGGAAAGTGGGGAGAAGGATAGAAGCACCGGTTTACCTTTCTGATAATTGAATCTGATACACAGGATAAATGTTCAAGTGCTAGCACGATCATATTCGATCCTTTCTGCAGCACCTAATCTAGAAACATTAAAAACAATTTAAAACAAGACAATATGATTCTCTTTCCAAAAAAAGTAAGCTATGAGCAATAAGCATCAAATGGCTACTTTTGGTATTCACGTCTGAATATACATGGTAGTGTTTATACCTAACAGAAGAAAAATAGAAGCTAAGCGGGCTTAAGAGTCTCAAACATTTACTTCGTGAATCCTTATGGATAAAAAAATAAATAAATGCTTGTCTTTGCTTTAGCCTAGAGAATTGATCATCCATGTGCATGTCAAGTTCTCCAGCAAAATCTCTTTTTTTACATTTTTATTTATTTTTATTATTACAGTTTATTCACTTTGTACTACAGCTGTAGCCCCCTCCCTTGTCCCCTCCCAATCCCATCCTCCCTCCCTCATCTCCTCCCATGCTCCTCCCCAGTCCACTGATAGGGGAGGTCCTTCTCCCCTTTCCTCTAACCCTAGCATATCAAGTCTCAACAGGATTGTCTGCATTTTCTTTCTCTGCGCCTGGTAAGGCTGCCCCCTCAAGAGAAGGTAATCAAAGAGTCAGCCACGGAGCTCATGTCACAGAAGTACCTTTTGCCATTACTAAGACACTGAGCTGCCATGGGTTACATCTGAGCAAGGGGTCTAGGTTATCTCCATGCATGGTCCTTGGTTGGAGTATCAGTCTCAGAAAAGACCCTTGTGCCCAGATTTATTTATTTATTTATTTATTTGTTTGTTTGTTTGTTCTGTAGCTCTCCTTGTGGAGCTCCTGCCCCTTCCAGGTCTTTCTATCTTCCCCTTCTTTCATAAGATTCCCTGCACTCTGCCCAAAGTTTGGCTATGAGTCTCTGTATCTGTTTTGATACCTTGCTGAGTAGTCTTTCAGAGGCTTTCTGTGATAAGTTCTCGTCCTGTTCCCTGTTTTCTCCTGAACCGTGTTCCTCTGGAGGAGCAACCAGTGCTCTTAACCACTAAGCTATCTCTTTATCCCCTTAGAATCTTCTTTGTTTTTAAAGTCCTATAGTTTCAACGGTATCTTTGATGATATAAACTGTTTCAATATCTTTCAATTAAGGTTCTTCTTTTTGAGTGAATTGTTTACTTTTATTGCTTGTAAAAAAAAAGCACATTAGCTAATGGGCACTGTCTTCTATGAGACTGTTTCTCCAACCAAGGACCATGTGTGGACATAACCTAGAACCCCTGCTCGGATGTAGCACATTATAACTCTTATCCAAATGTGTACCCTAGTAAGGGGAACAGGGACTATTTTTGACATGAACTCAATGGCTGGCTCTTTGACCCCCCTCCTCCCCACTGAGGGAGGAGCTGCCCTGCTAGGCCACAGAGGAGGACTCTGCAGTCTTTCCTGAAGATACCTGATAAACCAGGGTCAAATGAAAAGGGGGTTGGTCTTCCCCAATCAGTGGACTTGGAAAGGGGCACAGAGAAGATGAGGGAGGGAGGATGGGATTGGGAGGGAATGAGGGAGTGGGATACAGCTGGGATACAAAGTTAATAAAATGTAACTAATATAAAAAAATTAAAAATATAATAAAAATCATATAATGCCTAAGTACAAGAAATCCATTAGCATTGAATAATTATAAAATTGTATTGACCATTTCAAGTAAACTTACCCGTTATTAGTAAAACCAAACAACTCAAAGATTTTGTCTTTGAAGATGTCCAACACAATGAAAGAAAAACAATTTCTCATTTTGTCTTATATAGATAACTGAATTTGTTAATGGAAAGTACTTTCTTGGCAAGGGTTACTCTGAAGTAAAAAACTATTTCCATTTGCACAGAATTGAGGATTTCTTGGCATACCAAGGAGGGTGTTGCTCCATGGCTTCTGAATGAACACAGAGAATATTTGATGAGCATGGGAAATGCAAACTCTGGAAGCTGTGTCATACAGACACTCCTCCTACTTTTGGATTTGCTTGGCTTATCATGAATATCTTATTCCTATTCTCTTTTTCTTTCTCCCTCTGGTGTTATTTTGCATTACTTGTAATCAAGGTATTATCACTGACCTATATTCCTGTCTATAACCTTCAGGCTCATTGCAAACTGTGATTATTAATTACAACACCCATCATCCAGTTTCTAACAGTTATGCTCTTTCCAAAAAAAATAAAAAAGCCCGACTTTACATATAAGCAATACTATATTCATTTAACTAAGTCTAATTATTAAGTAAAGAAATATGTCAAAAATGAATTTTACAACACTTCAATTCCCTATATTTTTGCCAGTTGGGAATTGATCTATATTTACTGTTTAATGACATTAGTAGGGGAATCTAAGATGGTGGTGCTGAGAAGATACTGTCTGATGAGCAGGACAGCAGTGACTGCACAGCAACCAACTGTCCAAACTCTGGACCCTAAAACACAAGCAATTGTGTTTTCCAGGTGAGAGATAAACCCACAGTATGGGAAGCAATGAGGTCTGTTCTAGGTCACCCAGCTAAACGCCAGGAGAGTTCTCAGTTCCTGGCAGGCACTTGGCAGCTAGCCCATAGCCACAGGACTGCATGCTCTGATCACCATCCCAGACTGCACTGCAGGCCCCACAATATTAGAGACTGGGATTTCCAGTCAAGAGAAAACCCCACGGTAAAGGAAGCAATAGGAACCAACCTCAGGTCACCCAGTCAATCCCTGGGAAAGGTGCAGGGGTCCAGCAAGTGCTCAGCTGCCAGCCCAGCGACACAGGCCTGTGAGCCTAACTCACTGTCACAGACAGAACTGTGGGCCCCAAGGCACCATAGACTTAGTTTCCCTGTCAAGAGGAAACCCCATGATGAGGGAAACATCAGGTCCGATCTCAGGGTACTCAGCCGACACCTCACCCCCACCGAAAAGTACTCCTGAAAAGTTTCTGGTTCATATTGGTGCCCACTGGCCAGAACAGAGCCACTTCACGTCTACCTGTATGCTCTACTTACCATACCAGTCTGAACTATGGACCCCAAAACACCAAAGACTGGGTTTCCCTGTCAGGAGAAAACCCCATGGTAGAGGAAACATCAGTTCCTACCTCAGGACATACAGCTCTGGAACAGTTTCTGGTTTCCAGAAGGCTCTAGCCTCAAGCCTCCTGCCACTCACATGAGAGGTGTGTTCACCTGCCACTTTACCGCTTGGGTACTGGGGTGCGGAGCTCCAACCTCAGACCTATAGAAGCCTGAGATCCAAGGGATCAGCCCCCCAGACACTTGCTCCAAGAGGCAACCAGTTATTCCTAGCTAAACTGACCAAACCGCAGGGCTTCCTGTTTCTTTAAGTGGGCTGCACCCAACAAACACCTTGTGAGAGCAGCAGCAGCAGCTCACTAAATTCAGAGCAAAAACTAAGCTGTAGGTCAGCTGTCTCCAGGATTTCTCCTGGTGAGAAGAGAGCCCCCTGACTACCAACAACCACAGTTACCACACAGATCCATATGCCTGAGGTGAGCTGTGGCAATTCCTGAGAATCACTGGCCATTCAGTGAATATAACCAAAAGCTGAGGAGGCCTCCTTCAGGAACTACCATCTTCCTTCTAAGGGGATTCTCCTCTATCAGTGGACTGGGGAGAAGGTGCATGGGAGGAGAAGAGGGAGGGAGCATGGGATTGGGAGGGGATAAGGGAGGGATTAAGTTGGGATGCAAAGTGAATAAATTGTAATAAATTAAAAAAAAGACATTAGTGAGGGATCATTTTAGTATTTAGAAACATAAAGTTTATGGATAGAAGATGGATTGTTTAAACTTTTTTAATGGACATTATTTCACATGCTGAGGAAATTCTTTTTTTTTTTTTTTGAAATTCTTGATGTTCATGTCTGATGCAATCAGGAAGTGAGATGGACTCCTGTTTGAGGAGAAATAGTCATATGCATGTGATAATTAACCCGATTTCAGTGTATAAGTGCAGAAAACCGAATTTGATATTTCTTTTTACATTTCTTCTCACTATCAGAGGCACATGCACAGAAAGAAAAGATCTTTAGAGTGTACATTTTACTTGAAATTGGGTTGGCGACATGCTAGTTGCACTCATATTAATCCTTTTCCTGGTGCTGATAAGTACATGAATCCTTTTAGATTACTGCTATTTGTGACAATCTTAGGCTAACGTACAAAATTTACTGCAAAGTTGGAATGGATACCCATGAGTAAAGTCATGAACCCGAAAGAGGAGATTAGTGGCAGCTCAGACATGCTCTATGCCGCCTCGTTCATTTCTTAGAGCCCAAGGTGAAAATAAGAACTATTGAAACTAGTTTAGAATAATCACCATTACAGAAGAGGAATACACTAATTATACAGATATTATTGTATTTAATTAAGCTACAAATAAGAAGAAGGTGATTCCATTTGGAATTTAAATTTATAGATGAAGTATTGAAAAATAAGTCTGACATTGCTTCTATACCTATTCAACATAATATATGCATGTTTTATACTATGTTCAGTGAAATACTAGAATATTCAACTAACAATATCTACATTTTCTCTGTGTGTGAATATACCGTAGAAACAAGTTCTCTTCTTAGAACAGTTGTTAATATTTCACTAAATATTGTCTATCGTGTCTGTGATAGGACTTCTCATATTATTAACTGAGAAGTAAAAACTCAAAACAATAAATCAGTTCATGGACTGTAAACTAAGCTATTAAACAATATGTAACTATTGATTGCAGGGTATGATTTTTCTTTTCTTTTACTTGACTGTGAAGTGATGAAATGACAGATTGTACTGAATATTGTTAAGAGGTAGATTCAAATTAACTATAAATGTTTCTGTTCTTTTACTATTAATAGTCTTTAATGCTTTTGCTTTATCTTAAGGTAAAAATATTTTAGGCAATCTTGATAAGCCTTTTACTAAGTCTACATTATGTTTGTAATAAAAGGACTCAGTGACTCAACTTACTTTTTGATGAGAGTATTTGGAAAATACATCTGATACCCAAACTAAAATGATGTGCTGAAATTTTTTTCCTTCAAATGATCTGTTCAAGAAAAATATGGATCTTAATCTATGACATTTGTGAAATTTTTATTTCTTTTTTTTTTTTTTTTTTCAATGCAGTTTATTCAGGAACATTGAACAATCCTCGGACCCCGGGGAAAGCCAGCCCACAGCTTAAATAGCCTCTGGGTAGCCAACCCAGGCGTGCCACGGGGGCAATGCAGATAGGTCCACATACATGGAAGCAAGCCAGATCCTCGGCCTTAGCCAAATGTGGAGTTGTTCGTGACAGAGAGCACTCACCATCGGGAAGGTGGAAGGCGGAAACCAGCTCCATCTTTAAGGCATAGCATTCCACAGCTCTCTACAGTTCCCCCTTTTTGTTTTAGACGCATCAGGCAAGAGTAGAGGTCTGATCTCTGATATTAGAAATAAATTGGGACTTTGTACTGATGTTCATTTAGGTGTCATCCACCCAAAGAGCATCAGACCAGTCCGATACCTTTTTCTCAGAGGCGGGACCTGGGGCATCAACCCGCATGCAATCAGACATGCTCTTCTCTGGGTCCAAAGCGGCTGACCCTGAGTGCAGTGCTTAGCCTCGCATCCTGAGCGTATCATTTTAGCTTTTTATGGTATCCAACCATGCTTGGGGAGAATGTCCTGCTTCAATGGCTGTAAAGGCCTGAATGATCATGGCTGCATCACACTGTTGTGAGACTCTAATCTTGCATATATACCACAGGCAAACCAAGGAGACCAACACCAGAAGGCCTGCTAACACTCCCATGCCCGCCCATTCCTTCAGATGATTCATGGCTGCAGCAATCCATGTTGATAATCCTGTGGCTAGTCCTGCGTCCACTCTGGTAGAATTTACTGTGACAATGGCCACTCTCAGCTGCTCCATCGTAGTATCGAATTCTCCAGTCCAATTACCTAAAATATAGCTCGACAATTGTTTAGACAGATTTGCAGCGCAGGAAAAATTCTCATGTTGTATGCTAGTGACACAAAGTCCAGCATACTTTCATTGACAGCCAGGTTGAGCGATTTGCCATAGGGTATCAATTTGCTCCTGCAAGAGGTCAATCCTCTGATTGAACACCATCAAGCTTCCTTTTAGTTGAGCATTAATTCCTTTATGTACAACTAAGGCATGAGCTACATTGGCTAAATGATTATTCAGGGTCTGAGCAGTCTGCCCAGTATGACTCATGGCTAATGCCCTGGTGGTAGCTCCAACAGCCGTCAATGAAATGGTAGTAACAATGGTGGCTGTAGTTCCAAGATCCCTTTTCTGTCTGAAGAGAGTCATAGCGTGAGGGGCATCAATGGGCATAGGCACCCAGTGAGGCATGCGAGTAACCAGGGCATACCTAACTTTACTAGCATTCCAGCATTGGGCAAAAAAGCAAGTATCATTACCACAATTACTTGGCTCTATCTGGCTAATAATGAATAAAAATGGGGGATATAGACAAACAGGTGTGGGCTTATAGGAAATATTATGAGAAGCCTTAACCCCTCGTTGGAACATCCTGCTTCAGTTCTAGAACTAGCAGTGGTGGTGTCCGAGGTCTGAGTAGGTTCAGGAGACCATTGCCCCCAGGTGCGAGACGTGCTCCATGCTAATTGACTAACTCCATGTTTCCTCCAATTTTGAAAGTCATTTAAGGTTCTTAAATTACTTTTTTCCCTTTTTTCTTAAATTTTTCATCAATTACACTTTATTCATTCTGCATCCCCCCATAAGCCCCTCCCTCCCCTCCCAATCCCACCCTCCCTCCTCCCTCTGCTTGCATGCCACTCCCCAAGTCCACTGACAGGGGAGGTTCTCCTCTCCTTTCTGATCTTAGTCCATCAGTTCACATCAAAAGTGGCTGTATTGTCCTCTACTGTGGCCTGGTAAGGCTGCTCCCCCCCCAGGGGGAGGTGATCAAAGAGCAGGCCAATCAGATTATGTCAGAGGCAGTCCCTCTTCACATTACTATGTAACCTAATTGGACTCTGAACTGCCCTGGGCTACATCTGTGCAGGGGTTCTGGGTTATCTCCATGAATAGTCCTTGGTTGGAGTATGAGTCTCTGGGAAGTTCCCTATGTTCCATCTGCTAAGGTTTGTACCCCATATATGGGCCATCAGTTGATTTATCCCCTGTTTCTTTGCTCCACTTGTTTTTTTTGTTTTTGTTTTTTCTTGTATGTATGGCTGGTTTGTATGTCAGCCCAGCTCTAACCACTGTAGTAAGGGAAGGTCCCCCATCTTTGCAGAAACCATTTCTCCTCATTATGTGTTGTTTTAAGGAGTGGGCAAATCAATTATATTGATATTTAAGTGCAAAGCTCAAAGGAAATAAGGAAATAGATTCAGATTTCCTCAATCACAAAAGCCAAAGGAAAGACATTTGAGTAATCCAACTCACTTACATGCTCTATCCAAAATTAAACTTAGATTAAAGTGCAAAATCTAAAACCAAGCATCATTCACAGAATCATTAGCACGCAGACAGACCAAACTTTCCAATGATCACTTTCCTCTTTAGACCTCCAGTTCTTCATCAACAGAGACCTGCTTTTCACTTCATTGTCAGCTCTCTTATTTATATTATTTCTCCTTTTATTAGGAGTTTGTGCTTTGCCAAGTTGAACTGAGTCAGTTTCTGCTGCTTTCCAGTTAACAACACATTTAATCTATATCTTCAGTACGTTTTTCCATGGTAATATGATATTTAAAACATACATCCTAGTAATAACAGTTGAACTATGAGAGCAAAGTAACCAGTGTTCCTTGTTAATTTCTCTTTGTGTTACTGGGGATTCTGAACAGAAAATAATTTCCATCAACCTAATAGTCTGTGGCATTTGCTTTTATCCATCAACTAAAGAAAGTTTAGGAATGTAAAGTACACATTGTATAAGACTGGAGTCTAGTCCAAACCACAGGTTCCCTGGATACAGGGATTTTATTTTATTTTATTTCTGCCCTATGCCCTGTGCCTAGACAGGCTCCCTAATACAACATAGTAACAGAAAAAATGTTTCGATGAATTAAATATTATTACATATAATCACTAAATATTCACTAATATAATCAAGTCATGTTTTTCTCAGTTTAAAACAAAAATATAATTATGATGAACCCACGCACCTTACAGTGTATCGATTGTGTTATTGACATATATTTTTTTCTGTAATTCAAGAACAATTAACTAATACCTGTTCCTGAAATTTTAATTATTTGTTCAGAAAAATGCTTGTCCAGTGATTTTTGTTTTAATGGAATAAGAGGTAGTTTATTCCTGGGTTATTTTGTTTGATCATGGCCCAGAAAAACAGATTAAGGTTGTATAACATTCCATGTTTTAATGGGAAAGCAGATTTATGAAGTTTATATAGTTTTATGGAACAAAGAAAGAAATCAGGCAAATTTAAAATACATTAGAATGTATATCAGAGAGGCAGTTCTTTTTTTTTTTTTTTTTTTTTTTTTTTTTTTTTTTTTTTTTTTTTTTTTTAGTATGTACATCAGAGAGGCAGTTTTAGTGTAATAAGGGAAACTTTCTCTAGGCCCAAGATTCTTACCCCTTACCACTATTGGAAAATAGTGGTCTGCTAAGTAAATAGATTCTGAAAGATTTTTATTTATTAATCACAAGGTACCTGCTCTAACACAGGGATGGGCAAGAAGTGCCTGATCTGGGGTTCTAGACGTAGCTCAATATTAGTTACTTATCTGGACCTGCATTCTTCCAACTCTCCACATCTCCAATCAGTGTTTGCAAACGTGGCTTCCAGCAGCTCTCGTTCACACTTTCTACAGCTGGTCAAGCAGTGCATTTTGTGAATTCTAGGAGCATCTAGTATTTATTAACTATTATAAGTTCCGTTGTAGCTATGCAGATCATTCCTAAGATCTGATGAAGATGATGAAGATGGTGTTAGGCCACAGAGGAGGGCTTTGCAGCCAGTCCTGAAGATACCTGATAAAACAGGATCAGATGAATGGGGAGGAGGTCACCCCATCAGTGGACTTGGAAAGGGGCACGGTGGAGATGAGGGAGGGAGGGAGGGAGGGACTGGGAGGGAATGAGGGATCGGGACACGGCTGGGATACAGAGTTAATAAAATGTAACTGATAAAAAAAAATAAAATAAAATAAAAAAAAAAAGATGGACCTGAGATGGCAGGACAAGAGAAAAAGGTTAAATAACTTAAAGCCTTTTACTTAAGAAGACCTAATTCTTTATTCAGGAAAAATGAAAAGGGGAAAAGAAATCATGGTGATTGCAGTAAAAGAAATTAATATCAAATAGAAAGTATTCACTTTCATATGTCTGAAAGTGCTATATTTACATAGGAATTTGAACAATTTGCTAATAATTTACCAGCGTTTCTATCAGGAAATCAGAATCATCATTTTTTTGGTAGTTGTCTATGCATCTGGTGCACTTTGGTCATGGAACTAGAACCTCATCTTCGGTTCTCTACGATCCTCACACAGCAGTAGCAAGGTGGAGCCACAGGCTGTTTACGGATACCTGAACTCCATGTTTCCCCTCAGCTGCTTCCTGGGCTATAGAATCATTTCATTTACAGCAGATGTTTGTCACTAGGCTGTTTACACATCTAGACTGACAATCATTAGTCTCACTAAGACCCTGAGGGACGAATATGTGGCAAGATGAAACAAAAGCAAGGATTAAAAACTCAGAAAACCGGCATAAAAATGAGTTTCAAAACTCTCCCTATTCTTCTCATTCTCTCCAACAAGCTTCCCATTGCTCTTGGAATAAAATATATGCCAGTTTGGTTTATTATATATGCCAAATGATAGTATGAGAGTGGAAGGTTTCTTAGAAGATGCCATTAATCAGGCTGTGTCTAACGCCTCGAATGGTTCCTGAGACAGTTCAAAGAGCACTCAAATAAGAAGTGCAGAGAGCAAGAAAATCCGTCATCCACAGCAAAGAGACAATAATGTGTTACCCAGAACCAAATGATCTGCCCTGAAAACACACAGATGAGTAACATTACACAGACTGGGTGGGTTACAATTACAAATATATACGCATATGTATATATATGTATAAATTATCAGTAGTTAATAAAAAAAAAAAGACCATGAATCTGAAGGAGAGCAAGGAGGGACATGTGGGAGTGCTTAGAGGGAGGAAAGGAAAAGGAGAAATGATGTAACTATATTATAATCTCATTTTTTTAAGTTAAAAAAAGAGTAATCAAAGAAAAGAATATTCAGAGAAAATGGATAAAGTGACTTATGTTTAAATTATTTGAGAAAAAGCGCATTTTTTCTGTACCACAAATTATTATATTCAACCTAATTGTTTTTTCAGAGTTAAGAAAACTATTATAACTAAGAAGCTCTCCCTTCTCTACTCCCAGTCCCACCCTCTCTCCTGTATCCTCCATCTGCCTGAAAATTTCATGATTTCCTTGATTTTTATTGTTGAGTAGTATTCCTTTGTTTAAATGTGCCACCATTTCTTTATCCATTCTTCACTTGAGGGATATCTAGGTTGTTTCCTAATTCTGGCTATTACAAATAAACTGCTATGAATATAGTTAAGCAAATGAGAACTCCTTCATCTGATAAACATCTTCAGCAAAATGTTTCAATTCTATGCAACTAATACATAAATTTTAGAGTAGAAAATGAAGTTTTCTGCTTCTAGGAATGATGTAGCAATAGGAGGTAGATGTGATGTCTCAAAAGTGTCAGAAAATAAAATACTATACCATATATATGGAACAACTGTGTTTAGGCAATAAAACATAGAAAAAAGCACAATTATTTTAAAAATAACATCTATTCACAACAGATCATACATTAAAAAAATTGTGTTAAATGTTTCAGTATTGTTTACGTTTACCACCTTTTCTCCTTCACAATATGACCAAACATACAGATTTTTTTATTTTTTATTTTTTATTTTTTTACATATCTATTAACGGTTTATCATCTTTTTTTTACACTTTATTCACTTTGTATCCCCCCATAAGCCCCTCCCTCCTCCCCTCCCGAACTCACCCTCCCACTCCCTTCTTTACGCATGCCCCTCCCCAAGTCCACTGATAGGGGAGGTCCTCCTTTCCTTCCTTCTGATCTTAGTCTCTCAGATCACATCAGAAGTGGCTGCACTGTCATCTTCTGTGGCCTGGTAAGGCTGCTCCCCCCTCAGGGGGAGGTGATCAAAGAGCAGGCCAATCAGATTATGTCAGAGACAGTCCCTCTTCCCATTACTATGTAACCCACTTAGACACTAAACTGCATCGATTACATCTGCGCCGGGGTTCTTGGCTATCTCCATGCCTGTTACTTGGTTGGAGTATGGGTCTCTGGGAAGATCCCTGCGTTCAACTTTTCTGGTTCTGTTGCTCTCCTTGTGGGGTTCCTGTCCTCTCCATAACCTACTATTTCCCACCTCTTAGCATAAGATTCCATGCACTCTGCCCAACAGTTGGCCATAAAGTCTCAGCATCTGCTTTGATGGTCTGCAGGGCAGAGCCTTTCACAGGCCCTCTGTGGCAGGTTCCTAGGTTGTTTCCTGCTTTCTTCTTCTTTTGATGTCCATCCTCTTTGCCTTTTGAGATGGGGATTGAGCATTTTAGTCAGGGTCCTCTCTCTCTTTTTTTTTTTTCAGGGTCCTCTCTCTTGATTAGTCTCTTTAGATGTACAGGTTTTAGTAGGTTTATCCTATGTTATATGTCTATATGAGTGAGTATATACTGTGTGTGTCTTTCTGTTTCTGGGACAACTCACTCAGGATGATTTTTTCCAGGTCACTCAAGATGATTTCTTATAGATCCCAACATTTGCCTGTAAATTTCATGATTTCTTTCTTTTAAATTGCTGAGTAGTATTCCATTGTGTAAATGTACCACAATTTCTGTAACCATTCTTTTATTTAGGGACATTTAGTTTTTTTCTGGATTCTGACTATATCTGATAAAGCTACTTCAAACATGGTTGAGCAAATGCCCTTGTATAGTTGATCATATTTTGGATATATGCCCAGGAGTGGTATAGCTGGATCTTGAGGAAACACTACTCCTAATTTTATCAATAAGTGCCAGATAGATTTCCAAAGTGGTTGTACAGGTTTACATTCCCACCAGCAGTGGAGGGGGGTTCCCCTTTCTCCACAACCTCTCCAGCATGTATTTTCACTTGAGTTTTTGATCTTAGCCATTCTGATGGGTGTAAGGTGAAATCTCAGGGTCATTTTGATTTGTATTTCCCTGATGACTAAGGACACATCATTTTTATGTGTTTCTCTGCCATTCAATATTCCTCTATTGAGAATTCTCTGTTTAGTTCTGTACCCCAATTTTTAATTGGATTACTTGATGTTGCTGTTTAACTTCTCGTGTTCCTTATATTCTGGATATTAGCCCTCGGTCAGATATAGGGTTGGTGAAGATCCTTTCCCAATCTGTTTTGTTCTGAAGACAGTTTCCTTTGCTTTACAGATTCTTTTCATTTTCATGAGGTCTCGTTTATTGATTGCTGCTCTTAAAGCCTGTGCTTTTGCTGTTCTGTTCAGGAAGTTGTCTCCTGTGCCAATGAGTTCAAGGGTATTCTCCACTTTTTCTTCTAACAAGTTTAGTGTGTATGGTTTTATGTTGAGGTCTTTGATCCATGTGGACTTTAGTTTTGTGCAGGGTGATAAGTACGGATCTATTTGTATTTTTCAACATGTAGACATGCAGTTAGCCCAGCACCATGTGTTGATGGTGCTACCTTTTTTCCATTGAATGGTTTTGGCTTCTTTGTCAAAAGGCAGTATCCCTAGTTGTGTGGATTTATTGCTTGGTCTTCTATTTGATTCCATTGATCCACCATTCTGTTTTGATATGCCAGTGTCATGTAGAGTAATACAGCTTGATATCAGGGATGGAGGTAGCTCCTGACAATCTGTGAAGGTACAAGATTGTTTTAATAATGCTGGGTATTTGTTTTTCCATATGAAATTGAGAATTGTTCTTTCAAGTTCTGTAAAGATTTGGGTTGGTATTTTGATCGGAATTGCATTGTCTGTTGATTGCTTCTTTGAGAATGGCCACTTTCATTATGTTAATCCTACTGATCCAAGAGCATGGGAGATCTTTCCATCTTCTGATATCTTCTTTAATCTCTTTCTTCAGAGACTTGAAGATTTTTTTCAAACAGGCCTTGCACTTGTTTGGTTATTGTCATACCAAGGTACTTTATGTTATTTGTGGCTATTGTGAAGGGTGTAGATTTTTCTAATTTCTTTCTCAGCCCTTTTTGTCTTGCATATACAGGACAGCTACTAATTTGTTGTTGTTGTTGTTAATTTTGTATCCAGCCACTTTGTTGAAGGTGTTTATCAGCAGAAGTTATTCTCTGGTTGAATTTTGGAGTCACTCATGTGTTCTATCATATCATCTGTGTATACTGACACTTTTACTTCTTCCTCTCAAATTTGTATCCTATTGCTCTCCTTTATTTTTCTTATTTCTCTAGCTAGGACTTCAAGTACTCCATTGAAGAGCTACAGAGAGAGTGGACAGCCTTACCTTGTCCCTGATTTCAGTGGAATTGATTTAAGTTACTCTTCATTTAGTTTGATGTTGGCTGTAGGATTTCTGTATATTGTCTTTACTATGTTTTGGTATATGTCTTGTATCCCTGATCTCTCCAAGACTTTAAATATGAGTGGGTGTTGGATTTTGTCAAATGGTTTTGAAGTATCTAAGGCGATGACCATGTGGTTTTTCTCCTTCAGTTTGTTTATATGATGGATTACATTGATGACTTTATGTATATAAAACCACTGATGAAGCCTGCTTGGTCATGTTAGATGATATCTTTTATATGTTTTTGGATTCGGATTGTGATTATTTTATTGAGCATTTTTGTATCAATGTTCATAAGAGAGATAGGTCTGAAGTTCTCTTTTTTGTTGGGTCTTTGTGTGGTTTAGGTATTAAGGTGACTGTGGCTTCATAGAATGAGTTTGGTAATATTCCTTCTGTTTCTATTTTGTGGAATAGTTTGAACAGAATTGAAGTTAGCTCTTCTTTGAAGGTCTGTTAGATTTCTACACTGAAACCATCAGGTCTCGGCTTTTTATGGCAAGGAGAATTTTGATGACTCCTTCTCTTTCTTTGGGGGATATAGGAGTATTTATTCTATTTACCTGAACTTGATTTAATTTTGGTAAATGGAATCTATCAAGAAAATTGTCCTTTTTATTCAAATTTTCAAATTTTGTAGCACATAGGTTTTGTTGTAAGACCTAATGATTGTTTGGATTTTCTCAGTGTCAGTCATTAAGTTCATCTTTTCATTTCTGAATTGCTGATTTGAATAGTTTCTCTCTGTCTTTTAGTTAATTTGGCCAAGAATTATTTTCTACCTTTTTGATTTTTCTCAAAGAAACAGCTCTTGGTATCATTGATTATTTTAATTGTTTTCTTTGTTTTTCATTCACTGATTTCAGATCTGCGTTTGATTATTTCCAATATTCTCCTCCTTGTGGCTGTGTCTGCTTCTTTTTTTTTCCCCCTAGGGCTTTTAGGTATGCCATTAAGTTACTTGTATGAGACTCCAGCTCTTTTTGGAGTCACTTATTGCTATGAACTTTCCTCTTAGCACTGCTTTTATCTTGTCCCATATGTTTGGGTAAGATGTACCTTCATTTTTATTAAATTTTAGGAAGTTTCTAATTTCTTTTTTCATTGTTTCTGTGAACAACTTCTCATTGAGTACCTAGTTGTTCAGTTTCCATGTGTCTGTAGGCTTTTTGCTATATATGTTGTTGCTGAGGTCCAGCATTAGTCCATAGTGATCTGATAGGATACAAGGGATTATTTCAATCTTTTTCTATCTGTTGAGGCTTGCTTTGTGATGAACCATATGGTCTATATTGGAGAAGGTTCTATGAAGTACTGAGAAGAAGGTAAATTCTTTTGGGTTTGGGTGGAAGTTTCTTTACAAGTCTGTTAGGTCCATTTGATTCATGACCTCTGTTAGAGTCATTCTTTCTTTGTTAAAATTCTGTTTTCTTGACCTGTCCTTTGTTGAGAGTGGGGTATTGAAGTCTCCTACTATTAAGGCATTGGGATCAATGCGTGACTTAAGCTTTAATAATGTTTCACTTACAAATGCAGGTGCTCTTGTATTTAGGCATAAATATTTAGGATTATGATGTCATCCTGGTGGATTTTTCATTTGATGAGAATTAAGTGCCCCTCCTTATCTTTTTTTTTTTTTGATTATTTTGGTTGAAAGTCTATTTTAGCAGATATTAGAATAGCAACACCAGCTTATTTTCTGGGTCTTTTTGCTTGAAAAGCCTTTTTCCAGGTCTTTACTCTGAGGTAATGCTTATCTTTGTTGCAGAGGTGTGTTTCTTGGATGCAGTAGAATGTTGGATCCTGTTTCTGCAATCATTCTGTTAGTCTGTGTCTTTTTATTAGAGTTGAGTCCATTGATGATGATAGATAATAGTGACCAATGAATGTTAGTTCCTTTTATTGTGGAGTTTGTGGTGTTACTGTGCTTCTATATTTGTTTTTTTTTAATTTTTTGTTGTAAAGTTATCTATATCTTATGTTTTCTTGAGTGTACTTGTTTTCATTGGGTTGGAGTTTTCCCTCTAGTATCTTCTGTAGAGCTGGGTTGCTGAGTAGATATTGCGTAAGTTTAGTTTTGTTGTGGAATATTTTGTTTTCTCCATGTATGTTGACTGAAAGGTTTGCTGGGTATGGTAGTATGGGTTGGCATCTGTTGTCTTTTAGAGTCTGCATGACATCTGCCCAGGCCCTTCTGGCTTTTATAATTTCTGTTGAGACATCTGGTATGATTCTGATAGGTCTACCTTTCTATGTTACCTGGCCTTTTCCCCTTGCTGCTTTTAATATTTTTCATTGTTCTGTAGATTCAGTATTTTGACTATTGTGAGACATGAGGTGTTTCTTTTCTGGTCTAGTCTATTCGTTGTTCTGTAGGCCTCTTGTTTTTAATGGACATCTCTTTCTTTAAGTTGAGAAGATTTTTCTCCTATGACTTTTTTGAAAATATTTTCAGGACCTTGAAGCCAGGAATCTTCTTATTTGTCTATTCCTAATATTCTTAGATTTTGTCTTTTCATGGCATCCTTGATTTCTTGGATGTTTAGAACATTTGCGATGTTACTTTTTTCTTTGAGAGAAGTATCAATTTCTGCAGTTGTAATTTCAGCATCTGAGATTCTCGCTTCCATTTCTTGTATTCTGTTGGTGATGCTTACCTTTGTTTTTCTCTATCTTTCTCTAAGTTCTCCAAATCCAGGGTTTTCTCTGTGTTTTCTTTATTGATTCTAATTCTTTTTTTCATGTCGTGCACCATTTCCTTCATCTGTTCGAATGTGGATTCTTGTCTTTCCATGATGGCCTCTTTTTATTGTTGTTGTTCATTTCCTCTCTGTGTGCCTCTACTTTTGCCTCTACGTGTTCTTCTATTTGTTTAGCTGTATTTGCCTGGTATTTCTGTGAGAGCTTTGTTCATTTCCTCTTTTTGTAACTCTAATAACTGGATAAGCATAGCTTCAAAATAATTTTCATCTGTTTTTGATGAATTAAACTATCTTTTGGTTTGGGGGATTGCTCATTAAGCCATGATATCTTGGTTTTCGTTGATGTGTTCTTATGCTGACCTTTAGCCATCTGCTTATCTATAACCTTTGCCATTTGTTCCTGGAGTCTGTACTTCAGACTGGGTACATCTGGCTCTGGTGTCTGGAGTATTCTTCAGGAAGATGAGAGAGGTCCACTGGTTCAAGAGTGGATGTTGGTGGTTCAGCAGTAGCTAAGGGAAGAAGGTCACAGTTACATGTATGCAAGCATGGGAGTCAGTAAGGAAGTGTGCCTTAAAGGATAGGGTGCTAGAGCATGTAGATGCCTGGACGGGTAGAGCATAGCCCAGGTGGGGCTGCTGGCACTGGTTACGTGTGCAATGGGCATGTGCAGGTGCCATGAATGTCTCAGTGGCCCACAGGCCTGTAGTACTGTCCTCCAGGTAATCAGATCTGTCTGGGTTGCACCATCTTGACTCCAGAAATTTTTTGCCTTGACTCCATTGGGAGACCCAAAGAACAGGGGCTGCAATGTTGAGAACATAGTCCCAAGGATCCCTATCTTGCCCACAGTTGGGGAGGGTGGGATCCAATGTCTGGCTTCTAGTGTAGAAGGACCCCAGATCTAGGGCTCTGCATGCACTCTCTTGAAGGCACACTTATATGTTCACTGGCCTAAGCAGAAAGCACAAGGGTTTCCCCTGTTCTCTCTTCTCAGATTTGCATCCTAAGGAGCAAATGAAAGTGTAGAAGATCTATCAGTTAAATGGTGTCTGTTGTTTGACTACTGAGCAAGGAGGCCGTATTTGAGGCAGGTAACTGTGTTGTCTCAGTCACTGAGAATGAAGGCTCTTGCATGGGGCAACCACAGCCACCTCTGCAGAGCTGGGAGGCCCATGCTTGGGGCTCAGCAACTGCCTGCCTCATCCACCAAGCAGGGAGGCCAGTGCTTGGGGTAAAGGGAGGTGCAGGGGTAGAATATATATTAAGGCCCTAGAAGTGTCCTCTAGGTGACCTAGGTGACCTAGGTGATCTAGGTGACCTAGATCCAAACTTTCCCAGTTTGTGGGTTGTCTCTTCTTGCCCAAGATCCACAGTGTCCATGATCTGGCTTCAGTGATGCTCCACTCACCAATTTCAGAGTTTCAGATCCTGTGCCTCTGAGATATGGTATATGCTGGTCACTGCCTATGGATTCCTCTCAGATGGCATTTTCTTTTTTTTATTTTTTATTTTTTATTTTTTTTATAAGTTACATTTTATTAACTCTGTATCCCAGCCGTGTCCCGATCCCTCATTCCCTCCCAGTCTCTCCCTCCCTCCCTCATCTCCACCGTGCCCCTTTCCAAGTCCACTGATAGGGGGGACCTCCTCCCCATTCATCTGATCCTGTTTTATCAGGTATCTTCAGGACTGGCTGCAAAGCCCTCCTCTGTGGCCTAACAGGACTGCTCCTCCCTTCGGGGGTGGGGAGACCAAAGAGCCAGTCATTGAGTTCCTGTTAGAAATAGTCCCTGTTCCCCTCACTTTGGGAAACCAATTGGTTACTGAGCTACCACAGGCTATATCTGAGTGGAGGTTCTAGGTTATATCCATACATGGTCCTTGGTTGAATGTCAGTCTCAGAAAAGACCCTGTGCCCAGATATATTTGGTCAGATGGCATTTTCAAAGGCCATTAGTATTGATTACTCTCTCTCTCTCTCTCTCTCTCTCTCTCTCTCTCTCTCTCCTCTATTCTTTCTTCCCATTCTTCCCTTAACCCTTCCCTATTCTATTAGTCACCTTTCCCTGATTTTATATTAATGTAGTAACAGAGGAGAATTCAAGGTGTTTGTCTTTAATTTCCATTTCTCAAATAATTTTATAAAACCAAGTCTAAAACTGCTTGCCTATCTTGGTAACATAATTTGAACCAATTGTCCTGGGAATACTTAGAGACCATTAATTTTTGACCCAGGGCTCATTTTTCAAACTTGAAGATAAATTTTTCCATTATCTGTTTGGCCATAGTTTCATTTCCTTATTGACATTTATATTGCTATTAAGCTCTTTAATAAGACAAATACTTGTATTAAAAGAAAATGAAAAAGAATGAATGACTCTAATTAAATTTACTGAAGTTTTTCTTTTTGCAATCACATGAACCACTTGAGCTTTGCACTACTTTTGAATGAAGTGGGAAAAAACTCATTTACTCAAATTTACTCAAATTTATTCTTAAGGACAAATTTTATAATAAAGAACCTGTTATTCAGCTGATTCACTAGGTCAGGAATAAGTCAAGTATCCTTTCCTTTTTAAGAAAGTAAAATAGTCTATATTTGAAGTACAGTAAGAAAATAAAAATAAAAGTGACAGTTCTTGTAATCTCATGATTACTGAGGAATCTGCACAAATAGGTTCTATCTAATCTTTCTTAGCATAACATATCGAGATCAAACTATCACAGGTCAGAACCTAGACTAAATTAATACTTTTGTTTTCTATCATAGTTCAGAAAACTCCCTTTTAGTTTCTGATATTGCTGATTTGGATAGTTTCTCTCTGCCTTTTTAGTTAATTTGGCTAAGGGTTTGTCTATCTTGTTGATATTGTCAAAGAAACAGCTCTTGGTCTCATTGATTCTTTGAATTATTTTCTTAGTTTCTCATTAATTGATTTCAGACCTGAGTTTGATTATTTTTAATCTTCTACTCCTCATGGGTGTGTCTGCTGCTTTTTATTTTTTCCTAGGCTTTTAGGTGTGCCGTTAGTTACTTGTATGAGATGTCTCCAACTTCTTTCTGGAGGCACTTATTGCTACGAGCTTTCCTCTTAGCACTGCTTTCATTGTGTCCCATAAGTTTGGGTAAGATGTGCCTTCATTTTCATTGGATTTTATGAAGTTTCTATTTCCTTTTTTCATTTCTTCCCTGACCAAGCTGTCATTGAGTAGAGAGTTGTTTAGTTTCAGGTTTCTTTTAGACAACAAAAGTAACTCTTTACTAAATTAGGATCACCCCTAATATGCACATTTTATAATGTATCCAGTTAAAAGCCTTTTAAATGACTGAAGTTTCAATGAAAGTATGAAAAAAATACATCTAAGAAACCATTCCTGCAAACAACGCTAATATCACCAGCACTTAAAATGTTTACACAAGCACATTTTTATATTTGATAAAAGAAATGTAACAATCTATTAAATGTTTGAAAGTTAACATATAGAAATTAACTCTATGCTATGAACATAGTTGAGCAAATGTCCTTGTTGTAATTGTGAGCCTCTTTCAGATTTATGACTAGGAGTGGTATAGCTGCATCTTGTGGTAGTACTATTCCTAACTTTTTCAGAAAGTGCCAGATTGATTTCCAAATCTATGGTCCTAAGGAAGGTAAACAACAAAGAGGATCCTAAAAAAGAGGCTTAATCCCCATTCAGAAAGGCAAACAGGATAGACAACCAAAGTAGTTCTCGAGAAGACAGGGAATAGGACAGAAGCCTACCACAGACAGCCTCTGAAAGACTCCACCCAGTAGGGTATCAAAGCAGATGCTGAGACTCATAGCCAAACTTTGGGCAGAGTGCAGGGAATTTTATGAAAGAAGAGGGAGATAGAAGGACCTGGAGGGGACAGGAGCTCCATAGTAAGGGGAGCAGGGGCTGTCTCTGACATGAACTTGGTTACCTGCTCTTTGATCAACTCCCCTGAGGGGGGTTCAGCCTTACCAGGCCACAGAAAAACAGGATGCAGAAGTCCTGATGAGACCTGATAGGCTAGGGTAAGAATGTAGGGGAGGAGGACCTCCTTTATCAGTGGGCTAGGAAAGCATATAGGGGGAAAAGAGGAAGGGAGAGTGGGACCTGGAGGAGATGATGGAGGGGTCTGTAGCCGGGATACAAACTGAATAAATTGTAATAAATAATAATAACAAAAACAGCAACAAAAAAGATTGTCTTAACAAATAATTATAGACCAGTTAAAACTTCTAGCTGCCATATATGATCTTGGACATTTTGTTCAATGCCCGCACATATACAAATTGTATGATAATAAGAACAGCTTTATTATCAATACTTATGTTACCATTACTGTTAGTATTGGGATGAAAGCTTTACATTCTCACGTTATTTAATGTTTTGTTGAATGTATTACTCATGCATTGAATTCATTTATCTAAGCATTTTAAATGTATACTCATTTCAATTATTTCTCTTCGTTTACCTATATGACTATAACTGTTTTGTTTAAAAAGATTACCATGGTCCACTCTTTTGAAATTAAAGTTCAAAACATTCTTTGTATTTTTCATGGCAATTAAGCTTTCATACACAGTAAGTACTGAATAAACTAATTTGTATTTCATTATTTGTTATTGTGCTGACATCACAGAAATAGAAAATTAAACATTGTTATGCACTAGATGTCAGAACCTTGATAACAAGAGAAATGTACTAATTCATAGACATATCATGTTCTCAAGACTAATCTTGAAAAGGAGAAAAAATTAATACCCTAATAAATTTGACATATACACACACAGAGATACACATATACATAAACACATACATATACGTACAATATATACCTCCACATATATGCACATATATACACTCGTATACATGCATATACATGTATGCATATATAAAGAGACATACAAATTCATATACAGATATGCACACACATAAGGAGACATACAAAATCATATACATACACACATATACTCATACACACATACACACACATAAAACACAAACATTCAGATACATACATACACATATACATACATACATACACACATACAAATACACACACAGTAACATATATACACTCATATGTTTTTCTTCATTTCCCGCTGCTGCTAGCAGTGAACACTCCTCTAGTGGGCTGGTCCAGGCACCGACAGCTTCTAGGAGTCCCAAGCTCCACTTTTCTTAGGAACAGCTAGAGCACTCAGATCAAAGTCCCTGCACAAGGCTCCCGGTATCACCTGGTTGTAGAAAAGCTCTTTTTAGTGAGATTGCAGATACCAGACAGCAGTGGAAATCCATGCATTCCAGGGCTGGTGATGATGCCACAGTGTAAGAGCCCTTCCATTGAACTGCTGTGCTAACTGCAGAGGATGGAGGTAGACACCTGTGCTTTGTCAGTTCTAGCTGGCGGTCAGGGGCTAGCCAACTCTATGATGGCCTGGCAGGAAACCAAACCCTGGGTATCCAGTCACACATTCTTCAGCGAGAAGGGGAGCCTTTTCTTCCCCAGAAAGGAAGTGAGAGAGGTAGATTTTATTTCATGAATCAGGAACACTATAAACCTTAGGCGGTGGGAGGAGTTTGGGGGTTGGGGGTGAATGTGTTTGATCCACTGGGGCTAAGGGTGCTAGAGGTCCTTCATTTACAGGCAGTAGTACAGTCTTATCACAAGGGAAACACAGTGCTTAATTATCCTAAGGGTGGGGGAAGAACTCCAGTTACAGTTAGAGGAATGGGAGGTTATTGTTTGAAAGCTAAGATCTTATTAGCATAGAGTATTTCCAAGAATCCCAGATGCTTGCTCAACAGATTCTCCCAGGAGAAAAGGAGCTGAGCATTTCCCCCTAAGGACAAGGTGATGTTCCCCAGGTAACTGATGTGGGGATTGGACCTCCAGACAGGCATAGAAGAAGGAGCGCAGTTGGCAAAGAGAGTCTGTCATTTTGCACTGAACTCAGGGGCTATCTGGTAATGCCAAAATTCAAACACAAAACACATATAAAATATTCAAATACACATTTACATATTCACATACATATAAAACAGTAAAAACTAACACATTAAATTAATTACATTTATGTAGTAAAAGATGTTGTGTAGGATGATATGAATTATAATGTGTGCAAAATAAAATTGATAGAATGAAAAACACAAGAATTCCAAGTCTTTGGGAGAAAAAAGCATACCTTGAAATGTAAAAGACTGGGGGGCCAAGATGGCGGAGCCGGGAGAGCACTGTGTCTGAGAAGCAGGACAACACACTCCGTGCAGCGACCAGGAGACTGAACTCTGGGCCCTGAAACTGCAGCGATCGTGTTTCCCAGGTGAGGGGAGGCTCCCACAGCATGGGAATCAGTCAGGTCCACTCTTGGGCCGCACAGCCAGAAACCTGAAGAGAACCCGGGTAACGCAGGCTTTGGGTCTCCGGGCTGGTGCCCTAAGCCTGCATGTCCCGATCACTTTCCCAGGCTGATCAGTGGACACAAGGGTGCCAGAGACTGGGAGTCCCAGTTGCAAGAAAACCCCACGGGGAAGCAAAGTTGCGAGACTGATCACAGGTCACCCAGTCTTTCCCTGGAAGGTCTCCCTGACCGCGGGTACCCGCCACCATCACAACTGAGCTCCTGCCGCACAGAGAGCAGCTGCGCACACAGCTCAAAATCCCTACTCCCTCTTGGGAGGAGGCAGGAGGCATCCAGCAGAATCTGCTACAGACCACATTGTCTGTACCCCAACCCGAGAACAAGGCTGAGAAAACCCAATCCTTTCGGGCACTCCCCCAAACGCTGCCATAAACCGGCAGCAGCAGAGTGGAAGGATAAAGAGGCGCACAGCAGCTTCACAGTGCCAGAACTCCAGTGCTGCCGGCTGCTCCTAGCAAACAAACTACAGCTTGGGATCTGGCACTGTAGATATTCTACATGTTCTGAGATTCTCCTGGGTACAGCACAATAAGGTATAGAGTAAGCTCTATCACCGGTGCCCCCACCTCCAGACCCCTGGCCGAGAAACCCCAGCTCAGGATCAGACTGAGAAGCCCCAACCCCTTCTGGCACTCCCCTGAGAGCACCGCCATAAGCTTGCCCTAGTGGAGGGGAAGGTCAGAGGGGAAGGACAGAGAGGCAGCCTGCCAAGGACACAGCACCCTCTCTCCAGCTCACCCAGAAGCCCCTAGCAGAGAAACCTAAGCTCTGGATCTGAGGACACTCAATCTTACCTGGTACTCTCTCAGGATCAGCAAACATAGGCTCTACCGCCAGGCTGCTTCTGGCAGAGAGATCTGGGCCCGGGATCTGGGATTGAGAACACTCAACCTAACTCTTTCCCGTGCCACCCCAGGACCAGTCAACATAACCCCTCCTGGCAGAGGAAAGGACAGAGAGGCAGCACACAGGAAAGGTGGACACTGAGTCCTGCTAACACAGTGCCACAGAGCTGACTGTTAGCCTACCTTCGCACTCTCCGCAGCAGGACCAAATCAGAGAGTAGACAGCAAGGGGAACCCCTGTGCATTCCAACTGGTCCTGCAAGAGAGTGAGTGAGCCTTATAGGGAGAGTTTGCCCCAGACCCAGGGCCTCTCCACAGAAGCAACCAGACGAGATCCCTGCCACCCACACCCCTAGTGTGGGAGTCATAGGGATTCTTGGGATAGTGACACCAACATTGAAGCCTCTGTCTTGTGGGTCCACCAGTGTAATCTAGGCAAACAATCCCTGGATCTCAGACAGAACTGCGTAATAGTGGCCTGAAGGCCACTGCAATAGTCAGAGAATCCACGCATGCACACTGCACCCGCTAAAAGCACACGCAAATAGCACCAGCGTCACATTCCTTACTCAGGCAAAACTGAAACCACAGTACACACTCCCAAACCAGTGAACCTCTCTCATCTTCCTGAAAAAACAGTCCAGAAAAGAGAAAGAGAGGATCATAGCCCAAACTACAATCTCGAGGAACAAACAGTGAGGATTATAAATAACCAGATGGCTAGAGAAAGACATAAGAACACTCCTAACAAAAATCAGGACATAATGACCTCACCAGCAACCCCACAAAACAGTGGACACATCAATTCACTAGATATACAAGAAAACGACCTCAAAACTATGTTTCTCCAGCTATTAGAGGCTCATAAAGATGAAATGAACAAGGCCCTCAGAGAAATAGCCAAAGAAATCGAGACTTACCAAGAGGAAACAAATCGTGCTCTCAGAGAAATGACCACGAAAATTGAGGCAAACAAAGAAGAAATGCACAAAGCTCTCAAAGAAATGTCCACACAAATTAAGGCAAATAAAGAAGAAATAAACAAAGCTCTCATAAAAATACAGGCAATTATACCCAAAGAAGTAGAGGCACAATTAGTGATACATAGAGAGGAAATGGACAAAAAAATAGAAGCTGTCATTGAAAAGCAGGACTCCACATTTAAACAGATGAAGGAAATGGTGCAAGACATGAAAACAGAATTAGAATCAATAAAGAAAACACAAAAAGAGAAAACCCAGGAGCTGGAGAACATAGAGAAAAGATCAGGAACTACAAAGGTAAGCATCACCAACAGAATAAAAGAGATGGAAGAAAAAATCTCAGGAGCCAAAGATACACTTGCGGAAATTGACACGTCTCTCAAAGAAAAAATAAAATCAGAAAAGTTCCAAACACAAAACATCCAAGAAATCAAGGACATCATGAAAAGACAAAACCTAAGAATAATAGGAGTAGAAGAAAAAGAAGACATCAGGCTCAAAGGTCCAGAAAATATTTTCAAGAAAATTATAGAAGAAAATTTTCCCAACTTAAAGAAAGAGATGTCCATAAACATACAAGAGGCCTACAGAACACCAAGTAGACTAGACCAGAAAAGAAATTCTTCACGTCACATCATAGTCAAAACACTAAACCTACAGAACAAAGAAAAAATTCTAAAAGCAGCAAGGGAAAAAGGCCAAGTAACATGTGAAGGTAGACCTATCAGAATCACACCAGATTTCTCAACAGAAACTATGAAAGCCAGAAGGTCCTGGACAGAAATCATACAGTCCTTAAGGGACCACAGATTCCAACCCAGACTACTATACCGAGCAAAACTTTCAATCAACATAGACGGAGAATTCAAAATATTCCAAGACAAAACCAAATTTAAACAATATCTTCATAGTAACCCAGCTCTACAGAAGTTACTAGAAGGGAAACTCCAAACCAAAGAAAACAACTACATCTAAGGAAATAGAGGAAATAGATAACTACACAACAAAGAAACCAAAAGAATACAAGCAATGAAACTCAGTGACACCACCAACTCCACATCTAAAGTAAGTAACAATTGTTGGTCACTAGTTTCTATCAACATCAACAGACTCAACTCCGCAATAAAAAGACACAGACTAACAGAATGGTTGCGGAAACAAGATCTAACATTCTGCTGCATCCAGTAAACACACCTATGCAACAAAGATAAACACTACCTCAGAGTAAAGGGCTGGAAAAATGTTTTTCAAGCAAATGGTTCTAGAAAACAAGCTGTAGTAGCCATCCTAATATCTAATAAAATAGACTTTCAACCCAAGTTAATAAAAAAAGATAAGGAGGACCACTATATTCTCATCAAAGGAAAAATCCACCAAAAGGACATCACAATTTTGAATATCTATGCCCCAAATACAAGAGCACCTACATTCGTAAATAAAACAATATTAAAGCTTAAATCACATATTGATCCTAATACCCTAATAGTGGGAGACTTCAACACTCCACTCTCACCAAGGGACAGATCAACTAGACAGAAAACAAATAGGGAAATAAAAATGCTTACAGAGACCCTAAATCAAATGGACCTAATAGACGTCTACAGATCTTTTCATCCAAACTCAAAAAAGTATACCTTTTTTCAGCACCGCATGGAACCTTCTCCAAAATAGACCATATAGTTGGTCATAAAGCAAGCCTCAGCAGATACAAAAGGATTGAAATAATCCCTTGTATTCTATCTGACCACCATGGACTAAAGCTGGACCTCAACAACAACAGAAATAACAAAAAGCCGAAATGCACATGGAAACTGAACAACTTGTTATTCAATGACAGCTGGGTTAAGGAAGAAATAAAGAAAGAAATTAAAGACTTCCTAGAATTCAATGAAAATGATGGCACAACATACCCAAATTTATGGGACACATTGAAAGCAGTGCTCAGGGGAAAATTTATAGCACTAAGTGCCTGCAAGAAGAAATTCGTAACATCACATACAAACAACTTAATGACCCAACTGAAAAACCTAGAAAAAAAAAGAAGCCGATACACCCAAGAGGAGCAGACGGCTGAAAATAATCAAACTAAGGGCTGAAATCAATCAATTAGAAACAAATAAAACTATCCAAAGAATCAATGAAACAAAAAGCTGGTTCTTTGAGAAAATCAACAAAATAGACAAACCCTTAGCCAAACTAACTAAAAAGCAGAGAGAATCTATCCAAATCAACAAAATCAGAGATGAAAAGGGTGACATAACTACAGACACTGAGGAAATACAAACAATCATTAGGTCACACTACAAAAGCCTATATGCCACAAAATTTGAAAACCTAAATGAAATGGACAATTTTCTTGATAGATTCCATCTTCCAACATTAAGTCAAGATCAGGTAGAAAGACTGAATAGCCCTATATCCCCCAAGGAAATTGAAGCAGTCATTCACAGTCTCCCCTCCAAAAAATGTCCTGGGCCAGATGCTTTCAGCGTGGAATTCTACCAGACCTTCAAAGAAGTGCTAACACCAATTCTCCTCAAACTATTCCACAAAATAGAAACAGAAGGTACATTACCAAACTCATTCTATGAAGGGACAGTCACCCTGATACCTAAACCACACAAAGACCCAACAAAAAAATGAGAACTTCAGACCTATCTCTCTTATGAACATTGATGCAAAAATACTCAGTAAAATACTTGCAAACTGATTCCAAGAACACATCAAAGATGTCATCCACCATGATCAAATAGGCTTCATCCCAGGCATGCAAGGGTGGTTCAACATACGGAAATCCATCAATGTAATCCATCACATAAACAAACTGAAGGAGAAAAAACACATGATCATCTCCTCATATGCTGAAAAAGCATTTGACAAAGTCCAACACCCATTCATGTTTAAAGTCTTGGAGAGATCAGGGATACAAGGCACATATCTAAACATAGTAAAGGCAATATACAGCAAGCCTATAGCCAACATCAAACTCAATGGAGAGAAACTTAAATCAATCCCACTGAAATCAGGGACAAGACAAGGCTGCCCACTCTCTCCATACCTCTTCAACATAGTACTTGAAGTCCTGGCCAGAGCAATAAGACAACTAAAGGAGATCAAGGGGATACACACCGGAAAAGAAAAAGTCAAAGTGTCACTATTCGCAGATGATATGATAGTATATATGAGTGACCCCAAAAATTCAACCAGAGAACTTCTCTAGCTGATAAACACCTTCCGCAAAGTGGCAGGATACAAAATCAACTCAAAAAAATCAGAAGCCCTCCTGTATACCAAAGACAAAAGGGCCGAGAAAGAAATTAGGGAAACAACACCCTTCACAATAGCCACTAATAACATAAAGTACCTTGGGGTGACACTAACCAAGCAACTGAAAGACCTGTTTGAGAAAAACTTCAAGACTCTGAAGAAAGAAATTGAAGAAGATATCAGAAGATGGAAAGATCTCCCGTGCTCATGGATTGGTAGGATTAACATTGTGAAAATGGCCATCCTGCCAAAAGCAATCTACAGATTCAATGCAATTCCCATCAAAATACGAACTCAATTCTTTACAGACCTTGAAAAAAAAGATTCTCAGCTTCATATGGAGAAACAAAAAACCCAGAATCTCCAAAACAATCCTGTACAAGAACAGATCATCTGGAGGTATCTCCATCCCCGATCTCAAGTTGTACTACAGGGCAACAGTAATAAAAACTGCATGGTATTGGCATAGAAACAGAAAGGAGGATCAATGGAACCGCATAGAAGACCCAGAAATAAACCCACACACCTATGAATACTCGATTTTTGACAAAGAAGCCAAAACCATTCAATAGAAAAAAGACATCATCTTCAACAAATGGTGCTGGTACAACTGGATGTCCACATGCAGAAAAATGAAAATAGATCTATATCTATCACCCTGCACAAAACTAAAGTCCAAGCGGATCAAAGACCTCAGCATAAAACCAGATACTCTAAATCTGTTAGAAGAAAAAGTGGGGAACAGCCTAGAACTCATTGGTACAGGAGACAACTTCCTGAACAGAACACCAACAGCACAGGCTCTAAGAGCAACAATCAATAAATGGGACCTCATGAAACTGAAAAGTTTCTGTAAAGCAAAGGACACTGTCATCAAAACAAAATGACTGCCTACAGATTGGGAAAGAATCTTCACTAACCCTTTATCTGACAGAGGACTAATATCCAGTATATGCAAAGAACTAAAGAAGCTGAAAAACAGCAAACCAAGTAATCCAATTAAAAAATGGGGAACAGAGCTAAACAGAGAATTCTCGAAAGAGGAACATCGAATGGTAGAGAAACACTTAAAGAAATGCTCAACCTCATTAGCAATTAGGGAAATGCAAATCAAAACGACCCTGAGATATCATCTTACACCCATCAGAATGACCAAGATGAAAAACTCAAATGACAACACATGCTGGAGAGGTTGTGGAGAAAGGGGAACCCTCCTCCACTGCTGGTGGGAATGTAAACTGGTACAACCACTCTGGAAATCTATCTGGCGCTTTCTAAGACAATTAGGAATAGTGCTTCCTCCATACCCAGCTATACCACTGCTAGGTATAATCCCAAAGTTTGCTCAAGTACACAAAACGGATACTTGCTCAATCATGTTTATAGCAGCTTTATTTGTAATAGCCAGAACCTGAAAACAACCCAGATGTCCATCAAGGGAGGAATGGGTACAGAAATTGTGGTATTTCTATGCAATGGAATACTACTCAGCAATCAAAAAGGAGGAAATCATGAAATTTGCAGGCAAATGGTGGGATCTAGAAAAGATCATTCTAAGTGAAATATCCCAGGAGGAGAAAGACAAACACGGTATATACTCATTTATATAAACCTATAAGATATGATAAACATAATGAAATCTACACACCTACAAAAGATAATCAAGAGAGCAGACATGGGGTAAGATGATCAATCCTCGTTTAGAAAGACAGATGGGATGTGCATTGAAAGTATGATAGGAGTCTACTGAGTGCATATGAAAGACTCTAACTAGCAGTGTTTTCAAAGCAAAGACTCATGACCAAACCTTTGGCAGAGTACAGGGAATCATAAGAAAGAAGGGGAGTTAATCTGATGGGGAAAGGATAGGAGCTCCACAAGGACCAAATATATCTGGGCACAGGGTCTTTTCTGAGACTGACATTCAACCAAGGACCATGTATGGATATAACCTAGAACCTCTGCTCAGATGTAGCCTGTGGTAGCTCAGTAACTAATTGGTTTCCCAAAGTGAGGGGAACAAGGACTATTTCTAACAGGAACTCAATGACTGGCTCTTTGGCCTCCCCACCCCCCAAGAGAGGAGCAGTCCTGTTAGGCCACAGAGGAGGGCTTTGCAGCCAGTCCTGAAGATACCTGATAAAACAGGATCAGATGAATGGGGAGGAGGTCCTCCCCTATCAGTGGACTTGGAAAGGGGCACATGGTGGAGATGAGGGAAGGAGGGAGGGACTGGGAAGGAATGAGGGAGTGGGACACAGGTGGGATACAGAGTTAATAAAATGTAACTGATAAGAATAAAAAAAAAAGAAATGTAAAAGACTGAAAAGAAGACAGACCATTTAATGTGTTTAATTTTTTTTCTTAAAATATCGTTTATTTTAACCAACACTCTACTGCTTCAATCTGTATGTCTTTGTGTCTCTGCCCCTGTCTTTCTATGTCTCTGTCTATCTCGCCTGTCTCTCTGTTTCTCTCTGTCACTCCTTCTCTCTGTTCGTGTGTGTATATCTGTGCACGAATAGGAACATGATTATACACTGTATCCCTGGCAATGACATTCTCATGATTAGGCCCTGCCTTTCATTTTATCTGACACAGGGTCATTTTGTTGTGTGCTGCGTCTGCAATGCTAGCTGCCACCATGAATTTGGAATTCTTCTTTTTCTCCCATCTCTCCATAGGAACACTGGGAGCACAAATGCAGAGGGTAAAGAAACTTCCTTGGTGTTTGTGGAGGTACAGATGTCTTAGATAGTTCAACTCATAACTTTTCCTGTGTTATTCTAGTGATTCATGAGCATTGGAGTTCTTTTCTATCCTCTCATATCTCCTTCAGTTTCTTTAATCAATGTCTTTAAGTCTTTTGTCATACAAGTCTTTTATTTGCTTAGTTAGAGGCACCCAAGATATTTGACATTATTTGAGGCTATTTGAAAAGATATTTTGTCTTCCCAAACTTCATTCTCAGTTGATTTGTCTTTTGTATAAAGGAGGTCTACTGATATTTGTGAATTATAATTTTAACCAGCTAAGTTGCTGAAAGTATTTATTGGCTATAAGAGTTTCCTGATGAGGTTGTTAGGGTCATCTACCTGTATTTTTACATCTTCTTCAAATAATGTACTTTTACTTTTTTCTTTCTGATTTGTATCTTTTTGGTTTACTCTAGTGATCTATTTGCTCCTAATACTATATTGAATGGTTATGGAGAGAGTAGACAGCCTTGTCGGTTTCTGATTGCAATGGAATTGCTTTGAGTTTCTCTCCACATAAGTTGAGTGGTTATAGGTATGTTGTAAATGACTTTTAATAGGTTGAGGCATGTCCCTTGTATTCCTAATCTCTCCTGGATTGTTTGTTGGATTTTATCAAAGGCTTTTTCTGTATCTAATGAGATGATCATGTGGATTTTTTTTTTTTTTTGCTTGTTTACTCGGTGGATTGCATTCATAAAGTTATGTATGTTGAACACATAAATCTGCATATACATGTCTGGGATGAAGCCTACTTGATCATGGAGAGCATTCTTTTTGTTGTGTTGCTGGATTTGGTGTACAAGTATATTATAGAGGATTTTGAATGTATTTTCATAAGGGACATTGGTCTACAATTCTCTTTGCTTGGGATTTTTGTGGTTTTGGTATCAGTATAACTGTGGCCTTTGCATAAGGGTTTGTCTGTCTCACTGATTTTCTCAAAAGAACCAACTCTGTTTCAATGATCCTTTCTATTGTTGTTCTGTGTTTCTATGTTATTGATTACAGTTCCAGTTTGTTTCTCGTGGTCTACACATTTGTGGTGTGGTTTCTTCTTTTTGCTGTAGACCTTTTGGTATGCTATTAATTTACTAATATAAAACCTCTCCAATATTTTTAATGTAAGCACTTAGTGCTATTCACTGGCCTCTTAAAACTGCCATTAATGTATCTTATAAGTTTGGGTAGGTTTTCTATTAATTTTCATTTAATTCATGGCATATTGGTAGTTTTTTTTTGAGTGTCAAGTGTCTCTCCCTGCCTCTTGTGAATATATTTAACTTGAAGTCTATTTTTTTGTGAGATGTTAAAATGGCTACAACAGCTAGTTCCATTTGCAGGAAATATTTTTTCCGTTGTTTAACCCTGAGGTATTGTCTATCCTAAATGGTAAGGTATGTTCTTGGATGTAACAGGGGTAGCATGGTCCTGGTTTTATACCAGGGATATTTTTCTGTATCATTATACTAGGGGATTTGAGTCCAAAGATTTGAGAGATGTCAGTGAATTATGTTTGTTGGTTTCAGTTATTTTGCTTTTATGGTAGTGGTGATGGTAGTGGTAGTGTGTGTGTGTGTGTGTGTGTGTGTGTGTGTGTGTGCTCATGTTTTCCCTCCTTGGATTTTTTGATCTGGAATTATTTATTCTTTGGGTTTTTTTTTTTGTTTTTTTTTGTTTGTTTGTTTTTTGTTTGTTTGTTTTTTACTTAGCTGTGGTTAACCTTTTCAGATCAGACATAGAGTTCCATGTTGGCCAAAAATATAGTATTATAAAAATAATGTTGCTACCGGCTCAAAGTCTTTATGAATTTTCGTGTTCTACAGGAGTGTATGACTCCATTGGATCCGAGCACTGAAGAAGTTCTGCCTCCTTCACATGAGCCAACTGAACACTGATAATAGGAAAACCAGCCCACATTCAAAAGGGGTTGCTATCACTGGGCCTATAAACTGGGCTGATATGCTTGTGGGTGTGTGTGTGTTCCTGCCCACATTCATGTGCACTGTCTGAAGGCACGAGCCCACAGAGGCCAAAAGAGGGAGTCAGAGGGTGGGGTCACAGTGATTGTGAGTTACCATGTGGACACTGGAAAGTAACCCAGCTCCTCCATCAGAGCAGCACAACACTTAGCTGCTGAGCCATCTCTCTAGACCTTGATTTTTCCCTTTTAATACTCTTTTAATACTTAGAAAATTATGAGGGTTGTGTCTATAAAAATATTTTTTAACATTTGTAATCCATACTTTTATTATAAATTACGTTAACTTTTGTGGGTTTTTTCAGCATTTAATTCTTTTTTAAAAATTCTTTATTAATTACACTTTATTCATTTTGTATCCCTCCTGTGGCTGTATCCTCCAGTCCCAATCCTTCCCTTCCTCCACCCTCTGCATGCATGCCCCTCCCCAAGTCCACTGATAGGGAGGTCTTCTTTTCTTTCCTTCTGATCCTAGTCAATTAGGTCTCATCAGGAGTGGCTGCATTGTCTTCTTCTGTGGCCTGGTAAGGCTGTTCCCCACTCAGGGAGGTGATTAAAGAGCAGGCCAATCACAACTTCCTTCCATCTTACTCATTTAAGCAGCAGCCAAAAAAGTGTAGCATCGATGTATTTTCTGAATTCTTACAGTGACTTTAGCAACAAAATATCTTTTATTCATTCTATGATGCAATATGAATCCTTAATATTTGCTAATATATGCTAAAAAATAAAAATAAGATACACAGAAGAAAGGTAATTCATGTTTTCTTGTATGTTCACTCTGGAGTTTATTAAGAAACTATTAAACAAAGTATAAGGGTGCAGTTCATTTTAATGTTTCTGTAAATATGTATTTTCTTTTTAATATTTAAAGATATATTTACCTTTGCAAAACCGCCTTGTACTCAACATAAAAAATAAGTACAAGAGAAAAAGAAACAGATGTAGTAAATAAATGAAACATTTTTACAATGTTGAGCTTGTAACATTCTAGTGAAAAGGTATATTTTGCAAATTCATAAAATATTTATTTTGCTTGAACTAAAGAATGTAGAGCACTATATATGCCAGATTAATCCTCAATGAGAAAATGACTAATCAAAGGAATGCCACACCTGCCATAGAAATTTCAAACTGCTAAACTGCAATGGAATTTAGTCTTAGTTTATTGATTTCATATGTGACTGCAATATTCAAGATGATAATGATCTCTTTTGTGAAAGGTTTTGAAAATAAAGGAATGGCTAGCTATCTTGTGGTGGCTCAAAAAATCAAATTTTAAACGTGAAGACAACAATTCAACATAGTGTGGTACTGAAGTCCCTTAATCTCAGTACTCAAGAAGAGGCAAGAAGAGCTCTACTAGTTCAAGGCCAGTCTGGTCAGTATAGTGGGTTCGAGCAAATCTCAAAACAAAAAGACATTTCCAAACTGCCATGCTTCTGAACTATATTTAATCTATCTTCAAATTAAAAAGTAATGGAAAAAATGTGTAATCACATAAATCGAGGTTAGATAATGTATACTCAAGTTTGGCTTTAGAAAAATTCTATGACCCTCTAAACAACACAAAAGAATTTATCACAAAGTCTGGTTTTCTTTCTTACACTTTGGCATGCCAGTCCAGGTAATTCTTTTATTTATGAAGGCTAGTATGATGGCTATTTCTGGTTGTCAACTTCACTACATCTGTAACAAAGTATAACCCAAAGTGGCTGGAAACATCTGTGAGAAATTTTGCTTTTGTAATATATATATATATATATTATATCCAGACTGAAATTTACCCTCCTCCTCTTCTCCCAGTTGCTCTTCCTCAAACTCCTTCCTCCCAATCCACTCCTCCTCAGTTACCTTCATAAAATAGCAGGACTTCCAGGGATATCAAGCAAGCATGGCATATCGAATTTTAATAAGAGTAGGCACCTCATATTAAGGCTGGATGAGACAACCCAGTAGGACGACAAGGGTCCCCAAAATAGTCAAATCATCAGAAACGGCTCCCACTCCCACTCTTAGGAGCCCCAGAAGAAGACCCAGCTACACAACTGTAACATATATACAGAGGGCATAGGTTAGATCCACGGAGGCTCCCTTGTGATTCAGTCAGTCTCTGTGAACACCTATGAGTCCTGGTTAGTTGATTCTGTGGTTTTTCTTGTGGTGACTTCTGGGGTTTTGCTGGATTACGTTGAAGTCTAATATCTGCAATAAGCCATTTGTTTTTCCTATTTCTGTCATGGTGAACTCATTTTTCTCATTGAGGTTCTAATAACTCTCTCTGATCTGGGTGACCTCATCTTTTGTAAAGAGTCTTATATAGCCCTTACAGAATATTACAGGCCAGACCTTTTCCTGATAAAGAAAGCTGTTCAACTAGCCATTTAGCCAGCAATTTCTGTATATTCACACCTTAGGCTAACAAGATCCATGGGTTATTTGACTTCCCAAATGACTTTTGACTTTATCTGGAAAGTTTCCCTCCCCGATAGGATAATTAAGTACTGTATTCGCCTTGTGATAGAACCATGGTACTGCATGGAAAATACACTGTACCATTATATGTAAATCAAGCATCCCTGACCCCCTGACCTCCTGACTCCAGTGAATCAAACACATTCACATTCAAAATCCCTCCCACTCTGCAAAGATTTATAAATTCTTGATTTCAAATAAACAAGTTGCTGGGGTTGTATGCTGCCTGATATCATCCGTCTTCCACCATGGCCATCTGAGATTCATCATTTATCTTCCAAGTGGCTGCATCTCATCCCGCTTGCCCTCTGGGCATGGTGGCCTGGGCCTTGCCAAGCCTGTGCCTTGACTCCAAATCTACCAGACATGGGCTTCCACCCACAACTCCGCTGTGCTTAACATAGTAACTTTACCAAGAACTGTAATACTGTGGTATCTCTGAAAGCTTTGGAAAACCCCAGTTTCTACTGCTGATGTTATGCCCAAGTCTCCCAGACCCCAAAGACCACCAAGGAGCCGTTTCTGATGCAAATGCAGTGGGTCTTTTATTACAAGCTTGAGCTCAGGCCCACACTGTCACCAACGGAGCAGTATAGAGTGTAGAGCACCGAACTCAAGGGGAGGACTGTTTTTATTGGGTTACAGGGAAATTTGAAAAATTACAGTTTAGTAGTTACGCATTGGGTGACATTCAGCAAGGGCAAGCCTGTTGCGAAGTGATTGTGACGAACATTGAGCAAGCTAGCTATATACCTCTGGATTGTTAGGTAGGTATTTCCCTGCCATAAATGCTCTACTGCAAGGTCTGTGAGCTGCCCAGCACAAATGCCCCACCTTGAGAAAATACACCTTCCCACTCCTGTGGTTACCTCGAAGCTAGTCCTTGGGTAGGGAATTTTATTATCTTCTTCCTGTAATTGGTGACCTTAGTCTTGGTGACTTTTAGGGGTGTCAGGCCTAGTAATCCTACCACCGCAGAGCTCATTTTAAAAGAACTAAATTGTAACACTTATGGAAAACATTTTCCAAAAGCAGGCCTTGCCCTAAAGTGTTGTAAGTGGCTCCTAGGAAATACAGAACACTAATTCTCTTTCTAGAAGCTGAGTTCCAGGCCACCACCAAATATAGGCCCCTGAAAAAAAGGAAAATGACAGTGTCCTTGACACTTCCGCTTTCTACAATCCTTCCTCCCTCTCTTCTGCAGGATTCAATGGGTTCTACCTAATATTTGACTGTGGGTTACCATCAGGTGCTGAATGGAGCCTTTTGGTAGGGATTATCACAGGCTCCTGTCTAAGAGTATAGCAGAATATCATTACAAATAATTTTTTTACTTTTCTTTTAATTTTCTTTAATTAATTAATTAATTAATTAATTGTAATTATATTTTTGCCAGGTGTGTTTGATTCTATCTTAGGTCTCTGGATAAACAATCCTTTGCTTTGTTATCCTCCAGGCAATGTCAGGAATGGTCTCTGTCTTTTGTCCTTTGTCTCAAGATGGACTAGTCATTGCTTGACCATTTCCACAATTTCTGTGCCACTTTTACCCCAGAACATCATGCTGGCAGGACAAAATATAGGTGAAGGTTTGTTTGGTGTACTAAACTCTTCCTTGGAAGTCTGGCCTGGTTATTGGCAATGTCTTGTTTGGGCTCTGTGTCACTCATTACTAGGAGTCTTACCTAGGATCAACCAAAAAGTTTCCATTGTTTTAAGTCCTTAACTCAGCCACTAATTCTAGTTGTTTCTTCCAGTACTCTATCTGCACACCCTCCCCTGACATGTTCCGGTCCACTCCCACCCCAGACAACCTGCAATATCTATTCTATTTTTCCTTCCCAGGGATGTACATGTGTCCCACTTTGAGCACTCCTTGTAACTAAAAAGGAAGACTACACAAAGGGACATGATTTTTATTCACTCAACTTCTGATAGAGGGTTAATTTCCAAATTATATAAAGAATTCAAAAAAACTAAACATCAAAAAATAATAATAATCAAGATCTAAACAGAATTCTAGACAGAGGAATCTCAAATGGTCAAGAAGCACTTCGAGAAATATTAAACATTCTTAGCCATCAGGAAATGCATATCAAAATGACTCTCAGAATCCTTATTATACCTGTCAGAATAGTTGAGATAAAAAGCAAACAAACAAACAATAAACACTGATAATGGCTCATACTGGAAGGATGTTAAGCAAGGGGAACACTCCTCTATTCTTAGTGGAAGTTCAGACTTATACAACCACTTTGGAAATCAGTATGGTCCTTTCTCAGAATATTGGGAATCAATATACATCAAGACCCAGCTATACCACTCCTGGTCATATAACCAAAGGATGCTCATTCTTACAACAAAGAGACTTGCTCAACTATGTCTGCAGAGGCTTTATTTGTAATATCCAGAAACTAGAAACCAAAGCCCCTCAACAGAAGAATAGATAAAGAAAACATGGTACATTTACACAGTGGAATTTTACTCAGCTATTAAAAACAAGAAAATCATGAAATTTTCAGGAAAATGGATGGAACTAGAAAAAAAAATCATTCTGAGTGAGGTCATCCAGACACAGAAAGACAGACACTTTATATAATCACTTATATAAAGTATATAATCACTTATAAGTGGATATTGACTGTAAAGGAAAAATTGTGCTACAATGCAAAAGTTTTCTTAATTACATTATTTGAAGTTGGAGGACTGACTTCTAGTCTAAATCTTTGAGGTGAGATGCACTTTTAGTCCATATCTTCTGAAGTAGGAAGCTCTACATTTAATCTGGGCTACATCTTCTGGTGGCTGCCTATAATAAAGGACATGAAGAAGGAAGCTTGTGTTCTTTGCCTGCATGTTCTTGCTCTCACTGACAAATCCATTCCTTTACTGATATTAGAACCTGCTTTTAATATTCTGATATATATACAAAAGACAAGCTGAGATATACAGCCACATGGGCTGAACAACTATTAGATTCCTGAACTTTTAATTCATGGGTAGCCATTGTTGAACAAGATAGACCATAGCCTCTTAGTCATTCTAATAAATGGGATCATGGCACAAAGGGTGGTGCTTTCTGACTTCCTCTCGAATGGCTTGCTGAGTGTGCATTCACCCAAAATGACATGGGTCCTCTCCTATAAATTGTTAATTAAAAAAAATGCCTTAAAACCAGATCTTATGGATGCATTTTCTCAATTGATTCTTTTTTTCTCTCTGGTGACTCTAGCTTGTTTTAAATTGATCTAAAAGTAGCTTACAGGACATAAACCAAATAGATCACAGAGGAAGACAATGCAACCAGTCCTGATGAAACCAGATAGGCTAGGTTCAGAGGGAAGGGTAGGAGGACCTCCCCTATCAGTGGACTTGGTGAATGGCATGGGAGGAGAAGAGGAAAGGAGAGAGGGGTTGGGAGGGAAGGTGGGAGGGAACTAAAGCTGGGATACAAAGTAAATAAACTCAATTAATAAAAAAATAAATTAAAAAAAGGTATAAGCCCAATAAACCTTTCCATTCCGCAAGTTGGTTTTGGTCATCGTGTTTCCTCATGGCAATAGTAACCCTAAATAATATATGACAAATAATAATATAAAATAGTAACCTAAGAACTACTCATGGGATTAAATAAGATGATATTTGAAAGATCGATGTGAGCTTTAGGTAACAAAACGAAAAACATTCACTGTTACAGTGCTTTCCCTAAAGATGTTGCTTTTTCTTGGCTGTTCTGTCACAACAGGACTGACCCTTCCTGTGATACACATCATGTTGTTTATATGTTCTGTCATGTTCTGTCATGTTCTTCTGAGTAACTCTGTTTTGTGCAAGTCAGAATGTATATGTCAGAACTTAATTTCAAGTCAAGTGTTGCACAGAACCACACAAGAACAGAGAGATAAGCAGTGTTTCCTATTTCCTGGTGCAAGAACACCATGACTTAAGTTCCTTCATTTAACGTGACATACTTTTGTCTTCTTCCTCTAACAGTGAAAGCCAACCACATGTGATAATGAATTAAATGGATTTATTGAAGTCGTTGCTTTGTTAAAGAGGATTCTGTCCTCCCTCCTTTCTTTTCCCCTCTCAGCGTTAACAGACAGCTAAAGGAACAAATCAATCTTTATGTAATATTTTTTTGTGATCAATAATCACTGGGCAGCAGATGGCATGACAGCCAAGTAATAAAAACAGAGACAGAAAATTGACTCCATCACAGTAGATTGCACATTCTGGTTGCACTTGTATGATGAGCTTAAACAGAGAGTGAATAAAGATATGTAAAAAAGAGAGAGAGAGAGAGAGAGAGAGAGAGAGAGAGAGAGACAAAATACTTTAGCAATGAGAGGGTAGAAATGGGGCTAAGAGAAACAGGAGAGACACAGACAAAGAAAGAAAGAGAGAGAGAGAGAGAGAGAGAGAGAGACCGAATGAGGATATTTCATCACATGCAGAAAATATGTACCATTTTTATAACCTGTTTGTTTAATTTTCTTTAGCAAAAAGAGAGTAATATGTACAAACTCAAATGTATTCTTTAGTTATTATTTACAGTGAAACACAGACACTAATATTTTAAATAGTATTATATCCATGAAAGTATGCCAGCTAGCTTTATGTGAAGTTGACACTCAAACTAGAGTTATCTGAAAGAATGAAACCTCAATTAATATAGATAGGAAAATTAAACAAATAGATAAATCAACCTTGTATGTTGGTTTTCATCAACATAAAATATCTAAGATAATCATTTTATAAGTATTTTAGCTCATGCTTTGAAAAATATGGTCCAGAAAAAATGTGCTCTTATTATTTTTTGATACTAGAGTAGGCTGAACATCATGGTGTGAGTGCGCTCTTCAGGGACAATTGTTGATCTCATCTCCAAAATTCTAAAACAAGAAGAAAACACAGTGTCCCAGGATCTTAAATGTCATGTCTCCTGTAGTGATGCACAAATAAGTATTTATTTATTCATTAAATAATTTATTAAAACATAATTTTATTACTGTCCTTCTTCCCTTTCCTCCCTCAAGACACTTCTACCTCCAACCCCTTCAATGTTTCCAACACTCTCTCATTAATGGCCTTTTTCTTTGCTTATTATTGTTATATATATAGAATATATAACAGACTCAACAGGTTGTAGCTGTCTTACATGGACTCTGTTACCTGCTCCTTGATCACTTTCCTCTGGTGGTGGAGCCATTTCCATGGCACAAAGAAAGAAGATGCAGACAGTCTTAATGAGAATTGATAAGACTGGGATCAGAAGATAGGGGAGGAGACCTTCCTCTTTCTGAGAAATAGGGAGGAGATTAGAGAGAAGAGGCAGGGAGGGTGGGACTGGGAGAAGATGAGGGAGGGTGCTACAATCGAGATATAATGTGAATAAATTATAAAAAATTAATATATATATATAAAATATATGTATATATAATATATATATATAAAATATATATACATAGCTACAACCTGTTGAGTCTGTGGTTGTGTGCATAGTCTTAGAGATAAGATAAGATAACATCTTTGTATTGGATAGCCCACTTTTAGCGGAATCAACCAAAAGAAGCTAATTCTCCTACTCACAGCAATCATCAATTGCCTGCAGGTCTTTGTCTAGGGTGGGACCCATGAGTATTGTCCAGTCCAACATTAATATATTTACTGATATTACACTCATTTAAGTCTCCTTTTCCTAGACATTTATATGGGAGACTATTTCATAACAGACTTTTTGGTGTTCTGATTCTTAAAATCTTTCTGCTTCCTCTTCTGACGTTTTTGCTAAGACGTATGTTTGTGAGCTGTAATGTACATACATCTCTTAGGGTTGGGATCTTCACTGTCTCGATGTACCACTTGTGATTTTCACGGATGGTCTTTGTTACGTAAACAGATAAATTTCTTTGTGGAGAGGTGATAGTCACATTTAACTTTGTTTATAAAGATGTTTAAAATGAATTTAAAAATTACACTTCTCTAGCAAATTATTTGTTCTCTTCTAAGATCCATGACCTAATTAGCCCTGAGAAAACTGATTAGATTTCTAGTACCAGGGACACTTTTTTTTTTTCTGTTGAGTAGCTGAGTGGATCTTAACACCAATTAGGTAGTTAGGAGAAAAAAAAAAATCATGTGAGTTTCCCTTAATGTGCGTTAAAGAATATTTTTTCATGCTGGCACAGATCATTGTTAGAGCACATACATTATTCCCCTTGGCAGTTTGAATAGTATTTTATGCTGTCCTTTTAGGTCTCCTTCTGAAGGTTTTGTCACCTTTCACTGGCACTGTATTGGGATCCAAGATTTAAAAATGAGCCAGATCAAAAAATAGCATCTCTCATTGATCTTCTCTTGTATTTCATAAGTAGTTTGTTCATCAGTATTGAACCAAAAACTTTGCATATATTGGTAAATACTCTAATCTTGACATAAATCCCTAGCATTTGACTATTTTTGGCTAACATATAAAACACAAAGCTACTATAGACATATATACTTAATTAAGAAATTCAAAATATTCCATGTAGAAACTATACTAAAAGACAAAAATAAAAATTTCATACATATCTAAGCCTACAGGGGAAATGAAGACAATTCTAAGAGGCAAGTTTACAGTTTTAAGTACTTACATCAAAAAATGAGAAGGTATAGTGTTAGAAACTTAATTGCACACCAGAAGGATCTGGAACAAAATGAAAAATAACAAATGGAGTAGATGACAAAAATAAACTCACAACTGAAATAAATAAAACCAAAACATGAAAGAATCAATGTAACAAAGACTTGGTTCTTTGAGAAAATCAGTAAAATTGATAAACTCTTAGCCAAATTAACTAAAATTCAAAAATAGAAGGTCTAAATTAAAAAAGGAGGATGGTGGGGGAGAGAAGAACATAACAGCAGACACTGAGGAAATCCAATAATGATAAGGACATACTTTTAAAAATCTGTATTCTGCTTTTAAGTCAGCAAATTCCTTGCATGTCTTCTGGTTCTGAGTTAACAGATTCAGGGTGTTCTTGTCTAGTTCTGTCCATGATTTCCTTGTTTTTAATAGCTGAGTAGTGTTCCATTGTGTAAATGTACCACAATTTCTGTACTGTGAATGCCATTTGAAAGACTCCACCCAGAAGGGGATCAAAGCAGATGCTAAGACTCATAGCCAAACTTTGAGTAGAGTGCAGGGAGTCATAGGAAAGTGTGAGTAAATGGAAGGACCGAGAGCAGACAGGAGCTCCATAAGGCCAACAGAGCCAACAAATCTCTGCCCATAGAGGCCTGTAGAGACTGAAGCACCAAACCATGTACCATGCATGAATAGGACCTAGATCTCCAGCTCAGATGTTGCCTATAGGCAACTTAGTCTCCACGTGGTTTCTCAAGTAAGTAAAGCAGGGGCTGTCTTACATGGACTCTGTTACCTGCTCCTTGATCACTTTCCTCTGGTGGTGGAGCCATTTCCATGGCACAAAGAAAGAAGATGCAGACAGTCTTAATGAGAATTGATAAGACTGGGATCAGAAGATAGGGGAGGAGACCTTCCTCTTTCTGAGAAATAGGGAGGAGATTAGAGAGAAGAGGCAGGGAAGGTGGGACTGGGAGAAGATGAGGGAGGGTGCTACACTCGAGATATAATGTGAATAAATTATAAAAAATTAAATTAAAAAATCTGTATTCCAACAAATTAGAAAACAGTTTTAAATGGATATATGTCATTCTTGATATATTCCACCTAACAAAGTTAAGTCAAGACCAGTCCTATAACCTCCAATGAAAGAGAAGCAGTCATTAAAAGCCTCACAAACAAACAAACAAAAGCACAGGGCAAGATGGATTCGATGCATAATTCTTTCAGACATTCAACAAAAAATTAATGGCAATACTCTTCAATCTATTTTACAAAATAGAAGGAACATTGTCTAATTCACTCTAAAGCATCATATTAATCCTGATATCTAAATCACCCAAAGACATAACCAAAAAAAAAAAAATTGCAGACCACATTCCCCTCTGAACATAGATGTAAAATGTTGAATGAAATAGTTGCAAAGCAAACACAAGAGCACATAAAAAAATATTAACTATGATCAAGTAGACTTTATCTCAGAGATGCATGGATGGTTCATCATATGTAAATCGATATGTGTAATCTATCATATTAGCAAAATGAAAGTAAAAATCCACAGAGTCATCTCATTAAATGTAGAAAAATCATTGACAAAACTCCAAAATCCCCTCATGATAAAAATCCTGTAAAGAATAAGGACATAAGAGACATATTTAACATATAAGGTTGACAACATATAAAGTTGATTTTTACTAAGCCTACAGAATATATAACCTAAAGAGAAATAAACTAAAATAATTTCTACTAAAATGACTAATTACTCCTGGTATATTCATAAACTTCCATAAATTGAAAAATAATCCTAGCTCTACATCAACAGAAGAATATGTAAAGAAAATGTGGTGTGTTTACACAGTGAAATGTTACTTAGCTGTTTCAAAAAAAAAAAGTCATGAACTTTGCAGATAAATGAATGCATCTAGAAAGAAACATCTTGAACTAAGGAATCAAGACCCAAAAGGACAAATATGGTCTATTATTTACTGACATGTATGTAGCTGGTTGCATTTAAGTCTTTGATTTGTTGACTACAATCGACATAACCACGGAGGTTAGGTATAGAGTAAGAGATCTGGATGGGGAGAATCTCCCAAGGAAGGGGAAATAGGGGAAATATACATTTATGGAGAGACTAGCAGAGGAAAGGGAGACTGGAACAGGAAGAATAAATGGAAAGGAAAAGGAAGAGAGAGTAAAGCATGGAATATAGGAAGGAACATCTAATATTTGAAGAATCATGAAAATCTAATATAGTAGAAGCATTTAAAAATATATACATGTATAATATAAATAAAAGTGTATTCACTAAAATAGGAGTCAAAAATACTATCTCTTGCAAGAAAATGAAAGCTCCAGTACTAGAAATTGGGTTTCAGATGTAGGTCAAAGTAGCCACGTGGAAAAATCCAAACAACCCAGGCTATTTGGCAAGTGTATCAGTTGTTCTCAGCAAACTGAGGATCAGGCCCCAGTGCTGAAGATAATTCCTTCCTAATTCATTGAACTTGGAGAAGTCAAGCTGGTTACTAGCTAAAGCCTTCACCCCTACTGACTTGTGATCTTGATACTGGAAAATACTCTATATGTTACCCAAAAAGAAATGTAAACACAGATACAAAAACAGAGCCTTTGGTCTACAATATGTCTTCATGATACATTGGTACAACAGTGACACAAATGTTGTAGGTACAACCAACCACTGTCTGGCTTTATTTAAGGTCTATTTGATGAAAGAGATTCCATGCCTTACATTACTTAGGTGGCCAGGAACCTGTGGCTATTTATGCTAGGAAGTTAGAGGACAACCAAACACTACTGTTCTGCTAAAGAACACACAGTAAAATGACTCCTAAAAACATTCTGCTGTACTCATAGACCAGTGGTTCTCAACCTATGGATCAAGACCCCAGTGAGTGGTCAAATGGTCTTTCCAGAGGAGTCACCTAAAACCATCAGAAAACACAGATACTTACAATTCATAAGCAGTTATAAAGTAGCAATGAAAATAATTTTATGATTTGGGGTCACCACAATGAGGGACTTTATTAAATGATCACAGCATTAGGAAGGGTGAGAACCACTATCATAGACCAATGTCTTGCTCATCAATCATCAGAGAAGCTTCTTCTTTGCTTCTATATAGAAGCATGTAGAGAAATGTAGAACTGGACACTGTGCAGATAGTAAGAACTTGAAACAATCAGTCCTTAATAGACTGTCCCCATCAAACCCCTCCTCTCTGGGCTCAGGGAACCCTGTGAACAATGAGACAGAAATAATGTAAGAGACAGAAGGATGGAGGACACCAAGGAAACAAGCCTTCTAGACAGAACAGGTTGACACTCATGAACTTACAGTCACTGAGGCAGGATAAGCAGGATAGGTAGGTCTAAATGGGGACCTGGATCTAAGAAGAAAAGTAGGCATACAAACACATCCCTAACCCAGAAACTGACACCTGCTATCATCAACTGACACCTGCTCTCAAAGAATAAATTAGTTTTCTCTAGTGGAGTCTCACTTGATATGTACGTAAACCACACTTAAGGGCTGGCCCCATGCACAGCAGTAGATGCCAACTGAAAATGAAATCAATGGAATTTTGGGAGGTTGTTTGCTTAATAATGTCTTGTCTAAGCATTTGTTTATTTGCTTATATATTATGACATTTAAATTTTGGCTTTATAAAATTTTTATATGTGTGAATGTGTATATCTCAGCATCTATGTTTCTTGTGCTTTCCTTTTATTCTTTATTCTTTCATTCATTTTTTTGTCCTACTGTGGTGTACTTATTTCTTTGTTTTTTAGTTGCTTATTTGGTTCTAAATAAGGAGAGAATTAAAGCGTGTTCATTTGAGTGAGTGGGGAAGTAGGAAGTATGTAGGAATTTTTGCTGGAGGAAATGCCATGATCAGTATACACTGTATTAAAAATCCTGTTTAATTAAAAAATAATAATAAAGGGAACAGTAGAAGAGGTTAGAGATTCCTCTGTGGTTAGAAATAGTATAATAGGCATCTACAATAAAGAGCAGAAGTCCTGGAGGTGAAGTGGAGCCAGAGACTAATACTCCTCTACAATACTTTATTACAAAGTTCTACATCAGAATGACTCCACAAACAAATCCTGAATTTAACTACGGACATCTTCACAATTCCATTAATAAAAGAGTTGAAATCCAGTAAGTTTGACTTTTTAAAATGGGATATGATTAAGTATACTACATTATAAATACTTTAAAAAAGTCAGTAGCCCTCCTGTTAAGAAGACACAAGGGCTGAGAAAAAGATTAGGGAAACAACACCCTTCACAATAGCCACTAATAACATAAAATACCTTGGACTGACTCTAACCATCAAGTGAAAGACCTACTTGAAAAACCTTCAAGTCGGGGTTGGGGATTTAGCTCAGTGGTAGAGCGCTTGCCTAGCAAGCGCAAGGCCCTGGGTTTGGTCCTCAGCTCTGGAAAAAAAAAGAAAAAGAAAAACCTTCAAGTCTCTGAAGAAAGAAATTGAAGAAGATATCAGAAGATGGAAACATCTCCCATGCTCTTGGATCGGTAGGATTAATATAATGAAAATGGCTATCCTGCCAAAAGAAATCTACAGATTCCATGCAATTCCCATCAAAATACCAACTCAATTCTTTACAGACCTTGAGAGTAAAATTCTCAACTTTATATGAAAAAACAAAACCCCCAGAATTGCTAAAACAATCCTATACAACAACAAATAGTCTAGAGGTATCTTCATCTCTGATCTAAAGTTGTACTACAGGACAACAGTAATAAAAATTGCATGGAATTTGTATAGAAACAGAATGCTGGATAAATGGAATTGAAAGGAAGACACAGAAATAAACCCACATGCCTCCATATATTTGATTTTAGACAAAGAAGCCAAAATCATACAATCAAAAAAAGATAACACCTTCAACAAATGGTGCTGGTCTGACTAGATGTCTACATGTAGAAAAAATAATAATACATCTACACTTATCACCCTGAACAAAATTAAAATCCAAGTGCTTCAAAGACCTCAACATAAAACCAGACACACTAAATCAGTTAGAAGAAAAAGTGGGGAAGAGCCTAGAACTCATTGGCACAAGAGACAACTTCCTGAACAGAACACCAACAGCACAGGCTCTAAGAGCAACAATCAATAAATGGGACCTCATGAAAATGAAAAGTTTCTTTAAAGCAAAGGACACTGTCATCAGAAGAAAATGACAGCTTACAGACAGGGAAAGGATCTTCACCAATCCTGTATCTGACAGAGGTTTAATATACAGAATGTATAAACAACTCAAGAACTTAAACAGCAACAAACCGAGTAATCCAATTTAAAAATGGGCTACAGAACCAAACAGAGCATTCTCTGTAGAGGAATATCAAATGGCAGAGAAACACCTAAAAAAAGTCTCAATGTCGTTCATCATCAGGGAAATGCAAATCAAAATGACCCTGAGATTTCACTTTACACCCATCAGAATGGCTAAGATAAAAAACTCAAGTGACAACATGCTGGAGAGGATGTGGAGAAAGGGAAACCCTCCTCCTTTGCTGGTGGGAATGTAAACCTGTACAATCACTTTGGAAATCAGTTCCTCAGACAATTAGGAATAGTGCTTCCTCAAGATCCAGCTATAGCATTCCTAGTCATACATATATCCAGAATATACTGAAGTATACAACAAGGACATTTGCTCAATCATATTCATTGCTACTCTATTTGTAATAGCCAGAACCTGAAAACAAAGCAAATGTCCCTCAGCTGAGGAATGGATGCAGAAATAATGGAACATTTACAAAATAGAATAGTACTCAGCAATTAAAAACAAGGAAATCATGAAATTTGCAGTCAAATGGTGGGAACTAGAAAAGATCATCTTGAGTGAGGTATCCCAGAAGAAGAAAGACACACATGGTATATCTTCACTTACAAGAAGATATTACAAATATAAAATAGGATAAACATAGTGAAATAAGTACACCCAAAGAAGCTAAGCAAGAAGGAGGACCCTGGGAAAATGATCAATCCTCACAGAGAAAGGCAAACATTATGGATATTTGAAGAGGGAGAAAATAGGAAACAGAACAGGAGTCTACCACAGAGGGCCTCTCAAAGACTCTACCCAGCAAGGTATCAAAACAAATGCTGAGACTCATAGCCAAACTTTGGGAAGAATGCAGGGAATCTTATGAGAGAAGAGGGAGACAGAACGACCCAGATGGGTCAGGAGCTTCTAAAGGAGAGCAACAGAACCAAAAAATCTGGACAAAGCATTGTTTTCTGTGACTGATACTCCCACCAAGGACTATACATGGAGATAACCTAGAACCCCTGGACAGAGGTATGTAGCCCATGGCATCTCAGTCTCCAAGTACCTTCCCTACTAATGGGAACTGGGACTGTCTCTGACATGAACTCAGTGGCTGTTTCTTTGATCACTTCCCCCTGAAGGGGGAGCAGTATTACCAGGCCACAGAGGAAGACAATGCAGCTGGTCCTGATGAGACCTGATATGCTAGGGTAGAGGGAAGGGGAGGAGGACCTCCATTATAAGTGGACTTGGGGAGGGGCATGGGAGAAGAAGAAGGAGGGAGGGAGGGATTGGGAGGGGATTAGGCTGAGAAAATATGTACAAACTGTAATAAATGAAAAATAAATTGAGATGATCATGTGGTTTTTCTCCTTCAGCTTTTTTATGTGGTGGATTACATTGATGGATTTCCATATGATGAACCACCCTTGCATGCCTGGGATATAGCCTACATGGTCATGGTGGATGATATCTTTGATGTGTACTTGGATTCAGTTTGCAAGTATTTTATTGAGTACTTTTGCATCAATGTTCATAAGAGAGATAGGTCTGAAGTTTTTTTTTTTTTTTTTTTTTTTTTTGGCTCTTTGTGTGGTTTAGGTATCAAGGTGACTGTGGCTTCATAGAATGAGTTTGGTAATGTTCCTTCTGTTTCTATTTTGTGGAATAATTTGGAGAGAATTGGAGTTAGCACTTTGAAGGTCTGGTAGAATTCTGCACTGAATCCATCTGGCCCAGGGCTTTTTTGGAAGGGAGACTGTTGATGACTGTTTCTATTTCCTTGGGGGATATAGGACTATTCAGTCTTTCTACATGTTCTTGACTTAATTTTAGTAGATGGACCCTATCAAGAAAATTGTCCATTTCTTTTAGATTTTCGAATTTTGTGGCATATAGGCTTTTGTAGTATGACCTAGTGATTGCTTGGATTTCCTTGGTTGCTGGAGAGGTTGTGGAGAAAGGGGAACCCTCCTCCATTGCTGGTGGGAATGTAAACTGGTACAACCACTTTGGAAGTTAATTTGGCGCTTTCTCAAACAATTAGGAATAGTGCTTCCTCAAGACCCAGCTATACCACTCCTAGGCATATACCCAAAATTTGCCCAAGTACACAACAAAGACATTTGTTTGACCATGTTCGTAGCAGCTTTATTTTTAATAGGCAGAACCTGGAAACAACCCTGATATCCATCAGCGGAGGGATGGATACAGAAATTGTGGTATTTTTACACAATGGAATACTACTCAGCAATCAAAAACAAGGAAATCATAAAATTTGCAAGCAAATGGTGGGATCTTGAAAAGATCATTCTGAGTGAGGTATTCCAGAAGGAGAAAGACACGCATGGTATATATTCACTCATATAGACCTATAAGATATGATAAACATAATGAAATCTATACACCTAAAGAAGAAAAACAAGAAAGAGGACCCGGGGTAAGATGATCAATCCTCACTTAGAAAGACAAATGGGATGTGCATTGGACATAGGAAAAATCAAGTAATAGGACAGGAGCCTACTACCTCAGAGAGCCTCTGAAAGACTCTACCTAGCAGTGTGTCAAAGCAGATACTAAGACTCATAACCAAACCTTCGGCAGAGTGCAGGAAATCATATGAAAAAAGGGGCACTTAGTATGACGTGGAGAGGATAGGAGCTCCACAAGGACCAAATATATCTGGGCACAGGAGTCTTTTCTGAGACTGACACTCCACCAAGGACTATGTACGGTTATAACCTAGAACCTCTGCTGGGATGTAGCCTGTGGTAGCTCAGTAACCAATCTGTTTCCCATAGTAAGGGGAACAGGGACTATTTCTGACCAGAACTCAATGGCAGGCTCTTTGACCTCCCCACCCCACAAGGGAGGAGCAGTCCTGCTAGGCGACAGAGGAGGACTTTGCAGCCAGTCCTGAAGATGCCTGATAAAACAGGGTCAGATGAAAGGGAGGAGGTCCTTCCCATTCAGTGGACTTGGAAAGGGGCAGAGAGGAGATGAAGGAGGGAGGGTGGAGTTGGGAGGGAATGAGGGAGTAGGATACAGCTGGGATACAGAGTTAATAATATGTAACTGATAATAAAATAAGTATATAAATTAACTTAAAAAATAAATTAAAAAATCATTAAAAACAAAAAAATAAATACTTTTAAATTAGGTTGGTATAACAGCCTCCTTTGGAATATAATAACGTTTACGCCATTTTTATACTTAACCATTTTTCTCCTCAACAATGCATGAATATAAACCCTTAAGTTTCCTCTACTAACTTGCCAAGTTGCTACTGATTTATCTCTATTCTTTTTATACATAATCTGTCCTTCATTAATTCTTGTCTTTTCGGTGCACACAGACATTTGGGAGCACTCTGTAGGGGTAGGAGTACAGTTAGAGTGTTCTCTACAGTGCAGTTCATGTGTAGCTATTGACCCTGACAATGATACTTCCTTCTCATAAAGAAAAGAAAAACTTTTTACAATACATTTTGACCATGTTTCCCCTCCTTCATTTTGAACACAGCTTTGCCATAGGAGCTCTGGAATTCCATTCTACTGGTTTGTAGCGACTTTGGCTAGTTCATGGTGCTAACAGATTTAAGTCCACAAAGATCAATATCCTGAATTGGCATAGTAAATAGTGTTGTTATTATACAAAAACAGGAAACCTGATAGAAGTTCCTACTTAACTACTATGCTTTCAGGGATTGCCCAGATCTACTCAGAGGAAGTGTCAAAGGTGGGGGCAGGAATGTATGACCTTGTCATAATGCAAGTTAGAAAAAAGTATTAGAGATGGTAACGGACTGGTTAAAATATGCCAATTAAAAAAATTAACAATGAAACATAGGTTCAATCTTTTGTCCATAGTAGGAAAGAAAACAAAGTAGTGTGAAGAAAACAATAGTGCTAAGCCCTGAGTGTACTCTACAGTTAGCTCCATTGTTAAGATAATTTCAGAGTTGTAGGAAACACTGGTTTTAGTCTGGAGCCACTAAAAATTCAATACATCTCACTAAAGAGGACTCTCAATATAATAAAATCCAGAAGTTTATTGGTTTTGATTTATTTATGTCATTCTTCCTGTAGGAGTAAAATTGACTAGTCATACACACTTAGAAATTCTGTAGCTGTTGATGTTGTATTCGTATATGAATGTAAATATAATGTAAAGTGATATTCAGAATTTTTATGAGTACCAGTGCTGTGATTTAGGGTAAAGTATATTTGACCCTGTAATGATAATACCCAATCTGGAAGGAAGACCTTAGGAAACTCCATTATTTAGTAGTGGAACTAAAAACAATCATTGTACTGTGGTGAGAAAAAAAATTTTTTTCAATTTAAATCTGAGAAAGAGAAATATGGAAAGCAAGATAATGTGCAATTAGCTGAGAGCATGAACGCTCTAGCTATGGCAATATTTTTTAGCATCACCCAGATAAGCCCATGAAACAGCAATGTCTATGGCAGCCTTTCTTTGTGATCCCTGTTTAACAGCCACTATTCTCAAAGGATTCAGACTTTATAGCCTAACATCGAATATGTCATAAAAGTTACAGAAATGCTAAGCTTGGACATAGAGGCCAGCTTGAAGTAATGTTTATCAGAGGAATGTTTTGACAACGTTATCCATAAACAACTAAGCTTCTTATAATCAAATCTTCCCTTTAAAAAATCACTAGATTTATTTTTTTTTCTGCAAATCAGATCTCAAACCCAGGAGGCACAGACTCCCTGAGATGATGCCATATCTTTGGTGTTTCTCATCCTAAAATCTACAAAATAGAAGTACTTCCTCAATATTAAAGACTTAGTATTTACTACAAGGCTCCAACACTAAATGAACAGCTACTGGCACTTATTGGCCACTGAGAGAAGGAGAATCAGTCTTCTTCATGAACAAACTCCCTATAGCTTAGATGATCTTAAGTTGTCTGTTATAAACATATAGAAAAAAAAGGCAACACTAAATAGCCACAGCAAGCTGTATTTGTAAATATATTTATGGGTACGTTTGTGTCACAATACGATAAAATTAAAGAAAAGCTCAATCATTTGAGCAAGTGGGCAAGTTCTCTGTGTTTTTTTACTAAATCTATTTTTTTCCACACTCGTGTATGCTTTCAAACTATCACAGAATCACAGGCCAAAACGACCCTTTATGGCACAAACTTCTGATTTAGGTAGCCAAATCAAATCATAGACCCAAGGGAACTTCCACATCATAGATTTGGGCTGGCCCCATTGAAGTATACTGTCAAACAATTTTATATTTCTTTCCTATACCAATGAAATGTTCCCACTGTATTAAGATTAAAAGAAATATTGAGTGTATTACAGATTCCCCCTCATATCAGTTTCAGGGTATCAGGTCCTATATTGAGGTCTTTGGTCTATTTGAGTTGATACTTGTGCAGGATAGTAGGTATGCATCTTTTTTTTTTTTCATTCTAAGTGCAGAAATCCAATTTGAGCAGCACTACCTGTATAAGATGTTGTCTTTCTTCAGGGAATATTTTTCTTCAAAAACATATGCATAGGTATGTGGAATAATGTGATGGTCTTCCATTATATTCCATTTATCAATATGTCTGTTATGATCAATGCTGTTATTAGTAATATGGCTTTGTAGTTCAACTGGCAGTATGGGAAGGTAATAGTTCAACCGTTATTTTACTGTTCAAGGTTTTTTTTTTTTTAATTCCCTGGTATTTTCATGTTTTCACATGAAGTTTTAATTTATACTTGAACTAACTGATACAGGAAAATGCTTTCTCAACAGGTCACCGGTAGGATAAACATTAACAGTAACAATTATTTAAAGGCCCATTACATTGAGTCTCTGATTACTGCTCCTTAATCATTGACCCTTTGTCACTTCAAAGCAGCTGCTTGTCATCTGCAATCACCCTCCTAGCAGTTAGGGTGACGATTTAGAGAAGAAAATGAGGGAATACGAGTTCTTCAAATTTCCTAGTAGGGAAACAAATATGAACAGGAACCACAGCTAGAAAATGAAAATGGCAAATGTCCAGAATGGGTCAGCTTCTTCCTCACATTCTAGACCTGAGACAAAATCCTTGAAGTTTAAAATAAAAGATCTTTACTTTTTTTTTTTTAATCTCTCACTAGCAGGCCCCCTGCTGATGGACAACTTTAAGGCTTGCTCAGATTATGCTAAACAGCAATTCTGGGTCAATTGACCTTGCTTGATGTCTTCAAACTGGCCAACTCTAAATTAAAGGAAGAAAACTCTACAGAGTCTTTAAAGCCCTTATGAAGAGATAGATTTTTTTTTCCTGGCTTTCTGATTCTCCTTTCCATTTTGCAAAGTCTTTTTTTTCTCTGTCTGCTGCATGTGTGTATTCTCATCCCAAATAAATGCATTCTTTCAGCTGTCTAAAAAAAAAGGCAAACAATCAATGGAATGTCATGAAACTAAAAATTCAAAGATGGAATCTATAGAATGGGAAAAAAAAAGTATTCTCAAATACATCTGGCTGAGTACAAACAAACAAACAAAAAACCCTGAACATTAAGTAGGGCCTGCAACTGACATGGACTCACTTGCCAGCTTTTTGATCACTTTTCCCTGGAGGTACTGCCTTGCCAGTTCACAGGGAAAGAGGAGAAACTCATTCTTGATGCAACATGGTGAGAGGGCTCTACTGGATAGGGAGTTCCCCTTTTCCCAGGGAAGAGAGAAGGGAGGGAGGGTAGTGCTGTGAGGAGAGGGGTATGAGGCTAAAACAAGGATGTAAACTAAATAAAAAGTTTTAAAAGAAAATAAACAAAATGTTTTTGTTTGTTTTTAATTTGATAACATTAGATGAGTGGCTATTTCCAGGCCTTTATAGCTTTTTCTGAAGTCACACTGGCTGGTTCAATCCAGTTGTTCTGGTCTCAACTCTTCTTTAAGCTGACTGATTCAAACTGGTCTTGACTTCTGAGTGAATTGCTCTGGCTGGCCTTAAAATAATTCTGGCAATATGTTTTAATCTTCGGATTCCCTCCTTCTCTGTCTCATTCTGTCTTCACCTGCACTAGCTTGTTCTCTTTGTGACCTGTCTCTTTAAAGCTGACCTAGTAAGAAACTCGTGGTAAAAAAAAAAAAAAAAAAAAAAAAAAAAAAAAAAACTCTCTCTCTCCACACTGTTCTTACTTTGCTTCTCTTTCCTTTTCTCATGAGAGTTGGGAATATTCTATCTCTGATTCATTCTATCAAATCTTTGTCTCATTCATCACTTTGTCTGCCCTTCAATTAGACATCACTTTCAAACATGGTTTCTTTCTTCTGTAAACTACCCTTACCTTCATTGTTTGGTATTAAATGTATGCACTACAGTTGTGACAATATTCCAGCCAGATCATACTGAGCATATCTACATTCTAGCCAGATCATATAGACCTAGAAGGTCTTTGGATGTGATTTCCTTGCCAACACAGTCATGTTGCTGGATTAAAATTCTTCTACATCTTCCTCATTTCTGTTTAAGCTAAAAATTGTACACAGTTTATCTAATACAACAGAAACGATTATCAGTCCCTTAAATTTAACAACCAAATATCTTAATAAATATCTGTTGATATGAAGATCTTCCACAACTACATTCATGACCATCTGTCTTTCACATAATGTCCTTTTCATCATTAAGGTTTTCTAGTAGTCTAGAGTTATGAACAAACTCTCCTTTTTCATCCAGTTTTCTGAGCTGTCCCATGCAAGAAAGACCTGTTTTCTTTGTCATCTGCGTTGCTGTCTTTCAGCTTCTTTTGTTTTCTTTTTTTCCTTGAGTCATGCCTTACATGTGGAAGTTTTTCTTATTCAGGTCATATCTTTATCAATTTTGATAGTCTTTCATCATCTGTGGAAATATAAGCAAAACTTTTTCCTCAATATAACACATGCCTGACATCCATTCTTATGTTAAAACATCTTTAAAATATACAGGTTGATCTAATTCACTGGTTTTTTCTACAATCCAGTGTCTGTCAGAAGCTTTTTTTTTTTTTTTTTTTTTTTTCCTCATTGGCATTCAAAAATATAAAGTTAATAAAGTATCATTCAATCTGTTTCTGGGATTTCTTATTTTCCCTTTCTGTTTATTCAGCATCTCCTTTAAGTTATGATTAGATCTTTCTCTAACTACATAATATTATGGATTGTATGGTATACTGTGATATGTTTTATGATAAAATATGCAAAAAAGTCTCAGTATGAAGAAAAGTCATGTGGATCATTCTCAGTCTTAATTTGTACAGGTTATCTCAATGATAGCAGAAAATATGCAATTACCAAATCATCATTTATAGAACTCAATGCAGAAGCCCATTGAAATCCTGATTATGTACCAATGCTATGATGTGTAAATTTTAGTTTCACAACTTATGCAAAATGAAACATATTCATGTATCAAATTTCATTTTCTGGGTACCATTTGGGTTACTTTAAGTAAGTAACAGAACTTGATTATACAAAGAACAAGTAAACTTTTTTAATCTTTTTGCTTGTTGACAAGTAATGTAAAATTTTCTCTATTTACCTTTGCTGTTAATCTTTTCAATCTTTTCTGTGATCATCTTTCTTTGGTTTTATTAAGAGGTGGTGGTGTGGGTTCAATAGCCTGTCTATTTTGATTCTCAACTTCATCAGGTGCCATAGGTTCACAATAAAACACTTCCTATTCTGATCTGTCAGACCTTTGTATTTTCATAGTTACTTTTCATGTTGTACAACTTTTTTTTTTTCTTGTTGGACAGTTTTTATTCAATGTTCTTTGAAAAGAAATATATAAAGATTGCAATTGAAAATAAGGAGGAACTTACTGTAGTAGTAATAGATGCAATGAGTATTGCAATGGCTATTTCAAGAAATGTTGCACACCCTCAAGTCCTACGCTGTCTCTTAAGGAATCTGAAATGGAATTTACCATGTTCTAATGCAAGAAAAACTCTGGTTATTTGCTTAAAATTATTTTTTGGCTTACTGTGATTCATTGTCTCAGAGGCTCTTGAAGCTCTGGAATCTCTGAAGTCTTTTTTTTTTTTTTTAAATTACACTTTATTCACTTTCCCCCCATAAGCCCTTTCCTCCTCACCTCCCGACCCCACATTCTTGGCCCCACCCTCCCTCTCCCTTCTTCAGGCATGCCCCTCCCCAAGTCCACTGATAGGGGAGGTTCTCCTCTCCTTTCTGATCTTAGTCTATCAGTTCTCATCAAAAGTGGCTGCACTGTCTTCCTCTGTGGCCTGGTAAGGCTGCTCCCCCCTCAGGGGGAGGTGATCAAAGAGCAGGCCAATCAGATTATGTCAGAGGCAGTCCCTCCTGAAGTTTCTTTTGACTTCTACTCAAACTTGAAGAACTGACATTTCTTCCAGAGAGGATCCCAGTTAAATTTGTTCTCTGTAGCTTCTTGTCAAAACTCTCATGTCCTCAGCTATGTTTCTGTCAGATGTTGTCTGTTTTCTGTAATCATGTGGGGTTTTCTTCCAACCATGTTGGGTGCCACGAGTAAATATTGCTTTTACTTCCTTTGATGAAGGGAGTAAAGGATCCATCCCCAAGCTGTCCAACTCTTTCTGAACTCTCTATGGCTGGTTCATCTCAGCTCTTCTGTACTAAATTTTCCAAGATATAAGAGTATTCTTCAAAGATAAAATGCAAAGTGTACAGAAACCTTTTAAAATGTTCAATATTCTAAGCTATCAGTGAAATGCAAATTAAAACTACTTGTGATTTAATCTTACTTCAATTAGAATTGCCATGATTAATAAAACAAATGACTTTAGATTCTGGTGAGGTTGCTGGGAAAGGGGAACCAAATTATTTTGGTGGGCGTAAAAATCAGTACAGCCAATATGTAAATCAGAATAACAATTCCTCAAAAAATTAACAGTAGATCCAGAGCCAAATGCTGTGTGGTCTCTTTTCTAATGACATTAATATGGGACAAGTCCTCCTTTCTATTTGATATCAGTGGTTAAGTTACAAATGAAGTTTGTGAGGTTACAGATATTGAAATTCTAACATTATAGAATTATGAAATAACACAGGAACCACCTTGATATCAAAAATACTGAAAAGTTATAGCATCAATGCTTTTATTTTATAAAATAATATAATACAATTAATGAACATAAAAGTGAATCACTTACTTATAATTTTAAATAATGAGTAAAATCCACTATAAATACTTACTAAGTCAATTGAGTTAAACTTTTACAAAATTATGAGAATTTCAACATATTTTTTTCTGTAGTAACTAAAGGTCTAACTTACAATGTGATTCAAATAGAAAACTACACTTATATTTCACAAACCAAATAAAATAAATCAAGTCAAATTACTAATTTGTAGAATTACTATTTCATATATGATATAGAAAAAGAGGCATGCACCTCATCCTGCGATTAAGTATACAAGTTACTTTTCTATACCAATTGCTAAATGGAATATAATTGGCAGGTTACATCATAACCCAATTTTAATGACTTAATTACAATCTATATAAATAAATAAGATAATTGTTTTTTATAATCTATTTTGAGTTATATAGTGCTGAAGACTTAGAACTTTGTGAGATTTTGTAGTCACATTTATTCTCTGGCCACAGGACATTCAAAAATTATTTTTCATTTACACAAAAACAAAGGACTATGGATAGTGCAACAAAACATCAGAATTCCTATAATGCTGTTCTTGATTACATTCAGTAAACCTTAATATTCTTGCTCTTATCTCTTCAATTTCCTCAAATAAATGAAAAATTTCACTAAAGAGAGAAAAAATGTTCACCTTGCTACATTTCTCACTTTCAATTTTCAGAAAATTAGCTGGATCACAATACGTGTTCACACATAATTGTTAAGGAGAATTGAAAAAAAATATGTAAGATAGAAGCATGCTTTTATACATGAGAAAAGGAACCTAGCATATAATCTCATGTAGGAAGTTTCACTTACAAAATAAAAACTCCAAACTGGTTGTAACTGTCAACGAAGTTCAAGCACAATGGCAAAAAAAAAAAAAAAAAAAAAAAAAAAATTCTTTGGGTTGATTATTAAAAACTTTGTATATTAATTGGTTAGTGGAAAATAATAAAACCCATTTGCAAAGGATTTTGAGAGATTTCCATGCTAAACATAGTACTGGACTCATCTCTGTTACTATATCTAATTTTCAGATTTCATGGTATTCTATGGAGCTTATGAAGAAAAGTCTTAATGATTTTATAATCATTCTCTACGAAGTGCATAATTAAATATCAAGTAGCTGTTCAAAGTTATTGATATTCTCAATATAATTCTTCATTAAAAGATAAATAGATTTTGCCTGTTTGCATACTCCTTTGAAGACTGCTAACTATTAATTGTATAACCTTTGGTAATCAATATGAAAAATGAATTTATATATCATTAAGAAATATGTCATACTTTAAAACTCACTTTGATGTCAATCTCAGATTTCATGTATTAGTCTTTCTTAAATAAAAATCAAAAGTAGAACATGTGTTTTTCAGAATTAAGTAGGTACTTTGTTGAAATATATTATTTACTTTTATTTATTAGTGTTTTGTCACTAATAAATAAAGGAGACATCTCAGTGGCTGGGGAGAGAGCAGGTGGCCTCAGTATTGGCTGTGAAATATCCACATCTCTGTTTCCCAACAAATGTTGCGTCTATACATCTTCTTAAAAAGCAGTCCAGGGCTGTCGGTTCATTCAGGATCCAACTCCAGTTCTATCTACCTTTTCCAGGAAGCCTCCTGGGCTCCAGGATCACAACTCAAGACTCTACTCACAATTCCCGAGGAGACATGCAAGGGCCCCAGGGACACACAGTTTCAAATTCTAACCCGACCCATAGCTCTACCTGCCTTACTGACGAGGGCTCCCAGCCCTATGATCACCCAGCCTCCAGCCCACAGTCCTACACAGCTTCCCAAGGAGACCAGCCACACCTCAGAAGTTAGACCCTACTCCCAATCACCTGCCTAAAGGTGTAAATATGACACAGGCAGCAAAGCTTCAGGCTATTACCTAAAATCCAGTGTTCAGGACATAACCCTACCCACCATCCAGAAAAGGGCTGGTGGACCCCAGGAACATCCAGCCTCTGGCCCATGGCTCTTCCTCCATTTTCAAGAAGTCGAACACACAGCAGGAACAGCTAGCCAACAGCAAAGAAAATCAGATGACTAAAGGCCAGCAAAAGAGCACAATCAAAAAGAACCAGGTTAATATAGCAGCACCAGTGTTAAGGTCCAGAAGATACTTGAAGAAGGACCCCAAACTCGAGTAGCATGCAAACAACAAAAGGCATTTATTCTGCAGAGATCCAACTTGCTGGGGCTACCACTTTTGCAGTATGGCAGTGCCCCCAAGGGGAGTTGAAGAGCCCCTTTAAAGCCGGAGAGAGGAATTCCTATGGAGGCCACATAAAATCAATTGGAATCGGCTGTTGCCCAAGACTTCAATCAGGGCTTGGCCCCTGCTGTGTGCGAAGGCTATGTGGCTCTGACAGGGTTTAGTGACTTCTCAGACCTATAGCTAAGCAACCTTATCTCCCTAGCCCTTTTCTGTTTTTTGTTTTGTTTTGTTTTGTTTTGTTTTCCTACAATTGAAGTTTCTTTTCCTGAACAATGGAAAACTCAGGTCTCTTCTATCCCAGCAAGAAAATGAAGTCTATCGCAAAATTGCTTTTGTAAGGCTTATTTAGTCAGGCTCTCTCACCAGAACCCAGCTATCCATCTAAAACAAGCCCTGGATAATCTAACACTGCTAAAACACAAGAAAATGACTTTAAGTCTTCTTATGAAGATGATAGAAGCTTTTAAAGATGAAGTGAATAATTTCCTTAAAAACAATACAGGAAAATACAACCAAAGAGGTGAAGGAAATGAATAAAACAGTCCAAAATCTAAAAATAGAAATAGATACAATAAAGAGATTTAAAAAAATGAGGTAATCCTGGAGACAGAAAACTTAAGAATGAGAATGGGAACTAGAGAGGTAAACATAGCCAACAGAATCAAAGAGGTAGAGAATAGAATCTCAGGCATAGAAGAGACAAAGTAATTGACACATCTGTCAAAGAAAATGTTAAATCTAAGAAAATCTTGACACAAAACATCCAAGGACACCAAGAAAAGAGGAAAAGTAAGAATAATAGGAATAGAAGAAAGAGAAGATCCTGGCTCTGAGGATCAGAACATAATTTCAACAAAATCATAGAAGATAATTTCCCCAACCTAAAAAGGAGATGCCAATAAGTATACAAGATGCTTACAGAGCACCAAATAGATTAGATCAGAAAAGAAAATCCTCCTACCACATAGTAATCAAAACACTAAATATGCAGAACTAAGAAATATAAAGAACTATTAAACACTATAGCCTAAAGGGCCAAGCAACATATAAAGGCAGACACAACTGAATTACACCTGAATTTTTGACAGAGACTCTAAAAGCCAGAATAATCTGGGCAGGCATTTGTTAGATCTTAAGAGACTACAGATGTTATCCCAGACTAATATACCCACCAAAACTTTCAATTATAGATGAAGAAAACAAGATATTCCATGACAAAACCAAATTTAAACCATATCCATTAGAAATCCAGCCATACAGAAGATACTAGAAAATAACAAAATAATAATAGAATAAACTCCAATCCATTCACTGCACCCAAGAATGCAGCTAAACCAAAAGAAGAAAAAGACACACACACAGTACCACCACCAACATCAAAATAAAAAGAACAAACTATTATTGGTCATTAATCTCTCAGCATCAAAGGAATCAATTCCCCAAAATAAAGACATAGGGTAACAGAATGGATGCATAATCAGGAGCCATCATTCTACTGCATAATTGAAACACACCTCAACAACATGGATAGACATTATTTCAGATTAAAAGGGCTAGAAAATGTTTTCCATATGAATGGATGCAAGAAGCAAGCTGGAGTAGCCATTCTACAAGAAAATTGAAATAACCTCTTGGATGTTATCAGATCATCATGCATTAAAGCTGGACCTCAACAACAACAGGAAGCCTACAAACTCATGGAAACTGAATAGCTTTCTAATTAATGACACTGGGTCAAGGAAGATAAAGAACATAAAGACTTCCTAAAATTTAATGAAAATAAAGACAAAACATACAAAAACATATGGGACACAATGAAAGCAGAACTAAGAGGAAAATTCCTAGTACTAAGTGTCGTCATTAAAAAATTGGTGAGATATCATACCAGTAATTTAATAGCACATATAAAAAACTCTAGAACAAAAAGAAGGAAAGACACTTAACAGGAGTATACAGCTGGAAAAAATCAAACTCAGGAGGAAAATCAATAAAATAGAAATAAAGAGAACAACTCAAAGAATCAAGGAAACCAAGAGCTGGTTCTTTGAGACAACCAACAAAATAGACATCCTAAATACAAACAATAAACTGCCTGAGAAAGAAATTATTGAAAGACTACCCTTCACAATAGCCACAAATAATATAAAATATCATTGTATAACTGTAACCAAACAAGTGAAAGACATATATGAGAAGAACTTCAAGTCTCTGAAGAAAGAAGTTTAAGAAAGTAAATAATAGTTCAATATAAAAATTGAAAGAGCTGATTAAATATTTACAAACCAACTTACAAAAAATTCAAAACACAGGACCATGTACGGATATAACCTAGAACCTCCACTCAGATGTAGCCTGTGGTAGCTCAGTAACCAATTGGTTTCCCAAAGTGAGGGGAACAGGGACTATTTCTAACAGGAACTCAATGACTGGCTCTTTGGTCTCCCCACCCCCGAAGGGAGGAGCAGTCCTGTTAGGCCACAGAGGAGGGCTTTGCAGCCAGTCCTGAAGATACCTGATAAAACAGGATCAGATGAATGGGGAGGAGGTCCCCCCTATCAGTGGACTTGGAAAGGGGCACGGTGGAGATGAGGGAGGGAGGGAGGGACTGGGAGGGAATGAGGGATCGGGACATGGCTGGGATACAGAGTTAATAAAATGTAACTGATAAAAAAAATAAAAAATAAAAAAAAATTCAAAACACAAAATAATCATTTGTAACATCAAAATTTTATCTCCTGTTAACAAGATTATGAAAATAAAACAAACAATACATTGCTAAAAAAAAAGAAGATATCAGAAGATAAAAAGATGTCCCATGTTCATGGATCAGGATTAATATAGTGAAAATAGCCATCTTATACCAAAAGCAATCTACAGATTCAATACAATTTCCATCAAAATATCAACACAATTCTTTATAGACCTTGAAAGAAAAATTCCAATTTCATATGGTAAAATACAAAGTTCAGAATAACTAAAAAAATTGTGTACAACAAAGAACATCTAGAGGTACCACTGTTCCTGATTTTAATCAATATTACAGAACAAACTGCATGGTAGTGATATGGAAACAGACTTGTTGATCAATGGAACTGAATCAAAGACCCAGAAATAAAACCACACATATATGGACACTTGATTTTTGTCAAATAAGCCAAAACTATATAATGGAAAAAGAAAGCATCTTCAATAAATGATACTAGTCTAACTGTATGTCTCCTTGTAGAAAAATACAAACAGATACATATTTATCACATTGTACAAAACTCAAGTTCAAATGAATTAAAGATTTCAACATAAAACCAGAAACACTAAATATACCAAAAGAAAGTGTGGAAATCATTGGCACAGACGACAACTTATTGAACAGAAGACCTATAGTTTATTCGTGAAGATCAACAATTAACAAATGGGATGTCATGAAGTTGAAAAGCTTTTGTAAGGCAAAGGACAATGTTAATAGAACAAAACAGCGGCTTACACATTGGGAAAATATTTTCACCAAGCCTACATCTGACAGAGGGCTAATATCTAAAATATATAAAGGATTCAAGAAATTAAGCACCAACAAATCAAACAAGGCACTTAAAAGATTAGCTACAGAGGTAAGAAGAGAATTCTCCAAAGAGAATGGCTGAGAAGCACTTAAGAAATACTTAATGTCTTTAGACATCAGTGAAATGCAAATCAAAACGACCCAGATATTTCACCTTACACCCATCAGAATGGCTAAGATCAAAGACTCAAGTGACAATAGGTGCTGGGGAGGATGGAACAAAGGGAAGACTCCTCTGTTGCTAGCAGGAGTGCAACGTGTCCAACCACTTTGGAAATTAATCTAGCATTTTCTCAAAAAATTGGGAATAGTTCTACCTCAAGACCCAGCTTTACCACTCCTGGGCATATACTAGAAAATGCTCAACTGCAGCACAAGATCACTGGTTCAATTGTATTCATGGCAGCTTTATTCATCATAGCCAGAAGCTGGAAACAACCCAGATGCCCCTCAGTAAAGAATGGATAAAGAAAATGTGGTATATTTACACAATGGAATACTACTCAGCTACTAAAAAGAAGGAAATCATGAGGTTTGCAGGCAAATGGATGAAACTATAAAAGATCATTCTGAGTGAGGTAATCCAGACCCAGAAAGATACACATGGTATCTACTCACTTAAAAGTGGATATTAGCCACATAGTGAAAGATAATTATACTTCAATCAACACACCCAAAAATAATCCACGTAACCAGGAGGGTCCAAGAAAGGATGCTTGAATTTCACTCAGAAGGGGAAATAGAATAACCTTTAGAAATAGGTAAAGAGAAGGAATTGAATAGGAATGTGTTTCAGAAGGAGAGTGAAGACATTTATTAGATGTGGGGAGAGTTGAAGTGGGGTATGAGAAGACAGGGTGGGAAAAGGGAAACTATGCTGGAGGCATTTCTGAGCCAAGCTGGAGACATGTGACAGAGTAGGCTCCTGGGAAGATATGGGATGACTGTAGATGATATTCCTAACAGACAGGAACATTGAAACCGGGAGAGGATGAGGGAGGAGGCTATATCTGGGAAAGAAAGTGAATGAATTGTAATAAAAAAATTAACAAGAAAGAGGACCCAGGGTAAGATGATCAATCCTCACTTGGACAGACAAATGGGGTGGACATTGGATGTAGGAGAAAACAAGTAACAGGACAGGAGGCTAATGCAGAGGGCCTCTGAAAGACTACCTAGCAGTGTACCAAAGCAGATACTAAGACTCATAACCAAACCTTCAGCAGAGTAGCAGAGTGCAGGGAATCATATGAATGAAGGGGGAGTCAGTATGACGTGGAAAAGATAGGAACTCCACAAGGACCAAATATATCTGGGCACAGGGGTCTTTTCTGATACTGATACTCCACCAAGGACCATGTATGGATATAACCTAGAACCTCTGCTCGGATGTAGCCTGTAGTAGCTCAGTAACCAATTGGTTTCCCATAGTAAGGGGAACAGGGACTATTTCTGACAGGAACTCAATGGCAGGCTCTTTGACCTCCCCACCCCCCAAGGGAGGAGCAGTCCTGCTAGGCCACAGAGGAGGACTGTGCAGCCAGTCCTGAAGATACCTGATAAAAAAGGGTCAGATGAAAGAGGAGCAGGTACTCCCCATTCAATAGACTTGGAAAGGGGCAGGGAGGAGATAAGGGAAAGAGGGTGGGGTTGGGAGGGAAAGAGGGAGTGGGTACAGCTGGGATACAGAGTTAATAAAATGTAACTAATAATAAAAAATATTAAAAAAATAAATGAACCATCAACAGAAAGGAAAATACGAATAAGTATTAAATTATAATTAAGTAGAAATTTGAAACATTACAAATCAGTAAAATCAGAATGCTAGAAAGAAAGAAATATACACATCACATATGGATAAATCTAAAGCATTAAATACAATAGTTTGATGAAGCAAAACACAAAATGCAAAATACTACAGAAAACATAACAAAACATGTGTGCATGCTTTACAATTAATCAATACAAAATCAAACATGATCAATAAAACATTTTATATTGAGCAATAGACTTTATTAAGAAATATATAAGATTAATATTAGAAAAATTCTTAGCTTTTTGTAGTCAGTAATGGATATAATAGAAGTAATGAACTTAATAGAAGGAGTTTTAATAGCACCTGAAGATGCTGTGTAGGCAAATTTGGGGGGGGAGGAGAGTGGGGAGGAGTACTCAACATTCTATCCAAGTGTGAAACATGGAATAATGGAATAATGATCTACATGACTAGATATGCCCATGGGTTCAACAGTAACACAAATGTTACAGGGGTAACCATCACTTTCTTAATAGATTTAAGGTCTTCTACACACAAGAGAAAACATGCCTGGTTCTGTAACTCTGAACTAGAACCCACTGTTTGTGAGCTCACAGACATTATCATGGAAGTTTCTTTATGCAGTGAAGAGTGGTTAATATAGAAACTTACAAGTTGTCAAAATGCAAAGAATATCAGGTAAGTCCTATATCTATATCATACCTTTCCCCAAGGTCCAGGAACCACTATAGAAGAAGGGATATGAATGTTATGAGAGCCAGAGCTCTAAGAACACAGGACTGAAACACTATATTCTGAGTGTTGAAACAATATGTGTATTACATGGGTGCAACACCGGTCAATAAAAAAATCTGATGGCTTGTAGCTTATACAGGAAATAGGAGGTGCTACATCTGACAGGCAGAACGGAGCCTGGGTAGAAGCAGACATGGGGCAATCAGCTGGAAAGATGTGAGGGAAATAGGTGCATGGCACCCGAGCACAGGTAACCAGACACATGAGAGAACGTTTATTAGTATAAATGGGTTATTTTAAGCTATTATCGGGTCAGAAAAAAGCCTAACTATATGACCTAGGCATTTGTAATATATTTTCAGTCTCATGAGTCTTAGGAGCTTGGGGCCAGGAGGAAAAACTGCAACATATTAACCACCAACATCTGAGCATGACAAGACTGCAGCACTACTTAATTCAGAACTGTTGTGGTTGCCTCCTCAAAATCCATATCATATCAATGAAGTTGACATTCTAGTACGGAACAATCTCCTACCTCTAACTAAAAAGCTAAGAGCAGTCTGTAACACTTCATGGGGAGTCAGTTGCTGCAAGAGTGTGGCTCCAGGTAGGTCAATGATATGTTAGAAAATGACACAACTAGAAGAATATGTACAGCACAAGCTGGAGTAAATAGGTTATTTAAAAATAATAATCAGTAATATATGAAGCCAGGGAAGAAGAAACGTAGATGCTGATCTTGGAAGAACTAAGGGAATGTGTGGAGATGAATATGATCAAAATGTAATTTTATGAAATTTCTAAAAATTGGCATTAATTTAACCAAAAGCTATGACAAAATGATATAAGTTCCACAAAAATATCACACACACATACACACATACACACACACACACACACACACATGCACATACACACACACACACACACACACATACCCATGTAGGCACAAAAGCAGGTAGATTGTTTATGCATCAACAGATCGCCCCCATACTCCTACACATGGATGGCACTAACTAGATTTCAGGAGATGTGCAAGTAAAATTTGAAGTTGAAATAGAAAAATGTCCAGAAGTGTCTGTGAGATGTTGTAGGGAAAATGGGAAATAAATATGAATAAATATGGAATTCTCAAAAAATAAGTTGAAAAGCAAATTTACAAATATATTGAAAGGAAAAAATTTTGGAGTGAAAAAACAAACCTATTTCTCTAAGCAAAAATATAATATTAAAAATGAAACTTTTCCTGTAATTTAATTACACATTTACAATTTTTCCAGCTCGAGAAATAATTGGTCTAAATTGTTTGAAAACATATCTGTGAAAAGCACATGAGAATAGTAAGACAAATCGGAAATGGTAGAAAGGTCATTAAGGACTTAAAATAGAATTAAACATCCAATCTTTTCTAGATAAAAAGGGAAAAAGAACCAGCTGTCTAAATGTCAGTCCCGCTAAGTAGTTTTATTTGTGGAGAGTTAGTTCCATTATGACTGGGAAATCTGACAAGCTCCCCAGTGTTTTTAGCTATGATGTTGATGCATTTCTCTCTCTCCGTTAGACTAGCTCTAAATGTTTTTCTGCCTAAATCTCACAAAATTTCTCTTTCCATAATTTTTTTTTTTCTTAATTTAAGTTTCAAACCTTAGTAGAATTTATCCTTTTGTCATGGGGTAATTATAAGCTACTGTGTCTTTGATAAAACACTGTGGCACTCATTAGCCCCAGCTGACCTTGAGATTATGATCCCCTCAGCCTTTCAAGTGTTAATTCTACCAAACATAACCCACTTCTCCTGTCTCCTTTTCTTATTTCATAGCATGATTCTCTAAAGAGCCGTCTACCTTTGTTATTGTGTCAGTTTTTCATAAATATTTCCTTTTATAAGCTTTGAATTTAAAACAGTTACAAATTTACTGCCAAAACTGCCTTGGCTAACTGGCAGAACATGGCAACAAGAAGCCATTGCTAAAGACACCATATATTCGAATCACAGATCATGGAGAGAGGAATTTGGTATTCATTGGAAAGCTTCACTATGCTGGTTAGCCTTCATGTTGCCTTCTGCTAAAGGAGAAAAGTCACTTTCAATCTCTTCTATGAACCCTACAGACTACAGCAGTAATTGTTCTGGTCTGGCCTGGTCTGGAAGAGCCACTGGTATAATATTGGCATGGAACTCATAAGAGTAACCAACCAATTTCTGATTAGATCTGATGCCTCCTCCATGAGATGAATGCATACCCAATGCTGATCACTGTGCAGAGAGTATGAGATTGTGCTATGAACAGGCATAAATGAGATATGTATCTCACGCCCTTCTCCTAAAAGCTTAAAAGTCTTCTCAGAAGAGGGAGTAGAAAAATTCTAAGAGCCAGAGGTGATGGACTCAAGGAAACAGTGTTTTCCAGATACAAAAGGACAATTTCACATATGAACTTAGTGATTGTGATGGCATACTAAGATCCGGACAAACTCCAGCTTAACAAAATTTCAGCATGAACCTAGCAGGGACTGGAGAAGGTAGACAGGAAATCATGGCATTAGCTGAGGACCGATGATAGGTATTAGGAGAGAGAGAATCAGTTTTCTTTAATGATGTTATTTCTGACAGGTGAACTCCAGTCCAAGGCAGGCTCCATGCCAAGATATGGTTAGATAACGCAAACTGGAAATGACGGCAGAAAGCAAGAAAAAAAAAAAAGATATCTTAATTTGGGTAGGAAGATGAGACAGTAGGGGAGGGCAAATGTGATCAAAATACATTGTATTAATTTCTCAAAGGTCCAAGATTTCACTTGTTGTGATACAAGCAATTGCATGTTTTTCATCAATTTCTGAATGTCCAATATATCTGTACTATTTTCATTCACAATCAGTGTTACCTCAAGTAATCTCGTTTTCATATCCTCATCAGTATAGAAAATTTCATTACATTTTCAATAGCTATTTGAAGATATTTATAGTGATGTCTTGTTTTCCTTAAAATTTAAATCCGCAAAAGCTAATATTCATGATTTCATTTTGTTATTATTTGCCACTTATTTATTTTACAAAATATATTTCCATATAATTTATACATTATATAATAAACTACTTTCTTTTAATAAATGTTAGCCATTGTTTAAATATTCTAGATATAAGCATTTGATAGAGAGTGAAGTTTGCAATTATTTTAATATATCTAAACTATTTTTTAATCTTATTATTTCAGAGTAAATTTTGGTATAGTAAAAATTATCTGTTTTTGCTTCTTATTTGGGGGCTTAAATTCTATGATAACTTTAAAACATGTTAATCTCAAAGTGTTTCTTCTATGAACTTTTATAAGTCCATGATCCATTTATAAATAATTTTTGAAAAGTTATGCAACCAGTCAAGCTTCAGATTTTAATCAATGACTATTAAGAAGACTAAGCCTTGTGGGTAGTTAGTTATGTGTTTGGAAGTCATAATTTATAACACTGATCCTTGCATTCTCTCTACCAATGTCATAGTTGTTACAGAGTTATGAATAGGATCTAATTAAAGGAGCACCCCCACACTTTGTTCATCCTCTCCAAGATAATTTTAGTTTGCCATGTGTATTTTCCAATAATCTAGTCTACAATTACAAAAACTACTAGATTGGAGTAGGGGCTATGTTTAAGTCTAGTAATTTGGTGATAACAGGTATCCTTATTATGTTGACTATACAAACTGTTAACATAGTACATGTCCCCATTTATTTAGTTTTCTTACACTGATGGTAGGGTAGAATTGTCCAACACTACTTTAATAAGACTGGACAGCAAGCTTTTCTGTGCTTTTCCTCCAGAGAAAAAATGTTCTTTCATGACATATGTTTACTGGTTATTTTTTCTGAATGCTTTTTTCAGCTATTAAACTTTGGATCTGAATTGTCCACCAAACAAAAAAACAAAAAACACCAAAGCTGGTATCTAGATTATGTTATTGGAGCCACTTTGCTGGGCTATATGCTCCTGGCCATAATATGCTACATTAAGACAGGCACAGAGCAAACATAACCAAATAATTTAGTGAAAATTCTGGAGCAGTGATTTAAAACTAATTTTTCCTGTTAAAGTTGACTTTTCTTAAAAGCCTTCGGTATTCTTTAGTGAAATATTTTAGAAATGATTTAAGAAGTACACACACACACACACACAAACACAAACACACATACACACAAACCCATACCATCTAAAATGTTATAAGCAGAGATTAGTTGGGGATTCTGGTGTGAACTCAGAGGACAGGAATTATGATAGAGATGCACAGGTCAAATTATATTTTTATGACGTTTCCTATAGAAACTAAGAGTCAGAACACATATTCCTTAACGTTCATTTCATTATACACATATTATATATTTTATATGTAATATAGTACATATAGTATATATAATATTATTTGTTTATTTTGCTTCTGAGCTCATGATGAAGTGACAAACGTGTGTTGTTTTATATACATATGTTTTTTAATATACACACATCTAATATATATAAAATATTATATATAATATATTATAACATGTAATATATAATAAATATGACATATAATAAACCTAATAAATAATATAATATACATAATTATATATAAGAAGTTTTATATATGTATCTATAAAGTCTTGAGATGTGTATAGCTAAGTTCACTACTGTATACAAATTAATCTAGTGGACTATAAACAAAGTCAGCTTTAGGGCTGTGCCTTGTACATGTCTGGATGCTTTCCACCATATTTAGAGTGAGAACTAGAGGAAAGAGTATCAGTAATCTTGATCACATTGCAATTTTCTCAGAAAAAAAATAGCACTCTAAAGTTTGTGGCTAAGGATTGTGTTATTGTAAAGATATTAATGCCATTCAAACCCAGAAAAGTATTGTATAGTTAGGTAATAGGATATATGCCATGAGGGGTCTGTGCAGTGGCCCCTAGGTCCAATGGCATAAATGTATGAGGCACACTTGTAATCCCCGCACTTGGGAGGCAGAGGTAGGCAGATCTCTGAGACTGAGGCCAGCCTGGTCACAGTATCTTCCAGGACAGCCAAGGCTACACAGAGAAACCGTGCCTCAAACAAAACCAACCAAAACAAAATACAAAAAGAAAATAGTGTGCCCTGCTCATATAGAAACATTCAGGGTTGTTTCCCCATTTTCATCCTCCAGACGTGCAGAGGCAATTCCAGACAGGATCCGGGTGATCCTGGCTTTTGCGCTTTTGGTAGCAAAACCTCATACTCTCCCTGCGGTGTTATTTTACCGGCTTCCTGAAGGCAAAGGGTCCGTGGGATATTCCAGGAAAACACTGAAGACAGGCCTAAAAGGCTGGTCACAGGAGAAGAGTCTCAGCTCACACAGGCAGCCCTCAAGGGTGCAGTGTGTGAAAGTAGACAGTGTTGTATAGGACAGTGCGACAGTGGACGTCCCAGCCCATTAGCTGGTAGGATACCACAATGTGCTCCTTGGATGGGAATGGAGGTCAAGGATTTAATGATTCCCACGTTGGGTTTGGGACTTCCCTTGAATGGAACCATCTTACTCATTACCGTACCTTACTTATTACTCTTCATTTCTCCTCTTTTAACTGAAAAAATATTACTCAGTTCTAATTTATATTGAAACATCTTCCTTATTTCACGGGGCTCTGAAGGTGTACCCTTGGAGGACCTTGCCTTTCCTCTTTACATTCTTTTCTGCAAACTGACTTTAATGTATAAAGCTGCTTGTTACATCACATGATTCAAACCACACACATCTGTCACTTTACCATGAGCTCAGCAGCAAAATATACAAGTGCCTACCCAACGGAAGCATGAAGGGGTACAAATCTTTTCTTTTATTAATTTTTTTTATTTTATTTTTTCTTATCAGTTACATTTTCTTAATTTGATTTCCTCAGGTGTTCTGTTACAGTGACATAAACCTCACAAGTCGCTGAAGGATGTTGTTCATATTGTCATACTAGTTTTTTTCTGTTGCTTGATACAACAATTTTAACATGTTTGCATGGTTAATTTTCCAATATTGAATTAAAGTCACATATCTTTATTTAATTCCTTAGACAAGGTACATGACATTATATGCAGATTTCTGAATCCTAATTGCAAATATACTAAAGAATGATTCAGCAGTATTCATAGGGGGGATTTGTATACAGGATTTTCATTGTAACTTTTGTCTGGTTTTCATAGAAGAGGATATTAAATTCCTGAATTGTAGACCATTGTTTCATGTTATATTTTCAGAAATGCATTGCATTGCATTAGTGTTAACTATTTATTTTTAAATATTACAGAGAATTCTAGCATTCTGATATGAAACAGTACAGGCATACTCATTTCTGTAATAATTTGTTTATTTGTAACATTTATATGAACTAAATATATACTTGATACTAATAATATTGAATAATTGCTTTATTCCTCTTGCATATGCTGATGTTTTGCAAACAACAGTTTGATTTTTGAATTGAAGCTTTTCCTCTTTCCCAAGTCTGTGTCTATTTATTGTAATTATAAATTTACTTTTCAACAGTTGTTTAGCTTTGTCATACCTATTTTGATAAATGGTATGTTGATTTTCATGTACTACAATATATTTTAATTATTGGAACCTCCTTTTTCAGTCTGGGTAACATATAAGTACATTAGTTTTTAAATATCTCAAATATTTCTTAAATCTTGATGCTATTAATTCCTACTTTGGTTACATTGCAAATGAAAAAATTCTCTATGGTTTAGATTACTTTAGTTATATTTATATTTGTTGCATTGCACACAATCTGTTAAGGTATCTTTTCTTTGTTAAAGTTAACTTGAAAAGGATGTGTATGGTTGCTATTGAATAGAATATACTAATCTCACATATCCTGTGAGATGTCAATTGGAGAGAGAAAAGAGAAAAAGAATAAGATATCCAGTTTTAATTGTGATTTATTTGTAGATATGCCATGCCATTCTCAATTGAAATCAAGGATCCTTCTATCAAATCTTCTCACATGCCCTAGGTTTCCAAGAAAATATCTCTATCACACACTCCCTCTGTCTCCTTCGTTTTCCCCATTGCATAGTGTATGTGACTTTTTAAAAGTCAGTGTTTTATGCTTTCCTATACATTTATTTGGAGATTTGGAACTGTGTTCTTAACATCTCTATTTGTGGTATTTTTCTATACAGCTAGATATACACTGCATATGTCATTATGATATCTCTGATACCCAGTAGTCTCTTGGAGTTAAAATGTTAACAGGCTTTGATCTATAGTTCTGTAATTGGAGAAAATGTCACAGAAATAAAAGGCTCCTTGGCTCTTGGGCTTTGAGTCCTGATATATATGAAATAAATCACTAGATATTATTTATACCAGAATAAAGTTTGGCTTTTTTGCTCTTATTTTACACAACAGAGTGAGAGAGTTTTAAATTTCCAACTTAGAATTAACTGTCCTCTCTCTCTCTCTTTCTCTCTCTTGCTATGTATCTTAACTTATGCATATATATTAGAGTGTGTGTTTGTGTATTATAAAACATATACTATGTATGTTTCTTTTTTCTTTTCATGTGACTATGAAGAAAAATCATTACCAATATTTTATTATGCCATATCCTTTATTTTTTACATCATTCTAAGTGAGGTATCCCAGAAAGAGAAAGACACACATGGTATATACTCACTAATAAGTGAGTACTATACCTATAAGATAAGATAAACATACTGAAATCTGTATACCTAAAGAAGATAAACAAGAAAGAGGACCTGGGGTAAGATGATCAATTCTCACTGAGAAAGACAAATGGGATGGATATTATGCTATATTCTATAAGTTAATATAATGTTTATATGGTACCAGATTCACTTGGCAAACTTCTGTGTTTTTAGTTTCCCATTTCTGTAACCAAATAAGTGGGGACAGTTAATTCAAAGTTAAATGGCTTTACTTTATGTCATAAATTGCAAGATTCTGGTTTAGGATTATGTTCTACTATTGCTGTGCTCTTATGTTGAGTGCATCAAGATAAAGGAGTATACTGGATTACATAAGCAGAAAGAAAGAGAGGAACTAGAACCAGAAAGTAACTCTCAAACTTATGACCCCTGTAACCTACTTTACCCAAGTAGACCCCGGTGTGTAATAAAACTTCAGTTGTGAATGCATCAGTGAATAAATACGTAAAAGAGGTTAGTTCCCTGATTCAGTCATCCCTCAAGGGTATTGCTAGCTAGGGACCAGACTTTCAACATGGGGCCATTTGGAGACATTTTAATTTCAAACAATAGTTACATTAAAAAAGTGACATTTATTTTTCTCTCAGTGAAATCTCAATGTCAAGCTGGCTCCAAGCTGGCCTTCAGAAAATTAGCATGAATTATTTTCAATTTTCAACATGCAGTTTATAAAGTTTCCCTTTTATAGGCTACATCATGCTAAGACCAGCAGATATTCTGTTAACAGTTGAATTTTACAGGTTTTTGCTGGGATAAATATCCATTCCATATACACATATTCTATTGCCTAGAAATCCTAATAACATTCTTACACACAGTGAAAGATGTGTTTTGAAACTAATCAGTTCCTTCTTTTCCTGATTCTGCTATATGTACTTTGTGATTTCACATTTGTAGAAATCCTTTAAATTCACATTTTATACATGACTGAACTTGGCTTGGAAAGATGAAACAAAGACTAAGAAACTAAAGTCAGGAAGAAATATAATCTCTGGATTTGTACCTCTAAAGCTTACACCAGTTCACACTAGTGGAATGAAATTGTATTCATAAGCACAATATCCAGAGGAAATTGAGTCAAAGAAGTTATTTAATAATGTTAGATTCAAAAGAAAAATAATTTCTTTTTATTATAAAGTAATATTAATATTCAGTTATGTTGTATTACTAGTTGCCCCACTGTAGTTTCCATTGCTGGGGTGATGGCAATGACTACATTTCGTAGAAGGGAGTAGGGTCCTCTTTCACAGGATTGGCCCTGTTCTGCTGTTACCTTGCTGTGGAGCCTGTGATGACCCGGATCACAGCTTCCGTGAGCTGCCCCTGGAGATTTGGCTGCCACTACATCACCACAATGATGTTGCCTTTTTACTAATCACAGCTAAGTTTTCAGCCCCAGCTGGTAAGCAGAAATTCTTTCAGAGAAACACAGAATATTTCAATCCATGGATTCTTAATTTAAATATATTTCACAAATAGCCTCAATAGACACTTTGAGAGATTTTCAAACTTCCACCTAAAACTGCACAAAGCTCATCTTCCTTTGTCTGAATTCTTGTATTCCAGGTACCACAGATTACCCCATTAATTACTGAGCATGCAATAGTATTCATGTTGTTCAGTGTTCCAAATGCTCACACAATATTCCAACAAAACAGTTTGTTCAGCTCAGTGAAAGAAACACACCACTTCTTGTATCAACGTTTTTTTGTTGTTGTTGTTTATTTTGTTTTTTCTAATTTGCTTCCTGTTGTGACAAATACAGGACTGAAAACATTTTGGGAACGAAAGGGTTAATTGGCTTTCACATAACCTTAAAATACAAACACCGATTTGCAGCAGGACTAAATGCATCCTCTCCCACTGAGGCCAGACAAAGCAGCCCACCTAAGCAAAAGGGATCCAAACAGCCTGACCCATCTCCCTGAGGAGAAGAGGAAAGGGGAATAAGGAGGTTAGTGGTTTGTGAGAGTGGGACTGGGAGAAGAGGCGTGAGCTGAGCTGCCATAGGATGTAAATTATATAAATAAATTAATTATTTAATGGGAAAAATATCCAAACACCAAAAGAAATTAGGGCAAGATTTCAAACAGAAACTGAGCTAGAAAACTAGAGGAATGCTGCTTGCTGACTTGCTCACAGAATGCGTTTCAGGTAATTTGCAATATTTTGGCATAGTTCCCCCACACTGGGCTAGGTGCTTTTACATCAATTAACAATCAAGAAAATGTCCCAACATTTGCCCACAGGCAAGTCTTGTGGTGGCAATACTGCAGTTGTGGTTCTTGCTACTTAGGATAGACTAGTTTTGTGTAAAATAGAAGAGAAAGAACAAAAAATTTAAAAATTGAATTCATATATATATATGTGTAGTATATATATTTAATAAATATCTATTATAGCTTAGGCATTAAAGGCTAGGTTCACAAACAAAGCCATGAAATGAAATTTATGTATTTGAAATGCAAAATATTTTTATGTGATTTATTAATGTATAGAATCAATTTAGTTGTCACATATTGTTGACTTAATTTTGAGATTTTAGTTGAGAATTTTAGAGTGCTCCCTCAGCATCATTATTCGCTGTTTATTTTTGTTGATTTAACTTATTTTTTCACTAATTCATAAAAGTATAAATATACACATGACCAGGCTGCAATGCACTGTATGGATGTATGAGGGCTAAGTCAAGTTCAAATTAACACTTTTTTCATAACTTCATGTTGTATGACTTTTTCTGGAAAGATAAAGTGAACAACTCACTTAAGCCTAACTTGGTAAGTCAATGTTTTTTTTTTTTAGGATTTAAGGAGCCAGAATGACTCTTGGGTAGGTGCATCAGCAGAATGCCTACCCCAGTGTGAGTGAGGACTCGTAATTGCAGCAATCACAGAACTCCCTGTGCAGCTTCCACACGTGTCTACCATGGAGTCACCTCCCTCAGCAACTGACTGCTGCTTACACAGTTTGTGAGTCTTGTAGCTTTGTGAGCTTCTGCAGTCTTACCTGTCCCCTTTCTTCTTTGGGGACAGAATGCTTAAATTAGAAGAAAATAGTTATACAACACTTCGGTTTACTCTGGAGAGACTCATTTGGATGTCTGCATGTTTTCTTCCACTTGTAGTTGAGCATTGGGACAATACTTGACATCAATAGTTATTTAAATAGGTTGACTGATTATGATACTCTACAGTTTATGATACACAGTTGACTGATTATGATATTCTTTCCACTTGCAAAATAGAAGTTTCTCTTCTTGACTGAGGTTGACAGCGTCAGTGAGCTATTTCTGCTAACACCAATATTTAAAAAGAGATTAAACAGGTTTATCATATCTGTTTAACAAAATATGAACTGGTTTCTCCCAAATGAACCTGACACTGCCCCAGAACCAGGTCTTTGGTCTGTTTGACTGTACCAGAAGTAGATTATCTATATTTAATACATAAATACAACTTAAAAGCATTTAGTTCCACCACTTAACATCTGTGCCACTCATATACCAGAGTCATAGCTTGCCTGGTGTATTGAATGGCTTCATGGACCATAATTTAACAAAACTGTCAGCTATAATGCTCCCCTAGCAGGTACCTTCTGCTATACAAAATTCAGATACAAAAGTCGGCCAACATATAAGGACTCTCAATTCATCTCCAGCCTGATTTCTCTATGTAACATAGCCAAAGGCTACAAAGTAATCAGTAAAAACAACCATCTATGACATGAAACCAACTGTGGTGACAACGGCTTTATGTTTTTTTTTTTTTTTTTTTTTTTTTTGAGTACTTAAGAAATCTCTTGGTCTGGAGCTCAAAAGGGAGAATAGACCAAAAAATATATGGACCTAGGGGTCTTTTCTGAGACTGATACTCCAACAAAGGACCTTTCATGGAGATAAACTGGACCTCCTGCACAGAAGTAGCCCTTGGCAGCTCAGTCTCCAAGTGGGTTCCCTAGTAAGGGGAACAGGCACTGTCTCTGACATGAACTCAGTGGCTGTCTCTTTGATCATCTTCCCCTGACAGGGGAGCAGCCTGACCAGGCCACTGAGGAAGACTATGAAAGACAGTCTTGATAAGACCTGATAGGCTAGGGTCAGATGGAAAGGGAGGACGTCTTCAAGTATGAGTGGACTGGGGAAGGGGCATGGGAGGAGATGAGGGAGGGAGGGAGGGAGGGAGGGAGGGAGGGAGGGAGGATGGGGCTACAGCTCAGATCCAAAGTGAATAAATTGTAATAAATAAAAAATACACACACACACACGCATATATATATATATATATATATATATATATATATATATATATATTTATTGGAAAACAACTCTGAGGGAAGTACATCTCAGTATTCCTTATGGCTCATGCTAGTATATTTCAAACCTATAAGAACTGACTTTATTCAAGCACATTGTTGTTGATTGTTTGTTTGTTTACTACTCTTTCCTATGCTTTCCAATCTGTAGAGTTATTAGAATATACTAAAAAAAAAAAAAAAAAAAAAAAAAAAAAAAAAAAAAAAAAAACTTGCTTGATTTCACTTGCTTGATTTCTAAGATTTCTCAAAATCCACCCCTGTCTGTTTCATGTAATTGGCAATTGGTCTTCACATACAACAGTTAGTAGGGTATTTTAGACATATTAGCACATTCTAGTACATAACAGAAATATCATAACCTTTGTGTTAATTGTTCAATCAAAAGAGTAATGTTAAGTTCTGAGCATTGGATGGAAGACAGAACCTTTTCTGGCTCTCTGTGATCCACCACAGTCTTTCTGCATTCTGCTTCCTCACGCTGAAGTGCTGCTGTGATGCTGTTGTGGATCATCCTTCACTTAAAGGGACCAGTGAAGCTACTACTGGCATTGGCTTGGCTACGGACCAGTCAGAAGGTGGGCACAATCTTAGCTGCCATATGCATTGAAAGTAAACCTGCTCTCTCATTCTGACGGGCTCCAGGCAAATACTGTGGGAACGCCTTCTTTTTAGGCCAGACCTGGCAACTGAGGGGTATTCAGAATAGGTAAATAACCTCATCCTCTAATATTATTTCTTACACCAGAGAAGACTATACAGCACACCCTGGGAGATACTTGTATTATACCAGCACAGGCTCAGTCTTCTAACCTAGAGTGTTACATGAATTACTCTTTGTAATAGTTACTTGTCAATTGGTGTGTTGAAATACTATAAGAAAGGCAACTTATAAAAGAAAGAGTTCAATTATGCTTATGGTTTTAGAAGTTGAGAGTCTATGATGGCATAGCAAAAGCATGGAACAAGAGCAGCTGATAGCTCACATCTTGAACTTCAAGCAAGAGGTACAGAGTACCCTTGGAATGACTTTGGAAGCCTCAAAGTTCACTCTTCTGACATACTTTCTTTAAAATGCCATACCTGTGGAATCAGACATTCAAATACACTGATCCATTCTCAGTCAAACCAATATATTCCATTTTCGCCTCTTTAGGGAGTTATTTTTCGAGTTATTTTTCAGATTGTAAATTCTTCCAATAATTTCAAAGTACAGAAATCACTACTGTTTATTTTTGTTTATCTTATCCTGAATTACATTTATTTGAAAGCTCATATAAAGTAATTTTGCAAAATATTTTCTCATACTTTCCAAGTGACACTGATTAAGTATACACAAAGTATTTTCTGTGTTCTTTTCATTCTTCTTTGCCTTTGTAAACATGCCTGGTAAGTAATACTATTTATATTGACTAGAGAGGCCTTTGCCAGTAGTTCAGTGTCTTATGGCTTATTTTTCCTTTAGACTGAGTTAAGGTTCCAAGCCTAAAACAATTTTCCCATGCAAGAGTTAGCAGGGAAGGAATTATTGAAACCACAGGGTGGAAATTAATGATTAGCTTGATGTGCTATTAGCATACCAGCAGGAGAAAAAACTAAATGAGCTATGTTCTGAAGTAAAATATGTCATCATGGAAATTGCAAATGATATGATGGAGAAACAATGGTGGTAAATAAGGGTGAAGAAGAAAGAGCTGTTAGACAAGGAAGCAAGGAGATAAGCATTTAAATTAAGAGCACAGGACACTGAGACAGCACAGCTAACACACAAGAACCCAGACTAAAAGACATGCAGTTAGTGATGAAAACAGGAAGCAATCCATCAACTGAAGCTGACTGCAGCCCCTGGGGAGAGGAGGCAAAGTAAGATAGAAAGTACTTTCCTACTTATGTAAAACATGCAGAGGTAAATACATTCTAAACATTTCCTTAGTTAAGTGGCATCCTTTGCCTACCAGAACAAAGGCTCACTATTCTGAAAATTACTGGGAACAAAATGAGATGAAAAGAAATAATAAACGACTTACGGAAAAATTTTGGATAATATACAATAAAAAAAAAGAATAGTGTTTTGGCATAGACAACTGTGGAATTGCCATGATTTTCTTAAGGATTAAATACATATTTAAATGGAGAGACAAAGCACACTAAGGAACTAGCAGCCGGTTGCCTTTCGTCAAACCTTGTGTATTAGAAGGAGAGAAGAGAGTTTTACTGTTTATGTACATTATTACCCTCACTGGGAGGTACCTGTCTTGTTGACAGGACATCATTCCACTCTGTGTCTGGCCTGAGGAAATTTGGTACGGAGAATGGAAAAGACATTGCAAGCCTGCAGCTATACAGCAGACAGGCCAGAGGAAATGAATATTAGATTTATCTTGTTTACATGATTGAAAGTAGTTACAAGAAAAGGAGTTAGATCAGCCCTTTAAGTATAAATAAGCTATTTTTTCCACTAATCATTAGCATAGATATAAAGACAGAGAATTTCCCATCCCCTAAACTGTCAGGTTCATAGTTGCTTTACAAGTAACCAAAAACTTCACTCAACCCTAAACCTACAAAATTGGATTTGCAAATCTAGGCATCTATCTAAAAAATTAATTAAAAAAGTTTTAATTAAAATGTGTTTTGATAAGTTTTTTAAAACTTCAAAACATTTAATTTTATCTGTACCTCTTTACTGAAGCAATGAAGAATTAAAGATTAAACAAAATAGTCAGAAGTTCTGCTTTTGATGCTGGCTATTAAGCCCAGGACTGCACACAAGTTTATTATCCTCTCACTTGTTTCTCCGATGAAGTATTTGAACAAAATACACTGGGATGAAGAATTTATACAGATCACAGTTCTACAGTACATGCCAGCATTACAGGTAAGTCAAGCTGACATGAACTTGAAGGAACTGGCCAGTCACAGCCATAGTTAAGGACAGAGTGTGAGTTAATGGATGCATGCTAGCCCTCAGCACACTTTCTCCACGCTTTCATAGTTCAGGAACTCCCACACAGTGAACAATGCCATGCACGCTGCATGATTCTTTCTACCTCAGTTAATGTAACCACAAGAATCCCCTGCAGATATGACCACAGAACATCATAAACCAGACAATGCATCATTGCGACTCTCTTCCCAGGGGAGTCTAGATGGTGTTTAGTTTATAATTAAACCACCACACTATATAAAATCCTTAACAAGGAGATATATTTACAACTTAATGATACTTTATTTTTACAATGCAAACTCATATTTTTCAGCCCAATTTCTGATTATTTTGACCCATTTGTAAACTCTTTTAAAAATTTTTATTTATTATGTATACAGTGTTCTTTCTGCATGTACATCTACACTCCAGAAGAGGGCACCAGATCTCACTAGAGATGGTTGTGAACCATCATGTGGTCACTGGAAATTGAACTCAGGACCTCTGGAAGAGCAGCCAGTGCTTTTAACCTCTGAGCCATCTCTCCAACCCCTGTAAACATTTATTTTAAAGATTTATTTCCATGTAAACGTTCTCAAAGCTGAGAGAGGACCTTTGTGTTCCCTTGTGTCATCACGGTAATGTAGGAGTCAACCTGTTACAATTAATCAGTACAGTATGAAAACACTGCACTACTGGTGTATTTTAAAGTCCGTGAGAAGCTGGAATGGTGCCACAAGCTTTTCTGAACGATTAAATAATCCTTCTCAGAGAAGAAGCTTGAGGTCAAACTTGAGGAATGAGAAATGTTTCACTAATATTCTGAAGTGGAGAAGGTCATTTGGGTCTGACAGCAGCATATACATTGGCTTATTATTGCTTAACTCTGTGACTAGGTTCACCATAATTTTTTCCATATGGCTTGAGCATTAAGAATGGAGGAAGAGGGATAGTGAGCCACAGGGAGAAGCTTCACCAATATTAGAGTAATGAGACAACACAAAAGTGTGATAAAACTGCCGAGCATCCGAAATCAGCTTCCATTTAAACACTGTGAGGCTCAGATTTATTCCAGCAGATATCACATATGTTGTTTAACCTGATTTGATCTTGGTGATCAATGACAATGTACATAGCTGACAGGTAAGTCAAATTTCTCACTGCAGTCTGAACTGATGTATTGATTTGCCTTTTGCCAACTCAGCTATCTCCGAAAAGTGTTTCAGATGGGAAATAAAAACAGAAACTATTCTTTATTCAACATTAGATGTCTAGAAACAGTGTTTTTTTTTTAAATCATTTATAATTAGGTAAATAGTAATTCTTTTATCTTCCTTGTTTTAGAACTATTATAATTCTCAGCCCTTCAAATGTCTTCTTTATTAATTGCTGAAAATGATTATTCAGACAGATGGCTTATTTAAGGAGAGTGGTTTACTTTTATATCTCTCAGGGAAGAGCCATCTGTTCTGATTACGGGTCTGTTGCCTCCAGATGTTGTCATTTCTACCTAACCTGTGGAGTCTTTGCTGCCATTATTTCAGCTATGATATAATACTCCCCAGCTAACTGCGGCTTGATAGAAATTTTGCATTCCTCTAATTCTAGAAGATATAAAAGTTTGTGGTAGGCCTCTTCACATAAACTGACGACTCCAGCTAACTGCAGCTGGCTTAGCTTCTGCTCTCTACTGCAACATGAACATTAGGGATAGCTTCACATGTGGGACTGAAGCCAGACTCATCTCTCTTCTCTCTTCCCTCCTTCTCTTATACTTGTTTATGTCTGTAATTTGTATTTTAAACTTAATTGCAAAGATTTTAAAAATTAAATGAACAAATTCTTTAAATGTTTCTCCAATGTATATTTACAAATTTCCAATAAACACATGTAAAAATCCTCTACCTCTTTAATTATTATGAAAATGTAAAACAATGTAAAATGGAGGATACCAAACATCCAAAGGTGGCTCGTATAACATAACAGAACAAACTCCCACAGTAGGAAGGCGTGGGAGGTGTAATGTGCTGGAGGATTTGGAATGTTTGATCATTGTAGATAAAAGAGGTAATCTACTAAAGTTATTCTGTATGGTTATTTATCAAAACATAATAAGGGCAATTACTATATAATCAAACAATTCTGGTACTAGATTATGTAATTCCCAGATGAAGAGCAGATATCTCCAAAGACTGATAAACCCTTGCAATGGAGATTGGTTCAGCTAAATGGATAGTTAGAATAAGGGATAATAAGCCATACACAGAAAATAAAATATTGCATAGATCTAGACAACTGAAGTAGTAAGAGCCTTGGAGACTTCAGACAAAATGGTGGTTGCTGGTGTCTGGGGTAGTGAGAAAGTGAAGATGTACCTTATTAGGGATAGAGTTTCAGTTTGGAAAAGAAACAGCAGTAACAGGTAGCCTTAATAGTAATTTGTCACAATTTAATATGTTTTATTACTCCCCAAATTAAACAATTGAGAGTTAAAGTTCTTGAGTGGTAAATTATATATATATATATCCTTACTAATTTATAAAGTGCTATGACCCTGGTTTGCTGGTTTTTAAAATTCTTAAAACTAGTATCACATATTTAAACTTGGAAGTTGAATCTAACTTTCCTTCTTCAAAGAGGAAAAACTCATCACTTGTTTGCATTTTAAAATATTTTTATTTTTTTTAAATTTGACTCTACATAAAGTGGATAATTGATGGTATCTTCTTACTCTTACGTAGTTAAATACCTGTTGTCCCTATCCCCATAAATCTTAAAACATTTTTGTTGGATCAAGAATGGCATCATGCTGTGAAAGCAGAAAGAAACATGACTTTGAGAGCAAACCATAAAGGAAGAATGCTACAGTGATCAGAAAGTGAGTAAGAGATGCACAAGGGAGGAAAACTACAGACAATAGACCCAGGTGTAGAGTATGGAGGTGGCCTATGGGAATTTCCACAGGTAGAAATCTGCATAACCAAAGAATCACAAGGGTAGCCACAAGGAGGTGCAAAGGCTTGATAGAAAATTCGCATTCCTCTAGTTCTTGATAATAAAAAAGGCTGTGGTAGGCCTCTTCACAAAAAATGGCGACTCCACTGAAAAACATAGTAAATGGATGAAGACAGTAAAATCTGAGCTACTAAATCATTTTAAAATGCTGTTAATATTAATGTATACTTCTTTATAAAAGAAATAATCCAAGAACATATATGTTAAACATAATACATGTATTTTTATTTTTAATTCTAATTTTGAAAAAAACATAATCATGTTCAATGGTAAGGATAACTCTCACTTTAAGTATATACCATAGAAGCATGATCAAAACCTACAGAGAAATGTGAGAACATGTAATATAACCTAGACCTACAACCACATTAAAATATATAGTCATAGAATTTAGAATTAATACTATGATTGTTATATAGTATTGTAAGTAGTATGTAGTTTTTATCCTTCTTTAATTTTTTTTGAGGTTTATGATGTTATTGAGTTAAACAAGAAAAGGTGGCTATGTAGATGTGGTTAATAGCTCTTGTTTAACTATTTTAATTCAACAAATCCAGCAACTATGCAAAATAAGCTTTTATCTGTATTTAGTATAAAGGAAAGTTTACAATTACGTAGTGGTGCAGGATGGAAAAACTGATCACACAGTGACCCAGTGGAAAACTTGGCTGCTTTTTAAACAGAAAAAAATATGTTTTAAAGATTAATTTTATTCTTTAATTCTGTGTATGTGGGGAGTTGGTGAGGAAATGTGCACATGAGTGCCAAGCAGGAGTATAGATATTCTAGAGCTGGAGCTACACGCCTGAGTCCTGGGAACTGAACTCAGGTTGTCTACAAGAGAAGTAAGCACTAATAACTGCTGAACCACCCTGGCAGATCTTAGTTTCAACATGCAACTGTGAGTGTGTGTGTGCATGTGTGTGTGGGCTGCGTGTGAGGTTCTTAACCCATGTAGTGCCAGAGAATATTTCAGTTATGCAGTTCTATTGCTCTCCAGTTGATTCCTGTGAGAAAGTCTCTGAACTCCCAAGCTCTGTCTTTCATTATTCCCCTCTGCATCTATCTACACACATAGGTCTTCCATAGAGGATGAGGACATAATTTCAGGCTCTCGAGGTTGTTCTTCAAGAGCCGTTACTCACTTAGCCATTTCCAAGTCCTAAGGCACAGGTTTCAAAGGAGATGAGCCTGCCTCAACAGCCCATGCTTTTTGTCTGGCAATTATTTCTCTATTCATTATGTCTTGCCGCATGCATGCATGGAGTTGTATGTGATTTTTCAGAAAACTACTTTGCATTTCATGTGAAGAACATCAGACATATACCTGAATTTAAAGCTTTCTCACACCTCCTCCTTTCATATAGGCTTCTTTGCTTTCTCACATACAATAATGAGACCTCTTAAATCTTTTCACTGAATTTTAAAATTTATTCTTGATTCTTAACTTTGATATATTAGACATAAAGAAAAGTTCTGTGTGTTTCATTAGGAATACCTATACAGGTCATGGAACTATTAAGAGGCTATAAGAGAATCTTGAATAGCAAAAAGGAAGAACATACATAGTATGATTGGTGTGGAAAGAATAATGTAGGTTTAAATGTGGATATGGAAAGTTAGGGTAGAGGAGATTGTATGGGGAGGGAAAATGAACCTAAAGGTCCTTGTGAGACAGTCATATAGGAAACTACTACTGTGGAAGCTTGTAAACTATATTCATGTTCATATATTAAAGAGTTTAAACAAGTCAACCTAGAAGGAGGCAACAATGCCCTTACAAGATAGGACAGGGAAACAAGTACAAATCTCAGTGCATAGAGTTAGGTACTTCTTTTAAAGCTATTGGTCAATAGCCAAAAGGCCCCAAAACCTATTAGCTATTGCCATTGATCTTGATTACACTCCAGAACTTGACAGGAAAACCCTATTGCTGAAGACACATACACATGAGTCACAATGCGTGCACATATCAAGCTAGTATTGATCTGGTTGCTTTGTCCATAGGGAAATTTTCATAGTTCTGGAATGTACGATTCATGCTACTAGAGGAGACTAATCACTTGTCTCACTTGTAAATGAACCCTTTGAGCCACAACAAGGAACTTGTAGGCATGCATTCACCACAGTTTTGACAGCATGAATTAGAGTTGTACAGTTCTACACCAGACATAATCCCAGCATGAAGGGTAGAGATGGGCATAAAGTTACACCCCTAACTAAGGAGCTATTGTTAGTTGATATCTGCTGGGAAAGAGAAAGTCAGTTTTCTCTAACAGTGTCGTTCCTGGCAGGTGCTCCATAGTCTATTAGATGATGTCTTGCCCAGTAGTATGTGAAAAGCACATGTTGGACTTGATAGGCTTAAAATACTAAAATGACACAACATTAGGTGGGTAGAGAAAGGGATGTGGATCTCGAAGAGTTAGCAGAGGAGAGATGAATATGATTATAAGGAATTTTCAAAATGTTAATAAATTGAACTTTTAAATAGCAAAAGAGTTCTGTAATCTCATCAGCTCTGCTAATATTAACATCCACAATCCGTAGCAACCCATCACCACAAGGCAGTTTATGCTGATGTGACATCACAGATTGTATAGATAATACATAGATTTGACCATTTAGTCCACTAACTTCCTCTTTTATTTTTAAGGATCCAGCATAGGACCTTCTGTTTTATTTCTTTCCCATGCCATTACTCTTGCTTACTGTCTGTAGATATATAATAATTTCTTAGCGTTCCCTTAGTTCCCTTAATTCCTGGGTGACTATGTTATCAATTATTGCTGCAAAAAATATTCTGAAGAATTCCCCTAATTTCAACTTGCCCTGTTTTTCTCATGTTTTTTTGTTATTGTTGTAATAAACTTATTAATACTTTTATTACTAAAATGAACAAAATAATATCATTTTTGTTGCAGCAAATCAATGTCCATATTATCAATAGTCTTATTAATAGAAGGCAAACTTGACCTCTTAGTTGAAGCAGTGTTCTCATAGTTATTGTGTTTCAGTTGCTGGTTGATACATGTCTTGACCTAAATTCTTTGAAGCTAAGATGACATCCTGTAAAGTTTTCATCCTCTACTCTTAGGATTCTAGTCAATGTCTCCTCAGTAACAATGCTTTTCTGATCACTTGAATAGCAGTTATTTTCTACAAAAGCAAAACTCAATCAATAGGTAAAGTGTATAGGCATTGCAAAAGATAATTTTTAAATTTTATTTAAAATTTTTATTTTATTTATTTAAAATTTTATTTAAAATTTAAATTTTATTTATTACTTTCCATCCTGACAGCAGTTTCTCCTCCCTTCTCTCTTCCCAATCCTTCCTCCTCCATCTCCCCTCAACTCTGTGCACTTTCTCTTCAGAAAAGGGACGTCTTTCATATACATCAACCAGCCTTGGCATATTAAATTGCAATATGATTAGGCACATCTTCTCCTATTGAGGCTAGACAAGGCAGACCAGTTAGGGTAAAGGGTCCCAAAGGCAGGTAACAGACAGGCTCTCCTCCTTCTGTTAGGAGTCCCACATGAAGACAAAGCTACATAATTGTTACATATGTTCAAAGGGTCTAGGTCAGTCCCATGCAAGCTCTCTGGTTAGTGGACAATCTCTGTGAGCCACTATGGGCCCAGGTTAGTTGATTCTGTATGTGGTATTCTTGATCCCTCTGGCTCCTACAATCTTTCCTTCTCTCTTCTGCAAGATTTCCCAAGCTCAACCTAATATTTGCCTATGGGTATCTGCATCTATTCCATCAGTTGCTGGGTAGAGCCTCTCTGATGATTGTAATCCTAGGTTCCTGTCTATAAATATAACAGAACATCATCAGTATGTCAGGGGTGGGCTCCCTCTCACAGCATCAGTCTAAAGCTGGACCCATGGTCGTCTCTTCCCTGAATTTCTGCTCCATCTTTAACCCTGTGCAACGTGTAGGCAGGACAAATTGTTGACTAAAATTTCATGGTTGGGTTGGTATCCCAATCCCTCTATTGGAAGTCTTTCCTTGTTATAGGATATGGCCAGGTCAGGCTCCATATCCTTCACTGCTAGGAGTCTTAGCTAGGGTCACCCTCATAGATTGTGAAGATTTTCCATTGTCCTAGCCTTCTAGCTCATGTCAGAGACACCTCCTTGCCCCCATTTCCATTATCTTTCCCAGTACTCTCTTCTTCCAATCTCCTTCCACCTGGTCCCTTCTGTTCTTATTGCTATGTCTCCTCTATCAGTTCTCCTCCCCATGTCCACCCATATGTCTACCTTATTTTCCTTCCTTGATTTCTCCTTGTTACCTAATTTTCCTGGGTCTGTGGATTTTAGCATGATTATCCTTTTACATTATGGCTAATATCCATGTATGAGTAAAGACATAACCATGTTTGTCTTTCTAGGTCTGGGTTAGCTCACTCAGGATGAGCTTTTCTAGTTCTACCCATTTTCCTGAAATTTTCATAACATCATTGTTTTTAATAGCTGAGTAATACTCCATTATGTAAATGTATCACATTTTCTTTATCCATTGTTCAGTTGAGGGACAGCTAAGTTGTTTCTAATTTCTGGCTATTATGAATAGGTGCTATGAACATAGTCGAGCAAGTGTCCTTGTGGTATGGTGGAACATTCTTTACACTCCTTGCACACCACTCCTTGGCATATACCCAAAGTATTAATGTGAATGTGTGTGTATGTGTGTATATATATATATATATATATATATATAACTTCATTTTTTTAAGCAAAAAAATGTATCTTTTAAAATTTTTTAGTCCACTTTAATTATTGAATTTTATGAAAAATGCAACTTGTCCTCAGTCAGTAATACTGTTTTATGTTCTCAGCCTCTTAAATTACTTATGATTTGGTGCAGAATGAGTTAAAAATAAGAGTCTGCATCATACATTATCCGAGCGTACTTCCTAATGAATTCTGATGGTGGAGGAAAACATGTACATTTCTTTTCAAGATGATAGATACCAACAACAAAACATGTCCTTGACCATTATTAGATAATTTTGTGTTTGGCCTTGAATAAAATGTATTTGATTATTAGAAAATGAGTATTAGAAAAAAACTCTATCTTCAGGTTTCACCTGTTTCATTATTACCCTTTATCTCTTAAAGTGAAAAAGTGATAATATGCAAAGATACTACACTCCCCTGGTGCCAAATGGAGACAAAAATTCATGATGCAAATCTGTTTATGTTTCTATGCTTATGTCCACAACAAATGCTCCATAAAAGTTAGGCATCACAGCTGATAGTCTGTCTTTCTTTTCATTTGGATAAAATATCAATTAATGTAACCATACTTAAATTAGGGAGGTATATTTACTATTAAAGTTATTTCCTACTTATCAAAATTAATTTCTGACTAGAAATTAAATGAATTAAGTTTAGCTTTATTAATAAGTAATCTCATTTAAGATAATTTTATTAAAATCATTGACCACCCCTAACTCTCAAATTTATCGTTCATCCGTATCAAGCTGGTTAGGCAATATGTTGAAAGTCTTGTGAGATGTGACAGCTTAGTGTTCACTTCTTAGACTTTAGCTAAACCTAGGAAAATAAATGGTTTGCTTAGGATGCACATAACCATCATACCTATTTTTCAGCTTACCTAAAGGAAGCTAGTCTCTTATACAAACCTGAAGAGCAAACAATAAACTTCTACACAAATAATGAATCTGTTTTCCTTTGTACTTTTTTTCTCACTAAATTCAACATTTAAATCATTTAAGTTAGCAATAGTGTCTTGAACAGCACTCTATTCATAGTTACTATGAGCACTCTCAGCAGTTGAGTATATCTCAATATGAGATATGCAGAAAAAGAAACTAAACTTGGTTTCATTAAAAACTAGACCCCTGCACAGATGTAGCCCATGGCAGTTAAGTGTCCAAGTGAGTTCCATAGTAGTGGGAACAGGGACTGTCTCCAACATGAACTGATTGGCCTGCTCTTTGATCACCTCCCCCTGAGAGAGGAGCAGCTTTACCAGGCTACAGAAGATGACAATGCAGCCGGTCCTGATGAGACCTGATAGGCTAGAATCAGAAAGAAAGAGAGGAAGACCTCCCCTATTAGTGGACTTGGGGAGGGGCATGTGTGGAGAAGGGGGAGGGAAGGTGGTATTGGGAGGGGCGGAAGAGGGATTTATTGGGGGATACAAAGTGAATAAAGTATAATTAATAAAAATTAAAAAAAAACCTGAATCACTGGAAGTGGACAACTTAACTTTAATTTCTTAACTAAAAGAAAATTTATGAAACACAAACCAAAAGAAAACAAAACTTTTCACAGAAACCTGTATAGATTATTCATACTGATCTTTTCTTTATCTAAAATATATCTTTTAATTTGTTATGAAAAAATACTACAACTAAGTTAAAGAACTAAAATAACTCTGGGAATTCATTGCAATTGAAATTATATCAAAGCAAATCAAGAGCATAATGCACCTCAAATATGTACAAATTGTAGCAAACATGTATTTAAAAAATACACTTTAAAAGGAAAACAAATTTTGAATAAAAAGCTCTGTATGGTGTAAAAGTAATACTAGCATCACCCCCCCTTTTTTTTTTGAAAACAGACATTATATTATAACCTGCTTAACCAGATTAAACTTTACAGACCCTCTGTTGAGACCTACCTCAGTTCTTTGTATAACTCTACCTCCCCTGTTAACTCCTACTGTAGCCGTTAGCATATCAGAAGCCATTTTGCCTCTAAGACTCCATTTTGATTATAAGGTGAAATAGAGTTCAGATTCTCAGGCCCTACCTGCCTGAGATCAGAATACAATTCAATATTTCAATACTTGCTGTATAGAATAAAACAATAAATGGTAAATGCATGTTCTGCTTAAATTAAAAATAGCTGCATGTTCTATTAGATTAAGATGGCAACATCTGACTATATTCCTTTCTCCCAGAACAGTGGGGAGCTGGAAAGTCCCCAAGCCTATATCCTAGCCAATCAGCATAAAATGCTTTGTTTAACTGCCTAGATACAATGTACTTGGAATAAAACTGATTATGTTTAGTTGGTCCAATTAATGTAGTACTCCTGAACCCCTTGTTTCTTGCACCTGATTACCTGGTTGCTACTTAGTTACAGTTTTTCATATAAAAACCCTGCCTTAGAAACAGACCAGAGTCACAGTCTGGCTCTCAGGAACAGATTGTGTCCCTGACCAGTCAGTTTTTGTTTCGCATTCAATGAACTTCCATCAATCTGAGACTGGTGTTCAAGTGGTCAGTGTGCAGCTATCCCTGAATCCTAAACAATTGGTTCTAATTATAGGAAAAATTCTTATTCATGAGCTAGAATCTGAAGAAAGAGTGTGTTGCTACTAAACAAAGTAAAGGAGAAAGAGAGAAAGGTATAATTAATTCACTCGTGGCAATTATTGTGTAAGTAGTTGTACATTCAGCTTGGGAACTACTGAACACACTTAGGAAAACTTGCAAATGGGCATACTCCTCTCTGTTGACTAATCTTGGATGTCAAATTGATTACATCTGGGCATGTCTGTGAGGGAGTTCATTGATTGGATCAATTGAGGTTGAAAGACCAACCATAATTCTGGCCCATATTTCCTGGTGTCAGCCCATAAAAAAAATGATATGGAAAAAGGAAGTTTTTGCTCTTGTTTTTAAATATAATATTTTTATGTTCATTAATTAATTAATTAATTTGCTTTATATGCTGGTCTTAGCACCATATCTCCTCACCTGCCAGTCCCACCCTCCCTCCGTTTCCCCACCCCCTTCCCTACTCTCCCATCCATCCCAACTTTGCAATTCAGAGCTTAGTGTGTTCTTTTCCACTATGGCCTGACAAGCCAGTCCCTCCAGGGGGAAGTAATTGAAAAGCTGGCAAGAGAGTCCATTCCAGAGATCATTCTGTCTCCCCTTATTAGGGAACCCACATGAGACCTGAACTGCCCTTCAGCTACAACTTTGTAGAAGGCTTAGGCCCAGTCGATGCAAGGTCCCTGGTTGATGCTTCTGTCTCAGCAGGCTAGTCTTTGCCCTGGTTAGTTGGCTCTGTTGGTCTTCTTGTGAAGCTCCTATCACCTCCAGGTCCTTTTCTTCCCTCTACATTTCCATCAAGCTCCCTACACCTTGCCTAATATTTGGCTATGAGGCTCATGATCTGTTTAGAGCTGCTGCTGAGTGGAGCCTCTCACATGGGGTACAGAGTAAAACAAATCTCTCAAAAGAAAAATCCTGAATTGTCGAAAAGCACTTAGAGAAATGTTTGATGTCCTTAGCCATCTGGGAAATCAAAAATGACTCTGAGATTCCATTTTATACCTGATGGAATGGCTAAGATCAAAAACTCAAGTGACAGAATATGCAGGAGGGGATACGGAGAAAGGGTAACACTCCTCTGTTGCTGGTGGGAGTGCAACCTTGTTCAGCCATTTTGGAAATCAATCTGGTACTCTACTAGAAAATTAGGAATAGCTAAACCTCAAGACACAGCTATACCACTGCTGTGCATATACCTAAAAGATGCTCTATCATACAAGGACATTTGTTCAACTATGTTCATAACATCTTGTTCTGGAATACCGAGAAACTGGAAACAACCTAGATGCCCCTCAACAAAAGAATGGATAAAGAAATGGTGGTACACTTATGCAATGAAATACTACTCACCTATTAAAAACAAAGACATCATGAAATTTGCAGGCAAAGAGATGGAAGCTTTTGCTGTTTGCTTGATGGTTTACTTCTGTGGGATTAAAACATAGATTGAGCCAAAGCGTTATAGGACTTCCCCTGTAACAATATCCAGACATTAAGAAGCATTGGGAATTACCTTCAGGCTAGAAGTTCCATGAAGAGATGAGATAATAAAGGACGAGGTGGGAAAAGGGTGTTTTAATGAACTTACAAATCCAAGTCCAAATCTGACCTCTTCCTTACTTTAAAAGCCTGCACTTACATACCTGCTAAGGTCACCTAATATGGCAATGAAGAAGCAAGTCAGGCCTCTTGGAGAGTCTACAGAAAGACTGAAGCTGTAGAAATTTCATTGAGAGCAATCAGACTTTTTATACTTTTATCAGAAACAGAATATAATGGCAATTGTCAGGATCTATACAGGAATATTTGCCAGGATACAGCGATGTTTGCAAGGTATACAGGTTACATAAGATTAATGACTAAGACCAATTGTCCTGTCAGGCTTCCATGCATCCTTGACTTCCGAAAAACGTACAGGGAAACATGGAGTGGCCGTGAAGTTTCACAGCTTCAGGGAGCACACCAGTCTCTCGAGAACCGGAAGGCACACTGTATTGCAGAAGCCTTCGACTAACCTGAAAACCCTATGGCACACGCCTTTCAAACACATGCCCGACACATGGCCAAGCAAACTCCATGGTTCCCTGCACCTCCCAAACGACAGAAGGGAATAATAATCTACCAGATAGAAAAGGAGTCCATTGAGTATATTAATGCATAAAGATGATAAGTGCCCTGAAAGCAATGAGTAAAATTATAGTCATCCCTTCTAATCAACAATTCATAAGGAGAATAAATCAGAAGTTTCTTTTATAATTCTGTGAAAGCTATCATTTATATATAAAGCCATGACAATAATAAAAATAACTAAGAGTATGCACTCAATAATGTGAACATCCATACACTTTCTATGATAGAATTGATGCAATATATGCATACGTATGTATATAAATACGTACATAAATAAACAGAGTAAAGATAAATAGAGTAAGATATATATATAGTGAAATAAATAAATAAAGTAAAAATAATCACAGAATATGTTTTCTAACTGCTGCAGTTGGGTTTGGTTGATAAGTCATAAAAAATTATGAAAGGCTATTGAAACCATTACTTCCCCTTGAGGAACAGGGCATTCCAATATGGGATGGCAGCAATGAGAATACACTCTGTATGATCAGCAGGGCATCAGTGACTGCACAGGGATGAACAGACCAAACTGTGGACCCAGATCCACACACATGCTCCCATTACTTATCATCCTGGGCAGAACTGTGGGACCCCTAACACCAGAAACTGAATTTCCCAGTTAAGAAAAAAAATCCCACGGTGAAGGAAGCAATCGGGTCTGACCTCAGGTCACCTGGCCAAAGCCCCCTCCCCCAGAATTGTTCCCAAGTTCATGCAGGAGCTAGTACCCAGCTCATAGCCACATACCTGTGTGCTCTGCTCACCATCCTAGACTGGAATGTGGATCCCAAAACACCACAGACTGGGTCTTCTTGTCAGGCGAAACCCTATAGTGAGGGAAACATCAGGTGTGACCTAAGGACACCCAGGCAACCCCCAGAAAAGTTCATGGGTCTCTACAGGTTCAGGGGCTCTAGCTTTCAGCTACATACCTGTCTGCTATACTCTGCAGCCACTGAATACCTCTTGGGTACTGGGACACAGAGCTCCAAACTCAGACTAACAGACACCTGGGCCCCAGGATCAGGCCTAAACACTGCTCCAAAGCTCAACCTATCTCCATAGTGAAACTGACCAAACCTCAGGGCTCTGTGATTCTTCAAGAGGGCTGTGCCCAGCAAAGTGTAAAAGCAGCAGCAGCTCACTAAATTCAGAGCATGAAAGCAAGTGGCAGGGCAGCTGTCTCTAGGACTTATTCTGTTGAGAGGAGTGCCCCAGGACTCCGAAGGAGCACAGATCACTCACAGCACCATACACCTGAGGAGAGCTGTGGCAATTCCCTGAGAATTGGGACCATACCCAAAAAACTGAGGAGCGTTCCTTCAGGGACAACCATTTTCCTGCCAAGGGGATTTCTCTCATCAAGGGGTTGGTATAAGAAACCAACCCCAAAGATTACACCAGCCACCAGAAATTAACAGCCAATACCTGAGACAGCCAGATGGGTAAAGGCCAACATAAAAACACAATCACCAAAAGCCAAACCAATATGGTATCTCCAAAACCCAGTTATTCAAGAGCAAGCAGCCCTGGATACCCTAACATAAGTGAAATTCAAAAAAATATCATTAACATTAAATGTATGCTATGAAGATGATAATAGAGGAACTGAATAAGTCCATAAAGAAATACAGGAAGATACAAACAATTTGTGGCCTTTAGAGAAGAAATAATTAAATCATTAAAAGAAATGAAAGAAATAGAGAAAAGTTCAAACAAACAGGTGATGGAATTGAAGGAAAAGCAAAAAAATACAAACAAACCTGTGAAGGAAATTAACAAAACAGTTTAAATCTGAAGATGGAAATGAAAACATTAAAAAAAAACACACACAAACGAAAGAAATCAATGAGAGAGAGAATTTAGGGAAGAAAACAGGAATTACAAAAGTAAGCATATAAAATAAATTAGAAGAGATGTAAGAAAGAATGTCAGGTATTGAAGATACAATGGGAGAAGCTGATGGATTTGTCAAAGAAAATATTAAATCTAAAAATTTCCTGACACAAACCATCCAAGAAATCAAGGGCAACATGAAAAGACAAAGCCTAAGAATAATAGAAATAGAGAAAAGAATAGCAAAAGAAAATTCTAATCTCCAAGGCCAGGAAAATCCTTTCTTTTTTTCATAACATTTTAAAAAAAATTTATATTTATTTTTTATATTACAGTTTGTTTACTTTGTTTCCCAGCTGTATCCCTCTCCCTCATTTCCTCTCAATCCCACCCTCCTTCCCTCATCTCCTCCCTGCCCCTTTCTAACTCCACTGATAGGGGAAGTCCTCCTCCCCTTACATCTGACCTTGCTTATCAGGTCTCACCAGAACTGGCTGCATGTCCTCCTCTTTGTCCTAGGGAGGCTGCTCTTCCCATGGGGGGTGAGAAGGTCAAAGAGCTAGCCACAGAGTTCATGCCAGAGACAATCCCTCTTCCTCTTACTAGGGCACCCACTTGGATACTGAGCTGTCATGGGCTACTTCCAAGAAGGGGTTCTAGGTTATATCCTTGCATGGTCCCTGATTGGAGAATCAATCTCAGAAAAGCCCCTGTGCCCAGATATATTTGGTCCTTGTGGAGCTCCTGTCCTTTCCAGATCTTTCTAACTTTCTCTTCTTTCATATGATTCCCTGCACTCTGCCCAAAGTTTGGCCATGAGTCTAAACATCTGCTTTAATACACTGCTATGTAGAGTCTTTCAGAGGCCTTCTATGGCAGGCTCCTATCCTTCTTCTCGTTTTCTCCTACTTCCAATATCCATCCCATTTTTCTTTCTAAGTAGGGATTGATATTACCCTGGGTCCTCCTTCTTGTTTATCTTCTTTAGATATACAGATTTTAGTATGTTTATCCTATCTTATAGGTCTAGTATCCACTTATAAGTGATTATAAACAGTGTGTGTCTTTCTACTTCTGGGATACCTCACTCAGAATAATCTTTTCTAGGTCTGACCAATTTGCCTGCAAATTTCATAATTTCCTTGTTTTTAATTGCTGAGTAGTATTCCCTTGTGTAAATGTACCACAATTTCTGTATCAATTCATCTGTTGAGGGACATCTGGGTTGTTTCCAGGTTCTGGCTAATATGAATAAAGCTATTATAAACATGGTTGAACAAATGTCCTTGTTGTGTACTTGAGCATATTTTGGATATATGCCTATGAGTGGTATGTACAATCACTTTAGAAATCAATCTGGCGCTATCTCAGACAACTAGGAATAGTGCTTCCTCAAGATCCAGCTATACCACCCCTAGGAATATATCCAGAAAATATTTTTAACAAATATTTAGAATAGAAGAAAGGTTCTCCAATTTAAAGAAAAGGCCTACAAGCATGGAAGAGGCCTACAACCCTAATTGATTAGACCAGGAAAGAAATCCTCCTGCCACACAATAATCAAAACAGTAAGTATACATAACAAAGAAAAAAATACTAAAAGCTGCAAGGGAAAAAGACCAAGTAACATATAATGGTAAACCCATCAGAATCACACCTGACTTCTCAACAGAGACTATGAAAGCCAGAAGGGCCTGCATAGATATCATGCAGACCCTAAGAGAATACTGATGTCAGCCTAGGCTGCTATACCCAACAAAACTCTCAATCATCATAGATGGAGAAAACACGATATTCAATAACAAAAACAAATTTAAGCAATTCCTATCCACAAATCCAGCCTTACAGAAGAAGGCTAACTACACTCAGGAAAACACAGGAAATAAGTAACCTCACTACAGTAAAATTAAAGTGTCCAAGCACACAAACACACTACCACAACCAACATCAAAATAAAAGGATCTAACAGTCAATGGTCATTAACCTTTCTCAGCATCAATGGACATAACTCTCCAATAAAAAGACACAGATTAACAGAATGGATGCATAAATAAGACCCACCACTCTGCTGCATACAAGAAACACACCTCAATCCCACCCAGCAAGCAGTAGTAGCCATTCTAATATCTAATATAATAGGCTTTCAAACAAAATTAATCAAATCAGATGGGGAAGGTCACTTTATATTCATCAACGGAAAATTCCACCAAGAAGATATCTTGATTCTGAACATCTATGCCCCAAATACAAAGGCACCCACATTGTTTTTTTTTAATTTTATTTATTTCTTATCAGTTACATTTTATTAACTCTGTATCCCAGCCATGTCCTGATCCCTCATTCCCTCCCAGTCCCTCCCTCCTTCCCTCATCTTCACCGTGCCCCTTTCCAAGTCCACTGATGGGGGGGGACCTCCTCCCCATTCATCTGATCCTGTTTTATCAGGTATCTTCAGGACTGGCTGCAAAACCCTCTTCTGTGGCCTAACAGGACTGCTCCTCCCTTGGGGGGTGGGGAGGCCAAAGAGCCATCATTGAGTTCCTGTTAGAAATAGTCCTTGTTCCCCTCACTTTGGGAAAACAATTGGTTACTGAGCTACCACAGGCTACATCTGAGCGGAGGTTCTAGGTTATATCCATACATGATCCTTGGTTGAATGTCAGTCTCAGAAAAGACCCTGGGGCACCCACATTGTAAAAGAAACATTAATAGTGGGAGACTTCAACACTGCACTCTTATCAAAGGACAGTTCAATGAGACAGAAACTAAACAAAGAAACAATGGCTCTAACAGAGGTAAAAAATCAAATGGACCTAACAGACATCTACAGAACATTTCTCCCAAACAAAAAAATTACCTTTTTCTCAGAACCTTCTCCAAAATAGAAAATACAGTTGGTCACAACACAAGCCTCAACAGAAACAAGAAGATTGCACTAATCCCATAAATCTTATCAAACTACCATGGACTAAAGCTTGACCCCCACAACAACAGAACTAGCAAAGAGCCTAAATACATATGGAAAATGAACAACTCTTTACTCAATAACAGCTAGGTCAGGGAAGAAATAAAGAAAGAAATCATAGGCTTCCTAAAATGAAGGCACAACATAACAGAACTTATGGGACATAATGAAAGCAGTGCTAAGAGGAAAGTTCATAACACAAAATGCCTTCTTAAAAAATATAAACATCTCAATAAAAATAAAACTCAACTGCTCACTTGAAACCCCTGGAGGGTGGGGGAGAAGCAGCCACACCCAAAAGGAGTAGATGGCTGGAAATGATCAAACTCAGGGCTAAATCAGTAAACTAGAAACAAAGAAAACAATTCAAAGAATCAATGAAACCAAGATCTGGATCTTTGAGAAAATCAACAAGATAGACAAAACCAACTAACTAAACCAGTTAGTTAGCCAAACTAACTAAAAGGCAGAGAGAGACACTGTCCAAATCAACAAAATCAGAAATGAAATGGGAGACATAACAACAGGCACTGAGAAAATCTAAACAATCATTAGGTCGTCCTTCAAATGACTAAACACCACAAAATTTAAAAACCTAAATGAAATAAACAATTTCATGATCAATTCCATTTACTGAAACTGGATCAGGTAAATAAATTAAATAGTTCTATATCCCCTAAGGAAGTAGAAGCTGTCATCAAAAGTCTCATAGCCCAAAATAGCCCATGGCCACATGGTTTCAGTGCAGAATTGTATGAGACCCTCAAAGAAGAGGTAATTACAACACTCTTCACAAAACAAAAACAGAAAGAACATTATCAAACTCATTCAATGAGGCCACAATCACCTTGATACATAAATCACACAAAGACACAAAAAAGAAAGAGAATTTCAGACCAATTTCTCTTATGAACACTATGTAAAAATACTCAATAAAATATTTACAATCCAAATCCAATAACACATTAAAGATATTATACACTATGACCAAGTAGGCCTCTTGTATTCTTACTGGCCTCTCCTTTAAGTTGGGGAAATTTTCTTTAATGATTTTGTTGAAAATATTTTCTGGGCCTTGGTACAAGGAATCTTCTTTTTCCTCTATTCCTATTATTCTTAGGTTTTGCCTTTTTATGTTGTCTTGAATTTCTTGGATGGTCTGTGTCAGGAGTTTTTTTAGATTTAACATTTTCTTTGACAGATACATCTATTGTATCTTCCACAGCTGAGATTCTTTCTTCCATTTCTTGTAGCCTATTGGTTATGCTAATCTCTGTAGTTCCTGCTTTCTTCCCGAAGTTCTTTCTCTCCAAAATTTCTTCCATTTGTGTTTTTTTTTTTTTAATTTTTCCAATTCTATCTTCAGGTCTTGAGCTATTTTGTTGGTTTCCTTCACCTGTCTGACTGTATTTTTATGTTTTTCTGTCAATTCCTTCAGCTGTTTGTTTGAACAATCCACTGTTTCTTTTATTTCATTCAGTGATTTAAGCATTTCCTCTCTTTATCCGAGGTGTGCAGGGGTGGTTCAATATTCAGAAATCCATCAATGTAATCTTTAAGATAAAAAACTGAAAGAAAATAAGCACATTATCATTTCCTTAGATGCTTAAAAATCATTTGATAAAATGCAACACCTGTTTATGTTTTAAGTCTTGGAGAGATCAGCAATGCAAGCTATGTACCTAAACATAGCAAAGGCAATATACAAGCCTATAGTCAACATCAAACCAAATGGAGAGAAATTTAAATCAATTCCACTGAAGTCAGGGACAAGTCAAGGCTGCCCACTCTCTCTGTATCTCTTCAACATAGTGCTTGAAGTCCTTGCTGGAGCAATAAGACAATTAAAGGAAGTCAAGGGGATTCTAGAAGAGAAGTCAAAGTGTCACTATTTGCAGATGATATGACATTATACATGACTGTCCCTGAAAATTCTACCAGGGAATTCCTACAGCTAGTAAATACCTTCATCAAGGTGGCTGGATACAAAATTAAATTAAAAAAGAAAGCAGTGACCTACCTGCATAGAAAAGAAAAAAGGGCTGAGAAAGAAATTAGGAAAACAGCTCCCTTCACAATAGCTACAAAAAATCATAAAGCATCTTGGTGTAACTGTAACCAAGAAAGTGAAAGATTTCTTCAAATCTCTGAAGAAAGAATTTGAAGAAGATATCAGAAGATGGGAAAATCTCCCATGCTCATGGCATGGCAGGATTAGCATAGTAAAAATGGCCATCATACAAAAAGCAATCTACAGTTTCAATGCAATTCCCATCAACTGCCAACACAACTCTTTATAGACCTTGAAAGAAAAATTTTCAACTTCATATGAAATGAGTAAATTGTAATAAAATAAAATAAAATTGCAAAAACATTCCTTTGTTTAAAAAAATTAAAAACAATCCTTTTCTACACAAAGACACATACTGAGAACTAGACAAATGGCTCATTGTTAAAGGCACTGCCGTTCTTCCAGAGGACCTGGCTCCCATTTCTAAATCCAGTCCCAGGTGATCTGATCCCAACTTCTGTCTTCTGTGGGTTCTCCTTGAATATGGTACAAGAACATGTATGTAGGAAAAACATTCACACACACAAATTAAATGAAAACTTTTAAAAACAAAAGATTTTTCATATATTTTAAGTATATCAAGCATTAAAATTCTCATATAAAAACTGTCCATGTGATATATCTTTACAATCCTGATTCAAAGAGAAATTTTGTATCTGTTTTAAATTTTAATTATTAACGCTCTCATTACATAAGAGCAATAAATATTGTAAGAATGAACAAGGTAGCATTTTAATTTCTGAAGAACTGGTCCATCAGTATTTTTACAATTTAATATTTCAGTCAAATCAGAGGAGGTTAAAGAGGCAATGTTTTTGGCAATTACTAAAGCAGAGCTGGAGAAACGGCTCAGAGGTTGAGAGCAGTGGTTGTTCTTCCAGAGCTTCAGAGTTCAATTCCCATCAACCCCATGGTGGCTCACAACCATCCATAGTGAGATCTGGTGCCCTCTTCTGGCCTGCAGGCAGAACACTGTATACAAAAGAAATTTATAGAAGGAAGGAAACATCAAAAAAGAGGAAAGCTCCATCCATGTTACAGTCAAAGAGTACCTGAGACTGTTCAAGATGAAATCCTCCTTTTTATATACTAATAGAAAGCAAAGACTGTGACTATAAAATTCTTTTCTCTACCAAGAAGTGGCCTAAAATTTTTTTGGTAATCTAAATATATATATATATATATATATATATATTTAAATCTGAAGTAAGATAAGACACTCACTACAGGTAAGCTGTGGATTTAGGATTGTTTATATATAAACATTAATGTACCTTTACATAAACATTTTCTGTTTATACTATAGAAAATATGGGTCTGGGGAGATGGGTCAGTGATGGAAAGTACTTCCTGTGCTTTCAGAGGACCTGAGTTCATCATTCGGCATCTAGTTGCTACAAATGCCTGTAGCTCCAGCTGCTGGAGATTCAATGCATCTGTCCTGCCCGCCCCTGCCCCCCAGCTCCTGAGTTCAAATGTACATACCACCCCACCATTAATATATACACATAATTTTAATATTTGTAAACTAACATTGTATAGAGAAGATATACCAAAAAGAGAATATAATGTGTCTTTTTTCAAGATTTTTAAATGATACATAACAGTTTTAGAACATGATGCAGCATAATAACTCAAAACATGGATAAATATGCAATAATATGTGCTGGTTAATTTTTTGGTTTGGAAGTATCGATAAGCCACTACATAGAGAAGCAATCTGGCACATGTTTGAAAGATTACTTGGCCTCTGGATACTCCTCTGAAACATTAGATTGATTAGATTAATTTAGGGGGATATTCACAAGGAAAGTAAATGACACATTCACTGGTCTTGGAACTTACACTATATAAAAAGTAGAGAGATAGATGAGAAAAAGTATTCCTTGCCCTCTGTCCTTGAATGTGCCTGTGATGGAATCAGCCGCTTCATGCTACTGTCATCTTGATATCCCAGGAATGTTGGACTGTGGCTTGAATAGTGAGTGAAATAAAGCCCCTTTAACTTAAATTCCTTTCATCTGGGTCATTTTCCATAACAACAGGGGGAAAAAAAGGACTAGATCATATTGTAGTAATTACCATTTCCAAGCTATTAAATATTGATTATATTTATTTATTAGAAATCTTCAAAGTCTTCTAATTTGGTAGGAACAACAATTAACTTACTACGCATGCATAATGAAATATTTATCTTTGAAACAACCAGGTTTGTACTTTTATATCTCTCACCTTCCACTTATAAACTTGTGCTAATTGTTTTATCATGTACTTTTATTAAGTTGACACTTGGAATTTCTTTTACTTTTTTCTGTGTTGGATTCATTTTCTTTAATAAGATATAAGAAATGATATCATTTCTAGCCGTGTTGTTTCACATGATATAATAGCATCAATTTGAAAGTTGGGTTATATCTAATGGCGTCTCTCACACGTTTTGTGTGCACATACATGTGTAGCTTTCTTATCAATTCAGTTAAAAATGTACAACTGAATTATATCTAGAAATTGTGAACAGTGCTGCAGTAAGGATGGAAAGGCCTTTTCTTTTTTTTTTTTCCAATTTACATATTTTATTTATTTTTTTTTTGTTCACAGATTTATTTATTTATTTATTTATTTATTTATTTATTTATTTATTTATTTATTTATTTTTTCAATGCAGTTTATTCAGAAACCTTGAACAATCCTCGGACCCCGGGGAAAGCCAGCCCACAGCTTAAATAGCCTCTGGGTAGCCAACCCAGGCGTGCCACGTGGGCAATGCAGATAGGTCCACATACATGGAAGCAAACCAGATCCTTAGCCTTAGCCAAATGTGGAATTGTTCGTGACAGAGAGCACTCACCATCGGGAAGGTGGAAGGCGGAAACCAGCTCCATCTTTAAGGCATAGCATTCCGCAGCTCTCTACAGTTCCCCCTTTTTGTTTTAGATGCATCAGGCAAGAGTAGAGGTCTGATCTCTGATATTAGAAATAAATTGGGACTTTGTACCGATGTTCGCTTAGGTGTCATCCACCCCAAGAGCATCAGACGGAAAGGCCTTTTCTATGAAGTATACTCATATTCATTGTCTTTGAATATTTTACTCAATCCGATGATGTCTCCATTTTGTAATTTTCCTCCACAGTTTCTACACTTTCATATAATAACTATGCTAACCCATATTCTCACCTGCAGTGTCTAGTTTACTTTTTACTTCATCTTTAACAATGGCTGAATTTGCTTTTTTCATTTTTATTATTATTACTATTATTATTATTATATAGTTTTTCTAAGGATGATGAAGTAGCATATTGTTGTTATCTCATGAAATCCATGAAATATACTCAGATAACAATATTGCACAATGGATCTGAATTTTTAGAATAGGCAATTTGTAGCCCCAGACTGGTTTTAAACTAGTTATGTGGTCAGGAATGACTTTGAAATGAATTTTAATGAGCCATTACTTCCCAGCAATGCACTATCATGTCTGGTTTATATGTGCTGGTGACCAAATCTCAGGCTGTAGGCATAATATGTATGTGATCTGTGAACTACTCTACGTTTCTTACCCAAAATAAGTTTAAAGACTATTCTGTTTAAAAACATATGTTTGCATATAAGTATAACAAAATGCTCATGAGGCAAAAGTAGTACATATAAATCCTTTGGTCTATAATTTCCCACATTTTTCTGATTCCTTTCAAAAATAAATAGTTTTCAACCTATAAGTTGAACATATAACTCAATACTCTATCAAGTCTGTACAAGTCAATTTACAGTTTGAATAAAACATACCTGGACGTTTAAATCTATATTAAAGTTAATAAATAAAAAATAAAAAAAATAAATGAGTAAGACCTGAGAAAATAAAAGTTATGTTTGGAAAAGGACACAATGATTTGAAATAAGTGCCATTCTACTTTTACCTACTACACATTGAATAGAACACTAAATACATATAAATAACTCAACAAACTTGACATCAAGAAAATCAGGAAGTTGTCTAAAGAACTACAGAAGTTAAAAAAAAAACAACAACTCAAGCAATGCAATTAAAAAATTGGGTATGGAGCTAAACAGAGAATTATCAGTAGAAGAATATAGAATGGCAGAGAAACACTTACAGAAATGCGCAAGTCCTTAGCCATCAGAGAGATGCAAATCAAAATGACCCTGAGATTCACCTTGCACCCATCAGAATGGCTAAAATAAAAAACTCAAGTGACAACACATGCCGGAGAGGTTATGGAGAAAGGGGAACCCTCCTCCATTGCTGGTGGGAAGATAAACTTGTACAACCACTTTGGAAATCCATCTGGCCCTTTCTCAGACAATTAGGAATAGCTCTTCCTCAAGATCCAGCTATACCACTCCTGGACATATAACCAAAAGATGCTTAAATACACAACAAGGATATTTGGTCACCCATATTCATAGAAGCTTTATTCATCATAGCCAGAACACTGAAACAACCCAGATGCTGCTCAACTGAGGAACTGATAAAGAAATTGTGGTACATTTACACAATGGAATACTACTCAGACGAAAAATGTAAAATTAATTTTAATATCCTTAAATTAAGGCTTTGTGACAGTCATTCAAAATATACTTTTTTTTAAACTCCAAAAGAAAAAGAAAGAAAAGAAAATCAGGAACTAAACTTTAAAAGGTGAAACAGATACAAACAGATAATTCTCAAAAGAAAAAACACAAATGCCTGAGCAGCATGTAAAGAAATGTTCAACATTCTTAGTCATCAAGAAAATGCAAATCAATCAAAACTCTTTGGAGATTCAATCTTACACATGTCAGAATGGTCAAAATCAATATATCAAATTACAGCTCATGCTGCTGAGGATGTGGAATAAGGAAAATGCTCGTTCATTGCTGGTGGGAGTGTAACTCACATAGTCACTGTGAAAATCAGTGTGGCAGGTCCTTAGGAGGCTAGGATCCAGCTATACCAGACTTGTATATATACCCAAAGAGCTCTACAAGCATTTACTCAACCATGTTCATTGCTTCTCTATTCATAATAGCTGGAAATTGGAAACAGATTACATGTCCATCAATGGTTGACAGATAATGACAATGAGGTACATTTAACAATACAATATTACTCAGCTGTTAAATAATGAAATTGGGAAATTCAGAGATAAATGGAAGGAACTAAAGAAATCATCCTGGGTAAAATAACCCGGACATAGAAAGAGAAAGTTATTTCTTGTTCTTAACAAATTGAGGTCAGCACTTACACAATTCACTGAACATGGAGAAGTCAAGCTGGTGCCTACCTGTTGCCTATTCAATGTGTAGGTGGTAAAATTATTCCTCATCCTGTAGCATGCAAGTTATTCCAAATTATTGTGTCCTTTGCCATATAGAGCCATTCATGTTTTTTTTAGTTTCCTTTTTTTAAATTCTTTTTTAATTACACTTTATTCGCTTCGTATACCCCCTGTGGTTCCCTCCCTCCTCCCGTCCCAAGCCATTCCGTTTTATGAAGTCCCACTTATTAATTTTTAATCTTCGTATGTATGCTGTCAGTGTTCTGCTACATTGAGTCTGATAAAAGAGAGGATAGAGATAGTTCTGAACTCATTGGCACAGTAAAAAGATATGTGACATTAATAATAGTCATAATTGTGACATTCACTGATTAACTAAATTCATTTATATGAGAGCTGTTATGTCTTTGATAAGCAAGCTGTAAAATATATATATATTATATATATATTTGTTATATATATAACCACAAAGATTAGGTATAGAGTACAAGAATGGGATCAGGAATAAATCTCCTCAAGAAGGAGAAATAGAATAGTTGTGGATGGACAAGGAGTGGGAACAGGGATGGGAGATTAAAGAGGGTTGTAGAGGGAAGAAGGGGGCAAGGAAGGGAATAAGGGAGAGACAGCTAAAACTATAGGCCGTGTAAGGGGTCACAAGAAAACGTAATAGAGTAGAAGCTTTTTAAAATACATGTTGAAAGTTATCTACATAAGTAGATCTAAATGATCACCAAGGAGTAGGGGAGACAGAAGAATATGGGAGGAGACCCAACTCATCTTTTATCACCAAATAAAGCTTCCTATACCAGGAATGGGTTACTTCTCCTTGAGTTGTTGCCCAAAGGGGATCCATAAGAATCACCAATTCAGTAGTTTGCAAAGACTATTTCTTACTCCTAAAAAATTGAGGTCAAGACTCTATTGCTGAAGACAACACCTAACAAATCATTGAACAAATAGAAGATGGTGTCAACCATCTTGCCTAGCGATCTTCACTCCCTACTGACTACTGTTAATGTTCCTAGAAGTTATGCTGCATACTACCAAATGAGAAAGGTAAACACCAACTCAGATACTAACACTTCAATCTACCATGAAGTAGATGACTTGCCGGCAAGATGTACTACCCAATTTTACATGGCCATGAATACGAAACCAAGTAAGACAGTGACTTGCTAGAAGATCAAATGGACTGTTCTAAGGTTGTGGTACACACATAGATCAGATTTACTCAGATATCATCAGAGAAGCTTCTTTCTATAATAGATGGTAGCAAGTAGAGAGACCTACAATTAAACAATGTGGAAAGATGTGGGGAGGGAGAGGAAGAAGAAGACAGAGAGAAAAAGAGGGAGGAGAGAGAATGAGAGAAGGTGGGATATTTTTGAACAGTTTGGTTCTAAATGGGTTGTAGCTATCAAAATCATCCCCTCAGGGCTCAGAGAACCTGTGCACAAAGAAAAAGAAAGATTACAAGAGTCAGCAAACAAGGAGGGCACCAAGAAAATAAGAGCCTGTAAATACAGAAAGGCTGATAAATAAATGAACACAAAGAGAGCGTGGCAGCATGCACAACGCCTTTATGGTTCTTTGCCAGATGAGGTCTGAGTTTTGAAAGAGGTGTACATGAGCCCTCTCCCTAATGAAGAACAAGGGAGGCTCCTATCAGTCTATGGGAGAGACACTTGCTGAGACTCCTAGTAGCTGGAAAGTGGAGCCTGAAGTGGCCACCTCCTCTAGCTAGGAGAGACTTCAGTGTAGACAGTGTGACATCAACCCACCCATTAATCATTTGACCCAAAATTTGTCCTGCCTACAAGAAATGCAGGGATAAAGATGGAGCAGATTGAGGGGATAGCCAACCAATAATTGGCCCAACTTGAGACCCAACCCATGGAAGAGGGCCAACTCCTGACACTATTAATGACCCTCTGTTATACTTGCAGACAGGGGCCTAGCATGTTGTCTTCTCGGAGGCTTCATCCAGCAGCTTATAGAAACAGATGCAGAGACCAACAGCCAAAAATATGTGGAGCTCTGGGAGTCTTTTGGAAGTGGAAGAGTGGATGGAAGGATTAAGGGAGCTGGAGGGGTTTAGGACACCACCACCACCAACAAAAAAAGACCTACGGAGTAAATTAACCTGTGTTTATGGCGGATCAGAGAGACTGAACCTCCAACCAACGAGCATGCATGGACTGGGCCTAAGGCCCCTACACATATGTATGAGATATGTAGCTTATTCTTCATGTGAGTGCCCTACCAATTGGAGCAGGGGCTGTCTCTGACTCTGCTGCCTGCATTTGGATCCCTCTTTCCTAGCTGTACTGCCTTATCTGGTCTCAGTGAGAGGGGATATTCTTAGTCCTGCAGTGACTTGATGAAACAGGGTGAGTTGGCACCTTGTGGACCCTTCCCTTCTCTGAAAAGAAGGAGAGGGAGAGATAGAGGTTGAAAGAGTGGGACTTGGAGAAGAGGGGGCTCTGATCAGGCTAGAAGTAAAAAGTTAGTTTTCTCCTTTGGAGTCTTACTGGGACTACAGACCACTCAAGTCCTGGCCTCATGCCCAGCAATATATTAATAACACAAATGAACTGAGTTGGATCTTTGAAAGTTCTTGGTCTCAGGTTCTTGGCCATGAAAGCAGAATTAGGTAACTCATCTTGCAGGCAGGTTACCATTGTAGACTGAAGGCTTAGCTGGGTTGGTGTTTATCTTTCTCCTTTAGTAGCATGCAGAGTACCATCCAGTAACATGAACATAAGTCCATAGGGAGTGAAGGCACCTGTTTGACCTGTCCATGTTTGAAAGTTCTTTCAAACCCTTGTTTCACATGGTTTTGAACGGGAATTTCCTTTCTTTTGTAACCTCACAGTTCCTTTGCCTATGTAGCCTAGCTCCAGTTTCTTATGTTCAGGGGACTCTTGTGTGTAGGAACATGTGTTTCTGAGTCTATATGCATATCTTGTGCTTTTGGGGCGCTCTCTTCTGTTTATTTTCTCCTATTTCAGTTTGTTTGTTTTTGTTTTTATCTTACTTTATTTTAGTATTATGTAGATGCCTGTGTGTTTTCTAAAGAGAAACAGAAAAGGTGTGGATGTGAATGAGTGGAAAGCATGAGGATATCAGAAGAGCTGAGAGAGAGGAAACTATAATCAGAATATATTCTGTGAAAAAAATCTATTTACAGTAAAAATTTATATAATTATATATAAAATATAATAGATTATGGAAGCAAGATTACATCAACGGTGGTTGATAAGTGTCTGAAATCATTTTTAAAACACCGTAGAGAACCATTCATTGTATAGAAAAAAAAATAGAATGTCTTTTAAGTTCAGGTTTCAATACACTATTACGACCCTGAGGTTATTTTGATATTTTTTTTATTCAATATTTCTCTGAATTGAAACAAACATTGTTAATTAAAAGAAATTTATTTTGATAAGTATTTTTTTTTTTTGGTAATTAAGCTGACATTTCATTCTCTTGATTCATAACAGAAAGGAAGAATCTAATGGAGGTAAGTAAAATTTGAACCTGTTTTCATTACACCACACATAGCAGGTGTCAGGCTAAGTGTTTGTGAAATAATGTCATTGCATCCCTAGCTCCCTTCCGAAAGCAGTTTCAGGATACAGTTTGTTCAATAGTGTTAGTGTATAACCCAATGGGAAGCACTGCAAGTTTTACAAGGAACTCACAAGTGTGAGTTCAAGACTATGCTAATCTCATTCACCTTTTGTGTTCCTATCCCTGTTAAATTCAGGATATTTGCTGAATATCAATTAGCTGTTGCTTTTATAATTCATGCATCCTAATTCCATACTCCAACCTCAAATAGAATACATAATGTTCTTTTGTCCAAATTAGTATACATGGTTCAAGAAAGCGTTTACCTTAGACAATACAGAATTCAGCAACAGTTGAAAAAATATTACCAATTCAGGCAGGTGTATAAACTGTAACAACTATTTAGATATCAGAGTTATGGCTGTACATACTGGAAGTTCCAAGCAGAGACACTTTTGTGTGCCACTTCTTCCCACAGCATCTGACTGTATTTCATTCCCAGGAAACCGTTATTAGAAATGTCATTTATCAAAGTATACTTGCTCAGTGGTGAGGCATTAGTACAACAAGGCTTGTTTTTGCTGTTAAAGGCTTAGTGATTAAAAAAATGGCTTAGTAATTAAAATAATTTATGATATTATTTTATATATGTGTGGTGTTTGTATAGGTATGCCCCTGTAACCCATGTGTTTTCATGCTCGGTCCATAAGGAGTGGCACTATTAGGAGGTGTGGTCCTGTTGCAGTCAGTGCGACCTTGGTGGAGGAAGAGTGTCACTATGGGAATGGGCTTTAAGGTCTCCTATGCTCAACTTACTTGGTCTCCTTCTGCTCCCTGAGGAATAAGATGTAGAATTCTTGGCTCTTCAAGCACCTTGTCTGCCTAAACTCTGTCATGCCTCCCACAATGATGGTAATTAAATTTAAGGCAGCCCCAACTAAGTTAAAAGCCCTTTATAAGAGCAGTTGTGTGGCCATCTTGTTTTTTCACAGCAATGAAATCAAAACTAAGGCAATGTGAGTACCATGTGAAATTATTATATTTCCTCTTTAATGATGTGTCATAAATCTTGCATTAGATTTTCAACTGTTCTAGGCTTTTTATTATTGTCATCATAATTATTAGTCATCTTAACACTAGCCATACAATTAAAGGCTAATATTATCAGACAATTAAATCACATCACAAAACGAGTAATTGGCAAAGCCTCATGTGCTTTGTGGTAAATTTTTGCATTATGAATTAGCCTTTGTTATCAATCAGCATCTTGTTCCACCCGCTAGCCATCATTTGCATTAATCATCCTATGGACCTCTTCCTAAGAGCTATGGAAGTTGTGTCAGTTACTTATCTCATAACTGTGGCAGAATCTGTTTCAGAGGAAAGTGATTTATACGGTTCATAGTGTAAAAGCATACAGTCAGTCTGTTGTAGCTTAGGGGGGTAGTGCATGTGTGAAGGAAGGACCAGAAGGTTGCTAGACACTTTGCATGTCCACAGTTAGAAAGCAGAAAAAGGGGGTGATGGGGATCTTCTGGATTATTCCTTTTCCCCTTTTGGTTCAGCCTCAGATGATATTCCACAGGAGAGTGCATACATACTGCAGTCATGTCTTCCCTCTGTTAACCTTTTCTGGAAACAAGCTGTAGGCACATCTCTAGGTTTATCTCATAGATGATTTCAAATCCTGCCTGCTGAGCATTTACATTAAAGGATACAAAATGGCAACTTCTCTTCTGCAGTGTGTAGAATAAAAATGATGATAAAGAACACAGTGGCTTCATTCTACCAAGTTCCTTTATGCTTTGTGGCTCACTATGGTTCCAAGAAAGGTGATGGCCATGCACACTTGTAGTGTTGTAATTTGCTTTGCAATTGCTTTGATGAAGCACCATGACCAAGACAACTCTTATAAAAGAACATATTTAATTGAGGCTGGTTTATTGTTAAGAGGTTTAATCCATTGTCATCATGGCAGCAAGCATGGCAACATGCACAGAGACATGGCACAGGAGAGGTAGCTGAGAGTTCTACATGCCCGAAAGGCAGAGAGCAGGGAAAGAGACAGACACTGGGCCTGGCTTGAACACTGGAAACCTCAAAATCCACTCCAGTGACGTACTTCTTCTAACAAGGCCACATCTACTTCAACAAGGCCTCATGTACTAATTGTGCTTATGAGCCAATGGGGCCATTTTCATGCAGCAAGACTGGAGCCAGTGAATTTATCCTTACATTTGTCTCACATAGAAAATGATTATGATAAACTTGATCATGTTGATACAAATAATAAGGATTACAGAAACAAGGAAAATTGACTGTTAATTCTCAACTCGGTAGTGTTGTCTTTTCTTTTCTTTTCTTTTCTTTTGGCATTTAAAAGTATCTTTATTATTGTACCAATTCTTTGACAATGAGACAAATCATCTCCTCAAAGCACCCCACCTACCTGAAAGAAGATAATGAGCAGTGAAGAAACTCCATATGGAGATGGCCTCAAATGTGGCAAATGAGCCACTTGGGTAAAGAAAATACCCTTGCTTTACGACAGACAAATTCTGCCAAAATTGGGCAAACTTACATACAGGACAAGTTCACTGCTGAACTCTGCCAAGACAGGGTAAGCAAGTCCTAAATAGTTCCTGCTTCACATACATGTCTGTCAAATAATCTGAGCCAGAAGGCTGAAGATGATGCTCCAGTGTTATAGAGAGTGATGGGTGACTGTTCAGGCAGCAAACTCTTTCTGTCAATTTTTAATTTTTTGGAAGCTGCTAACATGCACTTCTTATTTACTCTAATAACTAATTTTATTCCTTCTCAAGTCTCTGAGGGGGTTGAAGACTAAATAGTAAGAGTGCCACAATTAAGCTTAACTTGTTTAGAGGTTAAGAAATGCTTTCATATAGGTAATACCAATAAGGATAAAAGTTAATTTAGGTATAGAACTTTAAACTTGTCAAGATAGATAGGATAATCAGATACTAAATTGCTAAAATACACATGGACATTGCACATGTAAATTTTACCTAACAGTTTTCATAATTATCATTGAATTGAAAGAAAAGGAGCCTTTTATTGGACTTAAAGGAGGAAATGTTGAAATAAATGACCAGGTAAATGAATTAAATACTCCTATATCTCCAAATAGAAGCAGTCATCAAAAGTATCCCATACAAAAAATGCCCAAGACCAGATGGCTTCAGCACAAAATTCTACCAGACCTTCAAAGAAGAGCTAACACCAATTCTCTTCAAACTGTTCCATGAAATAGAAACAGAAGGAACATTACCAAACTCAGTCTATGAAGACACAGTCACCTTGATACCTACACCTCACAAAGACCCAACAATGAAAGACAATTTCAGGCCAATCTCTCTCATGAATATTGATGCAAAAATACTCAACAAAATACTTGCAAACTGAATACAAGAACACATCAAAGATATCATCCACTATGACCAAGTAGGCTTCATCCCAGGCATGCAGGCGTGGTTCAATATATGGAAATCCAAAATGTGATCCACCACATTAAAAAACTGAAAGAAAAAAACCACATGATAATCTTTCTAGATGCTGAAAAAGCATTTGACAAAATCCAACATCCATTCATTTTTAAAGTATTGGAGAGATAAGGGATGCAAGACATATATCTAAACATAGGAAAGGCAATATACAGCAAACCTATAGCCAACATCAAACTGAACGAAGAGAAACTTAAAGCAATCCCACTGAAATCAGGGTCAAGACAAGGCTACCCACTCTCTCCATATCTCTTCAACATAGTTCTGGAAGTCCTTACTAGAGCAATAAGACAGTTGAAGGAGATCAAGGGGATACAGATTGGAAAGGAAGAAGTCAAAATATCACTATTTGCAGATGATATGATAGTATATGTGACTCCCAAAACTCTACCAGGTCGATTACAAAATTAACACACACACACACACACAAAAACAAAAAACAACAACAAAAAAACAAACAGTAGCCCTCCTGTATATAAAAGACAAAAGGGCTGAGAAAGAAATTAGGGAAACAACACCCTTCACAATAGCCACAAATGACATTAAGTGCTTTGGTGTATCCCTAACCAAGCATGTCAAAGACTTATATGAAAAAAATTTCAAGTCTCTGAAGAAAGAATTAGACAAGGATATCAGAAGATGGAAAGATCTCCCATGCTCATGGCTTGGCAGGATTAACATAGTAAAAATGGCCATTTTACCAAAAGCAATCTACAGATTCAATGCAATGCCCATCAAGTTACCAACACAATATTTTACAGACCTAGAAAGAAAAATTCTTAACTTCATATGGAATAACAAGAAACCCAGAATTGCTAAAACAATCCTCTACAGTAAAAGATCTTCTGGAGGTATTTCCATCCCTGATTTAAGCTGTACTATAGTAGAGCAACAGTAATAAAAACTGCACGTTACTGGCATAGAAACAGAATGGTGGATCAATGGAACTGAACAGAAGACCCAGAAATAAACCCACACACCTATGGACACCTGATCTTTGACAAAGATGCCAAAAACATACAATGGAGAAAAGATAGGATATTCAACAAATGGTGCTGGTCTAACTGGATGTCTACATGTAGAAAATGCAAATAGATCCATACTTATCACCCTGTACAAAACTGACATCCAAGTGGATCAAAAACCTCAACATAAAACCATACACATTAAATCCGTTAGAAAAAAAATGTGGGGAATATCCTAGAACTCATCGGCACAGGAGACAAATTCCTGAACAGAACACCAACAGCACAGGCTCTAAGAGCAACAATCAATAGATGGGACCTCACGAAACTGAAAAGCTTCTGTAAAGCAAAGGACACCATCATCAAAACAAAATGACTGCCTACAGATTGGGAAAGAATCTTCACCAACCCTTTATCTAACAAAAGGCTAATATCCAGTATATATAAAGAACTAAAGAAGCTGAAAAGCAGCAAACCAAGTAATCCAATTAAAAAATGGGGAACAGAGCTAAGCAGATATTGTGGTTCATCTACACAATGGAGTATTACTCTGCAATGAAAAATAAGGAAATCATGAAATTCTCAGGTAAATGGTGGAACCTGGAAAAGATCATCCTGAGTGAGCTGTCCCAGAAGTAGAAAAACACACACAGTATATACTCACTCATATAGACATATAACATAGGATAAACCTACTAAAACCTGTACATTTAAAGAAACTAATCAAGACAGAGGACCCTGACTAAAATGCTCAACCCCCATCCCATAAGGCAAAGAGGATGGACATCAGAAGAAGAAGAAAACAGGAAACAACCTAGGAACCTGCCACAGAGGGCCTCTGAAATTTTCTACCCTGCAGACTATCAAAGCAGATGCTGAGACTTATGGCCAACTGTTGGGCAATGTGCAGGAAATCTTATGTAAGAAGTGGGAAATAGTAAGATCTGGAGAGGACAGGAACCCCACAAGGAGAGCAACAGAACCAGAAAAGTTGAACACAGGGAAATTCCCAGAGACTCATACTCCAACCTAGAATCCCTGCACAGATGTAGCCCATGGCAGTTTAGTGTCCAAGTGGGTTACATAGTAATGGGAAGAGGGACTGCCTCTGACATAATCTGATTGCCCTGCTCTTTGATCACCTTCCCCTTAGGGGAAAGCAGCCTTACCAGGCCACAGAAGATGACAATGTAGCCATTCCTGATGTGATCTGAAAGACTAAGATCAGAAGAAAGGAGAGGAGGACCTCCCCTATCAGTGGACTTGGGGAGGGGAATACATGAAGAATGGGGAGGGAGGATGGGACAGGGAGGGGAGGCGGGAGGAGGGTCTTATGGGGGGATACAAAGTGAATAAACTGTAATTAATAAAAATAAAAAATAATAAAAAAGAAATTATACGAATATTTTGAAACTTTTTGTTACTTCTGTTAAACTGAATATCAAAATATTATTGGAATTTGCTTTATTTAGTAATTAAAACCATCACTTTTTTTCACAGCAGTTCTAGCAAGGGGTGTTGTAAAATGTTTAATACCACAATTTTCAAAATTGTGGACATACATCTGTGAATTTATGAATGTTGCACAGTTTTGTCAATAATGTCTCTGAAATGAATACATGTTATTAAATGTCCCCTGCAGCCAATTTCTCCAGTCTTTTCTGAAACCAAGGTATATACCATCCAAGTTAATCATGTATATATTACTTAGGCAACAATGCATTTATTAATATTTTGGTCTCTATGATCTTAAACAAATTTAACACTTTTACTAATTATTGATTTTTTTTTCTTATTTACTTCAGTGTGTTGATAAAACCAGAGCTTCTCCAAATTCCTGGTATGTATGCTTTCATGGCAAAATGAATTGTCAAATCTTAGAATATTTTTAAATATGTGTAATATGAAGTCATTACACTGTTTATATTATGTTTATTTCAACAAAATATGGGATCTACTTACCCTAAAGTTAACTTTTGTTATATGAAAATTTCATTTTTAATAATACCTACCAGAGTGAATAATTGTGAATAGCTAATGGTACTACATTGGCAAAAGCCTTAGGTGTTTGCTGGCATAGATTCATTGATAATGAATGCCATCTTTACTTTTTTCTCATACTCTCACTTGGACCACCTTTTTTTTTCCTTTTAGTTGAGGCTCCTCTTGTAGGAAGATATGTATGAATCTTATGAATGTCAGACAGATGTCATTAATCCTTTCCTCTTTCTCTTATAAATCTTATCCAACTCTTTTAGCTTAGCTTGTCTCTTCAGATATGTATGCAATTCATTGTGCTCTAGCACCCAATCTTGCTTCACTACAGAAAGTTTCAAGACTGACACCTGGGAAATCATGTATAGTTCTTCAGTCGTGGTCCTCTGCATTTCTGTCTTCACTCTCCATGGTGCAGTTCAGTTTCTTATTGTACAGTTGTAAGAATGTGATTCAGAAAAGTCTTTACCTTTTCTGAATTTTTTTTTTTTCTGACTGGAAATGTTTTTCTTTGTGGGTCACAACACAAACAGACAGACAGATAGACACAGTTCATTAACACAGATCCTCTACACAAACATATCCATTTCCTAATTTTCTTTTGACCTATCACCAACTGACAATGTCAATTATTTCCTTCTAGAATATAAATGATAATGCAATATATTGAAAGTTAAATGTTGTCAGATCCCCCATCTATCTATTTATCATATCTGTTAATAGACTGGTCATATGAGTGGTTCAGAACCATTATTATAAAATTACCATAAAGCATCTGTAAATAAACCTGGTATATATATATAAAACCATAAGAAAGCAAATAAAGTTTAAAATTTTCAAGTAACAGTGACTGCTTTATTTAAAATCAGATTTATTCATAATTTTCCTATAATCTTGCAGAAAAGCTAAGTCAACCCACACCCTTCTCTAATTAGCAATTAATTAGCCAAATATACCATATGTATGAGAATGTCAGTTCAATCAGTAAGTGCAGATCATGCTGTCTCCACTTAGGATGATGACAGTGTAGCTATAGAAGGAAAGTTAACAGAGAGAAGCACACAGCTAAATATGCAAGTGTCATACCCAACTGTATAAAGCTGAAATACTGGAGATGGGTTCACTTGATGTGAATGTAAGTTAGCTTCCAAAAGAGGATTAGGAACAGAGTAGCAATTTATATAATCATGAAAATGCCATATATTGCACTGAAGTCGGCAAACTAAACGGAGATTTACATTAAGTATACATGCATGTGTTATGTAGGCTGGATACAAATCATTTTTTTAACTACGAAGAACGTAAAACTGTTGTACAATTAGAAGTGTGAAAAGAAAGGCTGTCCTCAAGTTTGACTCACTGATGAAACATTTTGGTAAGTGTTAGTTAAACTCTAGCTGGTTTTCATCTTTGAATTTTCTAGAGAAAATGCCTGCCTCCACAGGCTGCCATTTCCCCCAACAGAGTCAGGAAGGTGGCATTACGGGCATCATTTGACTGTGGCACTGGATGACAAAAATCCACATTGCTGTGTTTTGCAGCCTGTATTCTCTAGAGTGCTCTCTGCTGAGTTGCAGCTAAGGTTCTCGAGTCTGCCTCTGAAAAGCATTTTTGGAAGAGTCAGCATGCAGCAAAGCCCAGGTTAAGTGAGACAGTTTTACTACAATTTTAGGAATCCAGTGTTCCCTGAGCCTTAGGTGGAGGAATTGTGTTGAAAACCCATCACTGCAGCTGGGGACCACACAGACAACTGTTCTTAACATTATTGGTGAATTTTTGTAGTAGTCTCCAGATAACAAAAACTAAAAGGTGCTTCTTTGATTAAGAGTGTGTGATATGCTTCTCTGCAGATATAGAAAAAGTGCTTAGAACAGAGTTAGTGATTTTATACATACAGCAATAGGTTCTCCTCTAGGCTTTTTTACCTTTCCAGCCATGGGTATTTGAGTTTGTAGTTCCAGACATGAATCCCTTGCTGTCGAGCATCTTCACGTGCAATTAGAGCTCCATGGTTACTCCCAAGACATAAGCGGCACTATTGCATTTTGGGGGCTATCTTTAATGTTGACAACATTGTGGTTTGTGGGCTTTACAATTGGATGATGACGTGTGTGTGTGTGTGTGTGTGTAAATAGATATATTTCAGAGGCAGAATAAACACACACACACACAAACATACATACATACATACATATATATACTTACTCACTGAGCCATATCCTCAGTCCCACTGTTTGTTTTTTCCTAAAGCAAATGTTAGTGTCATAATGTTGCTATGATGTATCTAAAATATTATAACCACAATGTCCAAATGAGCACAGATAGTGTGGTATTTGAAAATCATTTAGCAATTATAATGAAAATGACATACGATTAATTTTTGTAGTTCTGCCTCCCATTTTATGATAGCAAAGATGTTTCCTTCTTTTCCATTTAAACAGTACACACACTGAAAAGCATGAACAGTTAATTCTCTGTGTTCAATTAAACACTGGCAACTCTGGAGACCAAAGGTAGTATTATTTGACCTTGCGTGATCTCCATCTTTGACAGTAACTAATTCATGATAAAACAGGAGATTTATGAAAGAACATTGACACTTAAAAATTCAAAGGAAATCACATGCTAATCAAATATCTACTTTTACTTTTTCTCTCTCAAGCAATCTCTAGTTTACTCCATCACATTTGAATCCTTTAGGATTTAAACTTTTACATCACTTTTTATTAATGATTCCCTCATATGTCAATGCAGAGACATTGTCATATACTACTGTTATTTTCTACTTTTTCATCCGGTTACACGTATTTAAAACAGCTTTGTTAAGATATAACTGCACACATTTGAAGTTAGAATTCGATGAGTGTGGAGCTACGTATGTGGTGAAGAAACCATCCCAGCTATCATGCTTCACACACTTGATATTCCCCCAAAGCTGTCACAAGAGCTTTTGCAAGATTTCTTTCCTCCCTTGCTCGACTAGTTCCCTTTCTCCAATTGCAAGCCAGCTTTTTACAAAAAATTCAACAGATTAACTTGCATTTTCTTTTTCTAGTATTTTTCAATAAATGAAGTTATTTATCAAATTGATTTATTTATAATAATTCCTGAAAAAAGTAAAGAATATTGAAATACTCTCAGTTCAATTGATGTAAGAAATACTTCAAATAGGTCACTTGTATATTAAAAGTATATGCATTTTAAATAAATTAAGATTTTGTCTTATAGAACACTAGGCTAGCTTTATTTGGAAAGAATAATGAAGATTGCCTTCCTCCTAAGACTTTGAGAAGAGAAAAAAATTAGCAAAGATTTAAAATACTAAACCTATACCAAACAAATTTAAATCTATTCCATCATCAATATGTTCAAGATTAATCATAAATGAGTTCTCAATAGTCACTAGTAAAGTATTATTTATTCTTTCTTTAAAATTTTTATTATTAGTAACATTTTATTAACTGTATTCCAGCTGTAGCCTGCTCCCTCATTCCCTCCCAATCCCACCCTCCCTCCTTCATCTCCTCCCTGCATCTTTCTAAGTCCACAGATTGGGGAAGACCTCTTCCCTTTTCATCTGATTCTGTTTTATCAGGTATCTTCAGGATTGGCTGCAAAGTCCTCCTCCATAGATTAGCAGGGCTGTTCCTCCCTTGGGGGGTGGGGAGGTCAAAGAGCTGCCATTGAGTTTATGTCAGAAATAGTTCCTGTTCCCCTTACTAGGTTAACCCACTTGGTTACTAAGCTACCACGGCTATATCCGAGCAGGGGTTCTAGGTTGTATCCATACATGGTCCTTGGCTGGAGTATCAGTCTCAGAAAAGACCCCTGTGCCCATATATATTTGGTCATTGTGAAGCTTCTATCCTCTCCACACATACTATCTCCCCCTTCTTTCATATAATTCCCTGCACTCTGCTGAAGGTTTTGTTATGAGTCTTAGTATCTGCTTTGATACACTGCTAGGAAGAGTCTTCCAGAGGCTCTCTGCAGTATGCTCCCGTCCTGTTACTTGTTTTCTCCTATGTTCAATGCACATCTCATTTGTCTTTCTAAGTGAGAATTCATCATCTTACCCCGGGTCTTCTTTCTTGTTTATCATTTTTAGGTGTATAGATTTCATTATGTTTATCCTATCTTATAGGTCTACATAAGTATGTATATACCATGTGTGTCTTTCTCCTTCTGAGATACCTAACTCAGAATGATCTTTTCAAGATCCCACCATTTGCCTGCAAATTTCATGATTTCCTTGTTTTTGATTGCTGAGTAGTATTCCATTGTGGAAATGTACCACAATTTATACAACCATTCCTTTATTGATGGACATCTGGGTTATTTCTAGGTTCTGGATATTACAGATAAAGCTGCTATGAATGTGGTTGAGCAAATGTCCTTGTTGTGTATTTGAGCAACTTTTGGATATATACCTAGGAGTGGTATAGCTGGGTTGTGAGGAAGCACTATTCTTAATTGTCTGAGAAAGCACCAGATTGATTTCCAAAGTGGTTATACCAGTTTACATTCCCACCAGCAGTGGAGGAGGGTTCCCCTTTCTCCACAACCTCTCAAGCATGTGTTGTCACTTGAGTATTTTATCTTGGCCATTCTGATGTGTGTAAGGTAAAATCTCAGGGTCGTTTTGATTTGTATTTCCCTAATGGCTAAGGATGTTGAGTATCTCTTTAAGTGTTTCTCTGCCATTCTATATTCCTCTACAGAGAATTCTCTGTTTAGCTCTGTACTCCATTTTTTAATTGTATTTCTTTATTTATTGCTTTTTAGCTTCCTATGTTCTTTATATATACTGGATATTAGCCCTCTGTCAGATATAGGGTTGGTGAAGATCTTTTATCAATCTGTAGGCTGTCGTTTTGTTCTGATGGCAGTGTCCTTTGCTTTACAGAGGCTTTTCAGTTTCATAAGGTCCCATTTATTGATTGTTGCTCTTAGAGCCTGTGCTGTTGTGTTCTGTTCAGGAAGTTGTCTCCTGTGCCAATGAGTTCTAGGCTCTTCCCCACTTGTTCTTCTAACCAATTTAGTGTATCTGGTTTTATGTTGAGGTTTTTGATCCACTTGGACTTTAGTTTTGTGCAGGATGATAAATATTGATCTATTTTCATTTTTCTGCATGTAGACATCCAGTTGGACCAGCACCATTTGTTGAAGATGCTATCTTTTTTCCATTGAATCATTTTGGCTTCTTTGTCAAAAATCAAGTATTCATAGGTGTGTGAGTTTATTTCTGGGTCTTCTATTCAGTTTCATTGATCCTCCTTTTTGTTTCTATACCAATACCATGCAGTTTTAATTGCTATTGCTCTGTAGTACAGCTTGAGATCGGGGATAGAGCTACCTCCAGATGATCTGTTGTTGTACAGGGTTGTTTTGGAGATTCTGGGTATTTTGTTTTTCTGTATGAAACTGATAATCTTTCTTTTAAGGTCTGTAAAGAATTTAGTTGGTATTTTGATGGGAATGTGTTGAATCTGTAGATTGCTTTTGACAGTATGGCCATTTTCACTATGTTAATCCTACCAATCCATGAACACAGGAGAGCTTTCCATCTTCTGACATCTTCTTCAATTTCTTTCTTCAAAGACTTAAAGTTTTTTTTTTTTTTTTTTTTTTTTTTTCAAACAGGTCTTCACTTGCTCGGTTACAATCAGCCCAAGGTACTATACCTAAAAAAAAAAGTGCCATACCTAAAACTCTTGTAGGTGGTCAACATTATGCACTTCTATTATTAAATTCTGTGGTATTAACTACCCATTTAAAATAATGGATGCCGACGTAAACCATCTTTTTTACCAATGTAAATACTGAAATTCTCCTTAGAAATAATTTAAGGATGGTTGAGCACGGGTAAAAAATAGACATGCACTAGTGGGTGAGTGTAACAATTTTATATGTAGTATTTTACTTTGTATTTTAAATTTTATAGGTCAGAAACTAATAATCAGAACAGTATAAAAACTTGAATTCAGAAGAAATTTTCCACCATAAGCAATAGCAAAGCCAGGTATCATCAGAGGACTGAAAGACATGCTTGCCTCTGGAGGTGATGGTAGTTTGCTTGTGGGCAATGGTCTGTGAGATCTTGAACCCAGCTTCTGTCCTTTCTGGTCTATTACTTTATAAAAGTACATAAGTTTTTAACAGGGTCTTTGAAGGTCCTATGACAAAAGATATTCAAATTAAGCACGTTCTTTTAGAATGCATCATTGTACTACCATCTATTATTGGGAAATAAAAAAATAGTAATCTTCACTCTACCACCAAACATCTTCACTAGATCCGACTAGAGGCATAGAGGGACCATGCTTCTTTGCCCTGTAGCTTTGATTTTTTTCAGCCACATCTTCTCCAAACGGCTCCATCACAATTACTCTCCAAATATTCCCCAACTTGTGATTGCAAACACATTTGACACACATGAAAAACGCATAGGATAAACATACTAAAATCTCTACACCTAAAGAAACTAATCAAGAAGGAGGACTGTGTCTAAGATGCTCAATTCCCATTCAAAAAGGTAAAGAGGATGGACATCAGAAGAGCGAGAAAACAGGGAACAGGACAGGAGTCTACCACAGAGGGCCTCTGAAAGGCTCTACCCTGGAGGGTAACAAAGTAGATACTGACACTTATAGCCAAACTTTGGACGGAGTGCAGGGAATCTTATGAACGAAGGGGGAGACAGAAAGACCTTGAGAAGTTAGGAGTTCCACAAGGAGAGCAACAGAACCAAAAAATGTGGGCACAGTGTCTGAGACTGATACTCCAACCAAGAACCATTCAGGGAGATAACCTAGAACTGTTTCAGAGATGTAGCTCATGGCAGTCCAGTGTCCAAGTGGGTTCCATAGTAATGGGAAGAGGGACTCTCTCTCACATGAACTGATTGGCCTACTCTTTGATCACCTCCACCTAAGGGGGGAGCAGCCTTACCAGACCACAGAGGGAGACAATGCAGCCATTCCTGATGAGATCTAATAGACTAGAATCAAAAAGAAAGAGAGGAAGACCTCCCCTATCAGTGGACTTGGGCAGGGGCATGGGTGGAGAAGGGGGACTGAGTGTGGGATTGGAATGGGAGGAAGAAGAGAGCTGCAGAGGGGATACCCAGTGAATAAAGTGTAATTAATAAAAATAAAAAGGTTGGTAGTGAGAAACATTTTTAAAATTTTTGATGTTTTTTATTTTTAATGTTTAAAAAAAATCAAATTTATTCTCTTCCTGTTTCTCTCCAGTTTTTCTCTCAATTATTCTTCCTGCCCCCACCTGCATGGTTTCTCAATTAAAATGAAACAAAAATAAAGTTCACACAAGACAAAACAATTTTTTCATTTTATTTTATTTTTATTAATTACACTTTATTCACTTTGTATTCCAGCTGTACTGTCCCACATCTCCTCCTAATATCACCCTTCCTTCTTCTTCTTCTCCTATGCCCCTCCCCCAGTCCAGTGATAAAGAAGGTCTTCCTCTCCTTCCATCTGACCCTAGTCTATAAGATCTCATCAGAATTGGCTTGATTGTCTTCCTCTGTGGACTGGTAAGGCTGCTCCCCGCTCAGGTGGAGGTGATCAAAGAGCCAGCCACTGAGTTCATGCCAGAAATGGTCCATGTTCCTATTACTGGGAACCCTTTTGGACACTAAGATGCCATGGGCTACTTCTGTGAAGAGGTTCTAGGTTATCTCCATGCATGGTCCTTGGTTGGAGTATCAGCCTAGGCATATATCCAAAAGATGCTCAAGTACACAACAAAGACATTTGCTCAACCATATTCATAGCAGCTTTACTTGTATTAGCTAGAACTTGGAAACAACCCAGATGTCCCTCAGTTGAGGAATGGATACAGAAATTGTGGTACATTTACACAATGGAATACTACTCAGTAACTAAAAACAAGAAAATCATGAAAATTGCAGGCAAGTGGTGGGATCTAGAACAGATCATCCTGAGTGAGGTATCCCAGAAGCAGAAAGACACACACAGTATATAGTCACTTATAAGTGGATATTAGATATATAATATAGGATAATCATACTAAAATCTGTACGCCTAAAGAAGCTAAGCAAGAAGGAAGACCCTGGGTAAGATGTTCAATCTTCATTCAGAGAGGCAAATGAGATGGACATCGGAAGACGGAGAAAACAGGGAACAGGACAGGAGCTTGCCACAGAGGGCCTCTGAAAGACTCAGCCCAGCAGGGTATCAAAATCTATGCTGAGACTCATAACCAAACTTTGGGCAGAGTGCAGGGAATCTTATGAAAGAAAGGGAAGATAGTAAGATTTGGAGGGGACAGGAGCTCCACTGGGAGAGCAACAGAACCAAAAACTACTGGGTCCAGGCTTCTTTTCTGAAACTGATACTCCAAAACAATTTTCAAATGTGTGTGTGTGTGTGTGTGTGTGTGTGTGTGTGTGTGTGTGAGAGAGAGAGAGAGAGAGAGAGAGAGAGAGAGAGATACTGGCCTAAGATATAGCTTTCCAACTCCAGAACACACATTTCTGGTAACATGCAGAAAATCTTTTTTCATTTTTATTGTGCTATAAATCTTAATAGACACAGAGTGAATATCAGATAATGTAAAGAAATGCAGCAATACAATATAATATAATTCATTTGATGAGACTATAAGTAGTTGCTAGACTACAATTCTTCCATTTTGGAAACTGTTAATATCTCAATATGCAAAAAATATATTTGTAAATATGTGTATATTTTCAAAATGTCTATGATTTGTCTGTTAAGAAAAATTCTCAGTTCTTCAAGAATAGTCATGGAATAAGATGGGGCAAAGATCGAGGAAATGTCAAATCAATGACAGTCCCACCTTAAAACCTTCCCCATGGGAGAGAGCTAACCCCTGTCACTATTAATGTACTCTGCTATCCTTGCAATAGAAGCCAAGTATAACTGTCTTCTGAGAGGCTTCACCAGCAGCTGATGGAAACAGTTGCAGAGACCCACAGCTAAACAGTAGGCGGAGCTCAAGTTATCTTGTGGAAAATTGGGAGAACAGATAGAGAGGGCCAAAGGTGTCAAGAACACTACAAGAAGACCTACTGAAGTAAACCAACCTGGACACAATGGGCGACCAGGGCCTAAACTACCCACCAAAGACCATGCATGTGCTGGACCTAGATCCCCAAAACATATGTAGTGAATGAGTAGCTTGTTCAACTATGGGTATCTTAAGAGTGGCTGTAGAGGCTGTCTCTGACTCTATTGCCTGCCTCTGAATCCCCTTAACCTACCTGGGATCCCTTGTCTAGCCTCTGTGGGAGAAGATACATTTAGTCCTGCTGTGACTTGATATCAGGGTGGGTTGTTACCACTTGGGGACCTCCATTTGTCTGAGAAAAAGGAAAGAGGGCAATGAAGGAAAGGGAGCATGAGAGTGAGACTGGGAGAGGGGCTGGAATCAGGCTGGAAAGTGAATAAATAAATCAAAAAGAAGAAAAAAACTGAACTGTGTTATTTGATGATTATTTTCTTCATAATTTTATTGTACATAAAATACAATTTTAATTTTTGAGTTGTCAGGTATAAAAATAGTTGAAGTGTGTCTGCTTCTAATTGCCTTTCCATGAGCAAGAATTGGGAATGAAACTAACACTTTCTTCCCTTGGTCTTGAAATTTGTTTTCAGCACACAGTATGAGGTGTTCACTCCAAACAGACACATTATTAGGCCAAGAAATTTGAATCCCATTTTATTTTCTATGCTTCTGTGACGCAGTTTTACAAGACATCATGTAAATTGTCAATGGGTTGTCTTTTACAGCCACACTAAGTCAATATGGCAATGTTTGCATACTATGAATTTTAGATTTATCATTGGCACTAAACTAGAGAATAATCAACATGAAGCAAAGGACTCCTTTCCCCCCACATATTCTTGCTTTTATTGAAAATAGACTTTTTTCCTCACATAATATATTCTAATTAAGTTTTCCTCCAACTCAACTCCTCCCTGTTCCTTTCCACACTCCCTCCCTTTTGTATCCACACCCTTTCTGTCTCTCAAGGTAAAGCAAACAGGCTTCTAAGGGATGAAATACAATATAATAATATAATACAAAAACAAACACATTGGAATAGGAAAATCAAACAGACAAAAAAAAAAAAAACAAACAAACAAACAAAAATCAGAAGGAAATGACCCCAAGAAAAGGCATAAGAAACAGATTATAGTCACAGAAACCCAAACATTTATATATTATAGATTCCTTTTTAGTGTTTGTATCAGATTCCTGAGTGTGCACATTAGTGGGTTTATGTGATTGTATATACACAGGACCTGTGGAGGCCATGTGCATGCTCACTGTCTCTGTAGGATCACATGGGCATGGATGATGTTGATTTAGAGGGCCTCTGCTCCCTCTGGCTCCTACACTCCTGTGCATCCTCCTTCACAGTCATTCCAGTGGTCATGGAATGGGGATACCCATCCAGGGGCGTGTTGCATCTCATGTAATGGGCCTTAAGTCAAATCAGATATTGGTTGGTTACTCTTACAGGCTTTGTACCACCATCGTACTAGCATATCTTGCAGGCAGGCACACCACTGAGATCAAAGGGGCTGTACCTCAGTTGGTGCTTGTGTTTTCTCCTTTAGTAGTGTGCAGAGTATATCCTGTACTAAAGATGCAGGATGAGGGCTCTATGTAGGTATCAGGTCAATATGTAGGTATTATATTCAACAAAAATTTCCATTCAGAGGACTTTTTGTGGATAATTTATAGGTGTCTTGAAATTAAGATTAGACTTCATATTTTGAATTTTTGGTGTTCTACACTCTTCTCTGTCTTGTTGAATGTATGTAGATCTAAAATGATCTATGTATTTTAAAAGTATTAAGAATTGCCCTTTGTGGGACATTTCTGACATGAACTCAATGGCAGGCTCTTTGATCTCCCCACCCCCCCAAGGGAGGAGCAGTTCTGCTAGGCCACAGAGGAGGACTTTGCAGCCAGTCCTGAAGATACCTGATAAAACAGGGTCAGATGAAAGGGACATAATCCGATTGGCCTGCTCTTTAATTACCTCCTCCTGAGGGGGAAGCAGCATTACCAGGCCACAGAAGACAATGCAATCACTCCTAATGAGACCTAATTGAATAGGATCAGAAGGAAGGAAAAGAAGTCCTCCCCTATCAGTGGACCTGGGGAAGGGCATGTATGCAGAGGGTGGAGGAAGGGAGGGATTGGGACAGAAGGAGGGAGAGAACCACAGTGAAGCATCAGTGAACGTGGAAAGGGGCAGGGAGGAGATGAGGGAGGGAGGGTAGTATTGGGAGGGAATGAGGGAGTGGGATACAGCTAGGATACAGAGTTAATAAAATGTAACTGATAATAAAAATTAAAAAAAAAGAAATAGACCAGAAAAAAAACAGAAGGTTGTCTTCCTCTTTCACACAAAAGTAGTGGCATTTCAATCTAGTCTATGTGATTACAGAATCAGGTGGATTAAAAAGAGCTGTACTGAAGTTCTTATGTGACCATGATGTGCTTATAAATTAACAAATAGTTTGTCCTAAAAATCCCTTGGATGTTCTCACAGCCAGAGATTCAGTGGCAAAGAATTTGAATATATGAGATAAAATCTGAAATGGATAAACCTTGTAATGACTACTGTTCTTCAGAGTTTCCATCTTAGGGAGATATGCACAATGAGGACACTTATATGGAACAAGACGTAGTCCAGATGCAATAAATCTTAAGACTGACTAGAAAAGCAGGTGCTGATTATCATCAGCATCACACTGATTACACATCAATGAGAAAGACAAAGAATCGTGTGACCAACAATAATGAGAAAGTTCCTCATACTGTGATGAAGATATTTTAAAATTAAAGATAACCCATCAGGTACAATTTATATGAATTTTAAAACTTTAAATGAAACCTTAATTTTCAAACATTGCAACTTGAATTCTAAGGGTTTTACATGGCACACACTAAAAAAGATATTGTTTTAGAAGTGTGTGATTCAGATACTACAGCTGTAGAAATATTTGAATTTTTTTTGAAAATGGTTTGAATTATACCAGTATATTTCTGCATTTTATATAATTTTTCCAATGAATAATGCTTTTAAGAAGCAAGAGTAAAGCAGTAAAAGTGGGGAAAAAGTCATATGTGTAGGCATGTATTTTAAAAAAACATAAATTTTATAACATTATGCAGCACTTATTTCTAGATGATCTTTTGGCCCTTAATATATTAAATTACATAATCAATGCTGTTTCTACTGCTTTTGTACATCATTAACATTTTTTTTTAAAAAAAACTAGTAGTGAGTTCACCAAGGTTTCCCTTGATTTACCAGAGCAGAAAATGTCTTTCTTAACCTCACTATAAATCATATTAAGGATACTAACATTTACAAAATGCTTTGGCTCTTCTCAAGTCCATTATTTTTATATACATTACACTGCAGATATAAAATTTTATGTGCACATATATGCATAGTTCTTTACTAACTTATCACACATTTTCAATCTAGTGACCACCACATGAAATACAGCAGCTTTCTCCATAAACTCCACATGATGTCCTTATAATTTTATTTCCTATCCCATATCTGGAAACGATGAATCTGTTTTTACCTCTGGGATTACTTATCTCAAAAGGGCTATATAAATAGGATTAAATGACATGGTTCTTATGAGATTTGTGGTTTTATATTTAATTTTTAATTAAATCGTTGAAAATAATTGATAAATAAATAAGGCTTATTGTAATTTGTCTTCATCAATGTGAGTAGAATGTAATAGCAATAATTATAACTTATACAAAGGCAAATATATGATATGGATTCTTATTGTACTTTTTCTTATATCTTTATAGTCTTTATCCATTTAGCTAGGTATGCAATTGTGTGTGAGGGGCTAGTGTCTACCTGGAAGAGGGCTAGTGCCTGGGAATGGGGGGGTGTATCTGAGAAACCCACCATGAAAAGAGGGTACAGGAAATTATGATGGAGAGCATGACCAGTCCAAGTTTCAGTGGGGAAGGTTCTGAACTGTACTTCCTGGATAGTTTTGCAGCATCCTTTTCTTAACTAGTGTTTACTACATTTCTCATACCTCACTATCTCACCTGAACAATGAGAGAAAAAAAAAAAGTAACCCTATCCATATAGAAATGCTGTCAGACCAGATGAATTAAGGAACACCATAAAGCCTTTTGAAGCAGGTCAGACATTGAGAAAGCATTAGCTACATGGTGGCTGTTAACTTAATTATTCCTTTCATGTTGATGTTTAATTCTGGGTATCTTAGAATTCATTCTCTTCTAATCCCCTTACCATCATTTTAAAATAGCTTTAATTATTTGTTTTATTTTTTGAGATAATTATGTCATTTCCTTTCTCTTTATGCCTTCTTCTTGCTCTCTTTCAAACATTTGACCACTTATTTAATTAATTGTTATGTGTACATATGCATATGTATTTCAAAATGTGTAAACACTACCTGCTAATTTTTTAATTTTATTTTTTTCTTATCAGTTACATTTTATTAACTCTGTATCCCAGCTGTATCCCGCTCCCTCATTCCCTCCCAATCCCACCCTCCCTCCCTCCCTAATCTCTACCTTGCCCCTTTCCAAATCCACTGATGGGGGGACCTCCTCCCCATTCATCTGACCCTGTTTTATCAGGTATCTTCAATCTTCTCCATTTCGCTGTGTGAACACAAGGACTGTTTCTCAGTAGTAAAGACTAGAAAAGAGGCACTGCCTTTGGTTCACTAGGCACTATTTTGGAGACATTTGGAGATATAGACTCATACCCAGAAACACTGTCTATCATCATCACTGCCCGTGGTAATGTGGACTAGTATTTTCTGTGTTCCTCTTGTTCAATAAAACCAAGTATGTATGTATGTACAATGAGAACCTATTGCCCACAGAGTAATGGCAAGATTCTTCCTTAAATGTTTTATGGTGAAGTAGTCCTGAAGTACTTGCTTTAATGGTTAGCAAAAGTTTCAGACACGGTTGTATCTAACTTTCCCTATTGCTAGTGAACTTTAATGCTGAGGATTTTTCTATGATGTGAGTACCAGAGTTAGCATCTACCATGAATCTATCAGTTTCTCATATTCTATAAATACTTGTTTGTTGATTTTGTTTCCATGTAATGTTCCATTGACAATGAATAATTGCACATAGGAATTCTTTGTCTCAAGAGATGTGCATGTCTTTTTTTTTTAAATTAAGATACATGAAATATTTGAGAGTGGCAATATCATCTTCCATTCTCAGAAGAACTGAATGAGTGATCTCCTTTGTCCACATGTTAATGATGTGGTTGATGTTACCATATTCTAAAAATATTTTTGTTGTTTTTATAGTCACGTAGTAACACATAATCTTACTCTTAATTAATACTTATGGATTAGGTGATAATTTGAACACATAATGAGCTCATTTTAATATGGGTAGCTTCATCAGTGAAATATTCATTCATTTATTTATTTTCAAAGTGGAGCTTTAAGATATATTTTGTTTTTATTTACGTGTGTGTGTGTGGATGTTTCTTTGTGTGTATGCTCACATGCATGTGAGGGCCTAAGCAAGCCAGGAGAAGGTAGAAATTCTCCTGAAGCCTGAGTCTACTAATTTGGGTACTAGGAACACAAATCCTCTGAAAGAGCAACAAGCATCCTTAAGCACCCCCCAGTCTCTTCATCTCCTCATTACTTAGGTTTTGTTTGTTTGTTTGGTGTGTGTGTGTGTGTGTGTGTGTGTGTGTGTGTTTAACATACTTTTCTAAGTTCCTTTCATGGTCTGCCTATAATTACTTTGCCACATGTAGACTTTGTAAATGCTCTTATTTATCCTTTTCATGGGACTTTGGTGTGAGAAAACATTTTAATTTCTATGTAATTCAGTTTATAATTTTTTTTTCATGGACTATAGTTTTACTTTCTTTGTTTAACTTTTTTTTATTAACTACAGTTTACTCAATTTGTGTCACCCCTGGTGCTCCCTCCCTCCTCCCCTCTCAGTCCCACCCTTTCTTTCCCTTCTTCACTCATGTCCCTCCCCAAGTCCACTGATGAGGTGGTCTTCCTCCCTTTCCTTCTGATCTTAGTCTATCAGGTCTCATCAGGATAGGCTGCATTGTCTTCCTCAGTGGCCTGGTAAAGCTTCTCCTCCCTCAGGGGGAGGTAATCAAAGAGCAGGCCAATCAGTTCATATCAGAGACATTTCCTGTTCCCATTACTATAGAACCCACTTAGACACTGAACTGCCATGGGCTACATCTATGCAGGGGTTCCAGGCCATTTCCATGAGTGGTCCTTGCTTGGAGTATCAGTCTCAGAAAAGAACTCTGTGCCCAGATTTTTTGGTTGTATTGCTTTCCTTGTGGAGCTCAATCATGTTTGTAGCAGCTTTATTTGTAATAGCCAGGATCTGGAAACAAACCAGATGACCCTCATTTGAGGAACGGATACAAAAATTGTGGTACATTTACAGAATGAAATATTACTCAGAAATAAAAAACAAGGAAATCATGAAATTTGCAGGCAAATGGTGCACACTGGAAAAGATCATCCTGAGTGAGGTATCAGAAGAAGAAAGACACACAGCATATATACTCAATCATAAGTGTATATTAGATATATAATATAGAATAAACATTCTAAAATCTGTACATATAAAGAACTAATTGAGAAGGGGGACTCTGGCTAAGATGCTCAATTCCCATTCAGAAAGGCAAAGAGGATGGACCTCAGAAGGAGAAAACAGGAAACAGGACAGGAGCCTGCTACAGAGGGCCTCTGAAAGGTTCTACCCTGCAGGGTATCAGAGGAGATGATGAGACTTAAAGCCAAACTTTGGGTGGAGTTCAGGGAATCTTATGAAAGGAGAAGATGGTAAGATTTGGCTTTACTTTCAGTTTTATTACTTTCATATATGTTCAGGTCCCACGGTTTTGACAAATTTTTACTTTGCAAATATATAGTTTTGTATTTTATGACTAAGTCTATGAAGCTTGTTTAGTGAAATTTTGTGAATGGTTTGAAAACCGGTAGAACTCTATACTATCTGATGAAAAATGACCCTTTTTTTTTTGGTTCTTAAACTACAACTTTGTCTCATTTTTTTTTTCTTATGGTTATTTTATGGCAATTCAAGCTCACAGTGAAAGTGAAAATAGGTCCAAAGACTTCCATATATCTGTCTGAATACATTCCCCAACCTCCATTATGATCAAGATCTTCCACCAGAAGAGCTACAATTGAAGCTTGTATATAATGATGATAAGCTGCTCTTGTTAACAGCCTCCACTTTACATTGTATTTACTCATGATGTAAATGTTTTATGTGTATTTTTGGTTTTTAAAGTAGATTCTTGGTACAATGTGTTCTCGTTATTGTTCCCTCTTCCTAAGTGCTCCCAGATCATCCCCACCTGTCCAAATCCATACTCACTTGCACCCATTCCTTAGAAAACTAACAGACATCGAAAAAAAGAACAAAGTTAAAAGAAGAAAAGATTTAATAGGACAAAACCAACAAACAAATACCCAAAGGACAGTAAAACAAATATAGAGAGAGACACATATACTAGCAAACACTGAAATCTTAAAAAAGAATACCCACAAAATCATAAACCATAATACCTAAGTAAAAGATCTTGTTAGGGTAAAATATAAAAAAAAGAAAAGAAAAGAAATGTCTAGATTCAGCATTTTGAGTCAAGAAATCCTCCAAAACATCCATTGAGTTCATTTTGTATTGGCTATCTACTGTAGACTTGATGCCCAGCTTTAAATGTTATTTATATGCCAGTGAAAATCCAAAGGAGAAAATTACTTTTCATTCTGAAACTGGTTATGAACGAGAGATAGTTTCCGGGTTAGGGATTTGGGATTGGGTTCCCTTTCTTTCAGCACTAGTACCCTATTGGACCTAGAAGTGTGCAGGCGTTGTACCTGTTGCCACAGTCTCTACTGTAGTTCAAATGTGCACCTGCCCCACTGTGTTTAGAAGGCCTTATTTGCTTGGTGTTCCCTAGCCTCTCTGGCTCTTACAATCTTTCTGACTCCTGAGATGTCAAGGAGCAAATTGACAGACATTCTTAATAGGGATGTTCCAAGGGAGCTTCTCTTTTTTTTTTTCTGCACATCATCTAGCTGTGGGTCTCTGTATTTGTTCTCAACCACTGCAGTATCAAGGTTCTATATGGTGGCTGAGAAAGACACTAATATATGAGCATAGCATAATATCATTAGGGATCATTCTACTGCTACTTTCCATTTTTTTTTTTTTTTTTTGGAACCATTAATATGACAGAGAACCTCTTTTATTGTACAGGCAATGTGGAATGACAGAAAAAAGAAGTTGGGAAATCAAGGGGTCACATTTATCTTCCTAATAATGTTGGTAAGCATGCCAGAAGACATATTTGATCACATGATCAAATTGTAAGATTTTTTTTTTAAATGAACATCGGTACAAAGTCCCAATTTATTTCTAATATCAGAGATCAGACCTCTACTCTTGCCTGTTGCGTCTAAAACAAAAAGGGGAAACTGTAGAGAGCTGCGAAATGCTGTGCCTTAAAGATGGAGCTGGTTTCCGCCTTCCACCTTCCCGATGGTGAGTGCTCTCTGTCACAAACAACTCCACATTTGGCTAAGGCTGAGGATCTGGCTTGCTTCCATGTATGTGGACCTATCTGCATTGCCCACGTGGCACGCTGGGGTTGGCTACCCAGAGGGCTTTCCCCAGGGTCAGATGATTGTTCAAGGTTCCTGAATAAGCTACTTTCCATTTGTAACCTGTAGTATTTGGTTTTCTCCTACATCTTTAGCCTATCCAGTCTATGTTCTTGGTCGCACAAGCAGTGTTGGGAATGGCTCCCATCTCATGGAGTGTGCCTTAAATCCATGGTGATATTGAATGGTTGCTCCCACAAACTTTGTGCCTCTGTTGCACTAGTGCATTCTGCAGGCAGGTCACAGCTATATATCCAACGTTTCGCATCTGGGCTGGTGTTTACTTTTTTACATTAGTAGCCTTCAGAATACCTTAAAGTACCATGGATAGTACTCCCTAGAGGTGAAGACTCTAGATAGATGCCATCTCAACTTCTCCATAGGCAATGAATTCTGTAGGTGCTATCTTCAACTAGAAGGACATTTCTGTCGCCTGACACTTTGTCATAATGGCAGTGTCCTTTGCCATAGTGAAGCCTTTTAGTTTCATGATGTCATAGTTATTTTTTTTTTTTTTTAGTGCTTGTGGTATCCGTATTCTGTTCCCAAAGTCCTTCCCTTTGACTCTTCTATTGAATACAGTACACCTACCTTATGTTGAGGTCTTTGGTCCATCTGGAGTTTAATTTCATGCATGATATTATATATATGTGTCTATATACATTTTTCTATGTGCAGCCTTCCTGTTTGAAAAGAACTTTTGGATGATGATACTGTCTCTTTTTAAATGTGTCTTCTAACTTCTTTAAAAAAGTTAGGTCTTCAAGAGTGTGTGAACTAACAGCTGGATCTTCAGTTAAGTTTTATTTATCAAAGTGCCTGTTTTTATGCCAATACCATGCTGTTTTATTACTATATCTCTGTGGTATAATGTAAAATTGGGGATGGTGATATCTCCCACAATTCTGTTATTATTAAGGATTGTTTTAGCTATCTTGAATATTTTAAATTTCCAAATAAAGATGATAAATTTCTAATTTTAACTATTTTAATCCTATTGATTCATGAGCATGAGAGGTCTTTCCATCTTCTGAAATTTTCCCAATACTTTAAGACACTTCACTTCAGTGTCTTAAAGTAATGTGTAAGTCTTTCAGTTACTTGGTTAGTGTTTTAACCCAACATATTTTATATTTATAATATATATAAATAATATTTATATATTATTTATAATTATAATATAAAATATATAATATATTATATAAATATATTGTGATGTGTTGTTTATCTGATTTTGTTCTCAGCCTGTTTGTCATTTGTATATAAGAAGGCTTCAGACTTTTATACTTTAATTTTGTTTCGTAAGTGTTTTTTAGCTATAGATGTTTCCAGGTAAGATTTTTAGGATCAGTTGTGCATACTATCATATCACCTGCAAATACAAATACTTTGACTTCTTCACTTCCTATTATCTTGCTGATGTCTTTTAGTTGTCTTATTGTTTAAGCTAAGACATTAAGTACTATATTGAATAGGTTTGAGAGAGCAGAAATCCTTGTCTATTTCTTGATTTTAATAGAACAGCTTTGAATTTCTCTCTAATTAAGTTGGTTTTGGATGAGGCTTAATGAAAATCTCTATTATTTTGAGATATATCTCTAGTATCCCTAGTCTCTCCAGGAATTTTTATCACGGAGGTGTTTCTACCTCTAATCACATGGTCAAATGGCTTGGTCTTTCAGTCTGTTCATAAAATGGATTACATTTATTGATTTGTATATATAAGAACCATCCTTATATCTCTTCTTTGAAACCTACTTAGTTACGGTGAATTATCTTGGCTCTAATCACTTCTTCTATTTTACAAATGCCTGAGATTCTTTCATCCATTTCTTGTATTCATTGGTGAGACTTGCCTATGAGTTTCTTGTTCAAATTCCTAAATTTCACATGTCCTGTTTTACACTATCTTGGGTTAATTTCTTTGTTTATTCTATTTCCCGTTTCATGTCTTGATCAGTTTTTTTTCATTACATTCTACCCTGTGTATTTTCATAGCTTTAATTAATGTATTTATTTATATTCTCTTTAAGATCCTTGTTCATATTAATAATGGCTATTTTAAAGTCATTGTCTTTTGCTTTACCTATGATGCATTTCTAAGGGTCTACTGCAGTATTTTGATTCAGGTGGAGATACAGTATCCTGACTGTTACTAGTTGTATTTTTATGCTGCCATCTTGGCACCTGGGTTTGGAATGATTGTAATTCTAGTCATTGACAACAATTTTTGTTTTGTTTTGTTTTGCTTTCTTTGTTGGGTAGCATTATTTGGTTTCTAATGCTCTATCAGGATATTAGGAGGGTGTGGTGGCTGTGAGTTCCCTTGTAGGGAATGTTTCTGATTCTTTTCCAAGTAAGGCCAATGGAGATCAAGGACATAATTTCTTTTTTTCTCTCTCTTTATTTTCAGTTTATTCACTTTGCATCCCAAAGGTGTCCCCTCTATACTCTCTCTACTCTCCTGCCATTTTCCCCTTTCTACTTCCTCCTTCCCCTCTCCCTTGCCCCCTCCAGAAAAGAGGAGACCCCCTCCCTATGTATCAACAGTCTCTAGCTCATCAAACCACATCAGGAATGAATATATACTCTTCCACTGAGGCCAGGAAAGGCAGCCCTGCCACGGGGAAGTGATCCAAAAGCAGGCAATAGTGTCCATGTTAGAAAAAGCCACCCTCCCATCTATTCCCCAGGTGCCTCACATGAAGATCGAGCAGCCCATTGGCCACATATGTGCAGGGAGGCTAGGTCCAGACCATGCATGCTCCTTAGTTGATGTCTCAGTCTCTGTAAGACCCCATTGAACTGGGTTAATTTTCTCTGTTGGTCTTCTTGTGAAGTTTCTTGTCCCCTCCAGGTCCTTCCATCTTTCTCCAACTGTTTCCACAGGACCCCAGATCTCTGCTCCATGTTTTGCTGCAAGTCCAACATCAGTCTCAATCCACTGCTGGCTGGAACCTCCAAGATGACAGTCAAGTTAGGCGCCTGTCCACAATCAGAGCAGAACATCATTAATAGTGTCAGGGGCTGGCTCTTTACCATGGGGTAGGTCTCTGGTTGGCCCAGTTATTGGTTGGACAGTCCCTCAGAATTTGTTCCCTCTTTATCCCTGCATGCATTTCTGTGGGTAGGGTAATTTTTGGATCAAAGTATTTGTGGGTGGTTTGCTGTTTCCCTCCTTCCACTAGTCCTGTCTGGCTAGGAGATGGTCACTTCAGTATTCATGCCCCCCACTGTTAAGAGTCTCAGCTAGATTCATACCCATATCCTCCCAGGAACCTACACTATCAAAGGCCTCCAGCTTGACAGAGATGTTTCCCTGCAGCTTTCCTTCTTGTTTCCAGTCCTCTCACCTTCCACTCCTGTTCTTCCCAAATCTGTTCTCCACCCTTGTTTCCCTCCTCCATTCCATCTACTGCAAAGTTTCCTCTCTTCATCCACTTTTGCTGTGTATTCTATTTCCCCTTTTGAGTGACATTCTGGCATGCTGCCTTGGGCCCTCCTTCTTACTTAGCTTCTTTGGGTCTGTGGATTATAGTGTAGTTGTCCTGTTCTATAGGTCTAATATTCTATACTGCTTATAAGTAAATACGTACCATATACCATGTGCGTTGTTCTCCATCTGGGTTACCACACTTAGGATAATCTTTTCTAGTTTCATCCATTTGCATGAAAATGTCATGATTTCTTTTTTTTTATTAGCTGAGTAATATTCCACTGAATAAATGTACCACAATTTCTTTCTACTTATTGGGAGCTGATATGCAGGAATGCTGGCAGGCTTGTGGGGAAAGGTGGGCTCAAACTGTCCACAGAAGAAAGGAAGACTAACTCTTGGAGAAGGGTGAGATACCCTGCCTGAACTGGTATGGCCTATGAATTTACAAAGTCTTGGGATGTTAACAGATGACACAAATGGATGGAGAGAGGAAGGAAGTAAGTAGGCGAACACTTACTTAGTTCCCTGAGAATGGGGTATGGGAAAACAGAGAGTCTGCAGCAAGTTCATCTGCTACAAAGATGGGTATATATAAATGTGGAGGATTGGAATTGGAGCACCAGAATGAGAGTGAAAATAGCTTACCTGATTCCCTGGGCAGCTTGACTTTATAGGAAAAGACTGCCTTAGGTTTGACATGTGACATAAAGTCATGGGTTGAGAAAGGAAGGGTGTTGGAGAAGATTTGTTTAGCCCCTTTAGAATGGGGATAGAGAGGAAGAAAAGGACAAAGCAAGTTGCTAGTTACCAAGTTGAGAGAAGGAAAGGACTTGGGAATTGGAATTGGAGGATGTGAAAGAGAGTGGAAATCAACTACCTGATTTTCTGGTCCATGTGGCCAGCATTTACCAAAGGAGAGACTGACTGAGTGTCAGTGAGTGAGACTGTACATGTAATTTTAAACTTTCTGTTAGTATTTCTAAATTTTAGAGAGGAAAGATTGATCTTGGCTCATGGTTTCAGAGTTTTGGGTCCACAATCACACTTTTTTTTTTTTAATTCAGCAGTAGATCAAGGTATGTGGTATGGTAGAAGAAAGGCTGCTCAATTTGTGGTGTCCAGAGACAAGTAAGGGTGATAAAAAGAGTGATGATGTGTAATAGACTAGGTCTAAAATACATTTTTCAAAATTGCTTTCACAATGGCAAAATCATATTTGCAACTTTGTACAATTTCCCACAGGGTCGACTGCATCCTAACAGGACCTAATGATGGACACTGTCTTCAACCCCTAAAGGAAATTCTAGATATTTCCATAACAACATGCTAGCCCACATTTTGATTGGTATTGCAGTAAACCATAACATGTTTCAATTGATCAAAGAAGCCTTTGACTCCTCAAGCTTTCCCATACCTTCTTAGTTATTGGCGTCACTAATAATTGTAAAGTCTCCATTACTGATATTTTAAGCAAAATTTCCTGAGAATGCAAGAAATTGCATTTCTCCACATTTAGTCCTGAGGTAGCCCACAGACAGTTGTTTAATATTTGGAAATTGATAAGATGCCCATGTCAGTTAATCTTTGAAGAAGAATGATCTCTAAAAGTGTTATACAAGCAACCTGCAAAGTATAGATAAAATTGTCATGTTTAGTTCCTTCCCTTCCTAAGAAGAAAGACTTCAATATGTGAAAATGGAATCAGTCAAGTCAGAATTAGGCCAGCAGCTCTGACTAATAATTCTGTGAGGAAACAAACTTGAACCTTTCATGTTATGTGCAAAGAGCATACTGCGTAAAGCATAACTGCTACCCCAAATTCTCTTTCAGGATGAATGAGTCAGTGAGTGGAGGAGCAATCATTTTCTCTGGAAAAGATGAGTCAGTGAGTACAGATGTGAGGTAATGTCTTCACTAAGATCAGAGCATCTTAAAATGCCTCATAATACAGATAAAATATAGCAGGCAGGGAGTAGTGAGATTTTTAATTTCATAGTCCTGCCTTTTAAGCTTGTTTCTGTCAAAGTTACTGTATGATTGGTAAAAAAATTATCGCACAGATTTTCCGTTTGTAATTTGAAGAAGGTCTTAGCTACCTGGAAATATTTGAACAAAAAATGTAGGTACAAACATTAAGCATGTGATAAGAATCTCTTTTGTATGTATTTCTTAGAATGAAACTCTTCCCAAATATAACAAGAAAATACATTTGCTATAAAAAACCTACAGAAGCCTACATTTTGATGTTTCAATTAATTTAATGTTGCTAGTAAACGTTCAAGTAAGTATTTTGCATCGTTCTTTGTCCAGTCCTCAGTATCTCATCCTTATCTCATATTAAGAGTTGCGTCCTATGAGAGTTATTGATTTCTATATTCAACCTTATACATTACCATGCAAACTGTAATTAGGTATAAATTGTTTTGACTCTTGAACACTTATTCTTAGTCTTCTATTTTAATTTAATAATTCCTTAAGTATAATTTCATTATTTTGTATGTAAGAAAAGAGATAATCTTCATCTAAAAAACTATACTATATTAAAACCCAACTTTTTATATGTATTCTTTTCTTGAAAATATATATTTTTCATAAAACTTAATTTTTTTTTTTTTTTTTTTTTTTTTTTTTTTACTTAATTAACCTAGAGCACAATGCTGGACAATAGTTACCCCATCCTAAACCTCCAAGCCAGCAGAGTTTCCTCCCATTCAGATTTTGCCACATTTTATTTCTTTTTAGTCATATCTTGGGTCTGGTTCATCTTTCCTTGTGGTTCCAACTCCCCTACTGCTGTTTTCTGCTCTCCCATTCTTCCCACTAGCTTCTTTCTCCTCCCCTCCTGAGCAGGATGACCCACCCTATTTTCTCCATTGCACAGCATTGTCTGGTTGTTTTATTGATAATACAGAGACCAAATGGCGACATGTTTACACAACCTTGAGACAGGTGATGCTTAGAATAAACGTCACAATGCAATGTCCAGATTGAAACCAGATAGTGGGGTAGAGAAATCAGCATTTGAATGAACAAGGGTAAATTGTAAACTTTCCACAAGAACATTATAGCAGCATGGTTGTACAAGTTTGCACTCCCACCAGGAATGGAGGACGGTTCCCCTTTCTTCACATCCTCTCCAGTATCTATTGTCATTTGAGTTTTTTATCTTAACCATTCTGGTGGGTGTAAAGTGTAATCTCAGTATTGCTTCGATTTGCATTTCCCTGATGACTAAGGACATTGAACATTTCTTTAATTTTTTCTCTGCCATTCAATATTGCCCTGTTGAGAATTCTCTGTTTAGGTTTGTACCCCATTTTTTTTTTTTTAATTTTAGGATTTTTTTTTCAATGCAAAAATTTAATTCTTAAAACTCCAACTACACTACCAGAATGGATGCCAATACAGAACTAGAGAAGCATTTTCAAATCTTGCTGGTTTAGTTTGGTCCTCTGGATTGGATTTAGTGCTTCATATATGCTAAGCAAGCACTCTCCCACGGAGATACATCCCAACTAGAAAAGCAACAGTTTCTCACCAATACGACAGCATAAACATGATCGGAACAAGGCCAACAACACTCAAAATATCTAAATGGATCCCAAGGACAGAGACATAGAATAAAGCACTATGGAGAGATAAGGGGAAGCTATGATAGGAGAATTAAAAAGGAAAAGAGCTAGTGGTAAATAGCTTGCACATAGCTTCTTGAGAACAGACGGAGGCGGATACATATCACATGCAGGGCAAAGTGAACTCAGTTTCTCATCAGTGGAAGAAACGAGTCTGTTATTCAAGGGCTCTAAAATTAGTTTCTTTTGTAGGGCTTCATAGCTGAGAAGCTGTACTAATTCCTGATAGCTTCTCATTGCTAGTGCAATAATTGATTTTGCATGGCCATTTTGATTCTATAAAGGCGTGTCTTAGTAACCCGCAACTCAGCAGACACTTTTGCTGTAACCTAAACAAAAAGTATACAACATGTTAATAATGAACACAAATACCTTTAAAATATATTTAGCACATTTCTTTTGAAAAAAACTGTTTCTGAGCTGGTGTGTAAAAAGAGAAACAGCTTTGCCGACAAAGCCTTGTGTGCTTGTAATGGATAGAGTAGGAGCTGAGTGATGATAGTATCACACCCAGAAATTCATGTGCTATTCCAACAATTAAGAAGCCTAACCAGCATTTTGTCTTAATTTTGTACTTAATAACCCATTGCCTATAGTATCTAGTACATAATTTCCTTGTTATATTAGTTATTTTTTCATAGGTAGGTACAGATCTCAAATGTACATTCAGAATAAAAATTACTGGAAGGATCCTGAAAAAAATATATTCAGTGCACCTATGAGTTGCTATGTATTATTCAAAACCTTAACAAACATTTATTGCACGATTAAAATAAGATGCTCTATCCTAGCCGACCAGCCAAGCTGCCATCCATAAAAGCAACCAGGAGCACACATGTGTCACAGTGATCACTTGGAAAGTAATTGACTGTGGTTCCTGCCCCACAGTAGTTATGGAGGGTACTGTCTGCGACTCAGCAGTCACAGGTGGCTGAGAACACAAGTGTAAGGAAATGAACACTTCTTTTCGTTCTGGCAGAGATAATGGGATTTTTGGAATTAGGTTTATAATTGCAACACGCCTCAGAAATCCATTCATTAGCTACCCAATGATCTATCTATATATTTACTCATTTAACTATCTGTCCATTCACATATCATTATCCTAAAATGTAAACACTTCCATGGACATACTGAAGATATAAGGGGCTGTACAAAGAAAGCTGTGTGTGAAAGTGCTTGTCACCTTGCATTTTAGACGTAACAAGCACACTTAAATATTACTCTCTTTAATCTATGAGATTAATTATATTCAAGGCATAGAAATTATGAATGGACATTTTCATCACTGCTTAACTATAAAAGAGATTAAATAAAAAAAATGCTGGAATCATTCACTGAGAATTATCTCTACTCTTTGTATCTAGGCAAGTTTTTCACAAAGTCTGAAAAAGCCTCCAGTCATCATAAAAAAGGTATATCAGGTACATAGATAAAATCTGTACTGAGATCAGTTATGTAAAAGCACAAATAACCCCTTGGTCTTTTATGACTGAGGTTTTCTCTTTTGCAAGATGGAGTTGATACCTTAACCCCACTCTTGAATTATATAAATCACTACCTAAGAAGCAAAGCTTAATAACTTAATTTGGAAGCATCTTTTTCAAGTGTAACATGAGACAGTTTATGAAATGAATTACTTTTTAATTTTTATTTTTTATATTAATTACAGTTTATTCACTTTGTATCTCAGCTGTAGCCCCCTTTCCTCATTCCCTCCCAACCCCACCCTCCTTCCCTCCTTTCCTCCCATGCCCCTCTCCAAGTTCACTGATAGGGGAGGTCTTCCTTCACTTCCATCTGACCCTAGCCTATCAAGTCTCATCAGTACTGGCTGCATTGTCTTCCTCTGTGGACTGGCAAGGCTTCTCTTGCCTCAGGGGGAGGTGATCAAAGAGCCAGCCACTGAGTTCATGTCAGATACAGTCCCTGTTCCCTTACTAGGGAACCCACTTGGAGACTGAGCTGCCATGGGCTACATTCTGAGCAGGGGTTATGGGTTATCTCCATGCATGGTCCTTGGTTGAAGTATTAATCTCAGAAAAGACCTCTGAACCCAGAATTACTTTTTGATGCAGTCTAGTAAGACCACTGACTAGCAACACCAGAACTGATTCTGCTTCTGTTGACATGGGAGAGGCATGTAAGAGTTGTATAAGAATAGAATCACACAAATGGGTTACCATGGCAAAATTTTCATGAGTAGAAAAGCCCATATCATCCGTCATAAAAGGTATAAATTTGTAATTAGTAAGTCTGATTATAAGTCCTGGATAAGGCACTGATTTTGATCAAGTAACTTAAATAATCTTATTCTTTTCCTCACATAAAACCATAAAGGTTATTAGAGGTATTTTGTGATGAGCTTTAGATTTAAGTGATGTGATTGAAAATAGATACCAAAAACAAATTTTTGTACATGTGTATGATAAGACCACACATACAAATTAAAAAGAAATTATTTCAATAAATTGTGTTCTTTTTCCATTTCAATAGGATAATGACTGAGTTAAATATTTGCAAGACTAATAAATAGCAAGACATTAGGTCATGACTTTATTTTTTATTTATTTTTAATTTTTTATAATGAATTCACTTTATGTCCCAATTGACTCTCATCTCCTTCCTTCCTCTTCCCCCCATCCTCCTTCTGTAGTCCACAGAAAAAGGGAGCCCTCCTCACCTACCATCCGAACCTTGCCTAACAAGTCTCCTCCTGCATCCTCTTGCTTGTGGCCTGGCAAGGCTGCCCCACCAGGGCAAAGTGATCAAAGAGTTGGCAGAAAAGTTCATGGTCAGAAATAACCTCTACTCCCCTTGCTAGGCCACCCACATAGTGACTGAACTGCCTATGGCCTACCTCTGAGCAGGGCATTTAGGTATTTGCCATATTTGATCCTTTTTTTTTTATTTTATTTTTTTATCAGTTACATTTTATTAACTCTGTATCCCAGCCATGTCCCGATCCCTCATTCCCTCCCAGTCCCTCCCTCCCTCCCTCATCTCCATCGTGCCCCTTTCCAAGTCCACTGATAGGGGGGACCTCCTCCCCATTCTTCTGATCCTGTTTTATCAGGTATCTTCAGGACTGGCTGCAAAGCCCTCCTCTGTGGCCTAACAGGACTGCTCCTCCCTTCGGGGGTGGGGAGACCAAAGAGCCAGTCATTGAGTTCCTGTTAGAAATAGTCCCTGTTCCCCTCACTTTGAGAAACCAATTGGTTACTGAGCTACCACAGGCTACATCTGAGTGGAGGTTCTAGGTTATATCCCATACATGGTCCTTGGTTGAATGTCAGTCTCAGAAAAGACCCTGTGCCCAGATATATTTGGTCCTTGTGGAGCTCCTATCCTTTCCCCATCAGACTAACTCCCCTTCTTTCTTATGATTCCCTGTACTCTGCCAAAGGTTTGGTCATGAGTCTTTGCTTTGAAAACACTGCTAGTTAGAGTCTTTCAGATGCGCTCAGTAGACTCCTGTCATACGTTCAATGCACATCCCATCTGTCTTTCTAAATGAGGATTGATCATCTTACCCCATGTCCACCAACTGGATGTCTACATGCAGAAAAATGAAAATAGATCCATATTTATCACCCTGCACAAAACTAAAGTCAAAGTGGATCAAGGACCTCAACATAAAACCAGATACCCTAAATCAATTGGAAAAAAAAGTGGGGAACAGCCTAGAACTCATTGGCACAGGAGACAACTTCCTGAACAGAACACCAACAGCACAGGCTCTAAGAGCAACAATCAATAAATGGGACCTCATGAAACTGAAAAGTTTCTGTAAAGCAAAGGATACCATCATCAAAACAAAACGACTGCCTACAGATTGGGAAAGAATCTTCACTAACCCTTTATCTGACAGAGGACTAATATCCAGTATATACAAAGAACTAAAGAAGCTGAAAAGCAGCAAACCAAGTAATCCAATTAAAAAATGGGGAACAGAGCTAAACAGAGAATTCTCGACAGAGGAATATCGAATGGCAGAAAAACACTTAAAGAAATGCTCATCCTCATTAGCCATCAGGGAAATGCAAATCAAAACGACCCTGAGATATCACCTTACACCCATCAGAATGGCCAAGATGAAAAACTCAAGCGATAACACATGCTGGAGAGGATGTGGAGAAAGGGGAACCCTCCTCCACTGCTGGTGGGAATGTAAACTGGTACAACCACTCTGGAAAGATATCTGGCGCTTTCTAAGACAAATAGGAATAGTGCTTCCTCCAGACCCAGCTATACCACTGCTAGGTATATACCCAAAGTTTGTTCAAGTACACAAAGAGGACACTTGCTAAATCATGTTTATAGCAGCTCTATTTGTAATAGCCAGAACCTGGAAACAACCCAGATGTCCATCAACGGTGGAATGGGTACAGAAATTGTGGTATTTTTATACAATGGAATACTACTCAGCAATCAAAAAGGAGGAAATCATGAAATTTGCAGGCAAATGGTGGGATCTAGAAAAGATCATTCTGAGTGAAATATCCCAGAAGGAGAAAGACAAACATGGGATATACTCACTTATATAGATCTATAAGATATGATAAACATAATGAAATCTATACACCTAAAAAAGATAATCAATTGAGTGGACATATTTGATCCTTTAGTGGTATGTCAATCTCTGTAGGCGCCCTGTGCCCAAGACGGAAGCCTACCATAGATGTCCTGTGAAAGATGCCACCCAGCAGAGGATGAAGCAAATGCTGAGACTCACAGACAAACTTTGGGTAGATTACAGGGAGTCTTGTGGAAGAAGTGTGTTGCGGGTACTAAAAGGACCTGGAGGGTCCAGGAACTCCACCAGGATACCAAAAAAGCCTGGGCACACGTCATAATTTTAAATTATATTTTTATAACACTGGTCCTATAAAAGATAATGAAATTAACATGTTTAAGGTGTCCAAACTATATGAAAATTTTCTTTACAAATCAATTTCTCAGACCAAAAATGAGGTTATTAACATATTCCCACTAATTAAAAAAAAAGAGTTGAAGAACATGCAGTGGAGTTCTTAGATGTGTACTTAAAGAAGAAAGTATATAATGGAAATAAAGTTCCCCATGTGGTTACTGCAACATTACAGCAATGACTGAGTTACAGTTTATTTATTTATTTTTTATATTAATCACATGTTATTTACTTTGTATCCTAGTAGTAGACCCCTCTCTCATTCCCTTCCAATCCCACCCTCCCTTCCTCATGTACTTCAGGCCCATTTCTAAGTCCACTTATAGGGGAGGTCCTCCTCCCCTTCCATCTGATCCCAGCTTATCAGGTCTCTTCAGGGCTGGCTACAATGTCCTCCTCTGTGGCCTAGCAAGGCTGCTCTTCCCTCGGGGTCAGGGGGAGGTCAAAGAGCCAGCCATTGAGTTCATGTCAGAGACAGTCCCTGTTCTCCTAACTAGGGAATGCACTTGAATACTGAGCTGAGAGGGGCTGTATCTGGGCAGGGGATATAGGTTATATCCATTCATAGTCCTTGGTTGGAGAAACAGTCTCAGAGAAGACTCCTGGGCCCATTTTCTAATTGCTAATTCACCATGGTAGAGTTTATTCCATTTGGCTCCTTTCTGTTTCTGTATATATAAGTACATTAATACATTTTTTCATACTTAATGTTTTCTGACACAAATTTCCATGTGGTGATCAAAGGATACCCAGCAAAGATAAGGATTAATCACTCAGCCAATGAGATAGATGCTATTTCTGTTTTGGCAGAATAAATTACGTTCTGCATCTTACATGTAATAGGCATTTAATAAACATTTGTTGCATAATTAGAGAAATGAACTTATTAGGAAGCAATTTGAGAGACACTCATCTGTACATTCAATTATGCTTCATTCTATAACCAGATTTTCACTTCTGTATTTATCATTTAAATCTGTATCTATAATAATTTGGCTTCTAGAAAAACAGAAGATTTACATAATTGGAGTAGGTTATACAGGTGATTTATAAAAAATAAAACAAGTTCAAATAATGAAAGGACATAAGTGACATTACTATAACCAAAAGCTTTCTTACTTAAATTAAATTGTCTAAATAATTGTCATTATCGTACATGTCATTGCAAAGATGCAGACTAAATCGAAGTCTGACTCAGCAATCCTGTTCGGGGCAACTCTACCCTCTGACAACACTGCCTTGCCTGGCTTCAGGGAATGAGGATATGATATGACTTGATGTACTGGCGAGGGTTGATTTGGGGAAGGCGGTCTCCCCTTTTTGGGGGAGAAAGAGAGAGGGAAAGGGGGAGGGAGGGGAAGGAAGATACTGGGAGGAGAGGAGAAAGGGAGCACCCTTGGGCTGTAAATGAACAAAGAAAAAGTCCAAAATAAGGCTAATTTTTATTGCTTTTGAACACAAACATTTACTTTGTAACTCATTGCATTGCACTGGAAAGGTAGTCCACAAAGCTTGGTTCATATTAAAATTTTATACTGAATGAAATTATTTCTAGTTTAAAACCTTCTGTGAGTTTTCAGTTTTATGTGATTTAGTGCCTAATTTTTTATTTAGTAGAATTTATGTGGTTTATTCTACTGCTGACCTCAAAGTATAATTATAAGATTAGATTACAAATAAAACACACCACAAATCTTTGTTAGTAACTATTTGGGGTCAAGGCTGAATTACCCATAATTGATTTCAAAGCATTGTATATTTAATTGTTCATATTACCACAGGTTCACCATACAATTAGAGGCCATAATTAAATCTCTGAAAGTTAATATATATACGTGGTCCTTCTATGTCCACTATATAGATATTCTAATATATTTTGCTTCATTAAGCAATTTCTCACTGATCATCAAGATAATGTCTAATGTTATATGTACTGAATTATGAAAATCAGAGATTTATCTATCTAATGTTGGGGCTGACATATATTTAACAGAATTCGCAAATATCTGTTTGAAGTGTAGATACCACTATCAACCACACAGGCAGCACACACTCTACTGCCAGTGTGTCTACTCTTTCCAACTTTTTTTTTTTTTTTTGAACATTATGTCTTTGCTTAAATCATTCAAAACTTTGAATATCGTATTTCTTTTTTTTCTTTTTAAAGTTATTTTTATTTATATTTTTTTCCAAATAACATAATTTTTTTTCATCAATTACACTTTATTCATTCTGCATCCCCCCCATAAGCCCCTTCCCCCTCCCCTCCCAATCCCACCCTCACTCCTCCCTCTGCATGCATGCCACTCCCCAAGTCCACTGATAAGGGAGGTTCTCCCCTCCTTTCTGATCTTAGTCTATCAGTTCACATCAAAAGTGGCTGCATTGTCCTCTACTATGGCCTGGTAAGGCTGCTCCCCCCCAGGGGGAGGTGATCAAAGAGCAGGCCAATCAGATTATGCCAACTTTATTCTTTATCAGAAAAATAAAGCAGAAAATATGGTCTGTTTGATCCATCAAATATCAGTCTACTTGTAATTAAGTGGACACAGTAATCTCTAGTGAAACTAGTAATCTCCTTTCTGTTTCATATTCAGAACGACTTAGAAATATGGAAGCAAGAGAATTCTTACTTTTGTAAATAAAAACTGATGTATTCATTTCCCTAATGTGACTGTTAACATAACAATAATAATTTTGATGTTCCTTGGTAAGTGGTCAATTACTTTGAAAAAGAAGTATATCAGTTTATCAATTTGCACTATGCAAATTGTACCTTGCTGGTATATAATTTTACTCAAACTGTAAGAAGGCATGCTAAGGTATTGCCAATCTGTTAAAAGCAGACTCTAATCTATGGACTCCAGTGTATCTAACAAGTTTTACTAGATAAGCAAATAATAATGGGGTAATTAATTGAAATGGTCAACTTAACAAAAAATAGATTTACCTAGGAAGTCTTAATGAAGAATTATTGAATTAAGGTTAAGTTAAAAGCATGTCTGTGGAGAAATGCCATGATTACTGATGGAGTAAGTCCAGTCCATGATAATTGGCACCATTTCTTGAGCTGGACTTTGAACTGTACAAGTGAAAAAAAATCTATCTTGAAAAATGAATTCACATATTTATCTCTGTTCTTGACTGTAAATACTTTGTTACTATAGATTTGAGCTCTTATTTTGATTTACATTCAAAAAAAGATTATAAGCTGGACCTGCAGGCTGAATGAACCTTCCTCCAGTAAGAGCTGTGGAGAAATAGACCTTGTCCTCTGATGGCTGAGCAAGGCACTGACCTGTACGTAGAGCATGAAGTTATTATAAGTAATTTTAGTGCTGTATTTTCTTTTCTTTTCTATTTTTTCCTCCCTTCCTTCTTTCCTTCCTTCCTTCCTTCCTTCCTTCCTTCCTTCCTTCCTTCCTTCCTTCCTTCCTTCCTTTTTCCTCTTATTTTATTTTATTTTATTTTATTATATTAATTACTGTTTATTCACTTTGTACACCAGCTGTAGACCCCTCCCTATCCCCCTCCCAAACCCACCCTCCCTTCCTCATCTTCTCCTATGCCACTCCCAAGTCCACTGATAGGGGAGATCTTCCTCCCCTTCCATCTGACCCTAAATTATCAGGTCTCATCAGGATTGGCTGCATTTCCTCTGTGGCCTGGTAAGGCTGCTCCCCTCTCAGAGGGAAATGATCAAAGAGCAGCCACTAAGTTCATGTCAGAGACAGTGCGTATATACCGTGTGCATCTTTCTGCTTCTGGGTTTTGTGCACAGTGATGAATATGGATCTATTTACATTTTTTTTTTACATGTAGCCATCCAGTTAGACCAATACTGTTTGTTGAAGATGCTTTCCCTAGCTTGCTCAGCATACCTTCTCATACATCCCAGGAATACTAGCCCATGGTTGGCAACACTCACCATGGGCTGGGCCCTCCCCCTTTGATCCCTAATTCAGAAAATGGACTATAGCTAGATCTCATGGAGGCATTTCCTCAACTGAGGCTCATTTCTATGTATTAACTCTAGCTTGTGCCAATATGACAGAGAAAACCAGTCACCACAAATGATTTCTTGTTAACTTCACACACAAACACAATCCTTTCTTTCTTTTCATACCTAAATTATAAATAAAAGTCCCACAGTTATTACAAATTCAAACACATTGAAATTTCAGTCCCTTTAAAATATCCAATCTCCTTTAAAATCCAAAGGTTTTTCAATTCAATGTCTCTTAACTGTGGGTTCCAGCAAAAATTAATTAATTAATTAATTAATATATATTATTATAATAATATATAAATATATAATTATTATTAATAATATTATATATATATATATATAAATTCAAGGATCAAGGCTCAGTTGCAATCAAATCAAAGGAAAATCAAACTCCCACTGTCCATGTCTGAAATCCACTCATAATCTTCTGGACTCCTCCAAAGAGCTTGGGTCACTTCTCCATCTCTGCCCTCTGTAGCACACACAGCTTGTCCTCTGGACTCTGACTGTTAAACTGTTGCCGCTGTACTTAGTAGTCATCCCATGGTGCTGGTGTCTCCAAAACCCTTAGGTTTTCTGCTGCAACTTGGCTGCACTTTCACAAATATCCTCTTACAGGCTCTCTTCATGGTGCCAATCCTCAAATTCTCTTCATGACTACTTAACTTCAACTGTCACTGAAGCTGCACTTTCTCCAATGCCCTTTCCTGGCCTCCCACAGTGCCAAGCTTCAGCTCTTCTCCACAACCCTTCATGCCTTCAAAACTGGTACCAACGAGGTGACTCTGAAACAGCATCAAGTTCGGCTGCCAGCATGAGGTGCAACCCTGCCAGTCTCTGGAAACACCTCCCATAATAGTTCACCTCGATGCTGGTCTCTCCTTATTCACTGCTTTTTTCTTAGCTCCAGCTAACCAGCATCAATTGTCCCAGTAACGTAAGTGTTCAACTGTAGCAGTTCTGATACCTTGTTAATCACAGCTCAGCTCAGTTCAGCCTCAGCTAACCAGAACCACAAAATCTTAAATCATAATTGCAATGGCCCTGAGAGGGTCTTTAATCTTCTCTTTGAAACTCCACAAGCCAGGTCTCCATTTTCAACATTCTTATCTTCCAAGATTGTTGGACTGAGGGGCTCAAAACTCACTAGCTTTTCTAGCTCAAAGTTCCAAACTCCTTCCACAATCCTCCCTCAAACATGGTCAGGTCTGTCATAGCAAAAGTCCTTTATTGGATATGTAGTTGGTAAAAATCTTTCCCAATTCCATCTACTGTGGCTTTGTCTGAAGAATGTTCTACATTCCTGCTTAGAGGGTTCTTGTTTCCTGACATCCATTTGCTAATTGTTGATCTTAGTGCCTGTGCTGTAAGTGTTCTGTTCAGAACTTATTTACCTGTGCAATGAGTTTAAGGCTATTCTTCACTTTCTCCTGTATCATATCTGGTTTTATGTTGAAGTGTTTGATCCACTTGGATTTGAGATTTGTGCAGGGTGATAAGCATAGCTTTATTTGGATTCTTCTATGTGCATTCATCCAGTTTGATCAGATGTGCTCTCTCTCACTCTCTCTCTCCCTCTTTTCTGAGTGTATTTCTGGATTCCTCATGAAAATGAGGTGAGTTTGTTTCTTTTTAAAATTTATTTTTATTAATTAAAGTTTAGTCACAGTGTATCCCAGCTGTAGCCCCCTCCCTTGTTCCCTTCCAATCCCACCCTCTGTCCCTCATCTCCCATGACACTCACCAAGTCCACTGATAAGGGATATCCTTCTCCCCTTCCCTCTGACTCTAGTCTATCAAGTCTCATCAGGAGTGGCTGCATTGTCCTCTTCTGTTGCCTGGCAAGGCTGCCCTTCCCCTCAGGGGGAAGTGATCAAAGAGCCAGTCACTGAGTTCATGTCAGAGACAGCCCCTTTTCCCATTACTAAGGAATCCGCTTGGACACTGAGCTGCCATGGGCTACATCTGTCCATTGGTTTGAGGTTATCTTCATGCATGGTCCTTGGTTGGAGTATCAGTCTCAGAAAAAACCCTGAGTAAAATTTTGATGCATTTTATGTTATGATATTATTCTGAGACTCTAGGTTCAAGAATTGGAAAGTAATGGATTTAAAGTGATATGTTTAACTGAGAAGTTAACACAACTTTGATTATTTAGGAAGAGAGTATAATGAGAAAATGACTGGATCAGGTTTGTCTGTGGACATGAGTGTGGGAATTGTCTGGATTACTAATTAATGTAGAAACACTCAGCCCACTGTGGGAGTTCCTATTCCTTAGGCTAGGACCTGAACTGATAATCTGATAAGACAACAACAACAAGAAAGCAGCAGCTTGCATGTATTTATTTCTCTCTGTTCTTGCTATAGATGTTATTTAATTAATTTATGTCCTGTCTCACCTCATAGCCTGGAATAGTGCACTGAATAAAAACTTCCTTATCTAACTGGGTTGCTTTTTGTTGGTGTACTTTTTAAAACAACAGAAATGATGCCCAGGCACAATTACTTTTTAGTTTTCTAGTTATACATCTTATGCAAGTTTAAGAAAATTAAATCTATCTGGAATGTTACTGAAAATGATTTGTGATTTTAATATTGTCTGAAAGTGGCAATCAGTTTTTCAGGCTATATGACTTTAAAAAGCAATCCCAGAAATATTTCTGAAATATAGTAACTGCTATTACATGAAATACATTTACTTATTTCTCTAATAACTCTGATTATAGTCTACAGAAGTGTTATTCATGAAATTAATTTCATTGTAAAAAGAGATAATTTTTGAGATAAGAACAGATGCAGTGAATGGGAGACTACTCTGGTTTAGTCTGTACGCTATGACAAATGAACCTTAAACTAAGCATATAAGTTAGATTTCCCATGACAAATCTTTATTTCAAGAGTTCACAATCATTTTGAATTATGTTGATTGCATAATCTGCCAATTTCTACATCATCTCTTTGTGGTTATATTTTATCTATTGTGTTGTCAGGGAAAGCCTGTAATGCCTTTATGTTTTGCACAATTTTTCTGAGCAGAATTTACATTTTACTATTTCAATGATAACTAAAGACCAGTTTTATTTAAATATTACATAATTTTTTCCTAAAATTATTATAGAGATAAGAAATTAACTATGTATATTGAATAAATGATGAATTTATGTTTTAAAGGTTTGATAAACTACTTATTTTATTCAGGAAAAAACTGTATTCAGAATCTTTAAACAAAACAAATGTCATTATTTTGCTAGATAAAACTTTAGCAGTGGAATAAAGCTTTCTATAAAATTTTCTTAGTGTTTTCCTAGTTATTTGCCACACAAAGCATTTTTTCCTGAATTGCTCTCTATTATTTTCCCTGGTTATGTGAATATATATCTGAATACTTGAGATTGGGCTGCATGCAACATTTATTTCAAGCAACATTATATTCACACAGCATCGTTATTTCACTTAATGTTGGATTAGGTTTATGACCCTTTTATTGTGACATTTCATAGCACTTATAATATCTGTGTAACATTCTATATATGATGAATATACATATATGTCATAATTTATTTTTGAAATGAGCAGTCATGTTTCATATTTTCTTATTATAGCTATTACCATATTGAATATTTTAAGGCCTAAGTATATTTTTCTTTTTAAATTGTGAATAATGCATCCATAGTGATATATATATATATATATATATATATATATATATATATATATATACACTATTACTTCAGAAGAGTTAAATGCTTCCCACAGGTCTTTACTATGGGAAATATCATTAAACTTGTATAATTAGTATAATTATTTGTTTAAAAATTGAACATGAATCATTTGATATAATAAATGTTCATGTGCAGTGTTTTCTATTTGGTAGCTTAGATAAAAAGGAGGGAAGGTGAATTATCTCACACAGATAATTTGGTTGGTCTAAAAGCAGTAACTGAAATACATGGTTTTGGTACAAATTAGTTAATTTTCTGATGAGTTTCTCATCAGTTAAATGAAGGATGCTACATGACTTCCTTCCACTCTGAGTGGTATACAGGAATTAATGATAAATATGGAGAAACTGTGGTTTTGATAGTTTTAACTATTGTATCATTATTTACTATTAATGAGAAAAATATTAGTCTGGATATTGTTTTCACCAGTCTTAGGTATATATAAAGCAAGTTAACAAAGAATGGCATATGTTGTATTAACCATTCTTAGTAGAAACACAGTACTTGATATTTTTACTGTGAGATCAGCATTTTCCTTCATGTGTTTATTTGTGGAATATATGAATAGAACAAACACCTTTTGACTTGTGCCTGAGATAAGTGCTGTGAGGACTAAGTATGAGATAGTAAATAGATGATATCAGCTAGAACTCTGTTTATTAACAGAGCAGAAAGATGTGAAGGGATTTTTCACACACACACACACATATATATATTTCTTTGAGGGAATACAGAAGGCTAAAGATATGGAATCTTCCTTCTTTCTAGTCCTCATGATTTATGAGTATAATAAAAGCTGGTGGCTCAAAAGCACACATTGCTTCGAAAAGCAAATGTCTGGCTTTCATGGGAACAAAGGGGTTCACAACCCGTGTTTTTATCTCTCTCATTATTTTCTCACAAAACAATATCTATCCCCAGTCCATCAAAAACATACATTAGATTTCACACATCCCAAAAAAAGGAGTCTGGGCCAGATACAGAAGAGCACTGCAAAGAAGCGCCAGAGCAACGGAGAGCTCTTGTGGACAGCAATATTGCCAAACTGCCACTCTTTTGGTAACAAGAATTTTGAGGACAGCTACTTGACTTTTATCCTCTTGTTCATGAAACTTTCGATGATTGCCTTAAATGAATTCACAGAATTTCCTTTCTAGAAATTTTCAACTTCTGTAGTCATGTTAATTAAATAGGTCAGACAAGCAAATGCATCATATCAAAAACTGTGGAAAGAAACTGATGTATACACAGGATGCAAGAAGACTGGTGGAAAGAGCTTGTATTAGACACAATAGATCTAGTCATGGCAATTTCAAATACTTGATGATGGTGAGCGCTTCAATTTATATTCCTCTCTTAATTTCTGTCTTTTCTCCCTCTCTATCTAATGTTTGCTTCCTTTTTACTACTTAACCCCAGATTTCATAGGAGACTTGCTAAGTAGGCATATTCTCCTGTTTTCAATATCTCTGCCTATGCAAATATTCCACAGCTAAAATAAAAATGATGTCTTTGAAAAGAAACTCCTAAAGGATACCTTAGTAATGGTAACATTAACCCCTAGAAGAGTTGGGAGAAGAATTCTAAAGGTAGATAGACATTTAGATACTTTCTAAAAATAATAATTATAAAAATACATAAAATTAGACCAGAAGGATTATATTTTTGTAAACATTGCAGTGAAAAACAAAACAGTCTTGGAACGATTATGTGGCCAGAAACTCAAACTATTTTATATTTGTTTTTTTGACCTGTTGATATCATAGGTGACTTTTCTCTGAACATATCATCATTTTTGCTGATTTTTTAAGTTAGGCATATTTGTTTGACACAGAATATGAATCCTCACTGTAATTCAACTCTTTGTTTTCTTAACGAAATATTTGATTTTATTTTAATATGCAATTTTATTTGTCATTAAGTCAGTAGAAACATCCATCCTCATAGCCTTCACAAAGATAAAAACTAATACAGATTAGACATTGTCAGCTATCTAGTGCATAATTCCCAAGTGAGATTCAAAGTAGAAAGGTTTCAGTAGCCATACAAAGCTGCCTAGGTTTATAGTACCGTGCATGACCTCCCACTTCTGACATGTGCCTTAAGTTGACTTAGATAACTTTAGGTTACCACCAACGTGCAAGAACCACTCTTTTCCCCTTTACAGAGATTTGCCATGTTGACCATTTTTGATGGTCCAATGCTGTCACAGAGGCCATAATTATTAATTGCTTCCCTCCTTCAGTAACTTGAATAGAATATTCTAGTACTGTAGATGCCAGAATACAAGAAATAGTATTTCAAGTTGGATCTAAACTGAATAATCTGAGTCCTGCGACCTAACTATGGGGTGTTTTGTAAATTAGTGTCTTACTTTCATCTTTTTCCTTCCCATCATTTTTATATCCTTTGTCTTTTGTTGTCTGATATTTGTCTCTTTGTATGCAATTTTAAACATCCTAGAAATAACAAATTGGAGATAGTAGGGATTGACATAAAAGAGAGCAAAAGAAGTTGAGACTACTCATCTCTTTTCGACACCTGTCAATTCCTTTTATTTTTCTCTGAGAAATACAGAATTTGCTGGGTGGTAGAGGCACACACATTTAACCCAGCATTCAGGACTCAGAGACAGGTGGGTTTCTGAGTTTGAGTCTAACCTGGTCTATACAGTGAGTTTCAGGACAGTGAAGGCTACACAAAAAAATCTTGTCTCAAAACAATAAAAAAAAAAATCAAACAAAAGAAATACAGAATCCAGCACTCACCATATCTGAGAGACAGAGGATCTGAAACTCAGAAATTTGTGAGTGGAGAGATAGCTGAAGCCAGAACATAACAATGAGGCTTCCTGGATGAAAGACCATTTAGATTTAGGTCACCCATAGACTTCTCTGGGGACAGAGAGTGGTGAACATTTAATTCCCCCCCACACACACTTCCCCTTGTCAGGCCTCCCTCCTCCTCCTCAGCAGAGGTGGCCCACAGTGCCTGAGCCTCTTAGCACAGAACTCACTAGCTGGTGACTGAGACAGCGGAGGCTGGGCTACTGGCTCCTCAGCAGCAGCTGCCAGCTGTACCAGCCTTCTGGATCCTGGGTCCACAGTAGCAGCCTTCTGGGTCCTGGGTCTGTGAGCAGCTGTACAGGACCCACATGGCCTCCCAGCCAGTGACTGTACTAGGCCTCCAATCTATCAATGGCACTCAGCCAGCTGAATGGGCCACCAAGTTCTGCCAGGTCTGCCATACTACTCAGGTCGACCAGGCCTGCCAGGCTACCCAGGTCCATGGATATCCCAACTCATCGGAAACTCTTGAAAATGATTTCTAAGCTGTGCCTACACAGTTATTAGACACACATAAAGAGGAAAAATAAATCTCTCAAAGAAATAGCCACATGAATGGAGGCAAATAAAGAGAGTATGAACAAAGCTCTCAAAGAAATTCAGGCAAACATAGCCAAACAAATAGAGGCACAAGTAGAGGCAAAATTGGTAGTATATAGAGAGGAAAGAAACAAACAAAAGAAAAATTGAGACCATCATAGAAAGACAGAAATCGACATTTAAACAGATGAAAGAAATTGTACAAGGCATGAAAACACAATTAGAATCAATAAAAGAAACACAAACAGAGAAAACCCTGGAGCTGAAGAACTTAGAGAAAAGATGAGGAACCACAAGGTAAGCATCACCAATAGAATACAAGACATGGATGAGAGAATCTGTAGTGCTGAAGAAACACTTGCAAAAATTGATACATCTCTCAAAGAAAACATAAAACCAGAAAAGTCCCCCAAATAAAACATCCAAGAAATCAAGGATGCCATGAAAAGATGAAATCTAAAAATAATAGGATTCGATGAAAAAGAAGACTCCAGGCTCCAAGGTCCAGAAAATATTTTAAAGAAAATCATAAAAGAAAATTTTCCCAACTTAAATAAAGATATGTCCACAAACATACAACAGGCCTACAGAACACCAAATAGACTAGACCAGAAAAGAAACTCCTCATGTCACATCATAGTCAAAACAGTATATCTACAAAACAAAGAAATGAAAAGCAGCAAGGGAAAAAGGCCAAGTAACATATAAAGGTAAACTTATCAGAATCACACCAGATTTCTCATCAGAAACTGTGAAAGCAAGAAGGCACAGAGTAGAAGCCATGCAGACTTTAAGGGGCCACAGATGTCAACCCAGACTACTATACCCAGCAAAGCTTTCAATCAATATAGATGGAGAAAACAAAATATTCCATGATAAAACTAAATTTAGGCAAAATCTACACAGCAAACCAGACCTAGAGAAGGAAAACTCCATTCCAACAAAAACAACTACACCCAAGAAAACTTAGGATACAGGTAGCTTCACGACAAAAAATTAAAAGGAAATAAGCAATGAATCACAGTAACAACACTAACTCCATAATGAAATGAAATAACATTCATTGGTCACTACTATCTATCAAAATCAATAGACTCAACTCTCTAATAAAAAGACACAGACTAACAGAATGGTTGTGAAAACAGGATCCAACATTCTGCTGCATCCAAGAAACACACCTCTGCAACAAAGATAAACACTACCTCAGAATAAAGGGCTGGAAAAATGTTTTTCAAGCAAATGGACCCAGAAAACAAGCTGGGGTAGCTATCCTAGTATCTAATAAAATACACTTTCAACCAAAATTAATCAAAAAATATGAGGAGGGGCACTTCATTCTCATCAAAGGAAAAATCCATCCAGAGGACATCACAATTCTGAACATCTATGCCCCAAATACAATACCACCTACATTTTTAAATGAAACATTAAGGCTGAAATCACACATTGATCCCAACATCTTAATAATGGGAGACTTCAACACTCCACTCTCACCAAGGGACAGATCACCCAGACAGATGCTAACCAGAGAATTAAAGGCATTACAGAGGTCCTAAATCAAATGGACCTAATAGATGTCTACAGAACTTTTCACCCAAATTCAAAAGGGTATAACTTCTTTTCAGAACCTCATGGAACCTTCTCCAAAATAGACCATCTTTTTGGTCACAAAAGCAAGCATCAATAGATACAAAAAGATTGAAATAGTCCCTTTTATCTTATCTGATCACCATGGACTAAAGCTTGATCACAACGGCAACAGAAATAGCAAAAAGCCTACACATACGTGGAAACTGAACAACTTGCTACTCAATGACAGCTGGGTTAGGGAAAATTAAAGACTTCCGAGAATTCAATGGAAATGAAGGCACAACATACCCAAACTCATGGGACACAATGAAAGCAATGCTAAGAGGAATCTTTATAGCACTAAATGCCTTCAAGAAGAAACTTGAAACATCTCATACAAGCAACTTAATAGCTTAACTGAAAAAAAAGAAGCAGACAAATTAAGAGGAGTAGACAACTGGAAATATTCTATCTCAGGGCTGAAAGCAATAAATTAGAAACAAATAAAACAATTCAAAGAATCAATGAAACCAAGAGCTGGTTCTTTGAGAGAATCAGCAAGATACACATGCCCTTAGCCAAACTAACTAAAAGGCAGAGAAAAACTGTCCAAATCAGCAAAATCAGATGAAAAGGCACTGAGGAAATCCAAACAACCATTAGGTCATACTACAAAAGCCTATATGCAACAAAATTTGAAAATCTCAATGAAATGGACAATTTTCTTCATAGATTCCACTTACCAAAATTAAATCAAGATCAGCTAGATAGATTAAATAGTCCTATATCCCCCAAGGAAATAGAAGCAGTCATCAAAAGTCTGCCTTTCAAAAAAAAGTTCAGGGCCAGATGGTTTCAGGGATGACTTTTACCAGACCTTCAGAGAAGAGCTAACTCTAATTTTCTTCAAACTATTTCACAAAATAGAAACAGAAGGAACATTACAAACTCATTCTGTGAAACCACAGTCCCCTTGATACATAAACCACACAAAGACCCAATGAAAAAACGAGAACTTCAGACTGATCTCTCTTATGAACATTGATACAAAAATACTCAATAAAATAGAACATATAAAAGATATCATCTGTGGGAGATCCAGGATGGCGGTGCCAGGAACACTGTGTCTGAGGAGCAGGACAATAATGTCAGGAAAAAGATCAAGAGACTGAATTCTGGGCCCTAAAACAACAGTGATCATGTTTCTCAGGTGAGAGGAAACTCCACGATATGGCAATCAGTTGGTTCCACTCTCAGGTCACCCAGCCAGTACCCAGAAGAGATTCCTGGTTGTTCAGTCATTTGGTCACCAGACAAGAGCCACAGGCCTGTGTATCCTGATCACCTTCTCAGGCTGAACGGTGGGCACAAAAGCACCAGACAATGAGAGTCCCAGATGCGAGAAAAACCCACAGGAAAAGTAGGAAATGGTACTGACCTCAGGTCACCCAGTCTATCCCTGGAAAAGGTCCCACAGAGCAGCCTGCGCCTGTCGCCAGCCCAGAGACCTGCTGCGTGCCTGACTCTCCATCACAGACAGAACTGTGGACCCCAGGACACCATACCCCACAGGGAAGGAAACAGCTTAGAGCACTCAGTAACACCCCCCCCCACACACACACCACCAGCACACACAGGAAAGTTCTCAGGAAAAGGTCTCAGGTTCCTGCCCAGTCACTAGCTTGGAGCCACAACCCGCAAGTGCCTGCATGCTATATGCACCACCCCAAACACCACAGACTGTGTGTCACTTCCTGTTGGGAGTAAACCCCATGGTGGGGTAAACATCTGGCCCTACCTCAGGACACCCAGCTCCGGAAAAGTTTCTGGCTATCCACAGGCTCCTGACTCTAGACTCCAACTGCACGCATGAAAGTGGAGCTCACCTGCCACTGACTGCTGCTTGGGCACAGAGCCCCAACCTCAGACCTACAGAAGCCTGGGATCCCTGAGATCAACCCCACATACTGCTCCAAGGAGGGACCAGTTATCCTTAACTAAACTGACAAAACCACAGCCATCAGTGACCATACGGAAAAAGCTGAGGAGACATCCTACAGAAAAAATCATCTTCCTGCCAAGGGGATTCTCTCCACCACAAGATTCATGGAACCACCAGAAACTAACACCCAACACCTAAGATAGCCTAAGATGGGTAGAGGCCAGTGTAAAAGCTCAACCAACAAAAGACAGAGCAATATGGCATCTCCAAAAGATATCATCCACCATGACCAAGTAACCTTCTTCCAGGCATAAGGGGTGGGTGGGTGTTCAATACACAGAGAATCATCAATGTGATCAACCATATAAACAAAATGAAGGAGAAAGCCCACATGATCATCTCCTTAGAGGCTGAAAAAACATTCAACAAAATCCAACAACCATTCATATTTAAAGTCTTAGCGAGGTCAGCAATACAAAACACACAATCATAATAAAGACAATATACAGCAAGCCTATAGTCAACTTAAATCAATCCCACTGATATCAGGGACAATGCAAGGCTGTCCACTCTCTGCTTGTTTCTTCAACACAATACTTGAAGTCCTTGCGCAATAAAACAATTAAAGGAGATAAATGATACAAATCATAAAGGAAGAAGTCAAAGTATCACTATTTGCAGATGATATGATAGTATACCTGAGTGACCCCCAAAATTCTATTAGAGAACTACTTCAGCTGATAAACACTTTCAGCAAAGTGGCTGGATACAAAATTAACTCAAAAAAAAAAATCAAAAGCTCTCCCTTATACCAAAGTCAAAAGGACCGAGAAAGAAATTAGTGAAAGAACACCCTTCACAATAGCCACTAATAACAAAAAGTTCCATGGTGTGACTCTAACCAAGGAAGTGAATGACCTGTTTAAAAAAAAAAAAAAAAAAAAAAAAAAAAACTTCAGTTCTCTGAAGAAAGAAATTGAAGAATATATCAGAAGATGGAAAGATCTCCCATGCTCTTGGATCAGTAGGATTAACATGGTGAAAATGGTCATCTTGCCAAAAGCAATTCTACAGATTCAATGCAATTCCAATCAAAATACCAACACAATTCTTTACATACTTTGAAAGAAAAAGTCTCAACTTCATATGGATAACCAAAAAATCCAGAATTACCAAAGCAATCCTGTACAAGAAATCATCTTGAAGTATCTCTATCCCTGATCTCAAGCTGTACCACAAAGCAATAGTGATAAAAACTGCATGGTATTGGCATAGAAACAGAATGGTGGATTAAAGGAATTGAATATAAGACCCAGAAATAAACCCACACAGCTATGAATACTTGATTTTTGACAAAGAAACCAAAAATCATTCAATGGAAAGAAGACAGCATCTTCAAAAAATGGTACTGGTCTACTGGAGGTGTACATGCAGAAAACTACAAATAGACCCATATTTATCACCCTGCACAGAACTAGAGCCCAACTGGATCAAAGACACCAACATAAAACCAGACACACTAAAATGATTAGAAGAAAAACTGGGGAAGAGCCTAAAACTCATTGGCACAGGAGACAACTTCCTGAACAGAACTCCAACAGCACAGGCTCTAAGATCAACAATCAATAAATGAGACCTCATGAAACTGAAAAGCTTCTGTAAAGAAAAAGACACTGTTGACAAAACAAAACGACAGCCTACAGACTGGGAAAGGATCTTCAACCCTGTATCTGACAGAGTTCTAATATCCAGAATGTACAAAAAAACGGAAGAAGTTAAAAAGCAGTTAATCAAGTAATCTAATTAAACAACGGAGACAGAGCTAAACAGACAATATAGAATGGCAGAAACACTTAAAGAAATGTTCAAGAGCGTTAGCAGGCCTTCTGGTGTTGGTCTCCTTGGTTTGCCTGTGGTATATATGCAAGATTAGAGTCTCACAACAGTGTGATGCAACCATGATCATTCAGGCCTTTACAGCCATTGAAGCAGGACATTCTCCCCAAGCATGGTTGGATACCATAGAAAGCTAAAATGATATGCTCAGGATGCGAGGCTAAGCACTGCACTCAGGGTCAGCCGCTTTCGACCCAGAGAAGAGCATATCTGATTGCATGCGAGTTGATGCCCCAGGTCCCGCCTCTGAGAAAAAGGTATCGGACGGGTCTGATGCTCTTTGGGTGGATGACACCTAAATGAACATCAGTACAAAGTCCCAATTTATTTCTAATATCAGAGATCAGACCTCTACTCTTGCCTGATGAGTCTAAAACAAAAAGGGGGAAGTGTAGAGAGCTGCGGAATGCTATGCCTTAAAAGATGGAGCTGGTTTCTGCCTTCCACCTTCCCGATGGTGAGTGCTCTCTGTCACGAACAACTCCACATTTGGCTAAGGCCGAGGATCTGGCTTGCTTCCATGTATGTGGACCTATCTGCATTGCCCACGTGGCACGCCTGGGTTGGCTACCCAGAGGCTATTTAAGCTGTGGGCTGGCTTTCCCCGGGGTCCGAGGATTGTTCAAGGTTCCTGAATAAGCTGCATTGAAAAAAAAAAAAAAAAAGAAATGTTCAAGATCATTAGCCATCAGGGAGCTGCAAATAAAAACTACCCTGAGATTTCAACTTACATCCACCAGAATGGCTGAAATAAAAAACTCAGGTGACAATACATGCTGGAGAGGATGTGGAGAAAGGGGAACCCTCCTCCATTGCTGGTGGAAATGAAAACTTGTACAGCCATTTTGTAAATCAATCTTGTGCTTTTTGAGACATTTAGGAATAGCCCTTCCTTGAGATCCAGCTATATCATTCCTACGTATATATCCAAAAGTTGCTCAAGTACACAATAAGGACATTTGTTCAACCATGTTTGTAGCAGCTATTATTCATAATAGCAAGAACCTGCAAACAACCCAGATGTCCCTCAAAGGAGGAACTGAGACAGAAATTGTGGTACATTTACAGAATGGAATATTACTCAGCAATTAAAAATAAGAAAATCATGAAAGTTGCAGGCAAATGGTGGGATCTAGAAAAGATCATCCTGAGTGAGGTATCCCAGAAGCAGAAAGACACACAGTATATACTCACTTATAAGTGGATACTATACATATAATATAGGATAAACATACTAAAATCTGTACACCTAAAGAAGCTAAACAAGAAGGAAGACCCTTTGTAAGATGGTCAATCCAATGACAAATGAGATGGACATTGGAAGAAGGAAAAACAGGAAATAGGACAGGAGCCTACCACAGAGGGTCTCTGAAAGACTCTAGCCAACAGTTTATCAAAGCAGATGCTGAGACTCATAACCAAGCTTTGGGCAGAGTGCAGGGAATCTTATGAAAGAAGTGCGAGTTAAAAGACCTGGAGAGGACACGAGCTCCATAAGGAGAACAACAGAACCAAAATATCTGGGCCCAGGGTTCTTTTCTGAGACTGATAGATACTCCAACCAAGGACCATGTGTGGCTATAACCTAGAAACCCTGTTCAGATGTAGCCCATGGTAGCTCAGTAACCAAGTGGGCATTCTAGTAAGGGGAACAGGGACTGTTCTGATATGAACTCATTGGTGGGCTCTTTGACCACAATGCCTTATGGTTCGCAGCCTTGCCAAGCCACAGAAGAGGCCATTGCAGCCATTTTTTATTTTACCTGACAAGTTATGGTCAGATGGAAGGGGAGGAGAGTTCCCTTCCCTATCAGTGGGTTTGGAGAGGGGCATGGAAGGAGATGAAGGAGAGAGGATGGGGTTGAGGAATGACGGAGGGGGCTATATCTGGGATAAAAAGAGAACAAAATGTAATTAATGTAAAAAAATAAAATTTAATTAAAAAGTTATATAATGCTTCAATCAAACTATTCCAAAATCTAATGTTCCCCAATATTAAATGATATATTAAGATTATATTAACATTATGTGGCCTCTGTAAGATATTATCATCATAAACTTTACTCTTGCCTTGTCCTGGAGTCCAAAATTCTAAACCTAGTTTCACTGGAACAGAACGAAGTTGTTGGCAGAGGCACGCACTTGCCATTACTAGAGAAAATCAATTACCCAATTCTTTCCATCTATCTGATTCAATTATCCATTGTCCATTTTTGTATCTTCAGTATCCTCCTTTTGTGCCAGACATGGAACTATCTTTAAAACATGAATATTTAAGGATCCTTGCCCACAGATGCGTACATAATATACTATTCTTATTGCTTATGTACCTATTGCCACAATCATATTTTTGGAAATTTATTGCAGAACAAGTAGCAGCAATGAAGACAAATAGACTCAAGGGAAACTAATGACACTATAGCCAAAAAAATAAAGTCTTTGAAACACTAAGATGTAAATGTTCTACTTATATATCAATAAATCACTGCAAGGCACAAACTTATTAGACACGTGCTATTTTTTAATAAACAGCACACTTTTATTAATGAATAATATCATATATAAAGATAAATCTAAAAATAAGTGTATTTAATTGCAAAATTATGACTAGAAGTTTAACAGAGAAATATGCTAAACATAAAATCCTGCATTAATTAATTTGCCAAATATTTCAGCTATTTGCTCAATTTACACATAAAAACACATTTTAATCAATGTCTACAGCATAAAATACTACCGATAGACTATATTGTGAAGAGAATGAACCAGTGAGTATGAAATCTATCTTCCTAGCTATTATTAGCATTAAATCTAACTCATTTGAAAAGGATCTTCAAACAACTCTTGGGTTATAATTTCTTCCTTAGGAAAGAAAATCTACTTTTTCTAACTCCTAATTCTAAGTCTTGTGATGTAGAATCGTCAAAAGTCTTACAGAACTTAGAATGATACTTGTCTGTTTCTGTGAAGAGAAAGTTGGTAGAAAGATTACATTTTACAAGTTTGTACACATTGTCATTTTCTGTTTCAACTGAACGCTGAAGGAAGGCAGGCGATGGAAAGGAGTCTCAGTCTATCAGTCAACACCATATTTTGTAGTTCAGTAATAAAATAATGCTACTGAAAATTAGCTCAGTTGCTAGTGTCACTTTTTTCTTCTATACTTCACACTGATAGGACATGGTTCTACTTACACCTTGCAGAGGTCAGTATGAGAAACTTTTACTTAAAACAAAAGCATATTTCCTTTAATAATATTCCTTGTTTTCAAGTTCGATATAAAAAAGGCATAGAAACAGTTGTTCTCTGATGTTGCCTCATTGCACTAACCTGAACAGAACACCAACAGCACAGGCTCTAAGAGCAACAATCAATAAATGGGACCTCATGAAACTGAAAAGTTTCTGTAAAGCAAAGGATACCGTCATCAAAACAAAACGACTGCCTACAGATTGGGAAAGAATCTTCACTAACCCTTTATCTGACAGAGGACTAATATCCAGTATATACAAAGAACTAAAGAAGCTGAAAAACAGCAAACCAAGTAATCCAATTAAAAAATGGGGAACAGAGCTAAACAGAGAATTCTCGACAGAGGAATATCGAATGTCAGAAAAACACTTAAAGAAATGCTCATCCTCATTAGCCATCAGGGAAATGCAAATCAAAACGACCCTGAGATTTCACCTTACACCCATTAGAATGGCCAAGATGAAAAACTCAAGTGACAACACATGCTGGAGAGGTTGTGGAGAAAGGGGAACCCTCCTCCACTGCTGGTGGGAATGTAAACTGGTACAACCACTCTGGAAAGCTATCTGGCGCTTTCTAAGACAATTAGGAATAGTGCTTCCTCAAGACCCAGCTATACCACTGCTAGGTATATACCCAAAGTTCGTTCAAGTACACAAAAGGGATACTTGCTCAACCATGTTTATAGAAGCTCTATTTGTAATAGCCAGAACCTGGAAACAACCCAGATGTCCATCAACGGAGGAACGGGTACAGAAATTGTGGTATTTTTACACAATGGAATACTACTCAGCAATCAAAAAGGAGGAAATCATGAAATTTGCAGGCAAATGGTGGGATCTAGAAAAGATCATTCTGAGTGAAATATCCCAGAAGGAGAAAGACAAACATGGGATATACTCACTTATATAGACCTAAAAGATATGATAAACATAATGAAATCTATACACCTAAAAAAGATAATCAATTGAGCGGACATGGGGTAAGATGATCAATCCTCATTTAGAAAGACAGATGGGATGTGCATTGAATGTATGACAGGAGTCTACTGAACGCATCTGAAAGACTCTAACTAGCAGTGTTTTCAAAGCGAAGACTCATGACCAAACCTTTGGCAGAGTACAGGGAATCATAAGAAAGAAGGGGAGTTAGTCTGATGGGGAAAGGATAGGAGCTCCACAAGGACCAAATATATCTGGGCACAGGGTCTTTTCTGAGGCTGACATTCAACCAAGGACCATGTATGGATATAACCTAGAACCTCCACTCAGATGTAGCCTGTGGTAGCTCAGTAACCAATTGGTTTCCCAAAGTGAGAGGAACAAGGACTATTTCTAACAGGAACTCAATGACTGGCTCTTTGGTCTCCCCACCCCTGAAGGGAGGAGCAGTCCTGTTAGGCCACAGAGGAGGGCTTTGCAGCCAGTCCTGAAGATACCTGATAAAACAGGATCAGATGAATGGGGAGGAGGTCCCCCCTATCAGTGGACTTGGAAAGGGGCACGGTGGAGATGAGGGAGGGAGGGAGGGACTGGGAGGGAATGAGGGATCAGGACACAGCTGGGATACAGAGTTAATAAAATGTAACTGATAAAAATAAATAAATAAATAAATAAAAAGTTTAAAAAGAAAAAAGTGGACAATTGTTAATAAATATTATACAGTACAAAATGAATGGAAAAACGATAGTGTCTCTAACCAAATCAAGGATTATCTCAAGAGGAAAAGACACACTTTCATAAAACAGAGTTAGCCATATTAAATAGAATATATTTTAAATATATTAAATGTGGGTTCTACATTCTTTGTAAATTTTGAGCAAAGTTTGGAGTAAATTTTGAGACTCAAACATGCTGATGTGCTCTTCCCTCCTAGTCTACTAAATAAATTCCAGTCATTTTAACTACATTGTATCTTTTGTTAAAAGGGGACTACCATGTTTTGCTTGAGGTGGTCTTCTCTGACACAAACGTTAAGTATGCAGTTGCAGATTTTCCCCACCATAATCCATTAATCACTACAATTATAGAAAAATTGAGTGGTACTTAATGGTACTTGTTGCTTAAGATGGTGAGATTTCAATTAACTCTTTCTGCCTTAGATGTCTGTAAGAGCAAATGAAAAGAGAGAGATAAGAAAAAAAATTGTTCTTTAAGGGGAGATAAAAACAAGTCCAGGGGGCTGGAGAGGTGGCTCAGAGGTTAAAAACATTGTCTTCTCTTCCATAGGTCCTGAGTTCAGTTCCCAGCAACCACACTGTGGCTCACAGCCATCTATAATAGGAACTAATGCCCTCTTCTCTCCTGCAGATGTGCAGCAACAAAGAACACTCACATACATAAAAAATAAATCCTTAAACAAACAAACAAACAAAAAAAAAAACAAGTCCAGAAGATTGAAAATGAATTAGAAGAGCTAGATGTAATTTTCAGGAATGTGACATGTGAAGGACACAAGATGAGGTATTGGAAAATGTAAAGAATATTTATGGGAAGAAAAGTAAAATGTATAAGAAATGATAAAAACAGAAGTATCAAGACTTTATAGCCAAATCTATCTGCAGTTATGGACAAAAGGAAATAGAAATGCCACTAGGACAAAACTGTGCTCACAATGTGAGACAATCAGAGTGTGAAACCAAAAGGAGTGAAAGCAAACGATTTGGCAGTAATGCATTCTAGGTGACAATTGTCCTTTCTGAAATGAAAGGTTCATTCTTCCCTGTGAATAAAACAGGAAGCTATGGACATGGTGTTCTATGCTAGGTGCTTAAATACTCATTCTGAATAATACAGAAGGTCTAGAAGTTTCCGTGATGAAACAGGTCTTTAAAAAGACTATCAAGCATTTGGTAAGTGAGCAGAACATACCAATCTATAACAGAAAACATCGAGTTCCGGGAGAATTCTCTTTTGTTAAGCTTCTTCTAAAGACTTCTTTGATCTTAATATAATTTTCAACCAGACATCAGTAGTCTTTCTCTTGAATTTCATATACTATTATACAAGGTAAATTACTGACTCACTATCATTGAGACAGTGGAAGTAACTAGGGAAGTTATATCATTTATATTTCAGGAAATTTGCTCTCTTCCTGAGTCACTATGAGGCTGGAAATTAAAAGAAGCATTCATAACACCATTCCCACACATGATCTAGAATTATGTCTTAAATATCAACATAATAAAATAAATCTTTACAATTATTTCAAAGTTATTTCATGGCAACTTTTATCTTCTTAGTTGTTTTTCTTACTTGGATATAAGAAATATGTGTGTGTGTGTGTGTGTGTGTGTGTGTGTGTGTGTGTATGTATCCATGTATAAAACTTATTCATTAGCCTAAAAATTTAAACATCCTGAGGCTAAAATGACAATGCATTTGGAAAAAAATTGATCCATTTTGAAATTAATTTAAAATACTACATTTACAGCAATAAAATTGTTACTTTCTTTAATCATATTGATTATAAGTCATGATGCTATTAATTTGCAGATATAATGCAGTGTGGAATTCTCTATGGAAACTGAACAAAGCAGAAAGCCCATACATAGGACCTGCATTTGTTGTTGATATAGAATTTTCAGTTTTAATATTTATGTTCAAAATCTGAAACATCTCATTCTTTGACTGATGGAATGTATTTAGTTTATTCAGATACTGACAAGACAATATTTCAGCAAAAAGGGGGCTACTTCAACAAGATTACTTTGTCTTGAGTGTGTAATAAGCCTTTGTAGATAAAACTCCCACTTAAGCTATGCAGCATTAAAGGGTAAAGATTTCAGAATTTCAAAACAAGTGGGGAAAATAAAAATCTATTATAGAAGATATAAACAACTCTTCAAATACAAACAAGTGTCCATCGTGTGAAATGCAGCTCAACACTGAATCATGAAGAAACTCTAAAGTAAATCAAAGGGTAATTAATTTACACCTACAAGAATAGCAAAACCCCAGGTATTGGCAATGACCCCTGAAGAAAGTATATAATAGGAGATTCTCTTTATTTTCATAGAACACTAAGTGGCACAGGTTGGTCTTTGTATACTAATTTAATGATATTGTTGTAGTTCTATATGAATGTTTAAGGTTTTTTTTTAATTTATATGAAGAATGTTGTGGTTCTTTTTATTTGGATTTACAATGCATCTGTAAATTTCCTTTTGTATAATGGACATTTCACATTATCTAATTCTACTAATCTACGAACATAGGTGGTTTTTCTGTTTTTCTCAGTTTCTTTGGTCAGGAATTTGAAGTTTTCATTGTAGAGGTATTTGACTTCATTGTTCAGATTTATTACAAATATTATCCTATTGTCTCTGATGCTAGTATAAATTACATTGTGTCCATGATATCTTTTGTGTGTGTGTTTCTTGTTAGTGAATAGAAAGGCCACTGATTTTTTTTGTTGACTTTCTAGCTTTCCACTTTACTAAAATTGCAAGTTGTTTTTAGAAATTTTATGATGCAATTTTGTGATTAGGTTTACTACAAATCATAAGCAAATGACAAATACTTTTTCTTTTCCCACTTATATCCATTTAATTTCCTTCACTTTCTTTATTGCTTCACTCTGTACTTCCTCTTCTATATTAAAAACTATTGTGGATAGGGTGCAGCTTGCCTCATTTGTGATTTTCATAGGTTGCTTAGAGTTTTTCTCCATTTAGGATAGATAACATTGGCTGAAGGGTTTGTGATATATAGCCTTTATTATGTTGAGGTATGTTCCCTCCAGTCTTACTCTCTATAGGACATTAATCACGAAAGCATGCTGAATATTATCAAAGGCTTTTAGTGCATTTATTAATATGATAATGTGGTTTCCATCTTGAAGCCCAATTATATTTTTTATCATGTTTATTGACTTATGTATGGTGAAGCAGTCATGCATTTGGGAGATAAAGTCAACTTGATTGTTCTTGACATGTGCTTGTGTTTGGTCTGCTATTATTATTGTCTTTATTATTAATATTTATTCACTTTTTAATCCCACTGTAGCCTCCTCCCTCCTCTCATCATCCTATGTTTCTCACCCCTAGTCCCCTGATAATGGAGGTCCTCCTCCCCTACGATCTGACCCTTGCCTTGAGGTCTCCTCGAGACTGTTTGGAAGCTCTTTCTCTGTGACCTAGTAAGGCCACCTTGCCAGAGGCAAGTGAACAAACAGCAGGCAACCAAGTTCATGCCAGTAACTTCCCTTACTAGGCCAACCCCATGGAGATGGAGCTACCCACATGCTACATATGTGTAGGAAATCTAGGTCCTCTCCATGCCTTGACTTGCTTGATTCTTCAGTGTCTGCAGGCCTTCCTTGGCCTAGGATTTTTGGTTCTGTAGGGTTTTTTTTTTTTTTTTTTTTTTTTTTGGAGCTACTGTCCCCACCAGGTCTTTCTCACTCTGCCTTCTCCCATAGGATTCCCTATACTCTACCTAAAGTTTGGCTATGAGTCTCAGCATCTGTTTCAATATGCTGCTGGGTAGAGTCTTTCAGAGGCCCTCTGTGGAAGGCTCCTGTCCTGTTCTCTGTCTTCTCCTACTTCCAGTGTCTATCTTGTTTGCCCTTCTGAATGAGTATTAAGCATCTTTCCTAGGGTTCTCCTTATTGTTTAGTTTCTTCAGCACTATACAATTTGGTATGTTTATCCTATATTATATGGCTGATACCTACTTATAAGTGAGTATGACTGACATATAGAAGTAAAAGAGAAATGCAGTAATGATTCTGCTTGATGGGCATGACCCATAGGAAAAGAAGAGGAAGACATCTATGTAGACTAGAAACAATGGAGAAATATTTTCAGAAATGTGTAGTCAGTGTTGCCAGATATTGAAAAATATTATTCATTTAAAGCCATTATAGATTCCAAGAGGAATACTCAGGTGGTTAAAGAGAAAGGGAGCATCTGAGCAGGATACTGGAGATAATATTGTGTGGATGTACTAGATGACAGGTAGTAGGTTGTTCAATTTGTAGTGATAGAAAGGGATATTGTGATGCTACAGAGCTAAAATTACCTTTTGCTTGGAAGACAGGAGTGAGTGATAATTGGCTAAGGTATGCTATGTGCTCAATAAACATCAGTAAGTCTTGACAGAAAAAGTAATAGTATCATATGAACTTTTAATTTTGTGCTGTTTGTATTGGGAAAAATCTTACTTTAGTTTTCTTATTATTTAGCCAAATTACTTATAATAAATACATATAAATCAAATATTGGAGGTATTACTTTACCTTTAATTTGAATAATATGCATGCATATTTTATTTCTTTTATCAAAAACAAATGTTTTCTCACATAATATATATTTATTATGGTTTTTCCTTCCTCTACACTTCCTAATTTCTTCCCATTCTCCTGCCATCTGGACACACCCATTTCTGTCTCTCAGAAAATAAACTCTGCTATAGGATGATAATGAAGGAAAATTAAAATGTGCTAAGATAAGACAAAAACTAAGATATCTAATTAGGACAAAAAAATAGAAAAGAACCCAAGACAAGGCACAAGAAACAAAGAGCCACTTGTTCACACCTCGAAATCTAATAAAAACATGTCAACAGAAGTCATAAAATATATGCAAAGGACCTGTAGAGAAAACACACACACACACACACACACACACATATATATATATATATGTAACAAAGTAATGTAAAGTAATAAAGTAAATAAAGTAATAATATAAAAAGTAATAATGTAATTACATTAAAAAACTAAAGTTTTTAATAATAAAAATTGTTATTAAAATAATAAATAATGTAATAACATTTACTTTATAATAAAGTAATAACATCATAAAATGAAAAATAAAAACCTGACATGACATCATGCAATAAGTAAATTCCAAAGATGACTGCCTATTCGCCCTCTAGTGCTAGGCAAACACTACTATTTAAGAGTAGTTTGTTTCTCCAGTGAGGCTCTCTTGGAGGAAACGCAATTTTCATCTGCAAGTGGCTATCAGTTGGAAATTGCTTCTGGCTTAGGGAAGGGAGCATGTGTCCTCTTCTTTCATTTTGTTTTTATTTTTTTTATTTTCATTAATTACAATTATTCACTTTGTATCCCAAATCCACCCTATCCCCTATCCCCTCCCAATCCCACTTCCTCCTTTTTCTTCTTCCTGTGCTGTCCCCCAGACCAATGATAGGGTAGGTCCTCCTCCCCTTCCATCAGACCTTAGTCTATTATGTCTCATCAGGACTGGCTTCTTTGTCTTCTTCTGTGGACTGGTAAGGCTGCTCCCCACTCAGGTGGAGGTGATCAAAGGGCTAGCCCATGAGTTCATGTCAGAGATGTCCCTGTTCCTATTACTGGGAACCCTCTAGGACATTGAGCTGCCATGGACTACTTCTGTGCAGGGCTTCTAAGTTATCTCCATGCATGGTCCTTGTTTGGAGTATCAGTCTCAGGAAAGACCCCTGTGCCCAGATTTTTTTTTTTTTTTTTTTTTTTTTTTTTTTTTTTTTTTTGGTTCTTTTGCTCTCCTTGTAGAGCTCTTGCTCCCTCCAGGTCTTTCTATCTCCCGCTTCTTTCACAAGATTCCCTGCACTCTGCAAAAATTTTGGCTATGAATCTCAGCATGTTTTAATACCTTGCTAGATAGAGTCTTTCAGAGGCCCTCTGTGATAGGCTCCTGTCCTGTTCTCTGTTTTCGCCCTCTTCTGATGTCCATCCTGTTTACCTTTCTGAGAGAGGATTGATCATCTTACCCAGGGTCTTCCTTCTTGTTTATCTTCTTTATGTGTACAAATTTTAGTATATTTATCCTATATTATATGTCTAATATCCACTTATAAGTGAATATATATACCATGTGTGTCTTTCTGCTTCTGGGATACCTCACTCAGGATGGTCATTTCTAGATCCCACCATTTGCCTGCAAATTTCATGATTTCTTTTTTTATTATTTCTTTTTTATTGTTTATTATTATTAGTTACATTTTATTAACTGTGTATCCCAGCTGTATCCCGCTCTCTTATTCCCTCCCAACCCCACCCTCCCTCCCTCAGCTTCTCCCTGCCCCTTTCCAAGTCCACGGATTGGAGAGGACCTCCTCCCCTTTTGTCTGGCCCTGTTTTATTTTATTTTTTAATTGCTGACTAGCATTCCATTGTGTAAATGTACCACAACTTCTGCATCCATTCCTCAACTTAGGGACATCTGGGTTGTTTCCAGCTTCTGGATATTACAAATAAAGCTGCTAAGAACATGGTTGAGCAAATGTTCTTGTTGTATTCTTGAGCACCTTCTGGATATATAACTAGGAGTGATATAGCTGGATCTTGAAGTAGCACTACTCCTAATTATCTGAGAAAGCTCCAGATTGATTTCCAAAGTGGTTGTACAAGTTTACATTCCCACCAGCAATGGAGTAGGGTTCCTTGAACTTATTGGCACAGGAGACAACGTCCTGAAGTGAACACCAACAGCACAGGCACTAGGATCAAAAATCAAAAAAATGGGACTTCCTGGGAAAAGCTTCTGTAAAGCAAAGGACACTGTCATCAGAACAAAACAACAACCTACAGAATGGAAAGGGATATTCACCAACCCTATATCTGACAGAGGAATAATATCCAGAATATATAAAGAACTTAATAAGTTAAGCAGCAACAAATCCCAAGTAACCCAATTAAAATGGGGTACAGAACTAAACAGAATTCTCAATAGAGGAACATTGAATGGCAGAGAAACACCTAAAGAAATGCTCAACATCCTTAGTCATCAGGGAAATGCAAATCAAATAGACCCTGAGATTTCACTTTACACCCATCAAAATGGCTGAGATAAAAAACTCAAGTGACAGCACATGCTGGAGAGGATGTGTAGAAAGAGGAACTCTCCTTTCAGTTTTATGACCCGATCCGGTGCAGACCTGTGCATGCTGCCTCAGGATCTGTGAGTTCATATGTGCATAAAATATTTTGATGTAGAAGGCCTTTTTTTTCTTGGTGTTCTCCATCCTCTCAGTCTCCTGCAGTCTTTCTCCCTCCACCTCAGCAAAGTTCCCAGTGTTCCAAGGGAAGCGATTCGATGGGAGATATTCTATTTAGGGCTTAGCGTCCCAAGGTTTTCACTCCCTGCATAATATATCTGGCTGAAATAGTCTCAGTATTTGTGTTCGTATACTACAGGAAAAAAAAAAACAACATAAATACCTCTCAACAGATGAATGGATAAAGAATTATAGTATTGGAATCCTTGTGGAAGAAGAAGCAGATGGAAAGACCTGGAGGGGCCTGGGGCTCCACAAGGATAGAAACAGAGCCAAAATACCTCGGCACAGGGTTGCCTAAAGAGACTGATACTCCAAATAAGGACATTCATGGAAAGACCCTAGGCCCCTTGTTCATAGGAATCCCATTGGCTTCTCAGTTTCCAAATGGGTTCTCTGATAAGAGGTACAGGAGCTATCTCTGACATGAACTCAGTGGCAGGTTATCTATCACTTCCTCCGGTTGATGCAGCCTTGCCAAGTCATAGAGGATGAGGATGAAGCCAGCCTTGGGAAGGGACTGCAGTGGAGCTACAAAGTGAATACATTTTAATAAATACTTTTTTAAAAAAGCATTGTAGTATATTTACACAATGGAATATTAGTCATCAGTTTATTAAAAAGTGAATCACGAATTTGCTGAGCCTTATAGCCAAACTTTGGGCAGAGTTTAGGGAATCTTAGGAAAGAAAGTAGAGATAGTAAGACCTGGAGAGCACAGAAGCTCCACAAGGAGAGCAACAGAACCAAAAAATCTGGGCACAGGGGTCTTTTCTGAGACTGATATTCCAACTAAGGACCATTAATGGAGATAACCTAGAACCCCTGCTCAGATGTAGCCCATGTAGTCCAAGTGGGTTCACTAACAATAGGAACAGGGACTATCTCTGACATGAACTGATTGGTCTGTTATTTGATCCCCCTTAGGGGGGGGTGCAGCCTTACCAGGCCACAGAGGAAGATAATGCAGCCATTTCTTATGAGACCTGAGAGATTAGGATCAGAAGAAAGAGGAGGAGGACGTCCCCTATCAGTGGACTTAGGGAGTGGCATCTGTGGAGAAGAGGGAGGGAGGGTCAGACTTGGAGGGGAAGAGGGAGGGAGATACAGGTGGGATACAAATTGAATAAACTGTATTTAATAAAATTATAAAATCTAAAAAAAGGTTCTCTTATAAAAACTAGAAATAATACAAACCAATACATACAGACATAACTCTTTAGAAGGAAGGTTGATGGTATGATTACATATAACATAAGAATATTTTCTATTATAATGTCTATGTCTTCCATAGCCACAAATAATTTGATTATCTGAATGAGAATGGCACCAAAGAATCATATATTTGGATACTCATATCTCAGTAGATGGAACTGTTTGGGAAAGATTAGGAGGTGTGCAGCCTCGTTAAAGTAGGTGTATCATTGGCAGTAGATTTTTCAGGTCACAAAACAATGAACCATTTCCAGTCTGTTCTCTTATTCTTGCTTGTGTTTTGATATGTGATCTCTCACCTTCTGCTTAAGTAATCATGACTGTTGTTTTATACCATGCTACACTTCCAAGACAGATTCTTATCCTTCTTGAACCTTAAGCTCCCAATAACCCCTTCTCTCTACAAGTTGCCTTAGAAGTGGTATCACCACAGCAATAGAAAAGTACCTAATGAAAAAGGTGGTAACTTCAACAAATAATTAAGCATTATCGTCTCGACTTAGCAGCATTAAATATGGACTCGCAGAGTTGGAGCAATGGATATTTTATTTTTGATTCTCAAAATGAGATCAGCTAGCAGCATCTAGGAAGAGTTAAACTCAGTTGAGAAAATTTGCCCAAAAGAAGGAACAGGGAGCATGTCTACAGAACATTTGCTTGATCTATGATGGATGTGAGAAAGCCCAGTTAACTGGGGACAACTATCACTCCCAGACAGGTGATCCTGGATTATATAAAAAGACTAAGCTGGATCTTGAGGAAGCGCTATTCCTAGTTGTCTGAGAAAGCGCCAGATTGATTTCCAGAGTGGTTGTACAAGTTGACATTCTCCCAAGATCAAGCCATACCACTACTGGGCATATATCCAAAAGAGGCTCAAGTACACAAAAAGGACATTTGCTCAACCATGTTTGTAGCAGCTTTATTTGTAATAGCCAGAAGCTGGAAACAACCCAGATGCCCCTCAACTGAAGAATGGATGCAGAAATTGTGGTACATCTACACAATGGAATATTACTCAGCAATGAAAAATAAGGAAATCATGAAATTTGCAGGTAAATGGTGGGATCTGGAAAGGATCATCCTGAGTGAGTTGTCCCAGAAGCAAAAAGACACACATGGTATATACTCACTCATATAGACATACAACGTAGGACAAACCCACTAAAACCTGTGCATCTAAAGAAACTAAGCAAGAGAGAGGACCCTAACTAAAATGTCCAATCCCCATCCGGAAAGGCAAAGAGGATGGACATCAGAAGAAGAAGAAAACAGGAAACAACCTAGGAACCTACCACAGAGGGCCTCTGAAAGCCTCTGCCCTTCAGACTATCAAAGCAAATGCTGAGCCGGATGGGCAACTGTTGGGCAGGTGAACGGAATTTTAGGTAAGAACTGGGAAATAGTAAGAGCTGGAGAGGACAGGGTCTCCACAAGGAGAGCAACAGAACAAGAAAATTTGAACACAGGGAACTTCCCAGAGACTCATACTCCAACCAAGGACTATTCATGGAGATAACCCAGAACCCCTGCACAGATGTAGCCCAGGGCAGTTCAGAGTCCAATTGGGTTACATAGTAATGGGAAGAGGGACTGCCTCTGACATAATCTGATTGGCCTGCTCTTTGATCACCTCCCTCTGGGGGGGAGCAGCCTTACAAGGCCATAGTAGAGGACAATACAGCCACTTTTGATGTGAACTGACAGACTAAGATCAGAAAGGAGAGGAGAACCTCCCCTATTAGTAGACTTGGGGAGTGGCATGCAAGCAGAGGGAGGAGGGAGGGTGGGATTGGGAGGGGAGGAGGGAGGGGCTTATGAGGGGATGCAGAATGAATAAAGTGTAATTGATGAAAAATTAAAAAAAAATAAAAATGAAATAAAAAGACTAAGCAAGCTGTGGGAAGTAAGCATGTAAGATGTGTTTCCATGGACTCTGTTTCACTTTCTGTCTCCAGGTTCCTGCCTTGAGTTCCTGCCCTGAATTCACAATGAACTATTAACTATAAGATGAAATTAACCATGCCTTCCCCAAACTGGTTTGTTTGCGGTATTTTATCATACCAATAGAAATCTGAGAAAGACAGACAATAAAAGCCTGGCAAGCCCAACCCAGACCAAATACCAAGATGGAGATAGCACTTGGGCACTTAAAGGAGCCCTTAGATGTGGGAAATTTTCAATTGTTGAAAAAACAAAACAAAATATGGGTTTCTCTAAGAATATATGGTCTAGTAAGCAGACATCTTACTCCAGAGGAAGGTGTCACAACCACAAATATTTCTGCAGTACAAATTATTCTCAAAAGATATTTTTTTGAAGAACACAAGTTGAGATGTTAGTGAATAGGTGTTTAGAGAAATCTTGGAGGTGAATACAATCATAACATATTATGCAAAAAAAATTAAATAACTAATAAAATTGTATACTGAAAAGGAATGATGAATTATCACGTGTGTTGAAGAAATAAAAAGTGCTTCTTAGTGGTGAGGAAATGAGTGCAGATTGGTTATATGGAACAGATTCAAAGCACTAAAGGCAAAATCAGGGGAAACTTAAGAACTGACTGTTCTGATGTTATAAAACCATTCCACTGGGAATGCATAGTATAATATTTCATAGATGTTTAAAAGCTAGTGCAGGTCTGTTTAATCAATAATTGGGTCAGGCTGATCTCATTTCATAGATACAAAAATATCAATCTGCTAAATATTTGCTTTTTGTTTTTTCCCAAGAAAGAATAGCTGGAATCAATAAACACATCAGCATCGGCTTGCCTTGAAGTTATTGAATAAGTAAATATATGTATTGACACTTTAATCAATTAATTTCATGTTTACAGACATCACTTAAAATCCTTCCACAGGACAGGGTCTCCACAAGGAGAGCAACAGAACAAGAAAATTTGAACACAGGGAACTTCCCAGAGACTCATACTCCAACCAAGGACTATTCATGGAGATAACCTAGAATCCTTGCACAGATGTAGCCCATGGCAGTTCAGTGCCCAAGTAGGTTACATATTTGGCTGTATGTATGAAGAGGGACTGTCTCTGACATAATCTGATTGGCCTGCTCTTTGATCACCTCGCCTTGAGGGGGGCACAGCCTTACCAGGCCACAGTAGAGGACAATGCAGCCACATTTGATGTGAACTGATAGACTAAGATCAGAAAGGAGAGGAGAACCTCCCCTATCAGTGGACTTGGGGAATGGCATGCATGCAGAAAGGGGAGGGAGGTTGGGATTGGGAGGGGAGGAGGGAGGGGCTTATGGGGGGACACAAAATGAATAAAGTGTAATTAATAAAATAAAATAAAATAAATCCTTCCACAAAAAATAATTATCAAAATAAAAGGTAGTAATACTTAGACTACTAAGGCTTCCTGACATGGTGAATGAAGTGTTTTTGGTGATAAAATGAAAATCTTTATAAAAATATGATTTTAATGTATCTTGTGTATTGTGGAAAAGGAAGAAAAATAATGTGACAATAGCAAAAATAAAAAAAAATTTCTTAAGATATACTTTAGGTATATAATTAAAAATGAAACAAATCATGAGTCATTTGACAAGTAATGTGACATCATCTGTGAGAATTCAAAAGAAGATGATTAACTCCTGTTATTTACTTCCTCAAGGGTTGCTCTTTCTTGTGTGGCGTGATATATTTAGTACAGCAAAATGTTTAAAACCTATTTTATAAATATTTAAATCTTAAATCCACTGAATCAAATTATCCTACTGTACATATTCTTACTATTACCTTGTGAAATTAAAGAGTAACTTATTAACGTGTGTATGTTAAATATTTGAGTGCTTTACACACACACACACACATACATATATATATATATGCAAAATTTCCAAAAGAGACACAAATCTTAGTTTTCAAATGGATTAAACAAAGCTGAAGTAATGGAGTAAACAAGGCAAAGGTTGCAAATGCATCCATTGAGAATACATATTTGTTTATACTTTTATTTTTTAATTTGAACAGTTTTTACTGTGAGACAGAATTGATCTCAAAGTCAAGATTATGGGTCCCAGATGATTGATCTTTAGAAAACAGTGTCTTTCTGTGAATTTATTTCCTCTCTTGGATAGGGAGGAAATTGTGTGCATGTGCTTATGTGTGTGTATATATATAGGTATATTATGTATATGTGTGCATAGGTCTATGTGTGCATGTGTATGTTTATATGTATGTGTGGATGTGTATATGTTAATGTGTGTAAGTATATATATGTGTGTGTAGTACATGTGTATACATATGTATATGTTTGTGTGTATATGTGGATGTGTGTATGTATGTGTGTATGTGCATATATGTGTATGTATATTGTGTAGTTATATGTGCACATGCATGGGTATATGTATGTGATTTATAAGTATAAATATATGTGTAATATTTACCATAGCACATAGAAAATTTGTTTAAGATTTTAAGATGTAGCTTACTATTTTTTTTTTAAATTAGGACACTAAATTTTCATCAGTAATTACATGGCTTTAGCATGGTAGAAATTCAAAGGAGATCACTTTATAGATCAAACTAAGAAAATTCACTGTAGTTCTTAATGTTTACTGTGTCCTATTAACATTGAATAAATTGAAAGTTACTGACTTGCATTGTTTCAGTGATGGTGTTAACTAGGTTGATGGCAGCTTAGTTGTTCTTCTTTGGGTCTCTTTACTTTGGTGTACTATCATGTCAATTAGTAAATTTTGAAACAACTTCATTCTTTATATAAATAATGAAATTTGGGCAGAAATAAATCCTGGGGATTTTAATGTAGGATCACCTCTACTGAAGTGAATAAATGCTTGGATTTCCACATTATTCAGCAATAATGATTTTGCGAGCAAAATGAAAAATGTTTGTAATCAAATCTAAAAGTTTCAGTCTGAGTTGTGGGTGCACATATGTGTATGTGTGTGTGTGTGTGTGTTCATCCAGTTGTCTTCTTAGTTTCCTTAACTTAATGTATTAAATAGTAAGTTAAAAGAAATCTGCAGAATACTTAGGTTAGGTTTGATTTTTTGTTCAAATCTTAAAATATAAAAATAATGTAGTAGGAAGCAAACCACAGTTTAGTTCCATAACTAATAGCACAGGACATGTTAGCACCAAGACAAGCACACTTGTGAATTGCTTTTCATCTCCAACATCGTACAAGATTCATCTTATAAATTAATTCCCAAATATTTATTGAGAACATATAGCTGTATAAAAAAGTCATTTTTTGCAGGGTTATCCCAGAAATGGGAAAGTCAACTAGGCTGGACTCTCAAGCTGACAGGCAAAACAACTCCTCTTCAAAGCACTGTAGAGAGAAAATTTTGTGGCATCATCAGAGAATTAACTATAATACCTAACTACATTCCTGTAATATAATAGTAGGGATTTCACTACATAGCACTATGTGCAGTTTAAAGAATATTCTACACAATACTTTTCAACTTATAAGGAACTCAAAGATTTTGAAAAATCCCTCCTTCCTTTTTGTTCCATAGTATGTGTATATATATATTTATATACACATATGCATATACATTATAAAGTGTTCATTAAATTCCTAATATTATCTGGTTATTTTGATACAAATTCATGATTCTCTATGTAGCAATAACAGGCAAAGTCCTTGTTTGAATGTATTACTCAAAAATTCACAATTAAAAGTGTAGAAAAGCTGTAATAAAACAGCATGGTTTCTGTGGGGATTATAATAAAGAAATGATCTCTCTCAGTTAGAAAAGTGTTTTTAATAATATGAAGGAAACTTTCAATGTAACACAATATTTTAGAGAAATGAAGAGAAGTGAAAGGCACCTTCTTATAAGAATAAATAGTAAAGTAACAGGTCAACTAAGAAATTAGGAAAAACAATCCCACTAACAGTAGCAACAATAAATAAATTAATATATATAAATAAATAAATACATAAATAAGAAAAACCCTGGAATAATCAAAAGTGCACAATTTTTTAATACACCACAATCAAATGAAATATGTTCTATATAGCATGGCAATTACCTCACGCAATCATAACATCAAGTTAAAGGTAAAAAATGATAAAATAAATCAGTAAATCAAAAGCATATAGCAAAAGTCCATTCATTTAAGCAACTCTCAGAAAATGAGAAGTGTAATGAAACCTTTCCTAAATGGAAAGGATATCCATGAAATTCTTAGTGGTAATATTACATCAGATGATGGAATGGAATACTAAGTGTTTTCTGTATAAGATTTGCAAAAGGAGAAAAACTATAAGAAATGAAAATAAAACCTGAAGATGTTTTAAAGGTAAAGAAAAGAAAGAGAGAGGAAGGAAAGAAGGAAGAAAGAAAAGGAAAATAAAGGAAAGGAAAGAAGAAAGAGGTGAAACTTGGCTTGCAACTGACATGATTATGCTTCACAGAAATTTGCTACAAATTAAAAGCAAACTTTAACTCCTTTGTGAACTAAAAACTTATTATAGTAAGGAAGTACTTGGGTGTAACTGTAATGAACTACACAGAGCTTGTAAGAATAACTACAAAATGCCAATAAAATAACACAGGGTTGACCTCAGCATAAAGACACATAATAGTGAAAACAAAATTGGAGGAATAAAACTATGTATCCCTCCTCTCAGACTTCCAAACTTACTAGAAAGCTGCAAGAAACAAAACAGTTTACCAAGGCAATGATGGTGGATGGAATCAAAAAAAGTACTCACATCAATAAACAGGTCATCCGAAAAAAGTAAACAGAAAACATGAAAGTCAAAAGACATCATTAGTCAAATGGACCTAGCAGATATGTTTAGAACATTATATCCAAAAGAATTAATATTCTTTTAAGCTGTCCATGAACTTTTTAAAATGGATCACCTATTAAGACACAAATGAAATGTTAACAAAAATAGAGATATTGATATTGAACATTTGGTTTCAGTGGAATAAGTACAGTTATCAACAGAAAAGACTAAAAGTACACAAAATAATGGAGTTGTCTTAGAGATTTTATTGCTGCAACAAAATATCATGACCAAAAATCAAGTTTGATTAAATAAATAAATAAAATAAAATAAAATAAAATAAAATAAAAAAGTTTTATTTGGCATCACTTCCACATTGCTCTTCATCACCAAAAGAAGTCAGTACAGAAACTCAATCAAGGCAGGAACCTGGAGGCAAGAGCTGATGCAGAGGCCATGGTGGAGTACTGCTTCCCATTACTCTCTCAGTAAAAAGCAGCCCAGGAATGGCACCACTCACAATGAGTGGGCCCCTTGCCCATCAGTCACTGATTTTTAAAAAGTGCCTTAAGACTGTATCTTACGGAAGCATTTTCTCAATTGAGGTCCCCTCATTCCCTCCTTTCAGATAACTCCAGTGATATCAAGTTGACATAAGCCTAACCAATACAGGTGTGTGGACAACTGACTCCTAAATGTCAATTTCGGGCAAGATGAAATCAAGAAAGATAATTAAAAATCCCCAGAACTGAATAAAATCTGACAAATTATATGAAAATCATAAAAATCTAAAGCAAATAATCTTTGATTGCTTCATTGTTTAATATAAGGAAGGAAAATCTGTAACTTATTCCACACAATGAGTATGCAAACCAGATATGAACACAACAAAGAAAGCTTTAGAGCAATTTTGCTGATGAACGTGAATGTAAATTCTCCAAAAAGTCACATAAAAGGAATCTAAGCTTATTAAGAGGGTTATCCAACCATGTGTAGGTTTTTTCCAGTTTCTCAACTGAGGTTCCCTCCTTTCAGATAACTCTAACTTGTGTCAAGTTGACATTAGACTAGCCAGCACAGGAGTGTAAACAACTGACTACTAAATGTCAATAGGGTCAGAAGAAATCACGAAGGACAATTAAAATTTCTTAGAATTTAGTAAAACCTGATGAATTCTACCAAAGCCATAGAGAGCTAGTGTCAATGCTTCTTGACTGCTGCACTGTTTAGTATAGGGAAAGAAACTCCAAAGCTTACTCCACACAGTGAGTAGAACCTTGCTATGCAAAACAGATGTGAACACAACAAAGAAAGCACAGGTTCAAAATTCTTTCAAGAATACAAAACAAAAATTACGTGATTGGAGGAAGCCATGGAATTGGCCTGGCCTAGCTTCTGTGAGAGAGATGCACCATAGGTATTTCAGGTTAGAGTCTGTACCTCCTGGGCACAGTGTCTTCTAGTTCTTGAGAGGCTGATGAACTCTTTCAAGCAGTGAAGTGTCCAAGCCTCTGTTTTTCTCTGTATGTTTCCTTAGAAGTCAAGGAATCGTGATATTTGACAAGACAATTGGTCTTAGACATTAATCTTATGTACTCTGCACAGCTGAACAAAACACCAAAGCTTTTTTATTAATTTTTAAAAAATTTATTCATCACATATTGCTATTGAAGTCCCCTCCCTCAACTCCTCTCAGGCCCATCCTCCCTCACTCTTCCCTTCCCTTCCCCTAGTCACCTGAATGGGGACGTTTTCCTCCTCTGCCATCTGTCCATTTTTTATCAGTTCTCATTAGTACTGCCTGGATCCTCTTCCTCTCTGGCCTGAAAAGGCTGCATCAACAGCAGGAAATGATCAAAGATCAGGTCATAGAGTTCATGACAGAGGCAGCCGATGATCCCCTTACTCAGGGATCCACATGGAGAATGAGCTCCATGCATGGTACTTGGTTGGTGTGTGACCCTCCCACCCAGGCTCAGGATTTTTAGTTTGCTGTTCTCCTGTGGTGCTTCTGTCTGTCCCCTCAATGTCCTTCTATATCACATCCCTCCCTCTTCCATAAGACTCCCAGCCCTCTGCCTAATGTTTACCTATGAGTCTCAGCATCTACTTCAACCTCCTGTTGGGTGGAGCCTTTCAGAGGACCTTCTATAATAGGCCCCCATCCTGTTCCCTCTCTTCCACTGCTTCTGATGTCAATCCTGTTTGCCACTCTAAAAGAGATTTAAACATCCTCCCTAGAGCTTTTCTTGTTGTTTAGTTTCTTAATGTCTATAGCTTTTAGTATGCCTACCCTATATTATATGGTTAATAGTGACATATAAGTGAATGTATACCATGTGTGTCTTTCTATTTCTGGGTTACCTCATTTATGATGATCTTTCCTAGTTCCACCCATTTGCCCATAAATTTCATGATTATTTTTTTGTTTTTAATTGATGAGTAGTATTCCATTGTGTAAATGTGCCACAATTTATGTATCCATTCCTCCGTTGAGGAACATCTATGTTGTTTCTAGATTCTGCCTATTATGAATAAAGCTGCTATGAACATAGTTGAGCAAATATCATTGTTGTATACTTGAGCATAGTTTGGATATATTCCTAGGAATGGTATAACTGGATCTTGAGGTAGTGCTATTCCCAATTTTCTGAGAAAGCGCCAGATTGATTTCCAAAGTGCATTTACAAGGTTACATTCCCACCAGTAATGAAAGTGTGTTCCCCTTTCTCCACATCCTCTCCAGCTTGAGTTTTTGATCTTAGCCATTCTGATGGGTGTAAGATGGAAATTCACAGTTGCTTTGTCTTGAATTTTCCTGATGACCAAAGATGTTGCACATTTCTCTAAAGCTAAGGACACCTTTAACAGAATAAAATGACAGCCTACAAACTGGGAAAATATCTCCACCAGCCCTGCATCTGATAGAATGCTAATTTTTAAAATACATAAAGAACTCAAGAAATTAGAGACCAGTAAAGCAAATAATCCAATTTAAAAATGGGATACAGAGCTAAGAAGAGAATTCTCCACAGAGGAATATCGAATAATGGAGAAACACCAAAGCATTTGAAGCATTTACCCATTTCTCTCAGAATACTACCACAGCCTACCCATTTGTGTATCCCCATCTCCAGGTGACTGTCACTGTCCATCATAGGCGGGCTTCTTGTGTGTTCTCTATATTTTTTACTCTCTATCAATAGTGATGTCATGTGTGAATATCAAATAACGTTGAGAGGCTGACAAGATGGCTCAGTGGATAAAGATGTTTGTTATTCATACATGATCTGCAGAAAGTATTTAAAAGTGGATAGAGAAATGACTCAACAAAGTTGTGTTCTGATGTCAACACACCCTCTGTGACATGTAAGCCTCTGCATGTCTGTATTAATAAGTAAACATCTTTGAAATTCTAAGATGAAAATTTCCACTTTTTATTTTATGTATTTTCAGATGTGATTGCATGATTTATTATAATGGTGTTTAGTATAATAATTTATATATTGATCATTCAGATCTATTCAATAAACATATATTAGCCAGATTTTTTAATATAAATCAGGCAGGGGATTCCTTTTTGGTGTGATAGTACAAAAATCTTTTTTAAATGCACTTTCAAGAAACAAATTCAGAACTGGACAAAGATGTTCAAACTCGCTATTGAGTTTGAACCAAATAACAACACAAACTGAGCATTAATTTTCAGGGGAAATGGTGATCTTCAAATAAAAATAGCAAAGGTCCTTTATTGGCTTGTGTGCTTCTCACTGCTCTTTGAGACCTTTCAAAATGATAAGTCGATGAGAGCCACAGGGCAGGTCAGTCAGTTTTGCTCTCTTTGTAGGAGAGACACACTTGACAATAAACATCATTAGTAAACCTGGTAATCTCAGTAGCAAATGAATAGGTAGGGATATCAGCCTTGCTCTCCTACTTGCATCCCACTTTGGGAAGCAAACACTTCTTTGGAGCAACTGTGTTTCACAAGGAGTTGCAAGAAATGATATAAAATCATCACTGATAGATTCTCCAACTTTGTCTGCTTCACTAAAAATTATACAGAAAAGTGTCAGTGGACTGTAAAAACAAGTTATTGAAATACATATATACTCACAAATTAAGTGATGGTTTATAACTTTAATTTGGTGAAATCTAATAATAATGGGGAAACAATAATGGAAATATTAGAAAGCAATGCACATGAAGAGAGCATGGATGTATCTGGAAGACAGTGTGCACAATTAATGTTGCCATTACAGAATGGCTGATATCAACTGATTTCATCTACATGAGTTTTCTGATGTGGTCAGAGTTACAGAAGCAGGGATGAGAATGCTTTCCAAGAACTGGATGAAGGAAGAAATGAGAGGCTTCTCTTCAGGCGGGTTAAATATTTGCTGTGTAAGCTGAATATGATCTGGAGATCTATTATAGAGCACAGTGCCTACAGCTACATAATCCATATTGTTTATTTTGTATATAAAGTTTTAAGAGGAAAGATCTCACACTAAGATTCAATACCAGAATTTAAAAAGACCTTTTTGAATTTTGGGGGTCACTCATGTATACTATCATATCCTCTGTGAATAGTGAAACTCTGACCTCTTCCTTTCTGATTTGTATCCCCTTGATCTCCTTTAGTTGTCTTATTGATTTAGCGAGGACTTCAAGTACTATGTTGAAGAGATATGGAGACAATGGGGAGCCTTGTCTTGTCCCTGATTTCAGTGGGATTGATTTAAGTTTCTCTCCATTGAGTTTGATGTTGGCTATAGGCTTGCTGTATATTTCCTTTACTATGTTTAGGTATATGCCTTGTATCCCTGATCTCTCCAAGACTTTAAAAATTAATGGGTGTTGGACATTGTCAAATGCCAGTATTTTTTTTTTTTTGAGTATTTTTGCATCAATGTTCATAAGAGAGATAGGTCTAAAGTTCTCTTTTTTTTTTGTTGGGTCTTTGTGTGGTTTAGGTATCAAGGTGACTGTGGCTTCATAGAATGAGTTTGGTAATGTTCATTCTGTTTCTACTTTGTCTGTCCTCCATTGCTGGTGGGAATGTAAACTGGTACAACCACTTTGGAAATCAACCTGGTGCTTTCTCAGACAACTAGGAATAGTGCTTCCTCAAGACACAGCTATTCCATTCCTAGGCATATAGGAATGCCTTTCCAAAAGTTGCTCAAGCACACAACAAGGACATTTGCTCAACCATGTTTATAGCAGCTTTATTTGTAATAGCCAGAACCTGGAAACAACCCAGATGTCCATCAACGGAGGAATGGATACAGAAATTGTGGCACATTTATACAATGGAACACTACTCAGCAATTAAAAATGAGGAAATCATTAAATTTGCCAGCAAATGGTGGTATCTAGAAAAGATCATTCTGAGTGAGGTATCCCAGAAAGAGAAAGACACACAATTATTTAGACTTATAACATATGATCAACATAATGAAATTTATATACCTAAAGAAGATGAACAAGAAAAAAGACCCAGGGTAAGATGATCAAGCCTCACTTAGAAAGACAAATCAAATGGACATTGGATGTAGGAGAAAACAAGTACCAGGACAGGAGCCTACCACGGAGGGCCTCTGAAAGACTCTACCTAGCAGTGTATCAAAGCAGATACTAAGATTCATAACCAAACCTGCTGCAGAATGCAGGGAATTATATGAAAGAAGGGGGAGTTAATATGATCTGGAGAGAATAGGAGCTCCACAAGGACCAAATATATCTGGTCAGAGGGGTCTTATATGAGACTGTTTCTGCAACCAAGGACCATGTATAGATATAATCTGGAACCTCTACTCGGATGTCATCCCTGGTAGCTCAGTAACCAAGTGGGTGACCCTAGTAAGGGGAACAGGGACTATTTTTGACATGAACTCAATGGCAGGCTCTTTGACCTCCCCACCCCACAAGGGAGGAGCAGCCCTGCTAGGCCACAATGGAGGACTTTGCAGCCAGTCCTGAAGATACCTGATAAAACAGGGTCAGATGAAAGGGGAGAAGGTCCTCCCCTATCAGTGGACTTGGAAAGTGTCAGGGAGGAGATGAGGGAGGGAGGGTGGGGTTGGGAGGGAATGAGGGAGAGGGATACAGCTGGGACACAGAGTTAATAAGATGTAATTAATAATAAAAATGTAAAAGAAGACCTTTTTGTCATGAACATTTAAGATAATATTCGTACGTAAATATATTTACATATGCTGTCATCGTGTTAAAGAACTTGAAAACACCTCGTATAGCTAGGGCCACAGTTACCAAGCCATAAGAATATCTAAGGGATACTACGATGTTTGATATCTTTTCTTACCTTTTATCCCATGCACCTCCTCTCCCAGTCCTATCCTCTCCTTTGCTGCTCTGTTCTCTCTCAGAAATAAACAGAGCCCCAACCTTGGGTCAGTGCCCCAAGGTTGAGCACATTCACTCCAGGACAAACTTGGGCTTCCTTTGCTGGCATTCCCTCTGCTTTGCTCGTCTAAGTCTGTGCCAAACTCCTTGATTTACCCAGGATACCCCCCGCATAGCCTCACATTTTCCTTCAGTAGTTGTTGGTTTAGTTCACCCTGCTTCCTTGTCATTTACAACTCAAGGGGAATATGTGAGAGATCTCTATGTCTCATGAATTAATGGTATATATTTTATATTTCTTTTTGTGGTTTATTTGTTTAGTATTTATTTATTTTTACTAACAGATTTACATTTTTTTCAGTTCATATTAGCCTAAAACTCACTATCTATAAAGCCTTGATTGTCCTCAAACTCTGGCAATCTACCAGACTCAAACTTAGAAGAACTGGGATCATAGCAACCACTACTTCAATATTAACAGTTGACAGAGAAAAGTAGGCTGAGTTGTGGGAAGAAAAAAAAATAAGAATTTTATAATTTTATTTGGAGCCATAAGTAAATATAAACTTAATTGTATTTCAATATGTCATAAAAATTCTATGAACAATAAGATGTTATCTTAATTAGCATCTGAAAAAAAAAACACAGCTACACCTGGGAATATAGTGAACAAAACAATAACACTTTGACAGGGGCAAGCTGTAGTCAGGCATGGAGAGGCACAGTGACCATAAAGTGTTTTAGCTAGATGAAGAACAATTAGTAACTCAATGTCTAAGGGAAGGGGAGACTGTGCTCTTGTAGGGTGTGACCTGTACTAGGCAGCTCTTGCTCTGGTGGTTGGTCACAAGTCCAACACAAACTGAATTCAGTGCGTTTTAAACTAAACCAAGGGCAAAGATTGGCCAGATATGGATTGTCTCTTGGCTCTGGGACAGTTTTGGGAAAGGGATTACTATGACTATAATGCATTGTATAAAATTCTCAAAAATTAGACCAGCACCATCTCCATTGTATGGTTTTGGCACCTTTGTCAAAGATCAGGTGTCCATAAGTGTGTGGGTTTATTTCTGGGTCTTCTGTTCAGTTCCATTGATCCACCAATCTGTTTCTATGCCAGTACCATGCAGTTTTTCTTACTGTTGCTCTATAGTACAGCTTAAGATCAGGGATGGAGATACCTCCAGAAGATCTTTAATTGTAGACGATTGTTTTAGCAATTCTGGGTTTCTTGTTGTTCCATATGAAGTTGAGAATTTTTCTTTCCAGGTCTGTAAAGAATTGTGTTGGTAATTTGATGGGAATTGCATTGAATCTGTAGATTGCTTTTGGTAAGATGGCCATTTTTACTATGTTAATCCTGCCAAGCCATGAGCACGGGACATCATTGATGTTCTGATATCTTCTTCTAATTCTTTCTTTAGAGACTTGAAATTTTTTTCATACAAGTCTTTGACATGCTTGGTTAAGGCTACACCAAGGTACTTTATGTCATTTGTGGCTATTGTGAAGGGTGTTGTTTCCCTAATTTCTTTCTCAGCCTTTTTGTCTTTTGCATACAGGAGGGCTACTGATTTATTTGAGTTAATTTTGTATCTGGCCACTTGGTGCTGGTCTAACTGGATGTCTACATGCAGAAAAATGCAAATAGATCCATACTTATCATCCTGCACAAAACTAAAGCCCAAGTGGATCAAAGACCTCAACATAAAACCAGACACATTAAATCGGTTAGAAGAAAAACTGAGGAAGACCCTAGAACTCATTGGTACAGAACACCAACAGCACAGGCTCTAAGAGCAACAATCAATAAATGGGAGGTCATGAAACCGAAAAGCTTCTGTAAAGCAAAAGACACTGTCATCAGAACAAAACAACAGCATACAGATTAAGAAAGTATCTTCACCAACCCTATATCTGACAGAGGGCTAATATATATATATATATATATATATATATATATATCAGGAAATTAAACAGCAGCAAATCAAACAATCCAAAAAAATTTGTGCTACAAAGCTAAACAGATCATTCTCAATAGAGGAATATAGAATAGCAGAGAAACACTTAAAGAAATGCTCAACGTCATTAGCCACCAGAAAAATGCAAATCAAAACGACCCTGAGATTTCCCCTTACACCCATCAGAATGGCCAAGACGAAAAACTCAAGTGACAACACATGCTGGAGAGGTTGTGGAGAAAGGGGAACACTCCTCCACTGTTAGTGGGAATGTAAACTTGTACAACCACTCTGGAAATCAATCTGGTGCTTTCTCAGACAACTAGGAACAGTGCTTCCTCAAGATCCAGCCATACCACTCCTAGGCAGGTATCCAAAAGAGGCTCAAGTACACAAGAAGGACATTTGCTCAACCATGTTTGTAGCAGCTTTATTTGTAATAGCCAGAAGCTGGAAACAGCCCAGATGCCCCTCAACTGAAGAATGGATGAAGAAATAGTGGTACATTTACACAATGGAATATTGCTCAGCAATGAAAAATAAGGAAATCATGAAATTTGCAAGTAAATGATGGGACCTGGAAAGGATTATCCTGAGTGAGCTGTCTCAGAAGCAGAAAGACACACATGGTATATACTCACTCATATAGACGTGTAATATCGGATAAACCTACTAAAATCTGTATATCTAAATAAACTAATCAAGAAAGAGGGCCCTGACTAAAATGCTCAATCCCCATCCCAAAAGGCAAAGGGTAAGGGCATCAGAAGAAGAAGAAAACAAGAAACAAGCTAGAAACTGCCACAGAGGGGTTCTGAATGGCTCTGCCCTGCAGACTATCAAAGCAGATGCTGAGACTTATGGCCAACTGTTGGGTAATGTGCAGGGATTCTTATGTAAGAAGTGGGAAATAGTAAGATCTGGAGAGGTGAGGAACTCCACAAGGAGAGCAACAGAACCAGAAAATTTGAACACAGAGGTCTTCCCAGAGACTCATACTACAAACAACTACCATGCATGGAGATAACCTAGAACCCCTGCACAGATGTAGCCCATGGCAGTTTAGTGTCCAAGTGGGTTACATAGCAATGGGAAGAGGGACTGCCTCTGACATAATCTGATTGGCCTGTTCTTTGATTACCTCCCCCTGAGGGGAAAGTAGCCTTACCAGGTCACAGAAGATGACAATGCACCCACTCTTGATGTGATCTGATAGACTAACATCAGAAGGACGGAGAGGAGGACCTCCCCTATCAGTGGACTTGGGCAGGGCCATGGGTGAAGAAGAGGGAGGGAAGGTGGGATCGGGAGGGGAAGAGAGGGAGCCTTATGGGGGGATACAAAGTGAATAAAGTGTAAATAATAAAAATTAAAATTAAAAAAATCCTCAAAAATTAGTAAAAGCAAAAAGAAAGATAAACACACACACACACACACACACACACGAAATAAATAAATAAATAAATAAATAAATAAATAAATAATACAGTACCTGAGTCATTATCCTACCTTACATTTCCACCTGGCAAGATTAACTTACATTTTCCACACATAGTTACATTTGTAAAACTCTAAAAGTTATCATGAAAATGCATGTTATAGGGACGACATCTGATTGTGTATATACAAGCAAATGCATGTGTTTGCTTAAGTTCAGTGTATTTGATCTTACAATGTTTAAAAATGCAGTGTCATTTTCTTCACATGTTTTTCTTGGCTATATGCAATCTTTGAGAATTCATATATAATCTTGTTTAGCTATATTTCTGTTTCATATAATATTTTTCCAGAAAACTTGTTGTCTATTTCTCTTTTCTTTTTCCTTCTTTTCTTCTCTCCCAGTATTAAATGTAATGTAGACTGGCTTGGAATTCACTATATAACCAAAGTTGTCCTTGATCTTTTATTAACAGTGGTGGGATTAGTACATGCATCATACCACACCTGTATCACTAAGCAAAATTTGACCAAATTAGTTCACAGTGTTCATGATTGTATTCTGTAAAGGCAACTCAGTAACATAAATAATAAATTTAATGTGTTGAGAATAATATGCTTTTTCAAAGTCTGAAAATCTGTGATGTCTCTCCTTCATGTGGTTAGCTTTTGAAAATATCCAACAGAAGTGAATTTTACTATACTAATTTGCAGAGTATGGGAGAAAACAATTATAATTTTCTATCCTCTGGTACCAAGTAAATTTTAGTCAATATGCAGATAGTGTTAATTATTTTCATTTAAAATATGTTTTAATGCAGCTATTATCATTTTACAGTATTAAAATACCGATAGTTATTTTTCTGGGAATATAATAGCAAAGACTATAAGACATTTTGTTAAAAATGAAGGTAAATAAAGTAATTTAAAAATGTTTATGATCACCTTTCTACACATGAATATCTTGATAGTGTAGGCCCTGAGGGCTTTTATATCTGCTGTTCCCTAAGGCAGACTTCACGTGAAAAGCATTTACCATCTCAGTGCTATGGTTTAGCAATCTGTGAAACATGTTCGTTAGGAATATTACGTGATTAGAGGGGTAATGAATGTTGTAGTACTCCACCGTCTCTGAATAAAAAAGTTTCTCAAATTGCAAAATCTATGAAAAAATAATCAGGTGGTTTCTCTTTCAAATTTATTTAGTATGATTGATACAAAAGCAGGCTAACAAAGAAAGATGAGTGTTTGGAAACTTGATCAGGTTTTCCATATACACATATTTGAATACAAATGTATTAAACATCCAAAACGGTAACTTCAGGCAAAGTCACTTATAAAATGCGATTCATATCACTGACTCATTTCAGAGATAAAAACACCATTTCTCAACAGTTGTAGGTTGAGAAATGGGATAACATCATTTACGCATGTCAAGGTTATGGTGTGAATTTTATTCATAGCATTATATAAGAAAACTCTTACAGGTAAGTTAAATTTTGTTTCAAAATGTTGACTTTTGGTTTTGAATGTGTGTGGGGTTTGATAAATTGTAAAAATACAGAATTATAACAAGCATCACCACTTCTTAAGAACTTTGAGCTTTTACTTTTGAACTTTGTCCCCATCAGAACAATTCATCTCTGTATTTGAATTACTCCTTTGTTCTGCTCCTCTCAAGTTTTTTCTTTGTGCTAATTTATGCTATTGCTTTGTCAGGTTTCTGTGCACCTCATCGGAATATTTTCATGGTTTATCAGCTAAGAAATAGAAGAAATAAAGACACTTTCAAAAACTGAAAACCTTGGATATTTTTTGGAAGGTGATATATTTCTTTAAAATGTTTATATTTTGACATACAATTCATAAATACACCTAAAAATTAGTAATAAAGGTATAAAATTTAAATAACAATCTTCCTTTCTTCTTTCCAACCTCTTGCATGTACCCTTCTCCACCTTCCTTCAGGTTTAGGGTCACTTATTTTTAAACAAATATTATTGTATATATACATATGCCTATAGATGTGCATTCATAAATATAACTTTCTTAAACTATATAATGCTACTTTTGTGTTTTCAGGGCTGACCATTTGTCCCTGAACAACCAACCCTCCATTTTCTATTGATAGCCACCAACAGCTTAGCTTATGCATAACATCAGCAGCATAATACATCCATGCATCTACATGATCTTTTTGCCTCTTCAGCCTCTTTTAAAGACCTCTCTCTCTCTCTCTGTGTCTATCTATCTATCTATCTATCTATCTATCTATCTATCTATCTATCTACCTATCACACACACACACACACACACACACACACACACACACACACACTTTCTGCCTTAAAAGTTTTTTTTTCCTGCATCCTCATTTACCAGGCAGCATATATTTTATTTTCAAACTGCCAACATAAGCTTGCAATTTTGACATTTCCACAATGTATCTTTTTTAAGAGGTTAATGACTTACAGATTATCTATTACCATTACCAGGCTGTCACATTCAAAAAGCATTTTTACTCAGTGTACTTTTGAAAGTTTTAATTGTTCAAAACATTTATTGTTGAAGTTGGCAAGATAGGTCAGTGGTTAAGCGCACTTGCTACTCTTGCAGAGCGTGTGGGTTTAACTCCAAGCACACATATGGTGCGTCATCACCACCTGTGACTCCAGTGTCAGGTGAAACTGTGAGCATGTACACATACATACATGCAAGCAAACAAATGCATCTAAAATTAAAAATAAACAAATTTAAGAAGCTTTACTGCCTTTGTTTTTTCATATTATTAATTTAAAACTTGTTTCCAGATTTACTATTTTTCTTGGTCTCCTTGTGGATCTCCTATACCCCCTGGGTCCTTCTATTTCCCCTACTCCCCTTTCTTTGATAAAACTCCATGCGCTCTGCCCAAAGTTTGGTAGTGAGTCTCAGCATCTGCTTTGATCACCTGGTGGGTGGAGCCTTTCGGAGGACCCTGAAGAGACTATGTACCAACCAAGTACCATGCATGGAGAAGACCAAGATGCCCTGCTCTGATGTGTCTCATAGGTACCTTAGTCTCCATGTGGGTCTGTGAGTAAAGGCAGCAGGGGCTGCATCTGTCATGAATTCGGTTGCCTGCTCTTTGATCACTTCCCCTTGGTAATGTGCTCTTGCCAGGCCACAGAGGAAATGGATCTAAGCAGTCCTGATGAGACTTGATAAGCTATGATGAGCACATGTCAGGGGAGGAGAGCTCCCCCTTTCAGTGGACTAGGGGAAGAGAATAGGGGTGAAAAGGGAGGAAGGGTGAGACTGGTAGGAGTTGAGCAAGGGAGCTTCAATCAGTGTTTAAAATGAATAGATTGTAAAAAACAAACAAACAAAAAAACACAACTTGGTTCTAAAGGCAAATTTATGTGCTTTATCCTTTCCACACAACTGTTTTGCCTGACACATGGCAAAGAGGGTCCCTGGGTAAGTCTCAATATGCCTGAAAACAGGTGTATTCAGGTAGAAATACTTGTTAGAAATAGACAATGAAAAAGTTGAAAAATGCAGAAGGAATAAAATATTACATATGCTGTCTTATAAAATGTGATTTTCGCTAATTTTTTTCAGCTTCTGCTTGCCTAATTCACAGATAATAATCCTATAGACTACTTCATACTCAGGTGGCTCTAACTACTATAATGTCAACTTCCTTTTCAAACCAAAATTTTCTCTTTTAGATTCTGTTCCTAGAGGCCTAGGGAAGATGTTACAGTATTAACATACGACTACATTTTCTTTTCTTTAATAATGTAAAATTATGGTGATGCACATGAACATAATGAATATTAATAATTAATTGCATGAGATAGTCATACTGTGACATTGCTTTTAAAGAGGGGTATCCAGGGTGAGACAGTTGTGTTGTAAAAAAAAAAATATGGCGTTAGTCTAAATATTATTTATTCTTTATTATTTGCCTATAAATAATTGTGGTGGTGTTACTTAACCTGTTATAACAATCAAATAAAACAAAGACACCTGTTAGATATTATAAGTGCCTTAAAACACCTTGGGCTGAGCAGATAATTCCATCTAGACTATTTTGAAAACCTCACGATCCATCTCTCAACCCCCATCCAGTGCCATGCTCCATAACCATTCTCATCTGGGCTATCTTCTATTCATCGTCATATAAACACTTGCTTCATATGGGTCTTGCATTGCCATTATTGGTTCCTTCCTCCTGACCCACATGTTTTCTATTCCATGCTATCCCATCATAGCATCCTCCTTTCTCTTCTCTTTCATTCTGTCTCTCTTATGAGTCCCATGTTCCCAAAGCCCAGGAATCTTTGTCACACTTACCCCATTCTTCCCTGCCCAGGTTTTAGACCATTTAATCAATCACTCAGGTGTAATGTCTTAGGTAGGTTTACAACACAAAGAGAGGTGTATACAGGCAGTAACCAGATCTAGAGAGCCAGTAATCAACACTAAAACACATGCATCAGACTAAACCCCAACAGAGCTGGCTCCAGGAAATATCATGAGGACTTCAATATGAATCCCTAGAACCCATGTAAAGAACTGAGCACTCGCTTCCCCATTCCCAGCAATCCCTGCAGATCTCCACTCTCCGGTTTCCTCCCTCGCCATACTGATTGCTTCAGCCTTCAATAATTGTGTGCCACAAGACCTGAAATCTAAGTAATTTTTTAGTCAATTTTGTCCTCTAATTCCAAGCCCTCAGATTTAACACACCCCAACTCCAGCACTGTGGCAAACTACTAAAACCTGAATGAAAACTCAGTCAAGCCAAAAATTAAAGCTTTTTAGAACTGAATGAAAATGAAAATAAGCATACCCAAAGAAGATTTTTCTAAGAGGCAAGTTCATAGAACTAATCCATCAATGTATTCCACCATATAAACAAACTGAAAGAAAAAAAAAAAAAACATGATAATCTCCTTAGATGCTGAAAAAGCATTTGGCAAAATCCAACACCCATTCATGTTTACAGTCTTGGAGAGATCAGGGATACAAGGCACTTACCTAAACATAGTAAAGACAATCTACAGCAAGCCTGTAGCCAACATCAAACTCAAGGGAGAGAAACTTAAAGCAATACCACTAAACTCAGGGACAAGGCAAGGCTGCCCACTCTCTCGATATTTCTTCAACATAGTTTTTGAAGTCTTTGCTAGAGCAACAAGACAATTAAAGGAGATCAAGGGGATACAAATTTAAAAGGAAGAAGTCAAAGTATCACTATTTGCAGATGATATGATAGCATACATGAGTGACCCCAAAGATTCTACCAGGGAACTTCTACAGCTGTTAAACACTTTCAGCAAAGTGGATGGATACAAAATTAACTCAAAGAATCAGTAGCCCTCCTGTATACAAAAGACAAAAGGGCTGAGAAAGAAATTAGGGAAACCACACCCTTCACAATAGCCACAAATGACATAAAGTACCTTGGTGTGGCCCTAACCAAGCAAGTCAAAGACTTGTATGAAAAAAATTTCAAGTCTCTGAAGAAAGATTTAGAAGATATCAGAAGATGGCTTGGCAGGATTAACATAGTAAAAATGACCATCTTACTAAAAGCAATCTATAGATTCAATGCAATTCCCATCAAATTATCAATACAATTCTTTACAGACCTTGAAAGAAAAATTCTCAACTTCATATTGGAATAACAAGAAACCCAAAATCTCTAAAACAATCCTCTACAATAAAAGTGTGTACATTTTACACACACATACACACAAAGAGAGGGAGGAAGAAAGGACAGGAGATTACCAAAGAGGACCTCTGAAAGATTCCACCTAGAATGGTATCAAAGCTGATGCTGAGACTCATAACCAAACCTTGGGCAGAGTGCAGGGAATCATATGAAAGAAGGGGAAGTTAGTAAGACATGGAGAGGACAGGACCTCCACAAGGACCAAATATATCTGGGCACAGGGGTCTTTTCTGAGAATGATTCTTGAGCCAAGGACCTTGCATGGATATAACCTAGAACCCCTACTTGGATGTAGCCTATGGCAGCTCAGTATCCAAGTGGGTACCTTACTAAGGGGAACAGGGATTATTTCTGACATGAACTCAGTGGCTGGCTCTTTGATCTCCCCTCCTCTGAGAGATGAGCAGCCTTGCTAAGCCACAGAGAAGGACATTGCAGCCCATCCTGATGAGACCAGATAAACTAGAGTCAGCTGGAAGGGGAGGAGGACCTCCCCTATTAGTGGACTTAGAGACACTATTAATGATATTTTGCTATGCCTGCAGACAGGAATCTAGCATAACTCCTCTGAGAAGCTCCACCCAGCAGCAGATAGAAACTGATTCTGAGACTCACAGACAAACATTGGGCAAAATTCAGATAGTCTCATGGAAAAGTAGGGGGAAGGACAAAGGACTTGTGCTCTAGTTTTCAATTAATAACATTTTAAACTGGAAAGAAAGAACATCGAGAATGCAAATGGGAGTCAGAATAAACTCAATATATGAAAGATGTGCTTTGAAGCACAAGTAAAATCTTTGCAAAATTTAATTTCAAGTGACAATAACCACAAAAAGGACAAAAGGGTATTGATAGTATTTACTGATTTACATAATTAATTACCTATGTTATTATATTTCTAAGAAGTTTGGCTATTGAATGTTGCAAGAACAGAATGAAGTCTCAGATTCCTTCAGAGAGGATATTTTAAATAAATGAACAAACAGGTCTTGACAATGTTTTTATTATTTACAGTGGTTCTTACTGTTATGTCCAGATCTTAGGGTCCCCAAAGAACACTGGGAGCCAGACCACATATGCAAGACAAAGAGCTTTATTCAGGCTTAAGTTCTGTCTCTCCACCATCACCAATGTAGTGGATCAGAGAGAAGAGACCAGAGCAGCTGCAAGGCAGGGTTTTTATAGGGGTCTGAAGAAGGATTTGTAATTTCCAGCTTTACATTTACAGGATTGGGTGACATTCAGCAAGGGAAAGCTTGTTACAAAGTGATTGGCTAACTATCATAACTAACATTGAGTGATCTATCTATAGATCTCAGGAATGTTAGGTATTTTCTGTGCCATGAATGTCGACCACAAGGTCCATGGCCTAGCACAGGTGTCCCACCCTGAGATAAGATATCTTCCCATTCTTGTGGTTATCCAAAGACTGTTCTTTGGGTAGGGAATTTATGGCCTTGTTCCTGGAATTGATGACCTATGGTCTAATTCCTGGGAATGATGACTTTGGGGAGAGGGGTTGTCAGGTCCTCTCACTTACCATATCCTTCACCCACTTAAGGTCAATTCCTGGATGGGGAGCCTATCAGGCACCAACATTTTTTTTAAACCAGTTCAGAGTCTCCTTGAGAATCTCCTTTTGTCTGTGGAATTCTGGGATATGTACTTTTAGGAAAGCTTCTGTTTTGACAGACAGCCAAACAGTACTTTCCAGATAAAGTCCATATTTCAGTAAGAGTGCAGACACATTTTTATAATGAAATAAACTTTTGTAATTTGCTATACAGTCCTATTCCCGAGAGTGAAGATCTGGTTTCTCCAGACAGGCAGTCTGCACTCTCAAAGCAAGTGCATCTCCATCGCTGGAAAATCCCTGAGTCACTGGAGCAAGGCAAACAACCTAAACTACAGAAAGCAATGGAGGAAGGAAGAAGCACAAGTGAGGGAGAAAGTCAAGATTTTACACAGGAAGGAAGCAGAGAAACAAAAACTATAGCAACCCCCTTCCAGAAAACAAAACAAAACAAAAAGGAATTCATAATGGTTGTGTGAACGAATCTGAGCCATTTGCCATATAGTCCTCATTAAGCAATGTAATGTGAACTTTTATATTTTGTTATTTGGTATTCCTTATGAATCTGGATGCCACCTGACATAGGAGGCAGAATATACAAACAAAGGCTTTAATACTGAGGAAGTGATTCTCAGACACACCTTTTCTTTTTCTTTTTCTTTTCTTTCTTTAAAAAATTGTTTTTGAATAAATGTACTTTGTCTTCCTTAATTTAAGTGGTTATGTATTATGTATCCTACAGTCCAACATTAATTCCACTTTGGGGAATACCTGTAATGTGACAAACTGAAATTAGGTAAGAATGTAACTTTTTTTTTTATGAGAGAAACAATTAAAACTGCCTAAAATGAAAAATGCTAGAAGTGTCTCAGAATCCAGAACACCATCTTCATACGGGACAGTGAAGATGAGACAACTGAGTACCTGTGAATTCCTGTTATTCACTGTGAATCTGAAGAGGGATGAAAAACCCATAAGCACTAGAAAACAAGGTCCTTATAAGACCTGGAACAGATTTAAACTTAATTGAAACGGACCATACTTTTTGTTTGAATTTCCTTTCTTTTCCCTCCATCATTTTGTTGGGATCCATAAGCAGTCCAGCCTCAAGGGACCTGACAAACCAGTTATCAGGCATCTGTGAGGCAACCTGTGGACCACCTGCAACCACCTGTGCATACTCTGGGTCACTTTATAACAGAACTCGTACCACCTCCTTTGTCTCCCTCCCCTCCCTATCTCTCTCTCTCTTGCCCTACCCAGAAATGATCTCTGTGACCCCTCCCCTTCCCTTAATAAACCTCCCACGTGGAACCAGTTGTATGGTATGATTTGTGAACCTGCCATGTAACTTTGTTGCACAGTTCTAACATTGGTGCATTGGCTGGGAATAGGTGCTTCCAGCATCCACTGTGTGGTGGTTGCTTTTTGGTGCTGGCACCCCACCGGAGCTTCTGGAAAACTATTTCATTCCAAATGTGCTCATGACCCACTTTCCAACATTCACATTGTCATCTCCTGCATTCAACACCTGCTGGATTGGTGATTTCCCCTCATAGGTCAGCATAAATTACGCTCTTGGTAGAGGAAGGTTGACCATTGAGTGTCAGGCAACTTCCTCTATGACCTTTTGACAGGGTAATCCCCAACCAGGGTCTTCACAGAACACAGTTGACCCCTTGTTTTTAAACCTCCATTTAGGGCTTCCTGTTTCCCTTGGGTGATATTTTTCCCCCTTCTACATGCATGGTTTATCCTAGCTGTAGGTAAACTGTGCCCTTAGTCTCTGCCCAACACTGATGAGCTATTGGATTATGTAGGACCATACTCTACTGAGTCAAACCTTGCCTTCGGAACTCCTCTGGCAGGTCACTGACTCCTACCCTCCCAATGGAAACTGCCCATTCATCCATTCCTCCAGTTATCCCACTAGGATGTCTTCTGGAGAATTTTAAAACCCTGTACATGAAGCCTGACTTAAACGCCTCTTTCGTCATACACCTTTATAATAAAACTTGGCCTTCATATATATTCCTTAGATAAAGGTTCAAATTGGCCAATTAATGGCACATTAAATCCCAATATTTTACAGGATCTTTTTAATTACTATCAGCTATCTGATAAATGGAAGGAAGTATCTTATGTTCAAGCTTTCTCTCTTCTCTGCCCTAAACCTTCTCTTTGTTCTTCCTGTTCTCCTGCCCAGATTCTTCTAACTATAAAATCTCAAACTCAGCAGTTCTCTACCTTTGACCTCGCCAATGAACATCTTCTCGGTGTTCTCAAACTCCTCTGCTTCCTTCTCTTCCTCTTTGGCTTCTCCAGAACCCTCACCCACTTTCTCAGCAACAGGCTGTCCTAGTTGTCCTATTGTAGCATCCACTCTCACCCCACCAACAGCTATTAGCCACCCGCTCTTGCTCTATAATGAAGCCCCCTTCTTCTACTCTGCATAAACCAGCCTCAATTTTTCCCTTGAGGGAGGTGCCCAGGGGTGAATGGCTTAGTTAGGCTGAATGCTCCCTTCTCATTAACTGAACTTTCTCAAGTAGAAAAGACTAGGATCCTATACCTGTAATCCTTCCACTTTCATTAAAGAATTTTAATAGCTCACTCAATCTTATAGTCTTCCCTTCCAATACACACACACACACACACACACACACACACACACACACACATATCCAATAACCTATATATTTTACCAATAACCTATTACCTGAAGAGCACTGGCAAGTTTAGGAACAGGCTAGAACACACGCAGATATGGTTCACCGAATAAACGCAGCACACCTGGTTAGATCTGAGACGGTGCCCAAACAGGATCCACAATGGGATTATAATACTCTGGAAGGCATTCTAGAGATCAGTTCATGACCTGCCTCCTGGCTGGTTTCTGCAAGCCTGCCCTTAAGCCAGTTAATTATTAGAAGTTTCAGGAGGTCTTTCAGGACAAGAATGAAAACCCGTCTCTTACAACATACTAATCCAGACCCCAAAAGTACAGAGGGTAAGCAACTTCTGATGACCTACTTTTGTTCCTAGAGTTATCTTGACATCAGGTTAAGGTTTAAATACTTGGAGAGAGGACTTGTGTGGCAGAAGTCTTAACACTGGCCTTTAAGGTGTACCAGTGTACCATGGGAGAGATGAGAAAGCCAGCAAGCAAAAATACCAAATGCTGGCCAAGGCCATCTGATCAGCCTCAGTGACTACCTAGGCTCCCTTGCCTTCTAAGGCATGATGACCAAGGGGTTCCTGTTTCAAATGTTGTCAAGAAGGTCATTGGGCTCGGTTTTCTCTTATTCCCCAAAAGGCACTGGCGCCATATCCAAAATGCCACCAAGAGGGACACTGGAGTGTTGACCACCATCATTTCTCCCATGATATGGGGAACTTCACTCCCAGATCACCCTCTGGCCAATATCCTAGGCCTGGCTATGGATGATTGAAGGTGCCCAGGTTCCCTTGACCTGACCAGTGCCATCACTAGCAGGGTAATTATCATGGTATTGGGGTGGCCCATCTCCTTCCTTATGGACACCAGAACCACTTAGTCCTGATGGAGTATTGGGGACCAACCTCTCCTATTGTTGGGGTAGGGGGACAGACTTTCCAGCCTTGCCAGACTCTACCACTTAATTGTATTTTCAGGTATGTTCCCTTGACTCATTCCTTTTTAGTGATGCCAATCTGCCCAGTTCCCTTACTGGAAAGGGACTTTTTAGCCAAAGTGGGAGACTCTATCTCCTTTACTCCACTCATTCACCTGATACCAAGCTTACCAGTATCCTCTCTCTTCCTTCTCCTAACTACCTTACCTACCAGTTGTGACATGTTGCTTCCTTTACCAGCCTTTCAAGTGGGCCACCAAGTCTAGACTGTCCAAAACCTCTATGATTCTAGGCACCATTCCCCTGTGGTCATTCAGCTACAGGATCCCACCTGCTATATTACCCAATCCCTGGGGATGAGACAAGTAGAGAAGGTAATTTAACAATTGTCTAAGGTCACTGCCTCTCTGACATCCCTCCTCCTAAATAATACAAACTTGCCATTTCATCTTCTACTTCAGACTCTCACCTCAGCCTATAAGCAACTTAATGTAATCCAACTGGGCTGTTTTAAAGCTTGTTTGTTCTGTGTCCCATCTGGAACCAACTCAGAACTAGTGCTGACAGATTCACTGTCAAATAACCTTATTTCACCATTCCCTAACTGCCCTGACTCGGATGTAGCCACAACCCCCTACCTTTTCCATATAACCCTCTTTGGTGTGGCACACTGTTTCAAGGCATCTGGGACACACTCTGTAGGAATACTAAGTTCCTTAGAGGTAATAAAACTGTAATCCTTGATACCTCATCTCAACCCCAATGCCCTACTGCTAACAATACCTTGATTCTTTGTGTTACTCTGGTCTACCCTCATCTGCCTGCTGGTTGGTTAGGAGTTTGTACTCAGGTGGTCCTCTTCTCCGAGCTGGGGGTGATAAATGAAAAGGAGCCCCTAGCAATCCCGGTCGTGGACTCAATAGTTACCCAGCAGGATAAAAGGGCAATTAAAATCTTTCCTCTTTTGGCTGTGGCGGGAATCATGGCAGCTGTCTGGACTAGGATAGTAGGACTAACCACCTCACTAACTTTGTATTATCAGCTTTCTTCCCAGTTCTTCCAGGACCTCCAGCAAGTCGCTGAGACAATACTAACTCTCCAGGGGCAGATAGACTTGCTGGCAGCAGTGGCACTTCAAAACCGACATGGATCTCCTCACAGCTGAAGAAGGTGGCCTTTGCATCTTCCTCCAGGAGGAATGTTCTTATGTCAACCAGTCGGGTATAGTAAAAGACAAAATCCAACAACTCCAGACAAATCTACAAAAGTGAAGAGAACAGCCAGCTCGAGTCTTTTAGCTCTTGGGCGTTCAAGAGCCCCATATGGAAATGGATTCTGCCCTTCTTCACAACTCTTCTGCTAGTCTTTCTGCTTTTGCTTTGGCACCCTGCTTTATTAATTTCCTCTCTACATTCTTCCAACAACAAATGCAAAAACCATTAATCAGTTACTCTTACAGGATTATCAACCTCTCCTCTGCCACAGAACCAAATGACAATGACCTTCCAACCTCACCCTGAAGGTGAGGACCCTCTATACCCTGAGAATGACAATACCCCTAATCAGCAGGAAGTAGCTTGAAGAGTTAAGGTCACCTCTCTACCCCCTCCCCACGATCACTCCCTTCCTTGCTCCTCAGGGTTTTTTTTTTCTTTTTTTTTTTTTTTGAGTTTGGTATTTATTTTTATCTTTCTATTTCATAGTTTTTTTACACTTTATTCATTTTGTATCCCCCCATAAGCTCCTCCCCCACCCCTCCCAATCCCACCCTCCCTCTCCCTTCTTCAAGCATGCCCCTCCCCAAGTCCACTGATAGGGGAGGTCCTCCTCTCCTTCCTTCTGATCTTAGTCTATCAGATCACATCAGGAGTGGCTGTATTGTCATTTTCTGTGGCCTGGTAAGACTGCTCTCCCCTCAGGTGGAGGTGATCAAAGAGCAGGCCAATCAGATTGTGTCGGAGACAGTCCCTCTTCCCATTACTATGTAACCCACTTAGACACTAAACTGCCATGGATTACATCTGTGCAGGGGTTCTAGGTTATCTCCATGCCTGGTACTTGGTTGGAGTATGGGTCTCTGGGAAGACCCCTGTGTTCAAATTTTCTGGTTCTGTTGCTCTCCTTGTGGGGCTCCTGTCCTCTCCATAACCTACTATTTCCCTTAGTCAGTGTCCTCCCTCTTGATTAGTTTCTTTAGATGTACAGATTTTAGTGGGTTTGTCCTATATTATATGTCTATATGAGTGAGTATATACCTTGTGTGTCTTTCTGCTTCTGGGACAGCTCACTCAGGATGATCCTTTCCAGGTCCCACCATTTACCTGCAAATTTCATGATTTCCTTATTTTTCATTGCAGAGTAATACTCCATTGTGTAGATGTACCACAATTTCTGCATCCATTCTTCAGTTGAGGGGCATCTGGGTTGTTTCCAGTTTCTGGCTATTACAAATAAGGCTGATACAAACATGGTTGTGACAATACATGTTGGAGAGGTTGTGGAGAAAGGGGAACACTTCTCCATTGCTGGTGGGAATGTAAACTTGTACAACCACTCTGGAAATCAATTTGGCGCTTTCTCAGACAAATAGAAATAGCGCTTCCTCAAGATCCAGCCATACCACTTCTCGGCATATATCCAAAAGAGGCTCAAGTACACAATAAGGACATTTGCTCCTCACTTTTTAATAAAACAAAAAGGGAGGAATTTGGAATCTGTAAGCAGCCATCTCTATAGACAGACCCAACGGACCTGACAAACAAGATATGAGGCTTCTGTGATGCCACATATGGACCACCCACAACCACCTGTGCATGCTCTGGGTCACCTTATAAGAGAACTTGCACACCTACTCCCTCCCTCTCTCTTAACCTCTCAACCAGTCACGTGGTGTGATTTGTGAACCTGCCAAGTAATTTTGCTGCACAGTCCTAACAGTTTTCCTTTTCTGAGCAAGATATTTCTATGTGGTATAGGCTTCCTGCAAACTCAAGATCACTTTTCTAGTGTGTATACATACAGAAAACACACATACAGAAAGACACAGGCACACACAGAGACATAGACACAGACACACACACACATGCCTTCCTCATGTTGCTGTTGGCAGTTTTGATAACCTGGGAATGTGAGTGATCAAGCATATGAGTGGTTCACTCACCCAAACATATGGGCCTAGATCTTGTCACAGATATGTGGAAAAACAATGAACACACTAAGAACACGTATTGTGAGGCCTTACTTCTTAGACTTTAAGGACAGCTAAACAATCAGTTGTGTAATGGTTTTCATGACCTTTTTCTCTGATTCATTAAATCAAATCATGTCAGTTGGGAGTTTCCATGCAAGTAAATAACTTGCCTTCCCAGGTTTTTACAAGTTGCTTCTAGAGGGAGACCAGTGAGAAAACTGGACTCTGTTATGTTACCAAGGTTATTGTTTCCTCACCTTTTATGCCCTTACACAACCCAATATAGTTTTTCACACCTGAGAGTAAAGTAAGGACTGTCCCAGAATAAAGGAATACACTTTAGAAAAGGAATATGTACATCCAGAAATTTGGTCAGAATGTATAGAATTATATAAAATAACCACGAGTGACATTAGTGATGGATGATTTCTTAAGAATTATATTGTACATGATTTGAAAAGTATTCTATAATCTCAACCACACTTTCAGCTTTCCATTTGCTCATCCCCACAGTTGCTTCACTGCTGAAGAAAGGGAAGCATCTATTTTAACTACGTTATTTAAAAACACAGCAAGCAAACATTTCCAGTTTGTCATACAACCACAGAAGAACTCATTATTATTTTCATGAGAGTTCCATGATATTTTCAGTCCTCTACACATCAGGATAAATGACAACTGGCCCTTTATTTAGAGAATCTTCATTTAGAGTGGTTGCCACTGCCAGCCATGCTTTCAGCTGCTCTTAGCCTCTGGAGCCTGCTCATAATAAATAATACAATCTGCTGGAAGCTTCTAACAGCTCTAAATGTTGCTGCTAATGTGCCTATGGCATTTTAGAGCAGGCTTTTAAAATCTCCCTAAAATCTGGGAATTACAAAACCTCGCTGGGTATAAAAGGGCATAAGTTAATGAACTTTTTGACTCTCTTTTTCAATAAGATGTCCCTTCTCAATATCAGTCACTGACTTCTGACAGCTGTCTGACATAGAAATAGCTTGGACAGTCATTTTACTATGGGAATCAGTCCCATCACTTATCATGTTAGCATTAAAATTGATCTCCATGACTGCAAGTCTGAGAAATAGTATATCAGCAATATGAAAACCTTCTGAAAGAAAAGAAATCGCTTTGGTTTTCTGTCCACTCATATCTGCAAATGTAGCCTTCTCTTTTTCAAATTCTGTTCTCTTTAGGCAGGTTCCTCAAACATTTGTGGAAAATTAAAGTGTCTACAGTATGTCAAATTCAGATACATATGGCATAATCAAAACATAATAAAACAAAGACAGCTCAATAGTCATATCACCTAATTTTCTTGGACACTGTAGATTATATGGGTGAGTACTGCCTTCACAATGATTTTTAAGACCATTGAAATAAAACTGGCATCACTCTAGTTACTGAACCTTCTGTAGAAGGGATTATTGTGTCTTCTATTATTTATGTATAATGTATACAACATTGAGCTAGTCCTGAAAATTTGAAACACATCTATTTTAAGAGGCTGGATTATTTTTTTCTCTCCAGCTGGTAAAATCTTGTATCACGTAGAATTTTTTCTTTTTGTTTTTTTTTTTTAAAGCCATTTAATTTAATTTAATTTAATTTTTTTTTCAATGCAGTTTATTCAGGAACCATGGACAATCATCTGACCCTGGGGAAAGCCAGCCCACAGCTTAAATAGCCTCTGGGGAGCCAACCCCAGCATGCCACGTGGGCAATGCAGATAGGTCCACATACATGGAAGCAAGCCAGATCCTCAGCCTTAGCCAAATGTGGAGTTGTTTGTGACAGAGAGCACTCACCATCGGGAAGGTGGAAGGCAGAAACCAGCTCCATCTTTAAGGCACGGCATTACGCAGCTCTCTACAGTTCCCCCTTTTTGTTTAGATGCATCAGGTAAGAGTAGAGGTCTGATCTGATATTAGAAATAAATTGGGACTTTGTACTGATGTGCACTTAGGTGTCATCCACCCAAAGAGCATCAGACCCGTCCGATACCTTTTTCTCAGAGGCAGGACCTGGGGCATCAACCCACATGCAATTAGACATGCCCTTCTCTGGGTCAAAAGGGGCAGACCCTGAGTGCAGTGCTTAGCCTCGCATCCTGAGCGTAACATTTTAGCTTTTTATGGTAGCCAACCATGCTTGGGGAGACTGTCCTGCTTCAATGGCTGTAAAGGCCTGAATGATCATGGCTGCATTACGCTGTTGTGAGACTCTAATCTTGCATACCACAGGCAAACCAAGGAGACCAACACCAGAAGGCCTGCTAACGCTCCCATGCCTGCCCATTCCTTCAGATGATTCATGGCTGCAGCAATCCATGATGATAATCCTGTGGCTAGTCCTGCGTCCACTCTGGTAGAATTTACTGTGACAATGGCCACTCTCAGCTGCTCCATCGTAGTATCGAATTCTCCAGTCCAATTACCTAAAATATAGCTCGACAATTGTTTAGACAGATTTGCAGCACAGGAAAAATTCTCATGTTGTATGCTAGTGACACAAAGTCCAGCATACTTCCATTGACAGCCAGGTTGAGTGATTTGCCATAGGGTATCAATTTGCTCCTGCACGAGGTCAATCCTCTGATTGAACACCATCAAGCCTCCTTTTAGTTGAGCATTAATTTCTTTTTGTACATCTAATGCATGAGCTACATTGGCTAAAAGGTTATTGAGGGTCTGAGCAGTCTGCACAGTATGACTCATGGCTAATGCTGTGGTGGTAGCTCCAACAGCCGCCAATGAGATGGCAGTAACAATAGCAGCTGTAATTCCAATATCCCTTTGCTGTCTGAAGAGAGTCATAGAGTGAGGGGCATCAATGGACACAGGCACCCAGAGACTCATGCGAGTAACCAGCTAGTAAATTTACTAGCATTCCAGCATTGGGCCAAAGAACAAGTATCATTACCACAATTACTTGACTCTATCTGGCTAATAATGAATAAAAATGGGGGATATAAACAAACAGGTGTGGGCTTATAGGAAATATTATGAGAAGCCTTAACCCCCTCGTTGGAACATCCTGCATCAGTTCTAGAACTAGCAGTGGTGGTGTCCAAGGTCTGAGTAGGTTCAGGAGACCATTGCCCCCAGGGGCAAGACGTGCTCCATGCCAATTGACTAACTCCGTGTTTTCCTCCACTTTTGAAAGTCATTTAAGGTTCTTAAATTATTTTTTTCCTTTTTTTTTAAATTTTTCATCAATTACACATTAGTCATTCTGCATCCCCCCATAAGCCCCTCCCTCCTCCCCTCCCAATCCCACCCTCCCTCCTCCCTCTACATGCATGCCACTCCCCAAGTCCACTGATAGGGGAGATTCTCCTCTCCTTTCTGATCTTAGTCCATCAGTTCACATCAAAAGTGGCTGCATTGTCCTCTACTATGGCCTGGTAAGGTTGCTCCCTGTCAGGAGGAGGTGACTAAAGAGCAGGCCAGTCAGTTCATGTCAGAGGCATTCCCTCTTCACATTACTATGTAAACCAATTGGACTCTGAACTGCCCTGGGCTACATCTGTGCAGGGGTTCTGGGTTATCTCTATGAATAGTCCTTGGTTGGAGTATGAGTCTTTGGGAAGTTCCCTGTGTTCAAATTTTCTTGTTCTGTTGCTCTCCTTGTGGAGACCCTGTCCTTTCCAGCTCTTACTATTTCCCAGTTCTTACCTAAAATTCCATTCACTCTGCCCAACAGTTGCCCATCAGGCTCAGCTTCTGCTTTGATAGTCTGTAGGGCAGAGGCTTTCAGAGGCCCTCTGTGGTAGGTTCCTAGGTTGTTTCCTGTTTTCTTCTTCTTCTGATGTCCCTCCTTTTTGCCTTTCCGGATGGGGATTGGACATTTTAGTTAGGGTCCTCTCTCTTGCTTAGTTTCTTTAGATGCACAGGTTTTAGTGGGTTTGTCCTATGTTGTATGTCTATATGAGTGAGTATATACCATGTGTGTCTTTTTGCTTCTGGGACAACTCACTCAGGATGATCCTTTCCAGATCCCACCATTTACCTGCAAATTTCATGATTTCCTTATTTTTCATTGCTGAGTAATATTCCATTGTGCAGATGTACAACATTTTCTGCATCCATTCTTCAGTTGAGGGGCATCTGGGTTGTTTCCAGTTTCTGGCTATTACAAATAAAGCTGCTACAAACATGGTTGAGCAAATGTCCTTTTTGTGTACTTGAGCCTCTTTTGGATATATGCCTAGGAGTGGTATGGCTGGATCTTGGGGAAGCACTATTCCCAGTTGTCTGAGAAAGTGCCAGATTGATTTCCAGAGTGATTGTACAAGTTTACACTCCCACCAGCAATGGAAAAGGGTTCCCCTTTCCCCACAACCTCCCCAGCATGTGTTGTCATTTGAGTTTTTGATCTTGGCCATTCTGATGGGTGTAAGGTGAAATCTCAGGGTTGTTTTGATTTGCATTTCCCTAATGGCTAGTGAGGTTGAGCATTTCTTTAAGTGCTTCTCTGCCATTAGGTATTCCTCTACAGAGAATTCTCTGTTTAGCTCTGTTCCCCATTTTTTAAGAGGGTTACTTGGTTTGCTGCTTTTCAGCTTCTTTAGTTCTTTATATATACTTGATATGAGTCCTCTGTCAGATAAAGGGTTGGTGAAGATTCTTTCCCAATCTGTAGGCGGTCGCTATGTTTTGATGATGGTGTCCTTTGCTTTGCAGAAGCTTTTCAGTTTCATGAGGTCCCATTTATTGATTGTTGCTCTTAGAGCCTGTGCTGTGTTCTGTTCAGGAAGTTTTCCCCTGTACCAATGAGTTCAAGGGTATTCCCCACTTTTTTTTCAAGCCAATTTAATGTGTCTGGTTTTATGTTGAGGTCTTTGATCCACTTGGACTTCAGTTTTGTGCAGGGTGATAAGTACGGATCTATTTTCATTTTTCTACATGTAGACATCCAGTTGGACCAGCACCATTTGTTGAAGATGCTACTTTTTTTTCCATTGTATGGTTTTGGCATCTTTGTCAAAGATCAGGTGTACATAAGTGTGTGGGTTTATTTCTGGGTCCTCTGTTCGGTTCCATTGATCCACCATTCTGTTTCTATGCCAGTACCATGCAGTTTTTAAAACTATTGATCTATAGTACAACTTAAGATCAGGGATGGAGATACCTCCAGAAGATCTTTTATTGTAGAGGATTGATTTAGCAATTCTGGGTTTCTTGTTATTCCATATGAAGTTGAGAATTTTTCTTTCCAGGTCTGTAAAGAATTGTGTTGGTAATTTGATGGGCATTGCATTGAATCTGCAGATTGCTTTTGGTAAGATGGCCATTTTTACTATGTTAATCCTGCCAAGCCATGAGCATGCGAGATATTTCCATCTTCTCATATCTTCTTCTAGTTCTTTCTTCAGAGATTTGAAATTTTTTTCATACAAGTCTTTGACTTCCTTGGTTAGGGTTACTCCAAGGTACCTTATGTCATTTGTGGCTATTGTGAAGGGTGTTGTTTCCCTAATTTCTTTCTCAGCCCTTTTGTCTTTTGTATACAGGAGGGCTACTGATTTTTTTGAGTTGATTTTGTATCCGGCCACTGTGCTGAAGGTGTTTTTCAGCTGTAGGAGTTCCCTGGTAGAGTTTTTGGGGTCACTCACGTATACTATCTTATCATCTGCCAATAGTGATAATTTGACTTCTTCCTTTCCAATTTGTATCTCCTTGATCTCCTTCAACTGTCTTATTGCTCTAGCAATGACTTCCAGAACTATGTTGAAGAGATATGGAGAGAGTGGGCAGCCTTGTCTTGTCCCTGATTTCAGTGGGATTGCTTTAAGTTTCTCTCCGTTCAGTTTGATGTTGGGTATAGGTTTGCTGTATATTGCCTTTACTATGTTTAGATATGTGCCTTGTATCCCTGATCTCTCCAATACTTTAAACTTGAATGGATGTTGGATTTTGTCAAAGGCCTTTTCAGCATCTAGGGAGATTATCATGTGGGTTTTTTTCAATTTGTTAATATGGTAGATCACATTGATGGATTTCCATATGTTGAACCACCCCTGCATACCTGGGATGAAACCTACTTGGTCATGGTGGATGATATCTTTGATGTGTTCTTGTATTCGGTTTGCGAGTATTTTGTTGAGTATTTTTGCATCAATGTTCATAAGGGAGATTGGCCTGAAGTTCTCTTTTTTGGTTGGGTCTTTGTGAGGTTTAGGTATCAAGGTGACTGTGGCTTCATAGAATGAGTTTGGTAATGTTGCTTCTGTTTCGATTTTGTGGAATAGTTTGAAGAGAATTGGAGTTAGCTCTTTTTTGAATGTCTGGTAGAATTCTGCGCTGAAACCATCAGGCCCTGGGCTTTTTTTTGGCTGGGAGACTTTCGATGACTGCTGCTATTTCCTTGGGGGATATAGGACTATTTAATTGATTTATCTGGTCCCCATTTAGCTTTGGTAAGTGGAATCTATCAAGAAAATTTTCTATTTCATTTAAATTTTCAAATTTTGTTGCGTATAGACTTTTGAAGTAAGTCCTAATGATTGCTTGGATTTCCTCAGTGTCTGTAGTTATGTCCCCCTTTTCATTTCTGATTTTGTTGATTTGGGTGGTGTCTCGCTGCCTTTTAGTTAGCTTGGCTAAGGGTTTGTCTATCTTGTTGATTTATGCAAAGAACCAGCTCTTGGTTTCATTGATTCTTTGAATTGTTTTATTTGTTTCTAATTGATTGATTTCAGCCCTGAGTTTGATTATTTCCAGCCGTCTGCTCCTTCTTGGTGTGTCTGCTTCTTCTTTTTCTAGTGTTTTTAAGTGAGCCATTAAGTTGCTTGAATGCGCTGTCTCAAATTTCTCCTTGAAGGCACTTAGTGCTATGAACTTTCCTCTTAGCACTGCTTTCATTGTATCCCACAAGTTTGGGTATGTTGTGTCTTCATTTTCATTGAGTTCTAGGAAGATTTTAATTTCTTTCTTTATTTCTTCCCTGACCCAGCTGTCTTTTAGTAGCAAGTTGTTCAGTTTCCATGTTTGTGTAGGCTTTTTGCTATTTCTGTTGTTACTGAGGTCCAGCTTTATTCCATGGTGATCAGTCAGGATACAGGGGATTATTGCAATCTTCCTGTATTTGTTGAGGCTTGCTTTGTGACCAACTATGTGGTCTATTTTGGAGAAGGTTCCATGAGGTGCTGAGAAGAAGGTAAATTCTTTTGTGTTTGGGTGTAAGGTTCTGTAAATGTCTGTTAGGTCCATTGGATTCATGACCTCTGTTAGAGATATTGTTTCTTTGGTTAATTTCTGTTTAGTTGACCTGTCCTTTGTTGAGAGTGGGGTGTTGAAGTCTCCCACTATTAGTGTGTGGGGATCTATGTGTGGTTTAAGTTTTATCAATGTTTCTTTCACAAATGTGGGTGCCCTTGTATTTGGGGCATAGATGTTCAGGATTGTGATGTCTTCTTGGTGGAATTTTCCCTTGATGAGTATGAAGTGTCCTTCCCCATCTCTTTTGATTAATTTTGGTTGAAAGACTATTTTATCAAATATTAGAAGGGCTACTCCTGCTTGCTTCTTGCGTCCATTTGCTTGAAAAGCCATCTTCCATCCCTTTACCCTCAGGTAATGTCTATCTTTGTGACTTAGGTGTGTTTCGTGTATACAACAGATTGCTGGGTTTTGTTTATGCATCCATTCTATTAGCCAATGTCTTTTTATTGGAGAATTAAGTCCATTGATATTGAGAGAGAGTAATGACCAGTGGCTGTTAGATCCTTTGAATTTGATGTTGGCTGTGGTCATATGGTTGTGTGCTTGGTTGCTTTTTGTTTTACTGTAGTGGGGTTATTTATTTCCTGTGTTTTCTTGAATGTAGCTAGCTTTCTTGGGTTGTATTTTCCCTTCCAGTGTCTTCTGTAATGCTGGATTTGTTTGTAGGTATTGTTGAAATTTGTTTTTGTCATTGAATATCTTATTTTCTCCGTCTATGAGGACTGAGCGTTTTGCAGGGTATAGTAGCCTGGGCTGGCATCTGTGTTCTCTTAGGGTCTGCATGATATCAGTCCAGGCCCTTCTGGCTTTCATAGTCTCTGTTGAAAAGTCAGGTGTGATTCTATGGGTTTGCCATTATATGTGACTTGGCCTTTTTCCCTTGCAGCTTTTAGTATTTTTTCTTTGTTCTGTATACTTACAGTTTTGATTATTATGTGGCGGGAGGATTTTCTTTTCTGGTCTAATTTATTGGGTGTTCTATAGGCCTCTTGTATTCTTATTGGCCTCTCCTTTAAGTTGGGGAAATTTTCTTCGATGATTTTGTTGAAAATATTTTTTGGGCCTTGGTGCAGGGAATCTTCTTTTTCCTCTATTCCTATTATTCTTAGGTTTTGTCTTTTTATGTTGTCTTGAATTTCTTGGATGGTCTGTATCGGGAATTTTTTAGATTTAACATTTTCTTTGACTGATGCATCTATTTTTTCCATTGTATCTTCCACACCTGAGATTCTTTCTTCCATTTCTTGTAGCCTATTGGTTATGCTAACCTCTGTAGTTCCTGCTTTCTTCTCTAAGTTCTTTCTCTCTACAGTTTCTTCCATTTGTGTGTGTGTTTTTTTTTTTTTTTTTTTTTTAATTTTCCAATTCTATCTTCAGGTCTTGAGCTATTTTGTTGGTTTCCTTCCCCTGTCTGACTGTATTTTCATGTTTTTCCGTCAATTCCTTCAGTTGTTTGTTTGAATAATCCACTGTTTCTTTTATTTCATTCAGTGATTTAAGCATTTCCTCTTTAAAGGCCACATACCTTTTGGCTGCAGCTTCTTCTATTTCTTTTTGTATTTTATTTGTTTCCTCTGTTATCATCTTCTTGAGCATAGATGTTAGGTCATCTCCTTGAATTTCATTTATGCTGGGGTGTCTAGGGCTATTTGCCCCTGGATAACTGGATTCTGGAGATGCCATAATGCTCTGGCTTTTGTTGGTTGAACTTTTACGCTGTCCTCTACACATTGGGTATCTTAGTTTTTTGAATTTTGTTTCTGGTTATTCCTGGACTGTTGTAGTGGAGAGAATCTCTTTGGCAGGAAGATGGTTTTTCCTCAAGGAAGCCTTCCCAGCTTTTTGGGTGTATTCACTGGATGTCTGGTGTTTTTCAGGAGTTGTTACAGCTCACCTCAGGCATAGAGACCTGGATGGTAACTGTGGTCCTGATTAGTCAATAGGGCTCTCCTCTCACTGGGAGAAGTCGTGGAGACAGCTGCCCTCCTTCTGGGTTTCTTGCTGTAAATTTAGTGATCAGCTGCTGTAACCTGTGTGTCCCGTGGTTTGGTCGGTTTTGTTAGGGATAACTGGTTGCCCCTTGGAGCAGTATCTGGGGGTTGATCTCAGGGTTCCTGGTCTTTTTTAGGTCTGAGGTTGGGGCTCTGTGCCCCAGAACCCAAGAGGTAATCTGTGGTGTGTGAGTACTGCTCTGCTGTCTTGGGGCACTCAGTTCTGACTGTAAGAAATAGTTGGTAAGAAGCAGGCCTCTGAGCTGGTGGAGCATGCGCCCACCTGCTAGTCTGCGGGAGCTGAGTTTCTTATCACTCTGTGCTCCCTATTTGGGCCTAGATCTGTGATGGTTGGCCGTACTCACCTGTTTGCGATCTGCAGTCTGCTAGACTTTCCCTAGGTGACCCCAGCAGCACGGTTTCTTCCTTCTGTGTGGGGTCCTCTCTGGACAGGGGTTCCCAGTGCCTGTTGTACTGGGGCGCGCAGCTTTTCTGTACTGCTGAGCTAAGTGCAAAGCTGTCCACGCGCGGCAGGAGCTCGGCTGTGATGATGGCAGAGACCTTCCGGGAAGAGACTGGGTGACATGCGGTCAGACCCGCAACCCTGATTCCTGAATATTTTCTTTTTAAGAAAAAAAAAAAAGAAGTACAACTCCTCAATTTCAGAGTGCCAATGATAGTCAAGGCACCAAATTATCCTTCATTATAATTCAGCTATTTCTATTGGTCTTTAACTTTTTTTCATGAATTTAAACTTCTTCTAATCTGCATAATTATATTACAGATAATGAAATCCCTGAAATGAAAATAAGTACCAGTGATGTGTTGAAGCCTTCATGTGTGGTAGCTCAAATGATACATGCAGTTTTTTTTTTTCTTGTGTTTTCACATGTGTCTTTTCTGATCCCATGTTGGCCTGGCCTTCCTGGCACTCTTCTTTTCTGGTATTTTGTCTCAGTATTTGAAGATCTGAAATCTGAAATTACTTCTCAATCTATATCATTGAACAACTCAGCTCTGTTCACAGAATCAGTGATGTATTAGTCAATCTAGGAAACTCTGCCATTGATCACAATTTCCATATTGATATCTTCACTCCTCATCCAAATTATTTACTATTTTCTTCTGATTCCCTGTTTTAGATAAAATAATTTTGATATAAACTGAAGATCTCATAAAATTCTAATTTACCTGGCAACAACTCTGTGTAAGAGATTCTAATAATCCTGAAGTTTCTAGTCTTTTCCTTTAAAACTCATCTTTGTTGAGGCTTCTATTGCTGTAAAGAAAAGAGAATATTTAATTGGGGCTGGTTTGCTGTTCAGAGGTTTAGTCCACTGTCATCATGGCAAGAAACATGGTGGCAACAAGCAGGCATAGCGCTGGAGAGGTGTCTGAAAGTTTTGAATCTAGACTGACAGATAGTTGGAAGAGAGTGAGACACTGAGCCTGGCTTGAGCACCTGAGACTCCAAAGGTTGCCTCCAATGACACACTTCTCCCAAGAAAGCCACACCTTCTAATAGTGCTACTCCTGATGAGCTATGGGAGCTCATTCAACCACCACAAAGGTTGTCTTACTTAATAATCACAGTAACAATATTCTTATATTTTGCTAACAGGTTTTGAGTATATCTCCTATCTCAAGATAGTAAGTGATAATTGTATGGAATTAAAGATTAATTAAACAATCTGCATTTTCATTTTCTGCATTAATTAAATAATCTGAAGAAAACTAAGGAAGGAGCTCTCAAAATTTTTATTTGATTGATTGATTATGTGAATGTTGTGTGGCAGAGAAGTTTTCTGAGGAAAATTAGTGAAACTAGTGTAAAATAAAAGAAAACATATTTTTATTTATTTATTTTAATTTTATTTTTCTTTTTAGTTACATTTTGTTAACTCTGTGTCCCAGCTGTATCCCGCCCCCTCATTCCCTCGCCAACCCCAAGGAAATTGAAGCAGTCATTAACAGTCTCCCCTCCAAAAAAAGCCCTGGACCAGATGGCTTCAGCGCAGAATTCTACAAGACCTTCAAAGAAGTGCTAACACCAATTCTTCTCAAACTATTCTACAAAATAGAAAGAGAAGGAACACTACCAAACTCAGTCTATGAAGCCACAGTCACCTTGATACCTAAACCACACAAAGATCCAACAATAAAAGAGAACTTCAGACCTATCTCTCTTTTGAACATTGATGCAAAAATACCCAATAAAATACTTGCAAACCGAATCCAAGAACACATCAAAGATATCATCCACCATGACCAGGTAGGCTTCATCCCAGGCATGCAAGGGTGGTTCAATATACAGAAATCCATCAATGTAATCCACCACATAAACAAACTGAAGGAGAAAAGCCACATGATCATCTCCTTAGATGCTGAAAAAGCATTTGACAAAGTCCAACACCCATTCATGTTTAAAGTCTTGGAGAGATCAGGGATACAAGGCACATACCTAAACATAGTAAAGGCAATATACAGCAAGCCTATAGCCAACATCAAACTCAATGGAGAGAAACTTAAATCAATCCCACTGAAATCAGGGACAAGACAAGGCTGCCCATTGTCTCCATATCTCTTCAACATAGTACTTGAAGTCCTAGCCAGAGCAATAAGACAACTAAAGGAGATCAAGGGGATACAAATTGGAAAGGAAGAGGTCAAAGAAAACATATTTTAACATCAAACTATGCCGTGGAATTGAGGTGGCTCACATGGTGATGTACTTCTGACACAAGAATGGGGACTTGAGTTAAATGGGGTGTGTGTAAGCACCCACATAAAGGTTCAGGATCCTGTGGCACTTGTGTGTGTGAAGACAAAAGACTCCATTAAGTTTGCTTCTTTTCTACATCTCACTATTTGGCTGCAGATTTCATGATTTCATTGTTTTTAATTGGTGTGTAGTAGTCCATTCTATAAATGAGTCCTGAGTGAGATATCCCAGAATCAGAAAGACACACAGGGTATATACTCATTTATAAGTGGGTATTAGACATATAATATAGGATAAACATACTAAAATCTGTACACCTAAATAAGCTAAGGAAGAAGGACTCTGGGTAAGAGGATGAATCCCACTCAGACAGACAAACTAGATGGACATTGGAAGAGGGAGAAAACAGGAAACAGGACAGGAGCCTACAACAGAAGGCCTCAGAAAGACTACCCAGCAGTTTATGAAAGCAGATGCTGAGACTCATATCTTTGGGCAGAGTGCAACAAATATTAGGGAAGATGAGAGAGATGAAAGACCTGGAGAGGACAGGAACTCTACAAGTAGAACAACAGAACCAAAAGATCTGGGCACAGGGGTCTTTTCAGAGACTGATACTACAGCCAAGGACCATGCATGGAGATAACTTAGAACCCCTGATCAGATGTAACCCATAGCAGCTCAATATCCAAGTGAGTTTACTAGTAAGAGGAACAGGGACTGTCTCTGACATTAACTCAGTGGCTAGCTCTTTGATCACCATCCCTTGAGGGTGGAACAGCCTTACCAGACCACAGAGGAAGACAATGCAGCCAGTCCTGATGAGACCTGAGAAGCTAGGGACAGATGGAAGGGGAGGAGGTCATCTCCTATTGGTGGACTTGGAGAGGGGCATGGGAGAAGAGGAGGGAGGGAGGGCAAAATAGGGAGGGAATGAAGGAAGGGGCTATAAGTGGAATAAAAAAATGAATAAAGTGTAATTAATACAAAAAAAATGAAAATGAAAAAAAGTTTGCTTGTTTCCAGTGTAGCAAACACAATTAGCTCTAGGTTCATTAGGAGACCCTGTCTCAAAAAATAAGATAGGGAATGAATGAGGAAGGCATCCATCATTAATATCTGTGCTTCACATATGCCCATTTGAATGCATATGTGCATGCATGTCGAACACACACATATGCAAACACATAATGTAAACACATATCACTTGTGAATGAGCAAAGAGAAAGGGGATTGTTTTGGAAGACGTGCTATATAATGTTACAGATCATATATGTGAGTTATATATGCATACATTTATATACACACACACACACACACACACACACACACACACATATGATATCCCATCAAAGTTTCAAAAAAATGAAGTCTGTGTAAGTTGGAAGATTGAACAGATGGACTTACAAAGTTATGAATTTTAAAGTTTGACTGAAATATTTAATGTCACCAAAGAATGACTGTTTGCTGGTGGAGAGTGAACATCAAGACATGCTTCCTATCCAACAGACCCTTTCATCCTGTGAGTGCTCCTCATAGGATGGATTTCTCCTCCACTATGTCTTTCCTGGATGTCACATCAGGGAACACTGTTGTGTAGTTGTTTACTTTCAGGTGGAAACAAGAGATTACAAAGAACCATCTGTTGATATAATAGGGAACTGTCCAGAGAGCCAAATGTTCAGGTCCAAAGAGATGGAGAATGGAGGGAGGAATTGAAGAAGGAGGGAGGGAGAAAGGGAGTAAGGAGCGAGCACAGGGAAGAGTCAATGGACCTTGAGTGCTTCAAGTAATTTATTTACATTTTCTGGGCCTTCCTGGGACCTATCATGCACACCCTTATTAAGAATGGTAATGGTAGATACACAGCCATAGCTTGTGTTGCCAGTATCACACCAATTCAAAATAAGCATTGGCTTTCTTATAAGGCTATGTAGTCAGCAAGGAGCTATTTCTTGAAAAGACAATAGTTGTTTTGGATTGATGGCCAAATACTGACCAAACACCTCCCTGGTCTGTGCTGTGGTTTACCTAAACAGGCCTCCCAAAGATGACATGTAGCTTTCTTCACGTCAAATGCCATTGTTCCTGAAGGGTAGTCTTGCCTAAGGCACATAGCAGCTACAAAGTGTCATCCTGAATCAGAGCTTTGCCTTACTCAAAACCATCTACTTTCTGTGTTATAGGAAATTTTACTTACATTTTTAATTGATAGAAAAATTGAGAATTCTTCAGCAAGTTAAAAAAAATGAAAAATGTTCACATTATTTGGATCAAAGGGAATAAAGGGTGAGACAGAAACTTGGATTTATATAAAGGAAGAGAGTCAAAAGTGATTGTAATTTGACTGAATATATTTTTCTCATTTCAAACTTTTAAGAATCCAATTATATACTTAAGACTATTTAATAAAAGTTTATAGCCTACATAGAATAAACTCACAAAAGAAATAGAGAATAGAGAGGAAATAGGACAAGGTTATAAATTCTTTTTGTGTGGAAAGAAATAACAATTGATGGTATATGGTGATAAGTTGTATATATTTATTTTAACACGGAGCCACATCATGTTTCTGTCACATCAGCCACTCACATACTGCAACTGATGAGTACTTGAGATGTTGATGAATATAACTGAGAAAGTACAATAAAATTGATCTTATTTATTTAAATTTCCTTTTGTGAAACATAAAATAAAGCAATGTTGTCTATATGTGCACCTGGAAGGCTTTGTTATGAATGACAATGCTTTGTTATGAATGACAATGCTGAGCTTTGGTGTATCTTAGTCACTCATGTCATTCACAGTTGCAGCCCCAACAGTTCACCAGAAAAGATTATATGAATTTTTATTTATGTTAGTAAATGTCATTCAGTAGAATTTATATAAATATCTATGCACATGACTTTGGTAAATAATAATAATATTACTAAATATTGTAGTTGGTGAATTTACATAATAACATTTTATTTCTTTAAGCAAACTTACTGATAAGCAAGCTACAGTTTGTATAAGAGCAGAGGTTAGGAAGAGAGTGCAGGACTATGTGGGAGGGATGGAACTCCTTAGGAACAAGAAATGCAAGAGATAGTGATAAATGGACAAGGCTGGGATGGAAATGGGAAGATCAGACATGGAGAGGAAGGGAAGAGACAAGGGTTATGGGAGGGACAGCTAAAACTAAGGGCCATCTGACGAGTCCTATGGAAGACACAATAGAAGCTTCCTATAAATATACATATACATATTCAATAGAAGCTTCCTATAAATATACATATACTAAAGTTATCTAAATGAAATCACCAAATAATAGGGGCTATGGAGCCTCAACTGGACCAAATAAAGTTTCTGTACCAGGAATGGCTAACATGGAATATAGTTGTTGGTCAAGGGGGTCCCAAGGGGATCCCCCCAAACAACCCAAACTATTGCCAAAGCTATTAGTTGTTTTCTATGAACTGACAGCAAGGCCCTATTGTTGAAAGAAACACCCACACAGCACACTGAACTCAGTGAAGGCAAACTGGTGCCTGCACGTGGCATTCGCTCCTATGGACTAGTATTCATGGTACTGGGAGTTTCTCTGCAGACTATCAAAGGAGAAAAGTAAACATCAACCCAGCTAGAAATGTTATGATCTGCAAGAGGGACCATCCTGATGATATGCTGGTACAACAGTGGCACAAAGATTGTGGGACTAACCCACCAAGATTTGATTTGAGTTGCAGACCACCTCAGGAGATGTAACCCATACCTAATGTTGATGCAGTGGCCAAGAAACTGAGACTATATTGGACAGGGACATGGGGATGGGGTGGACAAATATTACTGTTCTATTAAAAAATATAGCAATAAAATGACATTCATTCGGCTATACTCATAGATCAGTGCCTTGCTCAGACATCGTTAGACAAGCTTCCTCCTTTCGTAGATGGAAACATACACATAGACCCACAGGCAGACAATATGTTGACAGTGAGATACTTTGGAACATTCAGCCCTAAAAGAGATGTTTCCATCAAATCCTTCTTGGGGCTAAGAGAACTCTGCAGAAGACGAGGCAAAGAGACAGAGATGGATGGTCCTTGGTTGATGCTTCAGTCTCAGCAAGGCCCTCTGGGCCCTCATTAATCGGCCCCACTGTTCTTCTTGTGAAGCTCCTATCACCTCGAGGTCCTCTTTTCTTTCCCCACACTTTTCCACAGACTCCCTAATCATTGCCCAGTGAGTGATTGTGAGTCTCAGCATCTGTTTTGAGGTGCTCCTTGGTAGATTCTCTCAGACGACAACTGTTAAACTCCTGTCAGTGAGCTTAGAAAAGTATCATTCATAGTGTCAGGAGTTGGCACTCTCCCATAAGATAGGTCTTCGGGTGGCAGGTGGATCCTCTAATAAGAGAAGCCGTAGATAAGGACTTTTTGATGTACAGGACCACCAACATATGTCTTTACCAAATGGGGTCCTAAAGTTGATAGGAGAAGAGAACATGTACTCCCACCCATAAAGCAGAAGTTATCATCCAAATGATGACCACTTTCAGATGAAAAAGTATGAAGGAACATCTATTTTCAATGAAGGGGTAAAAAACAAGGATATAGAGTTGCCTATGAGAGAATTAGACTTGTTATAGACAACCATTATTCTAGCTGTGTTAGGTCAAAGGCAACAGTTTCCCATTTAAGTGCTAAAATAGAGTTGTTTCCCTTACTATTTAAATCCAGTGAATTATGCATATTGGAAATAAATATGTAGATTGCTGCCACATAGTTGCTAAGTTGTCACTGGCAAAGCAGAATGAGTTACACAATTTATATGGCCGATTCTATAGATCATTAGAAGGTTATGGGAGCAACATATTTTGACAACAGTCAGTTAATAATATTGTATTCTTTTATTGATTACATTTAACATGGAAGTGTTACTATAATTTACCTTAACTGTCTGTTCGGTTTTAACAGTTTCTTGAAACCAATGGAATATTTGGAATCCAAAAATCAAAGAAATAAATGTGATGCTGCTTACATTTTCTTGTAGCCATGCTCTAAACATGAATGAGGCAAATGCAAAGCACACACACACACACACACACACACACACACACACACAGACTACTTAAAAAATAACTTTGAACAAGAATTATTGTATTCAGTTCTGCTTGTAGAATATTTGTATGGTTTTATAATTTTAGCCTATATATTCAAATTTAAGCATTTTGAAATAAAAATAGGAACCTATTATTTCTGAGTATTATGTAATGTTCAAATTGTTTTTATATAAATATAAGGCTCATGCTAGCATTAAAATATGCCATGAAAACTAAATTTTACTGTAAACAAACTTATGCAAGCTAAACTTATTACAAACGAATATTTTGTGTAACTAATTTACACATAACATCTTAAAAATTGTTAATCTGATTTTTAAATGTTTTTAATGTGCAAACTCATAATCTGAAATTACCATCTAGAACCACAGAACATTGCTTGCTATTATTGTAGAACTTCTCTAGTGCAATTACTAAATAGAAATTTAAATATTTAGAACAATATGATAATCATGGATATAACAGTGTCTCCTTAAAGTATTCCAATGATAGAAAAGAACACAGGGACCTATGAATTAACAAAAATGTCAAAACATTTTACCAAGTAAAGGTTCCAAATGTATTAATTCTAACTCCTGGAATTTGGAAAATTATTTTTTTTAATTTTTTTAAGTCTTTATTGATTATACTTTATTCACTTTGTATCCCCCTGTGGTTCCCTCCCTCCTCCAGTCCCAATCCCTCCCTTCCTCCATCCTTTGCATGCATGCCCTCCCCAAGTCCACTGATAAGGGAGGACTTCTTTTCCTTCCTTCTGATCCTAGTCAATTTGGTCTGATCAGGAGTGGCTGCAGTATCTTCTTCTGTGGCCTGGTAATGCTGCTTCCCCCTCGGGGGAGGTAATTAAAGAGCAGGCCAATCAGTTCATGTCAGAGACAGTCCCTGTTCCTATCACAATGGAACCCAATTGGATACTGAACTGCCATGGGTTACATCTGTGCAGGGGTCTTAGGTTATTTCCATGCATAGTCCTTGGTTGGAATAGCAGTCTCAGAAAAGACCCCTGTGCTCAGATTTTTTTGGTTCTGTTGCTCTCCTATGGAGTTCCTGTCCTCTTCAGATCTTACTGTTTCCCACTTCTTTCCTAAGATTCCCTGCACTCTGCCCAAAGGTTACCCATTAGTCTCAGCACCTACATTAATAGTCTGCAGGGCAGAGATTTTCACAGGTCCTCTGTGTCAGGCTCCTGACTTGTTCCCTCTTTTCTCCTTCTTCTGATGTCCAGCCTCTTTGCCTTTCTGGATAAGAATTGAGCATTTTAGCAGGAGTCCTCCCTCTTGATTGGTTTCTTTATGTGTACAGATTTTAGTAGGTTTATCCTATATTATATGTCTATATGAGTGAGTATATACTGTGTGTGTCTTTCTGCTTCTGGGATAGCACACTCAGGATAATCTTTTCCAGTTCTCACAATTTAGTGCAAATTTCATGATTTCCTTGTTTTTTATTGCTAAAAATAATGGAATAAAATATTCCATTTTGTAGATATACCACAATATGTGCATTCATTTCTCCACTGAGGGGCATCTGGTCTGTTTCCAGCTTCTGGCTATTACAAATAAGGCTGCTACAAACATGGTTGAGCAAATGTCCTTATTGTGTACTTGAGCCTCTTTTGGATATATGCCTAGGAGTGGTATAGCTGGATCTTGAGGGAGCGCTATTCCATTAGCCATCAGGGAAATGCAAATCAAAACGACCCTAAGATTTCACCTTACACCCATCAGTATGGCTAAGATAAAAAAACCTCAAGAGACAACACATGCTAGAGAGGTTGTGGAGAAAGGGGAACCCTCCTCCACTACTGGTGGGAATGTAAACTTGTACAACCACTCTGGAAATCAACCTGGCACTTTCTCAGACAACTTGGATAATTTTTATTTCCAGGATAAAAGGAAAACTAAGTTGGAAGTGAAAGAAAAAAAAGGAGAATGAGAGGGAGAGATGAATGAAAGAAGAAAACACATTAACATGATAAGTAAATTAAACAATGAAAAAGAAAGAATAATCTCTAAGTTGAGAGGAGTAAATAATTGAGCATTGTTATTCTCACAGATGACCATCTATCGTGATTTTTCTAGAATAGGATGTAGGGTTAGAATGCCTAGAGACTATAAAGGATTAGAATATGGATTTGAAGTCAAAGCAGATCAAAGCAGACAGAGTTTACAAATGCAACAACAAAGTGTAGAGATATTTGTAGACAGAAGCCCCACAGCCTTCCTAAGACTTCCTTTCCAGCACTGAGCAAAGTGCTGATCACAGCAAATCTCTGCACAAACTGATTCTGGTTTAGAAAATAACAATTCAAGAGGAAAGGAATAATAGGTTCTTATAGATGGGTACAGTTAATGTCTTTCATCATAAAAAAATAAATTGCTTTATCTATTCTGGGTTTTTTGTTATTTCATATGAAGTTGAGAATTTCTCTTTTGAGGTCTGTAAAGAATTGTGTTTGTATTTTGATGGGAATTGCATTGAATCTGTACATTGCTTTTGGAAAGATGGCCAGTTTTACTATTTACTGTGATAATCCTGCCAAGCCATGAGCATGGGAGATCTTTCCATCTCCTGATAGCTTCTCTCATTCTTCAGAGACTGAAAGTGTATTTCATTCAAGTCTTTGACTTGCTTGGTTAGTTATAACAAGGTAATTTATGTCCTTTGTGGCATTTGTGAAGTATGTTGTTCCTCTACTTTCTTTCTGCACCCCCCCTTTTTTTTTGTATACAAGAGCTACTGATTTTCTCAGTTAATTTTGTATCCAGTCACAGGAGATATCTCCATCCTGTACCAAGCTGTACTATAGAGCAACAGTAATAAAAACTGCATGGTACTGGCATAGAAACAGAATGATGGATCAATTGAATCAAATTGAAGACCTGAAATAAATTCATACACTTAAGATTTTTAGACAAAGATGCCAAAACCAAACAATCAAAAAAAGATAGTATCTTCAACAAATGGTGCTGGTCTAACTCGCTATCTCATGTAGAAAAATGCAAATAGAACCAGACTTATCACTCTGCTCAAAATTAAAGTCCAAGTGGATCAAAGAGGTAAACATAAAATCAGGCACACTAAACCTGTTAGATAAAAAAGTGGGGAAGAGCCTAGAACTCATTGCCACAAGAGACAACTTCCTTAACAAAACACCAACAGCACAGGCTCTAAGACAAACAATCAATAAAGGGGACCTCATGAAACCGAAAAGCTTCTGTAAAGCAATGGACATTGTCATCAGAACAAAATAAAAGCCTACAGACTGGGAAAGGATTTTCACAAACACTATGTCTGACAGAGAGCTAATATCCAGAGTATAAAGAATTCAAGAAGTTAAACATAAACAAATCAAATAATTCAATTAAAAAATTGGGTACAGAGATAAACAGAATTCTCAATAGAGAAATATCAAAAGGTAGAGAAACACTTAACGTACTGCTCAATGTCCTTAGTCATCAGCGAAATGCAAATCAAAATGATCTTGAAATTTCACCTTACACTAATCAGAATGGCTAAGACCAAAAACTCAAGTGAGAACACATGCTGGAGAGGATGTGGAGAAAGGGGAACCCTCCTCCAAGGCTGGTGGGAATGTTAACTTGTACAAACACTTTAGAATTACTCTGACACTTTTGTAGAAAATTAGGAATAGTGCTACCTCAAGATCTGCTATACCACTCGTAGGCATATATGCAAAATATGCTCAAATATACAACTAGGACATTTGCTCAACCATGTTCAAAGCAGCTTTATTCCTAATAGCCAGAATCTTGAAAAAACAAAAACAGATGTCCTTCAACGGAGAAATAGATACAGAAATTGTGGTACATTTACACAATGGAATACTACTCCCCAATTAAAAACAAGGAAATCATGAACTTTGCAGGCAAATGATGGAAATTAGAAAATATCATCCTGAATGAGGTATCCCAGAAGCAGAAAGACACATATGGTATATACTCACTTATAAGTGGGTATTAGACTTATAATATAGGATAATCATAATAAAATCTTTTTACCTAAGGAAGCTAAGCAAGGAGGACCCTGGGAAAATCATCAATCTTTACTCAGAAAGGCAAATGGGATGGGCATCAGAAGAGGGAGAAAACAGGGAAGAGGACAGGAAGCTTTCACAGAGGGCCTCTGAAAGACTCTGCCCAGCAGGGTATTAAAGTAGAGACTCATAGCCAAACTTTGGGCAGAGTGGAGGGAATCTTATGAAAGAAGGGGTAATAAAAAGTCTTGGAGGGGATTAGAGCTCTACAAGGAGAGCAACATAAGAGAAAAATCTGGGCCTGGTGGTCTTTTGTTACTCCAACGAAGGACCATTCATGAAGATAACCTTAGAACCCATGCACAGATGTAGTCCATGGCAGCTTAGTCTCCATTTGGGTACCCTAGTAAGGGGAACATATCTCTGACATGAATTCAGTGGTCCTCCCCTATTAGTGAACTGGGAAGGAGCATGGGAGAAGAAGAGGGAGGGAGAAAGGGCAGGATTGGGAGGGAATGTGGGAGGGGCCTACAGCTGGGATGAAAAGTGAATAAATTGTAATAAATAAAAAAGTTAAAAAGAAAATTGCTCTATTTTATATCATCAATAAAAACTTGAAATTTGAAATAAAAACCTTATTATTTCATTAGTTTCTAATAACAAAAGCAAAACATAGGTAAGGTATATATAAAACAGCTACAAAACTCTGAAAAAATAAATTAAAAATCATTTACTTAAATTTGGAAATAGTGAGCGATTATGAATATCAAGGTTTCAGTTTTTTCTGTCTTCATTTATAAGTTCAGTGGTCATAGATTCCAGTGTCTTGAGACTGCTTACCAACTAATTCTATAGATTATTGAAAAATTGCAAAGATTTACTAAAACTAACATCAAATTGTAACTGACAGTATTGAATGAAAACACATTACAGTTTTCAAATTTTACTATGTGGTTAAGTCAATAAAATAATGTGGTGCTGATAAAAATATAGCCAAATAATTGGAATATTGTGGATCGTAGAAAATCCCACATAAATATGACTAGCTGATCCTTAATAACGGGACAAATGAATGAGATGAAACATACTCTCCCTGATAAATGCCATTGAACAACTGGGTATCTGTGTGTAGTGTATCAACATCCAAAATTACAAAGTTCTCACTCAAATGCATGATAAACCTAAACGAAACTTTTCTAAAAAATATCACAGGAGAAATTCTAACTAATCTCGTATGTACTAATTATGTTGTAAATACATTGAAATACAATTCAGGAAAAAAAAAACATCATTGACAATGTAAGTGTTATCAAGATTAAACTTTTACCTAAAGTAGATGGAGGGAGGGAACTGGGAAGGAGAGGTGGTGGAGAGGGCAACAAGGTTAGGGATCAGGTGTGCGGAGAGCAGCCGTGGGAGGTGGGGTGGACCTGGAGGGAAAACAGAAATGGGTGCTGGAGGCATTTCAGGGACAGGGGAGGCTCCTAGGAATCTGTTGGGGTCTCCTTAGCTGAGATCTCTGGCAGCAAGAGTGAAGGACCCTGAAGATATCACCTCCTGTGGCCGGGTGGGTCTCCCAGCGGAGGGAGGGCAACACCAACCCATCCATGAAATCTTACACCCCAAACTTGTCTTTCCTTCAGGAAGAGTAGGGGTGAGGGTGAAGAAGAGGCTGAGGAATTGGCAAACCAATAACAAGCCCAACTTGAGACTCACCCCATGGAAGAGAGCCAGCGCTGTTCCTACTAATGGTACTCTGCTATGCTTGCAGACAGGAGCCTAGCATGACTGTTTTTGAGAGGCATTATCTAGCAACTGAGGGAAGCAGATGCCGAGACCCACGGAGAAACAACAGGCCAAACAGGGGAGTTTTGTGTAAGAGAAGGAGGAAGGATAGAGAAACCGGAGGTGTCAAGGATACCATAAGAAGACCTACAGAGCAAAGTAGCCTGGGCCTATGGGAGCTCACAGAGATGACCCACAAACGAAAGAGCATGCAGGACTAGACCTAGACCCCTACATACATGTAGCAGATGTGCAGGTGGGTCTTTATGAGGGTCTCCTTACAATTGGAGTAGGGGTTGTCTCTGACTCTGTTGCCTGCCTTTGGAATCCTTTTCCCTAGCTGGGCTGCCTTGTCAGGCCTCAGTGGGAGATGGGCTTAGTACTTCTGTGCCAGGATAGGTTGGTATCTCTTGGGGGACTCCTCTTCTCTTAAAAGTAGAAGAGGGGTAAATGAAGAAACAGGACATGAGGGTGGAACTGGGATGGGAGGAGGGGATGGATTTGAATCAGGCTATAACTATATTAAATAAACAAATTGGGGAAAAAAAGATTAGAACCCTTCCTTTTCTCCTCAAAGTATAATATCCAGAAAAGGGGGAAAAAAACAAAACAACAACAACAACAAAAAACAACAACAAACAAACAAAAAAACCCAAAAAAAAAACAGAAAGTGGGAGGGAAAAAATCTTTTCAAAAGATAGAACCTATCTACAACTATCATGCAAAATATTCTAAGAATTCTTAAAACTAAACATTAAGAAACAAATACGTGATTTTACGCTATCAGGAGAGACACTTTTCCCAAAGAAATATACAGATTAAAAGTTAACATATCGAAGTTACCAGTTCATAGTTTTCACATTAAACCGCATACAGACCAGATGCAATATTCAGAAATTAAAATCTGCACACAAAAATGTTGACTGAAAAAAAACATGGGCCAGAAAGAACAACTTTTCATTGTGCTATACGTTTGCAAGATAATTTATCAGTTTCTCATAAAACAGAACAGCTTTTCACATCAAAATGTGTATTCACTGTTGTTTACACAAATTAATTAAAAACTTACCACCTTAACCATAATTGCCTAAAACTGTAAGCAATCAATGCCTTCAGCAAATAAAACATTATTTTTCCAGACAATGGAATAAAAAATTTCAGTGTTAAAAATAATTGTGTCACCAAAGTACAAAGAGCAGTGGAGAAATACAAACAGATATGAGTATTGGAAAGAAATTTATCCAAGAAGGCTGCAAAATGTAATGCCAAGGAGTTTTTCTAAAAGAAGTTGAAAATATACAGAAAAAAATATTCTCTGCTTTTTGTGTATTGAGGGCTGATACGGTGAATAAAATATTACAGAATTTTAGGGAAGTGAAACTCCTCTGTATAATAAAATATACAATAACGTTAAATACAACTCATTATCCATTTGTTAAAACGAAGAACATGTAGAATGTTACCGTGGATTTTGGATGAACATCAATGTATCTTATAACTTGAAATGAATGTGTCAATATAATGCAGGATAAAAGTCCTCGGAGAAGTTATGTGATTTCATGAGTGGGAAAATAGAGTTGTACTCTAGACACATTTTGTTTGCATCTAAACCTGCCATAAAAGTAACAGTTTATTTATTTCGAAAAAAGAACAACAATAAATGCAATACATACAAAATATGTTATAGATTTAAACCCCCAAATATTAACAATCCCACTAAAGCAAATGCCATAATTCATACTTTGGGAAGCCACATCAAATATAACTATGTCACACACCAATATATATGTTTAATTTTCATGACTTTGTGTGTGTATTGGTTTATGTGTGTGTGCTACTCAAATGGAGGTTGAAGGACAGCATGCATGAGTAAGTTCTTTAACCTCTTCCATTTCCAGAGATGGAACTTATATCTTCAGGCTTGGTGGCCAATACCTTTACCCACTGAGCTACTTTAAAGGACCTAAAATGTACATAAAGGCATGAAAGGGATACCTTGATACCACTCCTCAGCTTAAATCAAGAGTGATGGCACCCTGTCATACTGTCTTCAGAATAAATAGCATTAAATAAAAGAATATCCTTAATAATAATGAAAATAACAGATACTTAAAATCGTCACTTCGAACTCTTAAATTACAAAAATTATAATTTCTTGCCAAATATTTCAATACTCTTTTGTTTGTTTGTTTGTATGTTTTTATGTTTGTTTGACACTAGATTTTGCTGTGTAGTCTTGGCTGTTCTTGGATTCACTTTGTAAACTAGATCGAGTTCGAACTCACAGAGGTTTGCCTGCTTCATCCTCCCCTGGTGTTTGGGATTACAGTCCTGTGCCACCATACACTGCTCAATACTCATTTATAATTAAAATATAATATGCAGACAGGAGCCAACAAAAGAATAGATGAGCTGAGAAAAAAGAAGAAAACTGAGTTTTTTTTTCTTCTAATAATCATTGCTAATTTCAAGTCAGTGGAGGGAGTACTTACCTAAATAAACCATACTAGTAATCAATCAGAAGGGGAATGCTGTTTTTTGTTGTTGTTGTTGTTGTTATTTTTTTTCAAGTAACAAAGTGTTAAAATCCATCATTAAATGTGATGTAATAGATATCAGGAGGAAACAAATTCAGTATAAGATTATTTAAGAACATTGTTTTATAAACAACAAAATTTGGAAATAGAGAAAAGATATGATGTTAAAAGAACATCTGTATTTATCAACAATATCGTTCTCAAGCACATGAAAAATTACAAAAATTATGTGGAATAATCTAAAACACCAATACTTTTAATCTGCTTCATTAAGTTATAATCTTCATATATTATATTAATTACTTTTAAGGGCATGAATCATCTTTCAGAATATTTCTGGAGTCAAGTGTCTGTCAGCACAATCTAAGTTTAGAATATTTCTATACTTCAGAAGAACTGAGGTCCACTTCTAATTCAGAAGTAAGTCTGTTTCGTACTCCTAGACCCTGACATACATGAACACTTTATTTACCTCTGTCAATTTGCAGTTAGCTAAAACATATGATATAATAATCTAACACATGGTCTGGATGCATGGGCTATTTTACTTACTGGGGTGATTTTGAGGTTCTCTGCTCTAGAGGTATGCACAGATTACTGGCTCTGTGCTCTTGATTTGCTACAGATGATGCTGCTGTCAATGTCAAAATGTAGTTACATATGCAGACATACACTTTCTTTCTGGTATGTACTTAGTTTGAGATATTTATCACATATTTAACCTTATAATAAATAAACAAGCAGTTTTTTTTCAAATATTCTATTTTGTAGGCAAGAGCATTTCATAATGTCTTTCATTTCCCCAAACAATTTACTTCCTGCATTTGAATAATAATCATTTTATGAATATGAAGTTATATTTTATTTTGGATTTAATTTTAAAAGAAAAAAAGCTGATTATTTGAGTATCTTTTCATGTGACTATAAGCTCCTCATAAAATTTTTAATAAATTTTTATTTTTTATATTAATTACAGTTTATTTGTTTTGTATCCCAACAGTTGCCCCCTCCATCATTCATTCCCAACCCCTCCCTCCCTCTCTCCTCTCCTCCCATGCACCTCTCAAGTCCACTGATAGGGGAGGTCCTCCTCCCCTTCCATCTGACCCTATCTTATCAGGTTCCATCAGGACTGGCTGCATTGTCCTCCTCTGTGTCCTGACAAGACTGCTCCCACCTTAGGGGTAGGTGATCAAAGAGACAGTTTTATGTCAAAGACAGTCCCTGTTCCCCTTACTAGGGTACCCACATGGACACTGAGCTGCCATGGGCTACATCAATTCAGGGCTTCTAGATTATATCCATGAATTGTCCTTGGTTGGAGTATCAGTCTCAGAAAAGAACCCTGTGCCCAGAGCTTCTGTGGAGCTCCTGTCCTCTCCAGGTCTTACTAACTCCCCCTTCTTTCATAAAATTCCCTGTACTCTGACTAAAACTTGGTTATGAATCTCAGCATTTGCTTTGATACATTTCTGGGTGGAGTCTTTCAGAGTCATTCTATGGTAGGCTCCTGTCCTGTTTCCTGTTTTCTCCTTCTTCCAATGTCTGTGTTGCCATCTGTGATCCCTTAAAGTCTGCTGACATCTGCCCTGGCCCTTCTGGCTTTCATAGTTTCTTTCTGTTGAGAAATCTGGTGTGATTCTGAGAGGTCTACCTTTATATGTTACTTGGACTTTTACCCTTGCTGCTTTTAAAATTTTTTCTTTGTTCTGTAGATTTACTGTTTTGACTATGATGTGACATGAGGAGTTTCTTTTGTGGTCTAGTCTATTTGGTTTTTTGTAGGCCTCTTGTCTGTTTATGGACATCTCTTTCTTTAAGTTGGGAAAATTTTTTTCTATGATTTTTTTAAAAATATTTTCTGAACCTTAGAGACTTTAATCTTCTTTTCAATCAATTCCTATAATTCTTAGATTTAGTCTTTTTATGGCATCCTTGATTTCTTGGATGTTTTGGGTTTGGGACTTTACCGATTTTTCTTTATCTTTGAGGGAAGTATCAGTTTTTGCGAGTCCATCTTCAGGACCAGAGATTCTTTCTTCCACGTCTTGTATTCTATTGGTGATGCTTACCATTGTGGTTCCTGATCTTCCTGATCTTTTCTCTAAGTTCTCCAGCTCCAGGGTTTTCTCTGTTTGTGTTTTCTTTATTGATTCTAATTCTGTTTTCTTGCATTGCACCATTTCTTTCATCTGTTTGAATGTGGATTCCTGTCTCTCTATGAGGGCCTCTATCTTTTGTTCATTTCCTCTTCATATGCGGCTGCTTGTGACTCTCCTTTTGTCTCTATTTGTTTATGTAGATTTGCCTGTATTTCTTTGAGAGCTTTGCTCATTTCTTTTTTTTTTTTTTTTTTTTTTTTTTTTTTGCCTCCACTTGTGTGGCTAATTCTTTGAGAGATTCCTTTGTTTCCTGTATAACAGCCTCTATTTGTTATTTGTGTAGCTGTTTCTCTGAGAAATTTGTTTGTTTCCTCTTTATATGCCTCTGATAACTGGATAAGCATAGCTTTAAAGTCATTTTCCTGTGTTTCTTATGAATTGGAGTATCCACTGATTTTGGAGGTTGCTGGTGAAGCCGTGATATCCTGATTTTTGTTGGATGTGTTCTTTCACTGACCTCTGCCCATTTGCTTATCTGTTACCTTGACTGTTTGTTCCTGGATTCTGCAGTTCAAACTGGTACTGTCTTTCTCCGGTGTCTGGAGAATTCTTCAGGAAGATGAGACAGGTCCAGTGTTTCAGCATATGCATTGGTGTTTCAGCATATGCATTGGTGTTTCAGCTGTACCTTTGGGAGGATAGTCTCACTGCACAGAAGGACAAATTCGGGCGAAAGTTTGTGTGTGCGTGTGTTTGGAAGTGTGCCTTGAGGTACAGGGTGCTAGAGAATGTAGATGCCTTGAATGTGATGGAGGAGTGCCTTGCAGGCACCGAAGGGGATCCAGGTGCTGTACAGGTACTGGTGGTGGTCCTGGGTGAGATTTGCTTGTGCAAATTTCCTGAATACCTCAGTGGCCTATAGGCTACTTGCATTTGCCTCTGACTGAGCTCCAGGAGTTATTTGCCTGAACTCCACTAGTAGAACTGCAGAGCAGGGGCTTCAATGCCCCAACAATCCCTCTGTTTCCCACGGTGGGTGTGTGGGTGGGTGGGGTCTGATGTCTGGCTGCTATCTTAGATGGACCCTGGATCTGGGGCTCTGTACTCTGCAAGCCCTTGAAGGAACATTCACTCTCTAGCAGGTCAAATCAGAAAGTGAAGGGGTTCCCCCTATTATCTGCTCTTAGGTTTGGTCCTGCGGAGTCAAATGGGGGAGGACGAGCTCTGTCAGCTCAGTGGTGCTGCAACCGCTGAAATAGGGAGGCCAGCTGCCTCCAAGGAACTGGGAGACCAGTCCAGGGACCTGCTGGAAAATCCTGGGGAGCCACAATAGTGGTCCATGGACCTAGGTGGCCTGGCACCTGGCATACCTGCATGGTTTGGTGGGTCTGCTGGATGTGGGTGGCTGTACAGCTTGCTGTCTGCCACTGAGGGCCTGGGAAGCCCTTATAGTCACTGGTTATAAGGCCCTGCAGAGTCCTACAGCCTGCAGACCCAGGACCAGGAAGGATGGTACCTCGGATCTGGGACGCAGAAGGCTGGTACAGCTCGCAGCCGACACTGATGAGTTAGGAGCCCCACCTCTGCTCTCTCAGACCCCAGGCAGTGAGTTCTGTGCTAAGAGTCTTGGGCACTTGGGCTCTGCCAAGGAGAAGGAAGGCCCCAAAATGGGAAGTGCAGAGGGTTTGAATGTTTGCCACTCTCCGTCCCCAGAGAAGGTCTGTGGGTGACCTGAATCCAAATGGTCTCAGCTCATGTGATGTCCTCTCTCTTTCAGGAAGCCTCAGTGTTGATTTTCTGGCTTCAGTTGCCCATCCACTCACCAATTTATGAGCTTTAGATCCTTTGTCTATCAGATATGGTGCGTACTGGTCGTTTTCATCTTGGTCCCACCCCAAACCACTTCTTTCATTTGTTTGAATGTGTATTCCTGTCCTTCTATGATGGCTTCCATTTTTGTTGTTGTTGTTTGTTTGTTTCTTCTCTTATATGCCACTAATTGTGTCTCTATTTGTTTGGCTGTAGTTACCTATATTTCTTTGAGAACTTAGTTCATTTCCTTTTCATTTGCCTCCATTTATGGGGCTATTTCTTTGGAAGCTTTGTTCGTTTCCTCTTTATGTGCCTCTAATAACAGGTAAGCATAGTGGGTGGACCTGAGTGGCTAGGCAGATATGGGTGGGCCTTACACCCAGCAGCCCACCACTGAGGGACTGGGGCACCTACCTTCTCTGTCTCATATAACGAGTAGGGAATTCTGTGCAGAAAACCACAGACAGGGAGGACTGTTTCTGCCAAGGAGGGAGACCCAATAAGGGGAGATGCAGAGGGTTAGAAAGTTCGCTGTCCTCAGTCCCTGGAAAAGTCTATGGGTGACCGGGATCCAAATGCACTCAGCTCATGGATTGTCCCCTCTCTCCCTGGAAGCCTCGATGTCCATATTCTGGCTTCAGCTGCCCCTCCACTCACCAATTTCAGTGTTTCAAGTCCTCTGCCCCTCGAATATGGTGCTCACTGGTCACCAGCATCTTGGAGCCCCCTACCATATATTTTATTGCGTTAAATTTTCATTAATGTGCCTCAGCCATTTTATTGAAAATAATTTTTCATATAGTACATTCTTTTTTTTTTTTATAAATTTCCAGAATAGTGTAAATACCTAAAACATTAATTGTAAGCAAACAGAAATTATGTCGAATATCCACAATTGGAAAAGGAACCTTAATTAGTTCGTAGACAGAGGCATTTGATTTCAGAAAACAGCCTTCTATTTAATCCTGAAATAAGTGTTTGTCTTCTGTTACTTTGTATGGTTTTTTTTTTTTTTTTTTTTTTTTTTAGCAACCATTATTTATTTATTTATTTTATTTTTTTATTACATTATTTTGTAAATTATTACTACAGAATAAATGTCATAAATTGATTATGAACCTTTTTTTTTATTTTATTTTTTATTTTTTTTTTTATCAGTTACATTTTATTAACTCTGTATCCCGGCCGTGTCCCGATCCCTCATTCCCTCCCAGTCCCTCCCTCCCTCCCTCCCTCATCTCCACCGTGCCCCTTTCCAAGTCCACTGATGGGGGGGACCTCCTCCCCATTCATCTGATCCTGATTTATCAGGTATCTTCAGGACTGGCTGCAAAGCCCTCCTCTGTAGCCTAACAGGACTGCTCCTCCCTTCGGGGGTGGGGAGACCAAAGAGCCAGTCATCGAGTTCCTGTTAGAAATAGTCCCTGTTCCCCTCACTTTGGGAAACCAATTGGTTACTGAGCTACCACAGGCTACATCTGAGTGGAGGTTCTAGGTTATATCCATACATGGTCCTTGGTTGAATGTCAGTCTCAGAAAAGACCCTGTGCCCAGATATATTTGGTCCTTGCAGAGACACCCAAAAGGAGCAGACGGCTGGAAATAATCAAACTAAGGGCTGAAATCAATCAACTAGAAACAAATAAAACTATCCAAAGAATCAATGAAACAAAAAGCTGGTTCTTTGAGAAAATCAACAAGATAGACAAACCCTTAGCCAAACTAACTAAAAAGCAGAGAGAAACTATCCAGATCAGCAAAATCAGAAATGAAAATGGGGACATAACCACAGACATTGAGGAAATCCAAACAACTATTAGGTCATACTACAAAAGCCTATATGCCACAAAATTTGAGAATCTAAATGAAATGGATAATTTTCTTGAAAGATTCCATCTACCAAAACTAAGTCAAGATCAGGTAGAAAGACTGAATAGCCCTATATCTCCCAAGGAAATCGAAGCAGTCATTAACAGTCTCCCCTCCAAAAAAAGCCCTGGACCAGATGGCTTCAGCGCAGAATTCTACAAGACCTTCAAGGAAGTGCTAACTCCAATTCTCCTCAAGCTATTCCACAAAATAGAAACAGAAGGAACACTACCAAACTCATTCTATGAAGCCACAGTCACCTTAATACCTAAACCACACAAAGACCCAACAAAAAAAGAGAACTTTAGGCCTATCTCTCTTATGAACATTGATGCAAAAATACTCAATAAAATACTTGCAAACCGAATACAAGAACACATCAAAGATATCATCCACCATGACCAAGTAGGCTTCATCCCAGGCATGCAAGGGTGGTTCAACATACGGAAATCCATCAATGTAATCCACTACATAAACAAACTGAAGGAGAAAAACCACATGATCATCTCCTTAGACGCCGAAAAAGCATTTGACAAAGTCCAACACCCATTCATGTTTAAAGTCTTGGAGAGATCAGGGATACAAGGCACATATAGTACATTCTGATCATGATTTCCTCTACCTCCCTCATCTTACGGTGATTGTGACATTTTTCTCTCTAAGTACATATATATGATTTATTACATTTGTTCACTTATTACATATTAAAACATCCCTGAGTATCCAGAATAAGTGTATTTGATCATAGCGTATATGTTCTTGTTAATTCAGTTTGCAAGTACCTTATTGATAATTTTGATCAAGAGATCAGGCCTGGAGTTTTCTGTTTTATTTCTGCATCTTTGCCTGCCTTAATTCTTTTTTTTTTTTTGAGGGGGCTGGTGTTTTTGTTTGTTTGTTTCTCTTTTGAGTACTATTGGCTTTTGAGAAAAAATTCAGTAGTGCTCCTTTCTGTCCCTATGGAAGAGACTGTCATTAACTATCTAGTAGAATTTTTCTGTTGGCACTTCTGGTCCTGAGCCATTTTTAGCAAGTAGGCTTTGTGGTCTTAGCTCAATATTCTTTATTGTTATGGGTCTCTTAGGGCTCTATAGTTGGTTTAACTTTGGTGACTTTAATAAATCTAGAACTTCAGCCATTTCTTACACATTTACTAACTTACTGGAGTTTAGTTTTTTGTTTGTTTTGTTGTTATTATTGTTTTTGAAGTTTTATTTTACTTTATTATGTTTTATTATAGTTTTAATTTCTTTTATGTCTATTGTAATGCTTCCCTGTTCATTTGAGTCATCATTTTTTTCTGTTTTATTGTTTTGGGGTCTTTCAGATGTGTTTATTTTATAAAAACAAAACAAAAACAAGCTCTTCTTTCTTTTTCTTTATTTCTATTTCATTATTTTCTGGTTTAAATTTTAATATTTCTTGACATCTTTGTAACTGAGTTTGGCTTGTTCCTTCTTGTTTTTCAGTTTTTGTTCTTTTCCACGATGTACTTTTGTTTTCTTGTTATGTTGTGGATTTTCCTTACACTTTTGAATACGAATTCTTGGTAGTGTTATATGACCCCCTTTCAAGGGTGACTCATGCATGTCAGAAAAGCATGGGGCCTTGACTGGCAGGTTTAATTCATGGAAAAGTCTGTATACTTCATAAGCTTCTTGTCCTTGGACACTATTGTCTGCTTCAAGATCTTCAGAATACTGTGCTATGCTATGCATGTTTTATTGTGTCTTCAGGGTCTTTAGGGTACTGTGCTATCTTCTAAGTGTTTTATTGTTTCTTTCCACATTCAGATCTATACTTACAGTTACTACACTTACATTTTCTATTTAAAGTTCCTCAGTTGGACCTAATTATTACCAGTTTCATTACTAATAGTGTTTTTTTTTACAATTGATCCAGTTTAAATGTGAAATTATATGATTCTTAGTAGATCCTTGTGAACAGTAAAATGGAAAAATCAAAGTGATATTTTTTACTTTGTGAATGTTGAGTCTCCTTAACCAACTCTGAATATGCTGATATGATCCATGGAGCAGTACTGTCTTTTGCCAAGAAACAGTAAGACATTTCCCAGACTGTTTGTTCTTTGATTTGATCTTCTTGTCTGAACAAAATATAATGTCTCATTAATTATAATTAATTAGAGCATTTGCAAAATGCTCAACGGAATTTGACACTAGGCATTTTCCTCTTATTTCCAATAATATCTTGAATATTGTTGCCCTGATAGACTTTGATGTAAAATGTAAAATTAGCTTTCTGAATTTCACCACAAGCCAAACTGAAACATTTGTACAAGAATTTTTTTGAACAAACACATTAGGGGAAATTCATCATAGAGTTGATTCCTCTAAGTCACTAATATAGTTTTCAGTTTTTCTACTCTCTGTGTAATATTTAGCTTCTCCAATAGACTTTTAGAATATACATAGTACGTTATGTTAGTTTTTAGATTCTTTCTGATTTTCTTTTTCTTTTTTTTCAAATTTGGTACTTACTCTAAATATTTCATTTTGGGGAGCACGTAAGGGGATCAGCAGGAAAACATGCGTGTTTGCCAGAAAATCTGATGATCTCACTTAATTCCCAGAACAAACAAAATGCTTGGATTCAAGTCCTACAAGTCATCCACCAACCTCACGGACACATTGTAACACATGCATGTGAACACACATGTCCAGAACACATGTGAACACACATGTCCAGAACACATGTAGCATTTCAAAATTAAATTTTATCTCTTGTCTTAGTTAGGGTTTCTAATGCTGTAAAGAGACATCACGACCACAACCACTCTTAGAAAGGAGAACTTTTAATTGCAGCTGGCCTGCAGTTCAGAAGTTTAGTACATTATCATCGTGGTAAGAAGCATAGCAGCATGCAGGCAGATTGGAGAGGTAGCCAAGAGTTCTACATCAGAATCTTCATTAAGGCATCAGAAACAGAGGGTGACGCTGGGTGTGGCCTGGTATCTGGAACCTCAAAGCCAACGCCTGACCTCGACCATGTGGCATACTTAATCCAACAAGGCTACATCTACACCAGCAAGGTCATCCTTCCTAGTAGTGTCACTCCCTGTGAGCCTGTGGGGGCCTTTTGCGGTTAAACCACCACATGCTGAAAAAACAACTTCTACCTGGCCTTTCTTCACTAACTAATACATAAAATAACCCAATTTATGACTGTTCCTGAATGTTTAAATTAGTGGTGTCTCCATATTAGTTACTTTGTCTATGGAGAATTGTCTGATGGTTGACTTCTTTTTTTTTTTTTTTTTTTTTTTTCATAAAAAGGTAAGCAAAAAGTATAATGTCTATTTTTGGTAATTGGCTATTGTAAATTTTTCTGTTTCTCCCAATTGTTGTGATGGGACTTCATGATTTACATTTTGTACTTTCTGCACATTTTGTTTGTAACTTATTTGTATCTTCTTATGAAAAACACCTAAATTATTTGTTGCCAGTTCTTCTGTCATGTGAATACTTCTTTATCTCTCTCCCTGCAATGCTTTGTATCACAAACTTTAATGCCAGGCACTTTACTTATAGTTCAGTCCAAAGTATTTCCCAGTTATCAGCTTTATCTATTAGTCCCCAAGTTATTTAAAATTAGGTTTTCTACCTTCTAAAAGCTGTGGTGATTTTTGCTTACTTTCTTGAGACTTAGTTTTCAGCTTTCAAAGCACAAACACTACCTTCTAAAATGTCTTCATATTTCTTTATATCTCAGCATATGGTTCATTTTGGTTAATGTACTAAATGTACTTGAAAATGTGAAAATGCATTCATAGATTAGGTGCTGTGTTCTGTATCTGCCAAGCTTAATTTAGTTAAACATAATGCTTTTTATTTTTAAAAGCATTTCATAGAAAAAATAAGTGAAGAAAAACTTAGTTATTCTCAAGTTATTTTTTATCTCTATCTCCACTCTCAACTATCCAGACTCTGGTCTTTGCTGGCATACCACAAATGCTGTGCATTTTCCCCGCTTTGGTAAAAAGAATGCTTTTAATTTTCTGGTATGAGTAGCGCCTATCTATGTCTTATCTAGTGTCATACACACACATGTGTATGTAATTCAGCTCTCAGATTACAGCTTCCAGGAGGCCTGAAGTGGGAAGAATCTGTGTTTAATTTCCAGAAATCCTTCTTGAGCTTGCCTCAAAAAGCTTTTTATGGTTGAGTGAATGAAGATAATTGCAGGGACTCAAGGTCTTAAATGGAAATCAATAATTCTACTTAGAACCTTTAGTCCATTTTTATAGAATATTCTTTCCTTCTCATTCTTGTCTGTATGAGTTGAAACAAATTAACACATTCCTGCAGTGAGTTTTGTGAATGCAATAAAGATTGGTGAAGAAGAGAAATGACATTTTTTTTTCATAATTAGAGGGAATCTAAGAAAATCTTTTCAATTGAAAGCTTCACCATCTACCTTTAGATGAAGTCAATGCTTGAAAAATAGAATCTATTACCCTAAATGCTAACATTAAAATCTGCCCTTTTCAAATTTTCTGAATCATTAGGGAATACAAGATGAACATGGTTTTTTATGCACACAAAGTTCACATTAGCTCTGTAATTCACTTCATACCTAACTTACCAAAATGGTTTGGGTTCCTTCATTATCCACTTGTGCTGTCCGTAATTTGAATAGGAATGGTGAGATTTTTTAATTCCACTGAGTCAGAATTTTAGAAAAGGCTAAAGCATTGTTAAGGCCTCAGTATGTTGTCTAACACTGCGTGTTTTCACAAATTCTGTAGCATAAAAGTGCCAAACTCGTGTCCTTTTTTAATAATAAAAAGCATTTGCAAGCAGAACTGTAACAAACCTATTTAACCTCATCTTATGAAAATTCAGTTACATTTCAGTAGAACAAAGGAAGATTTCAGTCATAGAATAGTCATAGCAGAGATGTTAAAATTTCAATATCTCAAGTCTGCTGATCCACATCAGGAAACATGTATACTAAAGTTGAACAAATAAACAAACAAACAAACAGACAAACAAATAACAAAGAGAAGAGTTCAAGCCCCCATAGAAGGATCTGAGGAAAGGCTGTTCTACAAAGACTAAATCAAAGTCACACCATAAGCATATTGCTACTCCCAAAGGACTTAACTGAACAGGAGGGGAAGGAGGATAATGTCAGGTAATCATCTGAGCAAATTATTGAAAAAAAAAAAAAAAACATAAGGTTTGTGTTTTCAAAAGCATGTTTGAGACCATGTGTAGAAGGTCATCTGCAGCAACAAGGCCTATACACATAAGAAATCTCAGATTGTGACAGCAAAGACAACATTTGCACTAGTTCAAGCTTTATTGAAAACCTATTATAAAAAAAGTGGAAGTGGACAGAAAGCCCTACTTCTAGCTTAAAACTTCTGCAATTTATATCTATTGGAAAAGGGAAAATCAATTTTCTCCAATGGAGCAAAGCTGAGTATATCAACCATAGTCTGGGGCAGGCTCCATACCAGGAATTGTTGACCAAAACAATATAGACTCCCTGTTGTTGTTTGCATGTACTTATTTGTTTTGTTTTAGTTCACTAATTTTTGCAATATTGATTTTGTTTGTTTTGATTTTTATTTTATTTTTCATGAGAGAGAGAGAGAGGAAAAGAAAGAGATGATAAAGTTGATTTGGTTGAGAGGTGAAAATGATGTAGGAGAGTTGGGAGAAGAAAAAGAATATGATCAAAATATGCTGCATGAAAAAAATATTAAATAACAAAAAAGAAAAACAGATCATCTGCTATGGGCAAGTGAAAAGGGGGCATCCACCTATGTAGCTTTCATGTTGATTTCATATGCACAGAGCACAAAATAAATTTTAAAAAGTATACTTAGATACTATGTGCACTAGGACATATATATACTTAGATACTATGTGCACTATGGACAACCTACTGAATATATGTATTCTATTTGATAATGCTGCATTTACTGAGCGCCTACTATATGTATAATCCTGACCTTGTTATTTTGATTAATTTTCTAAGAGATATTTTTAAGGTAAAGTAATTATTTACTTATCTATTCTTTGGGCCTACGTGAGGCGTACACCATCTAACATGTGGTGAAACCAATGACAGCTCCTTGTGTGGTCTTCTCCTTCCACCATACAAGTCCCCAGAGTGACCAATCTCCCTGATGCTAGAATAAAATGTATTTGTTGGCAGCTTTTGATAATGCAAAAGACAGAGCTTCTTGGTCTTTTGGTTAGCTTATTTGTTTTTATTTCTGAATTTTGGTTGTTGCTTTACAATTTGTTGCTGCACTAAATCCTTGAACACATTGGGCAAATACATGTCTACTGAGCTACATTTAAATCTAAAAGCCTTTAGGTTTTGAGACATGAATTTCCTTTATGGCTCATGCTTGATTAAACTCATGTCTCTCCAATCCTGAAATTACAAATATTTGTAACCACATCTGGAAATGGCACAAAAAATTAAAACAATTTTACTACATTGTTGCTGTGCACTTTAAATATTTAAAAACTTAGCCTTATGCATTCATCTCAGTGTAAAGTTCTACTAAATCTCTTACTGCATTTGTACTGTGAATTTAAAAATATACACTGCATAAAAAGGCTATTCAGTGTATTTGCTACATTTTATTTGAAAATGCTTCTTCTAAACTATTGTTGACATCACTACCTATATAATCTTGCCTTATGAAAATATTCCCTAATGCTATATTCTCATTACTTTTATGCTAGGGGAAACTGAGCTCAGATACAACTTTTAGTGCTATGACACTACTTTTCCTCTGATAGTGTATTTTTTAGGATATCTTTCTTTCATCTCTTAAAAGTAACCTCATGTTTTGTAAGTAGATATGATTATCATTAAGGAAACACCCACAGTATCATCCGATTGTTGTAACTTCACATGAAGAGAACTTTGAGAGCCTAGGGTTAAGAATAATGCCTTTTTCCTCCTAGACCACTAGGCAGATGCTGTAAGAGGAGGATTAAGCCTGGCCACAGAGATCTAAAAATATAAATATTCTTTAAAATAAGGTAATTAACTGAGCCCACAGATTCTCTAAACATGTGGCTCAAGAAAATAGAAATTTGCCTCCTGCTCTGCTAAAGTCTGGCTGATTGCTAAGGATCAGTGGCTAACTTTTTTCAATACAAAAACCAATGGATGCAGAGTGCCCCCATTTTGTGATAATATCATTGTTCTGGTTTGTTTCCTGATGCTGTGACAAGACACTGACCAAAATCCACTTGAAGAGGAAAAAGTTTCTTTCACCTTATAGGTTACAGTTTGTCCTTCAGGGAAGCCAGCACCTGAACTCAAGGCAGGAACTGAAACAGACACTCTGGAGGAGTAATGCCTAAAGGCTTGCTCGTTATGGTTTGCTCGGCCTGCTTTCTTAGACAGCCTCGGACCGGTTCTCAGGAGCAGCACCACCCACAGTAGGCTGTAGCCTCTCATTAGTTAAATAGTAATCAAGAACCTGCTCCCACATTGCCTACAGGCCAAACTGATAGCTTTTTCTCAAGAAACGTTCTTTTCTTAGTTGATTCTACACTGCATCAAGTTGACAAAGACTAGCCAGCACAGACTAAGGCTATTTGAAAGAAAAAGGCGTGTGGTACTATGTCCAGAAGACCACAAAACTGGGAACTAGAAAAGATCATCCTGAGTGAGGTATCTCAGAAGCAGAAAGACACACATGACATATACTCAGTTATAAGTGGATATTAGTCCCATAATATAGGATAAACATACTAAAACCTGTACAGCTAAAGAAGCTAAGTGAAGAGGATGAGGCTGGTAAGACGATCAGTCCTTATTCAGAAAGGCAAATGGGATAGACGTCAGAAGAGGCAGAAAACAGAGAACAGGACAGGAGCCTACCACAGAGGGACTCTACCCAGCAAAGTATCGAAGGAGATGCTGAGACTCATAGCCAAACTTTGAGCAGAGTGCAGGGAATCTTATGGAAGATAGAAAGCCTGACATTTATTCTTATAGCTAATGCATTAGTATACATCAGGTTACTACCCTCTTTTGCAAAAATGAAACAAAGGCTTAAACAAATTTAAATATTGAAAGAGCAGGTCAAAAAGAAACCTGTTATCATCACAGGATTCATTTACCTACATTCTAGGTACCAAAATTTATATGATTGAATAGAAACTTAATAGATTAGTTTTGAGTCCTTTAAATTATACAATATTAAGCAAGATCCACCCATGAACATGCTTTTTCTGGATGGAAGAGCCACTGTGTCTTTCCTCAGAGTTTTCCCTAACTCAAAATACGTTCGAGAAATGTTAACTAATACAATGCTTTCACATTGACAACTTACATAATTTAATCCAAAGTACCCATGTGAGTGATCACAGTAGCAGAATTGTTCTTACAAATCCATAGGAGTCTATCAAGTGCCTTCCACTTCCCTTGCCTCAACACTCACACATCTATTCACCAATAAGGAAACATTTATATTCTGAACCCTCTTCTTGACCTGGCTGTTCCTTTTCACTGAAAGTATCTTCAGATTTAAGACATTTGTTTTAATCTATGACTACTGTTTCTGCTTTGATTTCCTCCTATTGTGTATTGTAAATACCTCATCCCATACAAGGCTTCCTCATTAGTTTTCTAGACCATGGATCCACTTCTTGAAAGCACATAGTAAACTTTTGTGAATATCAAGAAAAGACTTTCTTCTACTCTATTCTTAATTAGCAGAAACTAATATAAATGCTGAAAAAAAAAGAAAAAATACACTTTCTATAAAATCTTATAGCCATGTGAGCTATTAATATTCAACGATGATATTTCTTTTTCTTTCATTTCTGGGACATGTTAGAAAGTGCTAATTCTTCACAAGAGAACCATTATGCTTTGTATATTGTGCAAATTTTAAGAATCTAAGCATCTTAAAAAGGCACCGAAGCTGGGCATAAGTAGACATTTCAAAATGAGAATGCCTATTGCATTGCCCTGTAGCCACTGAGTGCTCATTAAATATTAGGTTGTGTTCAAATAATTAAGAAGAAAGTAATTAATTTCTGTGCAAAGAGACTACAAAATAGAACATGTCCTGTCTGAAACAAAAATAGATAACATAAATGAAGAATAAGTGGCTATCCACATAAAATTAAAATCTTACCATGAATAAGATAAAATACAGTAGCGTATCACTGTAATTTTGACATGTAATCGACTAAAATATTATCTATAGAAACGGAATCTTTTGATAAAATTTTACCTTTACAGAATGCTCATTGTTTTCCTAGGATGAAATAAGTGCTCAGTGGTTAAAGCACCTGATGGCCAAAAATGAGGACTAGGGTCTGTATCCTCAGAACACGTGTGAAGACTACATGGTGTTGTGGCACAGGTGTAGTCTAAAGGTGTAAGAGATGGATATGAGAAACCCAGAATAAGTTGGGTAGACATATTACCCAGAACAGTGAACTCTAGAATCAATTAAAAACCCAGATTACAAGAACACACACACACACACACACACACACACATTTTAAATAAAATTTGATACTTTTATTTTTATTTGCTTGAAGCTGGAGTAAAACTATTGCAAAAATTATGTATTTAAAAAACTGTAGAATTAAGTTTTTTTCTAAAAGAGACTTAACTGAAAAGTGTAGAATGGTTCATGCTGTCAGGATTTGTTAAAATTATAGATTAAGAAACTAACCTGATAGTCTTATCTTCTTCTTCTGTTGCTATGGTAATGTAGTTGCAAAAGCAAATTATGTGGAAACGTTTATCATATATACATATGTATATACATATATATATATATACACATACACACACATATATATATATATATATATATATACATATAAACAGAGAGAGTGAGAAAAAATACAATGCACACACACACACATTCACACATACACACACAGGATTTATTACAGTGGCTTACAGACTGTGGTCTGACTAGTCCAACAATGATTGTTGAACTGACTCACAGACAACTGTCTAGACCTTAAACGTACAATCACTGTCCAGACTTTCATTTCTTCCTTATATTTAACTCTTAAATTAATTTTATTTTTATGTGTATTTTATTTTATGTGCATGTGTGTTTTGCCTGCATGTGCAGCATCTGTGTACTGCGTGCGTGGCTGGTGCATGAGAAGATTCAAAAGTTCTGTAAGAATAGTAATGAAGCTTAGAAAAGCCAATATTTTCTTCTCTATTTTGTTTTTTAGATGTGAAGAAACAAACTGAAGTTGGTACTAATTTACCAAAGAGAGATTCGTCTGAGCAAAAGCAAATAGTCATAGAAGCTGTCCATCTCATGGACAAAAGTCAAGATAATTAGTTTGAGTTGACAAGCAGCAACCACCAACACAACAAAAATGACAAAAACAGATGCTGGGTGGCTTAGTCATCAAAAATGGTAATGACACAAGATGTCTGTCACCCATGTCCTCTCTGGAAGGAGTTAGGAGAGGGCAAACTATAATCAAAATATACTGAATGAAGGAATTCTTGATAAAGGAATAAAGGCTCTCCTAAATTTGAAAATGACCATGATTATATAAATTCTTGACTTAATATACTAAATTTTATAAATTTGGATATTATGATAAACTCCTAGTATCATTCTTAGACTCAGTTTACTTATCTTTAAAATCTGTCTGGTATGTAATCAGCAAAAATATGACAGAATTTGGATTTTTGTTTTTATGTAATTGGATTAAAACCATGAGTGCCTTCTGCTCCTCACTTTAATTTATACAGTCTAGTTTTCCCTGCCAAGAACAGCCGCAATTAAGATGGGCTTACCATACCAAACAATATAATCAAGACAGTTGTCCATATATTTGTCCCAAAAGCCCATCTTCCAGGTGGTCATCATTTGGCAACATACAGTACCCATTACATGATTCAGGATGAAAGCATTTCCTGTTTTATCAGAAACAGTAACTACTGCACATATATTAGTTATCCTACATGCACATTATTGGTATTTACAAAATTATCAGTCTGAGATAATTCTCAGGTAATGAAGGACTTCTTGGTTTTATTTAGAAAAATAATTTATGGAAATGACACAAGTGTTATTTATATTCTTTTTTATAATTTTTATTTTATATATTAATCACAGGATATTTACTTTGTATCCCAGCCATAGCCTCCTCCCTCATTCCCTTCCAGTCACACCCTGACTCCCTCATCAACTACCTGCCCCTTTCCAAGTCCACTAATAGGGGAGGTCCTCCTCCCTTTCCATCTGACACTAGTTTATCAGGTATCTTCAGGAATGGCTGCAATGTCCTTCTCTGTGGCTTAGCAAGGCTGCTTCTAACTCAGGGGGTAGGGGATAGGTCAAAGAGCCAGCCACAGAGTCCATGTCAGAAATAGTCCCTTTTCCCCTTACTAGGGTAGCCACTTGGATACTGAACTACCATGGGCTACATCTGAGCAGGGGTTCTAGGTTATATCCATACATTGTCCTTGGTTGGAGAAACAGTCTCATAAAAGAACCCTGTTCCCTGATATATTTGGTCCTTGTGGAGCTCCTGTCTTCTCCAGATCATACTAACTCCCCCTTCTTTCATATGATTCCCTGCACTCTGCTGAAGGTTTGGTTGTGAGTCTCAGCATCTGCTTTGATACACTACTAGATAGAGTCTGTCAGATGCCCTCTGTGGTAGGTTCCTGTCCTGTTACTTGTTTTCTCCTGCATACAATGTCCATCCCATTTGTCTTTCTAAGTGAGGATTGATCATCTTACCTTGGGTTCTCTTTCTTGCTTATCTTCTTTAGGTGTACAGATTTTAAGGTCTGTATAGATCTAGTACCCACTTATAAGTGAGTATATTCCATGTGTGTCTTTCTCCTTCTGGGATAACTTGGTCAGGATGATGTTTTCTAGATCCCACCATTTGCCTGCAAATTTCGTGATTCCCTTGTTTTTAATTGCTGAATAGTATTCCATTGTGTAAATGTACCACAATTTCTGTATCCATTCCTCTGTTGATGGACATCTGGGTTGTTTTCAGGTTCTGGCTATTACGAATAAAGCTGCTACAAACATGGTTGAGCAAATGTCCTTGTGGTGTACTTGAGCATATTTAAGATATATGCCTAGGAGTGGTATAGCTGGATCTGGAGGAAGCACTATTCCTAATTTTCTTAGAAAGCGCCAGGCCAGATTGATTTCCAAAGTGGGTGTGGAAGTTTACATTCCCACCAGCAAGGGAGGAGGGTTCCCCTTTCTCCACAACCTCTCCAGCATGTGCTGCCTCTTGAGATTTTGATATTAGCCACCCTGATGAGTGTCAGGTGAAATCTCAGGGGCATCTCTCTGATGGCTAAGTTTGTTGAGCATATTTTTTTTTTTTCAATGCAGTTTATTCAGGAACCTTGAACAATCATCTGACCCTGGGGAAAGCCAGCCCACAGCTTAAATAGCCTCTGGGTAGCCAACCTCAGCGTGCCATGTGGGCAATGCAGATAGGTCCACATACATGGAAGCAAGCCAGATCCTTGGCCTTAGCCAAATGTGGAGTTGTTCGTGACAGAGAGCACTCACCATCGGGAAGGTGGAAGGCGGAAACCAGCTCCATCTTTAAGGCGCGACATTACACAGCTCTCTGCAGTTCCCCCTTTTTGTTTTAGACGCATCAGGCAAGAGTAGAGGTCTGATCTCTGATATTAGAAATAAATTGGGACTTTGTACTGATGTTCATTTAGGTGTCATCCACCCAAAGAGCATCAGACCCGTCTGATAGCTTTTTCTCAGAGGCGGTACCTGGGGCATCAACCCGCATGCAATCAGACATGCTCTTCTCTGGGTCGAAAGCAGCTGACCCTGAGTGCAGTGCTTAGCCTCGCATCCTGAGCATAACATTTTACATTTTTATGGTAGACAATCATTTTTTAAGTGTTTCTCTGCCATTCTATATTCCACTACAGCGAATTCTTTGTTTAGCTCTGTACCCCATTTTTTAATTGCATTGCTTGATTGTATGCTTTTTAACTTCTTTATTTTTTTATTTATCTTTATTAATTA